>NC_069089.1:9751389-10376236 GCF_947172395.1 Bicyclus anynana | reverse complement strand
CGAAAATTTATCTAATATTAATAGTGACTTTATACCGGAAGGGGAATTTTCAAAATGAAAAAAATGTAAATTAATTGGCTCTACTGTGAGTTATTTATTTTAAAAAGAAAAGTGCCAACGTTACTTTAGTTTAGTGCCAATTAATCAAAAAAGTGATTCCAGTAAACTTTGTTGGAATCACTCCGGTTTTGAGAATAGTTCATAGTTGGTGCTTAGGCGGCATGTACGAGTACTAGAATTGTTGATTTATGATGATGAGTGTCCACGGTCCAAGCGTACCACTAGATACTAATTTAGAAATTGTAAATTCCCCAAATTAATCCCAGATCAAATCAAGCTCACATTTATTCATGTATAAAAATTGCGTGCAAAAAGAAACCAGAAAAACGTTATACTAATATACCTACTAAGTATCCAAGAGCAGGTTCTCCGAAAAATAGCAAAAGACAAATAAATAAAGCAAGCGTTAATAAAAATGTCAAAGTCGACAGTAAATAAAAATGACGTAGGTCCACAATGTTCGCCTTTTAAGATAAGAAGTAATAAACCTACGAGTATCTAACTTTAATTCGTAGGAAAAAGTTATACCTATCTGCTGGAGCTCTCAAAGTGCAAAGATAAACAGAGTCTTATATCAATCATTGTCAACCGACGTCGAAGTGAAGTAATCTTCGTTTTAGATACAACGATCTATCATCCCATCTACAAAATAAGCCTCGGTTTTCTTTGAGGGCAGAAAAGTTCTAGAGATCTCAATTATAGTAAAATATCAACACTATCCAAATTAATTAATTAACCAATACTTTTTTAATTTAGGTTTAAAATGATATTTATTCTCATAAAATGGCTTAACCGCCAACATGAGAATGTAATTTTACCTTAAATTAACTTACATTACTTCGTTATTATATTTTTTTACTTACTCAATGCATTAGTTCAGTTAAATTATTTAATACAATAGGGTAATAAGGTAACATAGTCTAATAATTAAAAACATCATGCCTACTTGATATTTTTTTTTTGTTGTGTTCCCATGCTATTAATCGGTAGACTATGAGCAGAGGTGTTGTAGGAAAACGATTAAAAACAACATTCCCCAGCGGGAGAAGCTCCATGTATGTGTCATATGTGACTTTTAATCAAGTATCTTCCGTCTTTTCAATCGTCGAATCGCCTGTGGTATTGTTAATTGAACAGCCAGGTGATTCGGATGGATTCTGAGTCTAGCTTTGTAGCTTTGTTGTTACTGGATTTTATTTCTTCTTTCATTGTTGGTGTTTGTACATGGTCGTGTATTTCCGGTATTTTCAGAAATCAAGACGCGTTTGACATTTGCTTCAATACATAATTATGAGCTCTTTGAATAATGTTAATGTTGTTAAGTCGCATGTCCATATTGGTTTAATTATTGTCATACAGACAAGAAGCTGAATGAGGAAATCCGTAGGAGAACGAAATTAATCGACGTATGGCCAAAGAATTAGCAAACTGAAGTGGCAGTGAGTGGGCCATATTTGTCGTAGAACAGTCGGCCACTGGGGAAAACGTGTTCTAAAGAGGAGACCACGTATAAGAAAGTGCAGTGTAGGACGCCCTTTAGTTACATGGTCCGACGATACTAAGAAGGTAGTGGGAAGTGGATGGATGGAGAAAAGTCCATGTCTAGCAGTGGATGAATACAAACTGATGATGATGATGATGACAACGATAGTAATAGAGCTTTTTATGATCCAAGAAAGTGTTACTGTCATGTTCATTTCTGTTGCCGAGTATTGCTGAGTTCATCCTCCAAATATGCCAGATTGGGGTGCACACGGATATAGTTTTCCACACAGAACATAACGAACTTAACTTTTCCACTTATTAACAGGAGGGCCCTCAGCATAGTCAGTTAGTAACAAGAGTAACAGGACAGCTTAATGAACTGAAAAGAGAAAACAAGACGTAGGTATCATCACAATATCTGTATAAAGTTCTGACTAAATTGCCGCATGCGGTGACAAACATTGGTATTTCATTCTTTGCCCGTAATAAAGTATTTGTCTCGTAAAAAAATCTTACCCACCCCCCAACTATTTTCCATTTAAGGGCGTTATTTTGAAAATGTATGTAACCTATGTTACTACCACAATTCTAACAAACTCAATGACACCTCATATGTCAAAATCCATCCAGCCGTTTGGGCTGTAAGGTGTGCCAAAGAAATGGACATACCTACGTACACCCATATATATACACATACAAACATACATACGCTCGAAAAACATTACTCTCCTTCTGACGCAGTCGGGTAAAATAGGAATATTCTTAAGAATTACTTTGTGATTCTCTCGAAAGTATACAGTGAGCTAACTGAAAAGCAGGATTTTTGTAACGTCACTCAAAGTACAAAAGGCGGGTATCAGATTTAGATATCCCTGAGGGAAAAAACAAAGTTCTTTCTGAGAATAAACGCCTGAAATATTATACTGTGTTGTTCAAACTTTCCCGTCGCTCTAAAATTAAAAAAAAGTTTTATTTTCAACGTCTTTTATATTAAGAACATTTAAAGTCTGTCTTTCTTGCGTTTTTATAAGTATATTGAAAGGTAAATATGACGTTCTAATAAATAAAAAAAAAATATTACAACATTTTGATGAACCTAATGCAGTGTTTTACAAAATTTGTTTACCAAATTTAATCATTATTCTATTTGGTATATTTGGTAGGTTGAGATTTTATTTTTCGACTCCATGTTTTTTAAGATAATCGCAAACTGACTGATATGTGTGGCCAAGGACTTTGTGTTATAATTTGAAAAAAAAAAAGTTTATTCAACACCCTACACAACAGGTACAAGAGAAGACACCAAAAAACAAAAACTATAACAATAAAATGAAAAGACAGAAAACTAAACAGAAATTGATGTATATGGTACCAAACTGGACTCCATGTGCTAGGCAAGTGGTGAATCCGCCAGTGCATCACGGCATCTCTAATGATGTTTTGTATAACTCGCAAATGCGAGTTTCGAATTCACCGCTATCTTTCTCATTCTAAAGTATCGTTATAGAGAGATAGATAGAGGTGAATTCAAAGCTCGCACTTGCGAGTTATACAAAACATCGTTAGAGAATAGCCGTGCAGATCGCAAGTCTTGAGGGGAGCCAAATGGTGGCGGACGGAAAATAATGAGAATTCATTTTATAGTGTTTCTAAACGATAATAATATTATTTTAGACTTTAAACTATCGTTAGTGTTATTTATATTAATGTATTATAAAACAGGGCTAAAACTCACGTGATACAACATTGGAGTATGCGGAGTAGTTTCGAACCCATAGGGGTCCTTAGTCATGAGCTGGTTCTTGCAACACGGCACGATTTAAACTTTGTATTTGAAGAACTAGATTCGAAACTAGTCGGGCATACTCCGACAACGTATCACGTGAGTTTTAGCCTTGTTTTAAAATAAATTGATAATTTACATAAATTATACAATAGTACCTAGATATCAATCAAATCATCAAAATTCATTTATTTCAAATAGGCTTAGTTTACAAGCGCTTTCGAAACGTCAGGTAATAATATTAAACTAATAATAATAATAATAGATAATGGTGATAATAATTATTCGAAAACTTAAAATTAAAGTTACGAGGGTTCCAAATGCGCCTACCCACAACAAACTCAGCCAGGTTTATCCTTTTTAGTTTATCACCATTTAACAATACGTATTACATGTAGCAATTTATGCAAGAAATAAAAGGCTTTTTTATTTTTATTTTTTTATTTTATTTATTACATGTAGCCATGTAATACATTTCATTTCCATGCAATTGTGTCGTTTACGTAATCATTAACACTATAATATGACTTTTCTATAAGCTTACGTTTAATAAAACTTTGAACTTATTAAAAGACATGCCAGTGGTTTCATGTGGCAGTTTATTATAAAAACGTATGAAATTGCCCTTAAATAATACAATCGCACGTTTTACCTCGGATTCATTCATTACGCTCCGTGTTTACAGTAGTACTTGTATCCGACAGTCGGCAGTGGGGGAGTACGGCGAGTAAACTAACATTGTTTATTTAACTCAGACGTTTGTCGAACTACAGAAGTGCCATGATTGATAATTCGATTTGTATTGTCAACGTATTTAGTAGGTACTTGGTCGTTTTCTGATACAAAGATTTATTTTTAAGGAGAATTTTCGGTATACGAATTATGATAGAACTCACATTGCGTATTACGTAACTAAGTTGGCTACTTTTTATAAAAAAATAAGAAGAACGAGCCCCATACAACACACACTTTTTTGGATCACGTAAGTTCGAGTTCTGGGTCGATCTATTTCAAAGCTTTTCTAATTTCCATGAAATTCTTAGTAAAATTTGCCACGGAAACAACGTCGTTTCCAGTCATTATCATTAACTGCCTGTCCAGATGGAACGTTTTACACGCAAGTAGTTGACACTTGCGCGTAGCCAAGATACTAGAGCTACCTAGTCTCATCCTGCACGGCTATTCTCTAACAATGTCTTGTATAACTCGCAAGTGCGAGTTTCTTATTTACCGCTATCTTTCTCATTCCATAGCATCGTGTTTAACAGAGATATATAGAGGTGAATTCAAAACTCGCACTTGCGAGTTATAAAAATATCGTTACAGAATAGCCTATCAGATATAATACAGCCTGACTAGATAGTGCGTTTTACACGCGAATCCAATCACGCGTTACTATAGCTACATAATCTCGTCCAGATGCGCATTTTACGCGCTAGTGAGGAAACGCGCGTAGACATTTGGACGGGACATAATATGTAGCTAGCTTCTCGTGTTTTAAAGTAAACAAAAGATTAGTTAGAATATTAGTTAGATTATTTAAACTAGAAAGATTTTTATACTCTTTTAAATAAAACTTTAAATTCTATCTACTAATATGATAACTTAACAAAACCGTAGTAGATATTATGTACCTACTTTACTACTAATAATATAATATCTTTATTAATAAAATAACTTTTCCCGTGACGCGTGTGGTGCGATAGCGTATAGATGTAGTAAAAGGGGCGGTAGGTACTTAATTAACTTAACAGGAATGCGGCTCTTACATCGTCTTAAAGGTATATTTCCACCACACATAAGAGTCAAAGCGACTCTTTTCGATTTCACACATAATAATGTTAAGATGAGTCAGAAAATTGTTTTAATGAAATTGGAAATTTGCCAGCACACAAATTGCTAAGGCATAAAATAAAATTGGTTAACAACTTTAATGATAAATATATTTTCACGGCCACTATTTACACAATTAAACAAAACATGGCTTATTTTTGGATGTTTAGCATCTTATGCGGGTCTGTTAAGTCATCACCACGTTATTTATTTGTGTATCTGTATTAATATAGGTAATTTATCTGTCTATCTGTATTAAGTTTGTGGTGTTGTAGGGGAAATTTCTGGATTTGCTAAACCGATTTTGAATATTCTTTTATCACTAGAAAGCTACTTTATTTTCGAGTGCCATAGGCTATATTTTCCCTACATTCTTAGCGGGAACAGAAATCACGCGGAGTTAGCCCCGGGCGTCGCCTAGTACTTTAATAATCGAGTAAAAATATATATAATTATACGTTCATGCACATCTTAGCCACTACTGGTCGGATTTTCATGCGATTTTCACATGAAGATGTATGTTTATTTCATTGAGATCAGATGTATGGAAAGGAGAAAATTTATCAAGGATAATAAAGACAGATTTTATTAAGCTTTTATCAATATGGATCATTATTATTAAGTAGGAATTAGCTTATGTTCCTTGCACATTGAACCAGCCTATTGCTAACCCATCTATACAAATTATATATTTTTGAAGTAAAGTGACTATTCTGTGTAAAGGGTGGACACCCTAAATAAAACCGAGCCCTATATGGGTCGCGTGACGTCATTCGTTAACTTGGACACCGGCACCGACTAATTTAGTTTCCAAGACTGACTCTACTTCGAAGTTCTGTGTTCGTATAGTACCTAATGCTATACTGGTTGGTATATACCCATACCATACTTAACCCAAAATTATTACATTGTTCCAATATTGTTGAAGGGACAAACATAGGATCTTTTCCTGTTTTAAATATTAGTATATATAAAACCTTGCAAATGAAATGGACTATACATGACTGGCTACTTAGTTTTACAAATTATTATTATAAAATCTCGAACCAAGCACCCTCGTAAACTTTTAAGGGCTCCCACACACGGGCCATCAGCCACAATCACAAAACGCCGCTACCGGCATATTTCTTGAAAGAAGAAACAAAAGATCTTTATTTTTAAGTAATGCCACATATCACATAAAATGTAAATTATAACATATTATGGCTTAACTGTCCACTCAAACAGTGGAGCACTAAAGAATGCCCTGTAATATGTGGCACAACCTAGAAAAAGGCCCCAACTCAGCATTTTGCCGCATACTTTCAATAAAAAAAAGTATGCAGCACTGATTTCCTGTAGTTTTCATACATTTTGTATATACTCGCCGCCCACGGTTGCCGCCGGTGGCCATCACACGCTACAATCGTCGCTGCTCGCTTCTTGCGACCCGCACCGCCTACTAAACGCCGACACAACGCCGCCACTCGCTACTCGCGCGGTTATGATACTGCTTGTATGAGTTAGGAAAGTAGCAGCCACCGACCACAAGTGTCGACTACCGGTCACAAGTAGCTGTCGCGCGCTTCAGCTACTTTTGTGGTCCCTTCTTGCTTTTATTAGCGGCGATTGTGACTGTTGCATGTGGCCCGTTTGCGGCGACACTAAGCTTTCGACTTAAATTATCACCATTATCTAAAAATATTAAATGATATTTCAAAAGTGCTTAATTTACATGCAATTTTGCCAAGCTTAATTGAAATAAATGAATTTGACATTATTGATATATATGTCATTAACTTTTTGGTAAAGAAAATTATTCAAATTAAATTTTCGTTTCTCTAATAACATGATAACAACCTGCGATTAATCTCATAAACGTTTTATCATTCAGAAAGGCTTTTGTCGCTCTGAATTGTGGATTTATGAATAATTATTGGAATGGTTTTAATTCTGGAAAGCCTTTCAATGAAATTAGCATTCCCAATTATTATCAATAGCCCTTGGCTCATATAAAATAATATAATAAGGGATATAATATTATGCTAAATTACTTTACATTTTGTTTCTAAAACAAAAATTATGAATTATTTTTAATTATATAACACAAATTGTTATTAATATTATATTTGATATGGTAGGAGCATATAGGCTCTTACACAAACTTTCATCCTTTCCAAAATGAAGCAAGCTTATCTAGAAATACCTACACAAGGGTTACAGGATGCCATTAGCTAAAGTCACTTCAAGCCGCCTTTTTTATTTATTTTTGTCTATAATTGTTCCATTTGAATAACGTATCTTTTATTGTATGTGTATATTTTTTTTTTTTTAGGCTTAATATTATAGTTTATTTATTATTATTATTTATTTTTAGCTAAGTTGTATATGAGGAAGTCTGAAAGCGGCGCCAGTGACAGAAAAATTAAGGAGTAAAAGCTTAGTATGAACATGTATTGCGGGGGGTTAAAAGTAATATTACTAGAAAAATGTTGAATTTGCAAGTGGAAGGTCACAAGAGGAACGGAAGGCCGAAGAAGAGATGGTTGAAGTGTGTGAAAGAGGACATGCGTGCAAAGGTAGTGGATGAAAATTGACAAGTAATAAAGACGAATGTAGAAGATTTACATATTTTGGCGACCCTACATAAATGGCATAAGGGAAAGGAGATGATAATATAGGTATAATATATTTGTACATTATTGTCGACGGCACAGGCTGTGAGCAGAAAATCTTAATTAAGTTTGTGTTTGCACCTTTATTGTGTAATTGTATGTACTTTTTTAATTTATAAATAAATAAAAAAAATAAAATAAAATCACTAAATAAAAAAGTGAAAAACAGTAGGCTCTCGATCCATACCTATACCATATTAGTAAAAGTTTAAAAACCTCGTTATGTTAGGTGTTTCATTATTGTACATCGTTGAATAATAAAACACCCTCACGCGTAATGGTTCATGTTTTTTTAACCCTTTTTTTTTTAAAGCTTGACTTTGTCTATAAATCAACGGCTATCCGCTATCGGCTGTAGCGGAAACTTTGGAAAATAAAACAAAAACATAGTATTTTTTACTTTATTGAAAGTTATTTATGATCAATTTTCATGAAGCGCAAATGTCTAGGCCTTATAGTTGAAAAATCTAGGATTCGATTCTGGACGAATGACAATTTTTTGTCATTGGATAAAAAAAGTAGTTGATAATGTAAGCTCTCGTGAAAGCCCAGAGGATATGACCTCTGCCTTCGATTCCGGAGGGTGTGGGTTCGAATCCGGTCTGGGGCATGCACCTTTAACTTTTCAGTTGTGTGCATTTTAAGAAATTTAATATCACGTGTCTCAAACGGTGAAGGAAAAACATCGTGAGGAAACCTGCATACCAGAGAATTTTCTCTGCATGTGTGAAGTCTGCCAATCAGCATTGGGCCAGCGTGGTGGACCATTGGCCTAACCCCTCTCATTCTGAGAGGAGACTCGAGCTCAGCAGTGAACCGAATACGGGTTGAGACTGATGATGATGATGAATGTAAGCTCTAACTGGCAACATGAATGCTGTTACAAGCATTAATCACGCGCTTAGCTTAGGACAACTGGCTTCATTGTTAGCTTGCTACGACGCAACGTGTCAGTATTTACTGTTCGTGCGATAATGTTAGACTAGAACTGTTGGAAATAATGGTGTGAGATCTCCAATAATCAAGTTATAATCCAGCGTTTCATTAATTCATTTATTTTTGAGAATACACAGATTAAAAATATAATTATGCATTCTAGCATTTATCGTGTTTGTTGTACACGATAAATGCGCGAAAAATACACGAGTAATTAAAAAGTCGATAGCAATAATTAATTAATTAAATCAAACTGAATTGTGAAGGTAGTTTTAAAAATTAAATTTTAAATGTCAAATATAAAAGTATTTCTTAAAAAATGTCATATTTTTTATTGCCATTTCAACTGCTTAGCATAATCAATGTAAATTATTTTGATATGAAGTGACAGGAGCAAATTTTAATAAATAGCGATTTTTACAATATCAACCCCTTGCAGAACGAAAAATGTAATTTTAACGAAGTTTTTGAATATAACTAATAATAATAACATATAGATCAACTATGTAACCTATGGCTCAATGATTGTCCTAATCTACAAAGCTCTTTATGCAAACAATATTATGTTAATTCGTCAATTGATCCAATAATCACATATTACGAACAAAAGCATACATTATCACACGATAACGAGGGCCAAGGGAGTAATTGCATTTGTGTTGCTCATCACGGTGTTTAAGCAATTACCTACACTATATTATGTACTAGCTCTATATTACTAACTAGCAGCATCCCGCGGTTTCACTCGCATAGTTCCCGTTCTCGTATAAATACGGGTATAAAATATAGTCTACGTTACTCCCTGATAATGTAACTTTCCATTATAAGCCCTTGAACAAAAATTACATGTAAAATGAACAAACATGAATAACGCTTAGAAGGCTGTTACTACATCAGAATAATTAGTCGTAATTCATCATTTATACCTGAGAAATTCCATTCACTAGCGTACTCACCACTGTACCGCTCAGAAATGACGGCATAGTGCTCAGAGTTATTTTCTGATATAGTAACAGCCTTGTAAGCGTTATTCATGTTGGTTCATTTCACATGTAATTTTTGTTGTATTAGTGAAACAATTTTTAAAATTGGTCCAGTAGTTTCATGGCCTATTCAATGCTAACCAACAATCAAATCTTGTATCTTTGTAATATTAGTGTAGATATGCCATGTATATTAGTGTAATATGGCCTTGTACTCGGACATATACGAGTAGGTCGTGCATGTGTTTCGATTTATGCAAGTAAGTTCGATATTAATTTAAAAAAAAAATACTAAAGAGATTAAAAATTACTAAAATTACTAATCCTGTTAAGATGTGATAAAAGCCACTAAAAACAATCAGCTCGTATGACAAACATGTTGGTATGTACTGTAACAACTACAAAATAAACAAAAATAAACGTAAATATGGTCGAGCCATTTGGAGGAGAGTCACGGTGTTTGTCGCAGTCTTAAGTCTCCTACTCTTATTATTAAAATTGAAGTTCTTCTAACTCTATAGTTAAGTATTATTTCATATTCTGTTTATTTTTTCGTTTATTTTTAAGTCGAAATTTATAATTTAGATTATTTTACACGTTATGCTATTGTACCCAGTAAATATAATGAAATAATCTTATCAATAAATTCTTCCTTTTATCAAAATATTTCAATATGTTACATAACATGTACAATAAACATTATAAAAATCCTTCCATCCCGCAACACATAGCTTTGTTCTGTTAATTTATTGCAACTCATATCTCTCATGGGTTCTAGAAAATACCCGGCGCTCGTGAGCAGCTGACGTTATTGTGCGAGCAGTACTTTTATATGGATAGGCTAGATTATTTCTGCACATTTTTCTGCGTAACATGTAAAATAATTTATATCCTATGCAGCCATTTTATAAATTTAAGACTCTTAAACCGCACCAGTGTCCTATTTTCGGTGAAAAATTGCGCATGAAAACGCGATTCTTGTTAAATTCAACAACTGTTTTTGCTCCATTTTCTAAGTGTTCTTTTTTTTCGGCCTGCAAATTGTATCAGATCAGGTGCTGTGTGAAAAACTTCATTCTGGTATCATCGTCATAATTATCAGCCTATGTTAAGGGAGGCCTACTGCAGGCATCCCTTCTTATAGAAGACGGAATATGGAGTTATCTTCAAAATTAAATATCACGTGTCTCAAACGGTGAAGGAAAAACATCGTAAGGAAATCCACATACTACATTTTTTTAATTATCTACGTGTGTGAAGTCTGCCAGCCCGCATTGGGCCGGCGTGGTGGACTATTGGCCTAACCCCTCTCATTCCGAGAGGAGACTGGTGCTCAGCAGTGAGCCTAATATGGGTTGATAATGATGATTATGATATGGAATTAAGTCGGACAGACGAAATGTAGGTTGGCGGCAATGACGTGGTAAAGACAATATAAGTCGATGGTTGGCGGGCTTATGTTGAAAAAATTGGATACTTTAACTATCACTCATCATTATCAAGCCATATTCTGCTTACTGCTGAGATTAAGTCTCCTCTCAGAATAAGAGGGGTTAGGCCAATAATCCACCACGCTGGCCCAATGCTGATATGCAGACTTCACACACATAGAGAATTAAGAAAATTCTCAGATATACAGGTTTCCTCAAGATGTTTTCCTTCTCCGTTTGAGACACGCAATGGGGGTGTAAAACTTCTCACAAACTCAAAGCTGAGATTTTTTACGGAGAATTATATGAAAAGAAGTAAAGTTCAGTTTTTAGCCCGACCCAGAACTCGAACCCTTAATCTCGTGATTCAAAGCCTCTTAAATTAACCACTGGACTTATGAGGCAGTAACATGTTTAAGTAAGTTTGTCTAACTTTGTGCATCATACACTATCCCTTTTGTATTCAACTCACTCGGCGTTTATAAGATCATTTACAATGATAAGCCCCAACACTATTTTCTTCTATTGTTCTTTCTTTTGTTTCCACTGCTGTTGTTTCTACTGTAATATCTTCTGTAAATCAATATTTCCAATACTCAGAGCCATTAAAAATAACAGCTGTGAAGATACTGAAAGAGTGTAATTATTTTACCTCTGTTACTTTGTCTAAAGCGACAAGGATAAAGTTGCCATTCGGCCTTGTTTTGTCTCAAAGCCGTAAACGTTTCGCCTCACCAAGTTCCTTCTTAAACAATCGCCTTACATTTATCTAGTACGAATATCTATTGTACGTCAAGATTTAGTGTTTAGTTTAATACACCAGTACATAATAATAAATATAATAATAGAATTTATAGATGTGAAAACATCAATAGAGCCGTAGGACACATTGGAAATGGAGATAAAGCGCTGAAACTCGCCTGACTCAAATACATATATAAAACACTAGCTGACACCGCGTGGTTTCACCCGCGTGGTTCCCGTTCCCGTAGGAATACGGGAATAATATATAACTTATAGTATTTCTTGATAAATGGACTGTCTAACACTGACAGAATTTTTCAAATAGGACTAGTAGTCCCTGAGATTAACGCGTTAAACCAAAAAACAAACAAACTCTCAGCTTTATAATATTGGTATAGATTTTCTTTCAGTGTTGGATAGCCCATTTATGGAGGAAGGCTGTAAATTATCCCCGTCTTCCTACGGGAACGGGAACCACGCGGGTGAAACCGCGCGGCGTCAGCTATTCTGATATAAATTAATTAGTTGACAGAACAACTCCACAAACAAACTGTAAAATACTTAGTATAAATATTTCTTAACAGAAAGCGGCATTCAACTGCCCAGCGTCTAGCTATCTTGTTATAACAAAAGCAAATTGAAATAAATAATTTACATTCCATAATTACACAGACTCAAGAATCCCTTTGTGTTTCACACGAAACTGAAGGCTTTGTTACATCTTTCAGAGGACTAAGTGATGAAGACGAACGTAATACAATTTGGGAGGACATTACTCAGTTCAAGACAACGGGCCAGTCGCCCTGAGGCTAAAGTATAAAGTCCCCAGACCTTGAGTAATTACAAAACTATTCTTGTGAATATAAAAGTGATATTATTTATGCAGAGAAACTGAAATGATTCTTCGCCTAGAGACAACCAATTAGAGATCCCAAGGCAAATATTCTTTTTCATTATATTAAACTCTACTATATCTACAATTACCTATATTAATTGTGAACTTTGGGCATTGAATGATGAAAACTATCATTATTTTTGTTTATCAATAACAAATGTATAGTATAGAAAGATATTAAAAAAATAGGAACGCTATCATCATTATCATTATCAGCTGATTGACGCCCACTGCTGGACATAGGCCTCTTGCATGGACCTCCAAGCATAGTGGTCTCGAGCCGCCAGCGGTTTCCTGCGATCCGCTTGATGTCCTCGGTCCACCTAGTGGGGGGGTCGACCAACACTGCGCTTTCCGGTGCGAAGTCGCCATTCAAGCACCTTCGGACCCAACGTCCATCGGCTCTTCGAATTATGTGGCCTGCCCATTGCCACTTCAACTTCGGGACTCGCTGAGCTATTTCAGTGACTTTGGTTCGTCTGCGAATCTCCTCATTTTTGATGCGATCACGCAGAGAAACTCCAAAGCTACATAGGAACTCTATACCTATATAGAAATATCACATATGTGCACCTAAAATATTCTAGCTTATAACCATCCCTTACACAAAATTGTCCAGCTGTTTCTATTGCAGTGTCTGAAATTGCAGGCATATTCTAAACAGCCGTTTGTCGTTTAGTATTAGACCTACTCATCTACAATAATAGTGTAAAGAGCAACTTTGTGAGATTGCATGAGGTTGTAAGGGCTATCTACTGAACCGATTTCGATAATTCTTTTACTAATAGTAAGCTAGGTTATTCGTGAATGTCTTATGCTATATTTTATCGTCGTCATCGTGTCGTGCTGTATGGATCAGAATGTTGGGCGGTGAAAGGGACGGATAGTAAACGAATGCATGTGAACGAAATGCGTATGTTGAGATGGATGTGTGGTGTGACAAGAATAGATAAAATAAGGAATGAGTATATAAAAGGAAGCCTGAAGGTGGCGCCAGTGACAGATAAATTGAGGAGTAGAAGGTTAGCTTGGTATGGACATGTAATGCGTAGGGAGGAAAGTCATATTACTAGAAAAATGTTGAATGTGCAAGTGGAAGGACATAAGAGGAGAGAAAAGATTGACATATTTTTCCGACCCCACTTAAGTGGGATAAGGGTAAGGAGATGATGATGATAAGCTATATTTTATCATCATATTCCTACGAAAACGAGAACTCCGCGGGTGAAACCGCGTGGCCTCTGTTAGTTATATAATAAAGCTACTTCTCAGTAAGGGGGCGGGGAAGCTTATTATTATAAACGACCGCAGCGGGAAGAAAGGCACGCCTTGTTCTCTAATTTCAATAATAGATCAATTTATACGCACCGACTCGGGGAAATTCCAACCGCTCATTACGCTCGCGCCGAATTTATTAATTACGAACCCTTTCATATGGCAAGTGCGTTAATTGAGAACAGTGTTAACGCTTACTAAATGCTTATTTACGTTTAGTTAGCAAACAACAAGAACAATTTGCTACCAGGGCTTACTAACTTGCCTCACTAAATTGCCATACTAAATGGAGTCAACATTAACTTGAAATACATAAAAAGTTTTACTTTAATATATAATATATATTAAAGTAAAACCTTTATAAGGATACAAATAAATATAATATAAAAATCATTAGAGACAAATATCTTACCATTCTATGGATTCACCGTGCCGGCTTCATTGTGTGGCAGATAGCAAAACTCTTGAACATCTATAGATTTTCATCAGTTTTCATTTATTTAACAGCTTCAATGTCCTAAGATATTACTACCACTCCTTCAACCTTCCACTACGCCCTGACAGAGCATTGCTAGTTGTATCAGATTAGTTAGCCGGATACCCACATAATTTTACACAATAGTTCTGTAGAATTCCTGTACGATATGTCAATACTTACCCACTTTCTCTGCTCCTATTGTTCCACTACTTATCCAACTTTGGTAGGATGCTATAACTCAACTTTGGATACCCGTTCTAATATAGAACTTGCTCAAATTCTGGTGAGGCCAGTCTTTAAGCAAATTATAGAGAGATTCTCTTGTATGCATTTCGCACCCACTTAAAGCATATAACCACATAGCCAATTTTAGTTTGTTCATTTGTTACAAGTAATAATATTTATGCACTTTCACTTGTAGTCCTTAGGGATATTCGTTTCACACAGCACAGTAAGTTTTACAACATGTAAAGCTTACTGTATTGTGAGTGTGTGGTGTAGCAGCGGCGAAGAGTCCAAGCAAAGTGATCCCCGCCGGGTTACCGTTCTAAAATCCATATATATTCATGTGAGGAACCGGAGTTTATATCACACTATGTGAATTTCCTTTTCTTACGGCTTACGTTCATCTATATTCCATCCTTCGCTGTGTTTTGTTGTAATATATTACTGTATATAAATTGAAAGCTACAATTGAAAGCTACGGCTATAACTTTAGTCTACGGCTTTGGTCGTTTGTTCTGATGCCAAGTATTTTGTACGCTTGAACACACTTAGCAAAAGTCACGCTACAACTAGAATGTAATCACACTAAAATAATAAAGGCGAAAGTTTGTGTGTAAGAAATGTTTATTCCTCATTTGCTCTGCGGCTACTAAAGCGATTTGGCTGTAATTTGGAATGAAAAATAGATTTTACTCTGGATGAACACATGGGTTTTTTATACCGCAAAAAATCATGGTACCCGCGCAATTTGTAAAAAAAAATGAATTCCACTAGTATACAATAAAACACAAAGTATCATTTGCTACTTAATACTACGCTACTGTGTAAGAGGAACCCTTATGCAAATTTGCAAGGTGATAGCCTTAATACATTGAGCTCTGCGTTGATCTTGAATCAATAACTTGCTTTAACTACTTGTACATAATATATTTTCTGTGATTTAACCATAATTAATCTCCAATTAAATACCCAACACTCTCTACAACCTACGTAGCTCTTTTGTATAATTCCTTATCCTTATCAACAATAGGCATTTATTAGGGAGAAATGTACTACGAGAACTAAGTCCTGATAAACTCAATTTCTTTTAATTTTTTTTTCCTTACAGCTCCCTTTGCTGCCCGAGCATTAATCAATCCTTCGAAAAGACATAAGATTGATGATATTTCGTAAGAGTGTCACTTCGGTTTCATCATCCATCAAAATCTATTTAAAGGCCGGGATTATAGTACGCGTCGACGAAACCAAAGCGACGGATAACATGCTCGTGCATATCTCATAGGTTAAATGTACTAGATGTGGTAGCCTCCGTGGACGGTGTAGGTTCGAGTCCGGCCGGTTTAAGTAATTAAATATAACGTGTCTCAAACGGTGTAGGAAAAATATCGTGAGGAAACCTGCCTACCAGAAAATTTTCTTAATTCTCTGTATGAGTGAAGTCTGCCAATCCGCATTGGACCAGCGTGGTGGGCTATTGGCCTTACCCCTCTCATTTTGTAGTGAGTCGAGGTCAGTAGTGAGTCGAATATACACATATTCCACATAAATGATATCGATCGAACATAAAGAGCTAACTGTGAATTTTTACTTGTATAATTATTATCTTCAGCAAGTGAAATACTATCAATATAGTACATTTTCATGTAAAAGGCAAAGATTTAGACAAGTTTTATTTATTGAACGCGAAAATGCAGTATTCGTGCCACCATTCCACGTGGGAATGACTATAGTTATTAGGATAAGTTGAACCTTGTGTTTTTTACCCGACTGCAATAAGGGTTATGTTTTTCACGCGGATCTTGTATGTATGTATGTAATATTCTTTATTACCTCATATCTTTCAAACCGCTGAACGGATATTCGTAATTAAGATATCGTTAGATTTGTCATAATAACCCAAGGATTCTTAGATAGATAGATGAATTAAACAAATCCAACAGTCATCTTGACTGTGAGACGCTATAGACTCGAGAAGAAAAACAAATTTGTTTTCGAGTATTGCAATGTGGGTATTAAATTCAAGGGCTTTTTGTCCTCACAAAAAGCCCTTTAATATGACCTATTAAATAATGTAGACGAAAATCATTCTATCCAATATATGCTCTCGACTGTTTTCTAATTGCTTTCTACACTTCTGGACCGAGCTTGTTATTTTTCTTTTCAGTTTTTTATAGTAAATGCAGTCGGGTTTTTTTATTTGTTTAATTAATTTATTATTGTATTTTTTCTGAACCAAGTACTGAATTAGTTATAAACCACTGAAATTAAATACACCCTTAAAATAACACACACGAGTAGGCTGGGCGATCGTCTATAAATATCTCTCCCCAATCGATATGAAACTGTCTGTTTCCTTTACATGTTGTAAAGTAAACCGCATAATATCGACTATGACCGACTATCACGAGCTTTGATATTTTGTTCCTTATTGCTATATTGCTAAGGACTACATTTGTACAGTACGACACTTCAGATTTAGATGTATAGCAATTTTGCCTCAACCCTACAGGCTACATTAAATATTGCAAATATATAGGTATTCGTTATCAACCCATATTCGGCTCACTGCTGAACTCAAGTCTCCACTCAGAATGAGAGGAGTTAGGCCAATAGTCAACCACCCTGTGGCCCAATGCAGATTGGCAGACTTCACACACGCAGAGAATTAAGAAAATTCTCTGGTGTGCAGGTTTCCGCACAATGTTTTCCTTCAGCGTTTGAGACACGTGATATTCAATTTCTTAAAATGCACACAAGTGGATTCAAACCCACACCCTCCAAAAGCGGTAGAGGTAATATCCACTGGGCCATCACGAACTATCATATAGGTATATCGACTCTAAAATATCTATGATAAAAATACATCGAAGAGGTTTATACGATTTTTTTCTATCTATGACAAGCTGTTTTGGCTAGAATGTAGATATTTCATTTATCCCTTGGATCCCTTAACTAGTTTTTTTTGTAGATGATAAGTGTCCTATGTTATTATGTTGTGGTTTTTTTCTAGATAATATTTTTTGTACCTACCTATAAGAACGTGTATATTTCAAAGTTTTTATTTATTTGGCTGGTGGGAGGCTTCGGCCGTGGCTAGTTATTAGGTACCCTATCGACAAAGACGTACCGCCAAGCGATTTAGCGTTCCGGTACGATGCCGTGTAGAAACCGAAAGGGGTTCGGATTTTCATCCTCCTCCTAACAAATTAGCCCGCTTCCATCTTAGATTGCATCATCACTTACCATCAGGTGCGATTGTAGTCAAGGGCTAACTTGTAAAGAATAAAAAATAAAAAAGTGTATATTTTCAAAGTGTTTATTTTTATTTATTTGGCTGGTGGGAGGCTTCGGCCGTGGTTAGTTATTACCCTATCGACAAAGACGTACCGCCAAGCGATTTAGCGTTCCGGTACGATGTCGTGTAGAAACCGCAAGGGGTGTGGATTTTCATCCTCCTCCTAACAAGTTAGTCCGCTCCATCTTAGATAGCATCATCGCTCACCATCAGGTGAGATTGTTGTCAAGGGCTAACTTGTAAAGAATTTAAAAAAAAGTCGGCTTAGTAGCCAGAGCGTCTAAGTAAGAGGATGAATAGCACTGTAGCAGTGTAGCTATGCAGATAAAAGTGAATAAATATCTTTCTAACTTAAAACCGTAATATAAAGTAGTTGAATAATTAGACCAGCCAGTCAGAGTGCCTAGTCGGAGTTTTGAATGGTTTCATACTGTGACTATCGCGTAAACGTAGTGGCACTACTGCGCAACTGTTTCAATTCCTTGGAAATTCGGGTTTACGTTTACGCGATCGTCACAGTATGTAAACATTGAAAACTCGCACTAGGCACTTAGTTCATTAAATTGGACTTTCAGCTACCTAATACAAATCAATAACAACCGCATTTTTCGTATTCAGTAAAGTCTATTGCTACTATTGTTAAAAAAATCATAATGTCAACTGGGAAATACTCTATGATATCAACATAAAGTTGTCAGTATGCACCGGACCTTAATATGATCAGTTAGCATTAAATAAATATAAAATGCGAAATCACGTGACTTAAGAATTACTAACAATAGGTAGTTGGTAAATTTGGTATATGTCTACTAACAAATTTCAAAGTTAATGAATTAGCCTGCGGGAAACGCTTTCTTGGCATAACGTTTAGAAATAGGTAGTGACGTAATCATTATTGAAAGTTATCTGCAATACAGAGACGTGATAGCCCAGTGGATATGACTTCTGCCTTCGACTCGGAGGGCGTAGATTTGAATACGGGCATGCAACTCTAACTTTTCAGTTATGTGCAATTTAAGAAATTTAATATCACGTGTCTCAAACGGTGAAGGAAAAACATCTTGAGGAAACTTGCATACCTAAATTTACTTAATTCTCGACGTGTGTGAAGTCTGCCAATCCGCATTTGACCAGCGTGGTGGTCTAACCCGTCTCATTCTGAGAGGAAACTCGTGTTCAGCAGTGAGCCGAATATGGGTTGTTAACGAGTTTGCAATAACATTTCCCAGAATTTATAAAGTTTTTAATAAAATATCGTGAAATACATTTACCTATATTTCGTTCGTTATTTAATTTTTCACGTTCAAAAGCATTTTCATTAAAAATACTTCAACGCAAAAAATTAAATCGCTCAGGTAGGGAAGGTCTGCAAGAAATTCGTTATGATCTCGTAAAAATTCACCCTCTTCATTTAACAAACAAGGCATAAAATAAGCGATCTTTTTAAGAAGCAACTCTAAAAAATAAGTACCTGCGGGTAACCAAAGTATAGAATTAAAATTAACTTGCTTTTACGATTTATAACTTGACCTTTTCTTGAAACAGGTAACGTATTTAAGAATTTAAAACAACTCCTCTAGAGATAACAAATCTATAGTAATATTATAAAACTGAAGAGTTTGTTTGATTGATTGAACGCGCTAATCTCAGGAACTACTGGTCCTATTTGAAAAATACTTTCAGTGTTAGATAGCCCATTTATCGAGGAAGGCTATAGGCTATATATTATCCCCGTATTCTTACGGGAACGGGAACCACGCGAATGAAACTGCGGCGTCAGCTAGTAAGCATATAAAATTCTAACATAACAATCTCATATAAAACATGTCGGTCAATATGAAAGGTTTCATAAATATTTATAAACTTCAACGTTGACATCCAATATGGAGAGTTTCACATACGCTCACATAATATTATTATGGTCCCTCAAATATTGCCCGACATATTTTTATTAAAACCAATAATACACATTCGACTACAGAACGGTTGACTAATAAAAGAAATTAAATGTTATAATTTTTTGTATTAAGGAAAGATCGAGCCTCTACTTCAAATTGTTATCCGTCTGTTTGTCTATACGTACGCCCGTCTGTTGTCATAATAAATGTATTTTTATAAATACCACCGACTTCAAAAACATAAGCGTACCCACAAAACATCGTGAGGAAACCTGCAAACCAGAGAATTTGCTTAATTCTCTGCGTGTGTGAAGTCTGCCATCCGCATTGGGCCAGCGCATTGGACTATTGGGTTGGTAATGATGATGATATTGATCATTCTTCTTAGTTAAAATTCTCAGCCCGGCCCCTGTAGCCAAGTGTGTGTCGATACTCATTCTACGATCGCAAACGCTTCAAAAACTAGAAAAATGTATGGAAATGACATTTGCTATCGACAGACAGGTCACGCGATCAAGATCTGTCATTCCGATACATTTTTCTAGTTTTCGAAGCGTTTTCGATTGTAGAAAGAGAATCGACGTGCCACTTGACTAAGCATATTAAGGCCATCGGTCCTGGCTATTATCCATTGACCTACTTTGTACGGAACTCGCGATCAGCGAGTCCGACTTGCACTTTTTTTAACCGACTTCAAAAAGGAGGAGGTTTAAGTTGAAAATTTTTTTTCAATATTGTCGTACATTCAGATTACATCGTCAGACACACGCCGCAAACTATTTTCATTTCAGTTCTAAGATGCGTGATAGAGAAGTAATGTAAAACTATTGAGTTTCACGTTACATACCTCTACCTATTGAAGGAGACGGCTACATTACGCATCAAAGCTTTTACAAAACCAAGATTGAGGCCATTTTATGTTAAAGATCAAAGACTGTTCTCAGATTACACAACCCGCTACCTAGATAGCTCATATTTCTTTACACGTGGATTTGCAAAGAAGCTTACATTTTTTTTATAAAAGCTTTTCCCTCTACCCTATGGGATGAGAATTGTTGAGCTCTAAACCTTTGTGAAAGCGGAAGTGATTCCTGAAACGAGTTGGAACACTTTGTCGAAGTACATCATTACATTCGAAAATGTATTTTTCATTTTAACTGTGCTTATTTTGTTCGCCACCATTACCATACGATGTTTGCGAATTTATTTCTTTGCGTTATATTTTGATGCTCTTACAAAGTTCATAAATATGTAATAAGAAGGTACTTGGGTATTATTCAAAATGGAAAGTAAGTTTGCCTACTTATACATGCAAATCACACTAATATTATAAAGGCGAAGAGTTTGTGTATGTTTGTTTCTTCTTTACGCTGCGGTTACTAAAGCGATTTGGCTGAAATTTTGAATGATTTTACTCTGAAGTAACACATACGCTACTCTTTATCTCGGAAAAAACCATTGTTCCCGCGGGATTTGTGAAACTGGATTACATGCGGACGCGGACGGAAGTCGCTAGATGCTAGATAGAAGATAAGGTAGACCTTATCTTCTATCTAGCAACTAGAGTTGCAGGTATAAAGCGGTTGAAACGATCCCGAATTCAGATCAGGCTAAAAATGCGGTAGCGGGTTTTCGATAATATAATATTTTACGCAGCAATATAGATTTACCTACTTAATACGAGACAATAAAAAATGAAAAAAAAATCATATAAGTATGTTTTTTTTTATTTAACAATTACGAAAACAAAAATAATAAATATAAACGGTTATTATGTATCTCAGTGTGCCATTCAAGTCAATCGATCACAAAAACGAAAATACGATGAAAAACGATGTATATTATTGCACCGAGATACATAATAAGGCCACAGATCCGAATTAGCTTCTTCTATAGGCTTATTGCCCAGCCCTCCTTTGGCACACATTATTATTATATTAAAGACCTTCATGAAGACGAGTAACCCAGTCTACTTGCAAAGTAAAAAATCATTTCTGCTATAAATCTCTCATAAACAACACTTTCCATAAACTTGTGTACGAGTAAGTCAATAATGTTGATGGGAATTGCGACGTACATTTGAATCAGTGCAGAATTATGGAATCCAATTATCTTCTCGTCTAACTGTGAAATACTAATTGCTGACATACCTAGTCTGCAGCCAAACTTGATTTGCAGCTCGCTGAAGCTGTTTAAATAAGCAGAATACTGTTTATGTTGTTTGTGTTAGGCATAAAGTCTGAAGTAGTTCGGGAGACGTTCCAAACTAATTATGCAGTGATTCTACAAATTAAGACGGATGAAGATTTTTAAATTTAATACTTCTTTCACAGGCTACTTCCTTATGCCGTCCATGATAAATATATCCCTTAGCCTTCGGGGCAAGGGTTTGCCACTTGCCCCGAAAGCCTATTTGTATATCCGCTTTTACCGATCGAGAGATACGCCTACCGCATACCAATTGTCCCTACCTATGGTTTAGTCTTCGGCTTCTTGGTTCTTGACGAGGTAAAATTCCATGATCATCGCACTCAGTTTTATTTTATATAACGACTCAATTTACCAAAGTGGCGAAAACATATTTGATACTCTGGCTTCTTGGCAGGCTCTATGCAAAGAGCGAGAGGCTTAACCGCACCTTACCTATTACGAGATTCCGTGAGTGTAGGTGCAATATGTCATATTTACCCTAATGGCACTTTGCTGAAGTTCGGAAAAAATGTAGTGTGCATGAGGCTTATAAGACCCTTTGATTATGAATTTTCAAAATTAATACTAATAATCTGTTCTTCCTTTATTGCCTCAATATGGTGTGCCAGAATAACATGGTTGTGGGTAAATAAGTAACCACAACAAGCTTAGCTGAGTCAGATCTATCTTATTGGCACAATACATTCGGTTTATGGTAGATATTAAACCGCGTTTATATACAAACTCGATTTTTATTCCGTGTGAAAAAGGGGAAAGCAATTTCAGACGATTTCAGCAGTACATGCATGACATTTTAACTTCCAATCAAACGTTTGAAATTCACGCGTGAATCCGGTATGTATACAGACTAGCAGACGTCCGTAAATTTGTCTGCATGGACCTAGTCTTCCATACGTAGGACTTTCAAATAATAGACTTTCATACAAAGTTTCTCTTCTATTTCCCTATATAAAAAACCTTTTTAGGTTTTAATTTCTGTTTACTAATAGAAAGTAGACTTTTACTTTTACAGAAATTTCCATTTGTGACAATGTAATTTATGTCTTCAGGTTCGGTATTTTTGTACTTGCTACGTCAGTAAGTCAGTGAGTTATGGATTTTGGTATGTTTATATATAATAACCCATGTAGTTACCCATATAGTGTTGGTGGAACCCCCACCAGGTGGACTGACAACTTCAAGCAAATCGCAGGGATTCGCTGGATGTATTCGACTCAGGAACGTGATATTTAAAAGTCCCTAAAAAAGACATATGTCCTGCAGTGGACGTCTATCGGCTGATATGATGATGATAGATAATAAAAAATCCTGCGTTTTCATCAAAATCTTTATGATTTTCGCCTAAAAATGTTATAAAATCCTTCTACCCTCATTTATATTATCGTCGGATCCTAATATTACATTCATTAACTTCTATCGAACGATAAGTACAGTACCTACAGAATACAGATTGACGGTGGAACCACATAAAAGAGCACGGCAATTTACTACGGCTCCCGTGACCTGACCTGTGAATAGGTACGGTTTAGCACAAAGATTACCCATCTCGTCGAATATTGCACCTGTTTTCATACGATACCTATTACGTATATCGTGGAGCGCAGGGAAAATGTTTGTATTCGTGAGTTGGTTTTTCGATTTTTGAATACAGTATTAAAGTAGAGGATCCGAATATAACCTTCACCGAGCTGCTAGCCTATTCACTATTTTGGTCTTTATTATCAACCTAAGTAAATAGATGACATTTTGTCAATTATTTGACAAAATGTCATTTACTTACTAGGCTATGGATAACTTGTAAAGAATAAAAAAAACGAAATAAACAATAGGTTAATTCACTATATTTGACGTATGCTATGTATATTTTTGTTGTTGACATATTATACGAAATTGAGATTCTATGTAAAAATGTCATCCGGCGCTTACTGGTGGATATCTCACAATAAGTTAATGACATTTAGTCAATTTATTTGATATTTATTTCAGTTGATAATAAAGACCAAAATACCATGAAGATATCATGAAGAAAATATAAGAAGTACAAAAACCCACGATCACGATATCTTTCCTGACTACTTTTTATCTAAGTGCAATGAAACGGAAGAGAGAAGGGACACCGGAGATGCCACGTCTAAAGCAGGCCCATGAATAAAATAAACCTTAAACAAAAGGATTCTATCTCACGACGTTTCATAAATCAAAACGATTGATAAAGGTTCAAAGAAATTGTATTTTCATTCTTTATTATAATTTATATTGTCTTCGTTTACGGCTTACAAAATATTTTCTGGCATTATTTGATTTTCTGAATTTGCAGGTTTGTAGAATGGTCTTGGAGCCATGTTAGCCCAGTGGATATGACCTCTGCCTCCGATTCCGGAGGACGTAGGTTCGAAACCGGTCCGGGGCATGCATCTCCAGATTTTCAGTTGTGTGCATTTTAAGAAATTAAATATCACGTTTCTCAAACGGTGAAGGAAAACATCGTGAGGAAACCTGCACACCAGAGAATTTTCTTAATTCCCTGCGTGTGTGAAGTCTGCCAATCCGCAGCGTGGTGGACTATTGGCCTAACCCCTCTAATTCTGAGAGGAGGTTCGAGCTAAGCAGTGAGCTGAATATGGGTTGATAATAATGATGATGATGATGATAATTTCAAGATATTTTAAAAATAGCGGAGATTCTTAATTATTTTTAATGATCATTTAAATAAAATGCTTCTCATATTTTTTCATGATTAAAATCGAAATTAGATTTTCATAATGAAAAAAATATATTTGTATAAAGTTTAAGCTTATTTGCATTTATTAATAAATATGTTCCTTAGATAATACATTAGGTAAGTGTTTTAGTGAAATTGGTTAAAGTACCTACTTATCAAATTGCCATGCTAATACCATTTCCAAACCTAGCTACCTATCTGAGATTATTAAAAAACTTTGATTTCATTTTGCTCCACTTCAGGAGAAAACTAATTTCATAGAAAGCCCCCAGATAAGTTTGGGCGCGGCAAAAAGTAGCTATGGACATGATTGTAATTGTGATTTAATCCGCAGTGCGTCATTTTGACTTTGCCTACTGTAAGTGCTGAATAAGCACGCTAATATTAAAGCAACTGGATTACTTCAAATTCGAATTTAATGTTCAGTGCTTAAAAAATATAGGATACCTACGTTATATATGTAATGTTACCGTTCATCCATATTAAAAACTAGCGGACGCCCGCGTTGTCCGCGTGGAATTTAGTTTCTCACAAATCCCTCGTGAACCATAGCCTATGTGTTAATACATAGGCTACTTTTTATCCCGGAAAAATCCAAGCTATAATATATCTTAATACCAAATTTCAGCTAATTCGGTTCAGTAGTCGAGGCGTGAAAGAGTAGGTAACAAACAATTATATCATCAAAATCTATCTAGGGAGGCCAAGGTCTTTAATAGATAGATTTTGCTGGTAATCCTCTCTCTCCTCTCTCTCTCTCACACCTATTTCTACGGCATACAGACTAACTACATAGCCATTTTTAATTAGTTCATTTGTTACGAGTGAATAGTGTCCTAGAAACTTGGCTATTAAGGTCTTGTTTCGATCCTGGATGCTCCAATAGGACCGCCAAGTTCTGGTCATGTTCTTTCCAGGTGGAGGTCTTTAAGCTGGGGATGCTAAGACGTGTCCTGATGTCAATGGACTCCTGGTAGCTTTGACACAATGGCTGACCTTGGGATATATGAGGGTCAACTCTATCCGCAGTGATAGTTGAAGAACTGACCGACAATATAACTTAAAAACCGTAAAATTTCAGCTAACATATATATAGCGTTATTTTATTAAGCCTTGATGTCAGCTATCACCTTGTAAAGTATGTCGTAATATTTAAGGGACACCCTGTCTATTAAGATATATAATCTAAGTTTTACGTCCACAAAGATTTTGAAGACTCAATCACATTGTATAACATGCCAAAAGTGGAATACAATAACACAAACAATTCGAACAGCAAGAAAAACGAGTTAAAAAACTCATAGCTTGCAGCGGGCTTCATTTAGTGAAACGAGTTCAACTTTAACAGAAACTTTTCGCAATTTACAAATATACTTTTACTTCACGAAATTGTGTAAAGAAATAACTCTACATTTTTCTGCATCAACTTTATTATATTATATAGAAATAACTCACTTAAGAAATGCAAACAATTTATGGATATGTATTTTTCTAAACATTATGAAAATTATGGAAATCCCATACATGTTATCAATACATAACAATACATCAATACCTAATATACAAAATTAAATTGACGTGACTGTTTGTGATTTTTAAATCACTATGTTTTATCAAGAATGTTGCATATACGATACTATAAAAAATTTGTTTACCTGTTTGACGGAACGGAGCTGATGGGCGACCTAATCTGAAGTTAAAACATGTCTTTCCTTTCATAAGAAAGGAAACCTCCGACGGCCTCCGTGGCGCAGTGGTAAGCGCGGTGGATTTACAAAACGGAGGTCCTGGGTTCGATCCCCGGCTGAGCATATTGAGATTTTCTTAATTTGTCCAGGTCTGGCTGGTGGGAGGCTTCGGCCGTGGCTAGTTACCACCCTATCGGCAAAGACGTACCGCCAAGCGATTTAGCATTCCGGTACGATGCCGTGTAGAAACCGAAAGGGGTGTGGATTTTTATCCTCCTCCTAACAAGTTAGCCCGCTTCCATCTTAGACTGCATCATCACTTACCATCAGGTGAGATTGTAGTCAAGGGCTAACTTGTAAAGAATAAAAAAAAGACAATCGAAATAAAATTCCATTTATTATTGTATACCCTTCACATAGTAACACACTCATGTTGCAGCGTTGTGACATCATTGGTGTCCATGGAAACTTCGTTGTTAGTGACATTTTAATTTTGGCATCCCATAGAAATAAAGTTCAAATTCGAATAATACTTGTTATAGGCGAACATTTCATCGACGAGTATAAAATAGCGGAATCACACCCCTGCTTGGCAAGTATCTCTCTGATAAGCTAAATATTTTTGCATTTAGTAGACACACAGAATTTACATATACAGAATATAATATCATCATGATGTACGTACATCACAGTGAAGCCGGAAAATATAGGCATAACATTTTACATCATTAACATGGGACGGTACTCCATCAAAAACACAGAATTTATTATTATTTTTTTTAATAAACATACAAACTACAGCTGAATTATTTAGTAAAACATGCAAATACGATTTGTGACATACATGAGCAAAGCAAATTACGTACGACTGAGGTAGATGCATGCTTTCGCAGCAGAATAAACTCAATTTTCATATTTTCCTCTTGTGCACGTTTTCACGCATTACGTAGAGATTCAGTTACCTACTGGTGTTATAGGTAAACAATCTTGTAATCAAAGATATGTCGGGAATTAATAAATTAATGTATTATATTATAACTTTAGAGCCCTGATAGCCCAGTGGTTAAAACCTCTGGCTTTGATTCGGAGAGTGTAACTGTAGGTTCGAATCCGGCCCGGGGCATGCTCCAACTTTCCAGTTATATAAAAAACTAGCGTTTATAAGAGTTATATAAGAGACTCGTGCTCTACAGTGAGCCGAAAATGGGTTGCTAATGATGATGATTATGTCCTTAAATACAACTTGTATATGTTTAAATATAACTAACGGTGTGTAAGAAATTATCTTTTATTTTTAAACTAGGGGAAGCCCGCGACTTTGTCCGCGTGGAAATCAATGTAAACTTTCAACCCATATTTCACCAGTTTAGGAGTTGAATAAAAAAAAATCACATTATATTTCGTATTTTTTTTACTGTAACTCTATAGTTAAAGGACTTTCCATACAAAATTTCAACCCCTATTTCACCCCCTTTTGTCATTTTAGGGTCAAAAAGCACGTTTTGCTTCAAGTTCCCATTTACCATTATACCAAAATTAATTTTGATCAGTTCAACCGTTTAGCCGTGAAAAGGTAACAGACAGACAGACTTACTTTCGCATTTATAATACTAGTAATCTGTACTAGTATTATAAATGCGAAAATATAAGTTTGATGGAACACGGAAGTATTGAAAGCATGTATAATGCATTTAAAACATATGCTTAGGACATTTTCTTAAAATAAGTTTTCTTATTTAAAATGTCTTAATATTATTAGTAAATTTGGTTTGATAAAGTCTATAGAAAAAATAAAACTTAACAACAAAATAACTAACGAATGTATTAAACTTAAGAGAAAGAGAATATTATTAAGACATTTTCTAAAAATAGCTTCATTATTTTCAATACTTCCGTCCAATATCTTCTCACCTACTCGTAATATTACTCGCATGTTGAGAGGATTCTTGAATTAGCTTTTGATCTCGTGGGATCAGAAGCCTGTATAAGCGCACAAACCGCTAGCGAAGCTCTACAAGACGAATATAAGATGTAATTAAAAAGATAAAAACATGATAGCGCCCCAGTACAAAGTACTTCTAAACATCGCGTCGGTCGACGAATAACTTACAACAAAGGCCGCAGGTTCAGCTTATGAATATGAATAGGTAGATACGTCACTACGTCACAAAGCCTACGAAATTTTTAAATAAGCCGCAATTTACAATTTTCCTTTGAAATATATTAGTACTTTTCTTTTGGTGATTAACAATTTTGTTATATTTTGTAACACATTTGCACGTACAGTATCTCTTATTTGACCAATTTCAATATCGTAATGTATCTCATTGCGCACATGTGCCGTGCATTCGTCTAAAAACGAACGATACATTTTCTAATCTTTGCAAAGAGTTTTCATGTCACAAAAATGCTTAACATTTTTTAAATAAAATTAACTTTGTGAGATAAAATATAATAAATAAACATTTTATTCTTTCATTTTAATAATTTTGACAATAAATGACAACAATTTATAATTAACAGAAACACAAAAATATTGATTTACTTTATGAGTAATACTGGCTGTTTTTTGATGTATTTGCCTAAAAAAACGCTGGTGTGCACTTCGCTATCTGTGCAAAAATGACAAGTGTGTCAAAATGTCATCATAAGGAAAACAGGCAAAGATGCAAATTCATTTTCAGAAAGTGTGTTCAAAGTGTGGTTTCTTCGCAAATGTGTTCTAAAACGTATGACATACGTGCACTTTGATAATTACAGCCTCTGCTTCCTTACTGTAGCTCTCGCCTTCAGCTCGCGCTTGCAATATCGCCTCGGCTGTAATTTTTAATTCACCGCACTTATATCATTATGTGTAATAAACACATACGGTTAGAATAAAAAAGACTGTATGTTTTTTCTTTCAAGTATTATACGCGTCATATCGAAAAAAGTCTATTTCATTTTTTATATGTAGGTATTGGTAGGTATATCTCACGAGCTTCTCGTCTCGAGGGGTGTTATGATGAGCTCTCGGGTGAGGTTTATTAATTCAATTACGTAAGTGGCGGCTTTCGAGTAAGTTGAAATGCTCCCCGCCCTTAAGCATTCCTAAAGACGTACAATCATATATATATGTAGGTACTCATGTTAGCGAAGAATTTTTCCTTGAATATTTAACTGATGCGCTTTGGGGATTTAATTAAAAAGGATTTCATTATGTAAGTTATAATATTATTTACAAACTAGTCGTTGTTTAGTATACATCATCACATCACACCATCAGCCGACAGACGTCCACTGCTGGACATAGTCCTATTGCATGGACTGCCGAGTACAACTATCTCGAGCCGCCAGCGACTCCCTGCAACCCGCTTGATATCCTCGGTTCACCTAGTGAGAGGTCGACCAACACTGCGCTTTCCGGGGCGGGGTCGCCATTCCAGCACCTTAGGACGCCAACGTCCATCGGCTCTTCGATGTGGCCTGCCCATTGCCACTTCAGCTTCGCGACTCGCTGAGCTATGTTAGTTACTTTGGTTTGTCTGCGGATCTTATCATTTCTGATTCGATCACGCAAAGCAACAGCATAGTATACAGACTGTGTACTGACTAGCTGTAACTTTGTGATAACTTCTTTAGTAATTGTTAGTTCGAATTTATTTACCTGAATTTTTGCCATCATCTCGTAACAAACTGTGATCCAAGACAATACCCATTTACCTACGCCCAAAATAAAAGTCAGATTTAATTTTAGAGGAGTTACTATTCTATAAGTAGTAATGGACTCTATCTTTTGACATTTTACTACTGCTGGAGATAGGCCTCCTGAAAGGTTATATATACACCATGGTATTTAGCCACCTACGAGAACCTACATCCAGTAACTCCCTACAATTCATTGCTCCTATTGGGGAAACAACAATTATTATTAGATATAATAATATAATAGCCGGTAAAAATATAGATAGGCTTCCAAGATTACAACTCGCGGACTTTCTAGGAAGACCGGACTGGCTCCATTATTAAATATTCCGTGGTTTCTATGAGAAGGTATGAGTGTGTTTTGTTTAAAAATTTCACCAAGAATTCCTTTAATCTTAGTTCGCTATCAAGACAATAGAGGCCATCAGGCAAAGGTCATCTGTATTGGGTTGGCAATCTCAAAAGGATAATAACACGACTCTTTTTGTTTACTCACGAGGAACAAAGGATTATTACCGTTTCAAATTGGGGGTTGTTTTGTTCTGTGGTATTGTTTGTAGAATGTGAACAATGTAAGCGACTGCCACAGAGACGTACAGAAATATAATTTACTACTGCACTAGTTCCTAGTCTTCCAATTTTATTTTACTAGACCCGGCCAAGCTTCGTTTGACTTATTGGCACTTCTTCCCTACCCCGACCCTACTCCTACCCTACCTCTACCCTACCCCAATTCTTCCCTTACCCTACTCCCTACTCCTGCCCTACCTCTACCCTACCCCAATTCTTCCTTTACCCTACCCCCACCCTAGCTCTACCCAACCCCTGCCCTACCCCTATACCCTACCTCAACCATACCCCTGCCCTACCCCTGCCCTTCCCAACCCTGCCCTAAATATTAAAATATACCTATTGAAGTTGTATTCTTATACAAATGAAACATACCACTTGTACGAGTTAGCTTGACACTCCTCCCACTTATTTAGCCAAAACCGAAAGTTCGGCCAAACAATAAATCAAAACTTTTTTATCTCAATATCATAATCAAACGTCATTCGACCCAGGAGTCAAGTTAATCCGCACGAGCTGTAGGTAGATAAGCACGTCGAGGTAAACTCGATTCTCGCTGTGGCAGTAGCCCATAAAGCGCATCATAAAATCTCTACCACTCATGTTACACGTAGGATTTTCTCCTTTACGATCAGTTTACGAGTTTAGCAGAAATTTTGATTGCGTTTTGAAAAACGGCATATTGCTGCAACAAATCTAATTCTAGTCTTGAACGCAACATCACATTCATAATTAGGTAATATAGTGTGTGTTAATCTATACTTATAATAAATCTGTAGAGAGGTCAATTCTATACATGAAAAATATTTCCAAAATAACTAGTATTTAGTGATCGATACTGATGCCAAAAATGCAATCAGAAAATTTTTGTCTGTCTGTCTTTGTCTTCGTAAAAGGAACAAAAACTTCTTCATACTTCTGGGCAGGTTATAGTATATTTTTCATCACGCTACGATCAATAGGAGCAGAGCAGTGAAAAGAAATGTTGGGAAAACGGGAGAAGTTACTCCATTTTTTAAGCTTCCGTTGCGTGTGCAGCCTTAATGGATAGGGTAGTCGTAGGGGTAGTGTAGGGGTAGAGTAGTGGAAGGGTAGGGGTAGGGTAGGAGTAGGGTAGGGGTAGTAGAAAGTTCACATCGACTTTCACGCGGAAGAAGTCGTGGGAGTCCGCTAGTCATTAATTATTTTATACACAGTGTATATGAGTATGTGACATAAGGTCTATGAGAATATTACACAACTTACATAGCTCTGCTCTTTTGGAAAACTTTTCTTAGGAGTAAATTATGGAAAAGTATGTGCAAGTCATTCAATTCGGAAGAAAAGCATGGAGAAAATTATTCACATTTTCTTCCGAATCGAATGACAACCTTGCTCATATTTTACCGTGGCTCAAAGTTGCCCAAAAGAGAAATAAGAAAGAAAGAATACGAAAATAACCTGGATACCGAGACCAAAATCTTAAAGCTTAAACAATTAATGTAGTTCCCCAAAATAATATAACAACAAAATAATAATTAATATTAAACAAATCCATTGATTAAATTATTATTAACAACGTAAATTCCTTCATCGCTGCTCCAAATTACGAGTAGGTATATAATTACAAATTGTGTTGAGATACGAGATGGCTTATAGCGGCTTTGGTACCGACGCCGCGCATATTGACGGTTAATTACATGGAAACTTAAGTTTCATAATTGATTTAAGGCCTCGCTCGGAATATAATGCTCTTTCCAATTACTAAGTAATTAAGAAAATAACATATTTGGAAGCATTTTGCGGGGCTATAGAAGGATGTAGATTATATCTCCACGGATAAATAACGGCGCTAGTCCCGCCTTGCTGTCAACATCTAAACGAACTCTATAGATCTATCTTTACAGGGCGAGTTACCCGAAGTACCGACAAAGTACAACAAGACAGTAGACAAGTTGCACATCGATTCTCTGTCTAAAATCGCTAACGCATCGAAAATTCAAACAAATAATTTGAAATATTTAAAACCACTTTTTAATATAAACGGAAAAGACAAAAAATCTAAGTGTAGTTTTTTTAATATAGCTATGATATACCATTTTGAAATCCTCATGATGAGGCCTTGAAATTGATTCCCATATTGCGTTATTCGAAAAACAAATTTTTTTTTATCTCGAGAAGTAGCTTCTCTCAGTCAATGTGTTGATTTTTATTTAACTTCAGCTATCTGAAAACACTTGGATTATCAAGACTAACGATATCTTAACTGCGTAAATCCGTTCAGCGGTTTGGAAGATATGAGGTAATAAAGATTATTACATACACCTAATAACCCCTTCTTGCAGTCGAGTGAAAAAAGTGACATATATCCGATATATAATTTGATGAAAATTATTTGTGTTAGGTAGTATTATTAGATTGTAAAATTTCATGCTTTATACAAAAAGTTTCTCAAATTATATTGTCTTAGGATAACAAAAGAACGTTAATTCTACTTGCGGATTTCCAGTGTATTTACTTTGAGTTATACAAGAAAAAGGGGAACATTTATAAAAAGGTTTTTACTTGACGAATACTGTCCCAACGACAACTTTTTGTAGTAAAGTTCAGCATTATCAACTGATTTATTGTTTTTGTGAGTTAGAAAAAAAGTCGAAACCCCTATTAACTTTTCTTCTAACTAACTAACAATCTATGCAGCATTATATTTAATACGAAATCCTGTTTTTATTTGTTAAGAAGTGTGTTTTTAAATATAACGCAAAAACTGTTGGACAACACATGAACAGAGTTTGTATACTGAATACATAGATATGTGGGTACTCATAAGTAGATTGATAGTAGTAGATACACCCTTGTTTATATGACTGTCTGCCTCATTAAGGTAATCTTTTTTAAACTACTAAATAAATGTATATTGACTAAAGGCCCCGTATGGGTTCGAAACTAGTCAGGCGTAAGCCGACGTTGTATCACATGAATATTAGCCGTCTTTCTTAATAAATTAATATGTATGTGATTAAAACATCTATATAAATATAGAGAGAGACAAATTCCACGCGAAATAAATAAGCTAGATAGACTTTACTAAATGGATTAGAATTTATAAGGAGTAAAAATGCAAGTAGGAGTACATGCAAAATGTAATTACGTACAAGCTTATCTAGGATTATACGTCTATTCAACAGCGCTTCTTTAAAATGTAGTAAACGAAATTTACAAAAGAATTTTACCAATACGAAATTATGTAGAAGTATAATGTAAAGCCGAAGCCCGCGGTTTGATTCGCGTAGTCCTCGTTCCCGTGAGCAAACAGGGATAAAATATAGCCTATGACACTCATAAATAACGTAACTCTCTAGTGGTAAAAGAATTTTCAAAATCGGTTTTGAAAATCTAGAGATTAGGTACTCCTATAATGCCACCAAACTCTACATCTTTAAAATATTAGTATAAATGTAACCACTATTGAAAAGGATCGGACCGATCACCAACTTGAATAATAACTTGAATAATAATAATAAGTAAAGATGTTCCAAAACCAATCCATTTCACTACAAAACCGACTAACTGCATTTATCCCGTCATGTAGAAAAAGAGAAGTTAATAAAAAATTGAATAAAAGAGAAATGTGAAGGACGTAGAGAACTGTTAGCTCGGAATTCGGTCTAGTTGAATTTCCAAAGCTTCAAGTTCTGTATTATTTCGCGGTAGCTAAGTATCGTGCCGGCGAAAAGTTAAATTGTTATTGACTTCATAATTTTGAAATATATTTTCATCCGAAATATTCAATATAACTAAATTTGCAACGCGCAGTTTTACTCAGGTAACCTAATCTAGATATAATTATAACTGCAGTATGATAGAACTACTGGTGCAGTATGATAGAACGCGCTTGTCTAGAAGATGCCTATTCACTCTTGACATGTAGATACCCATATTGTAAGTGGTGGGGATAACGAAAGCTGGGAGAGCATTCCACATCTTTGCAGTGCGTATAAGGAAAGAGGAACTAAACCGCTTAGTACGCGTCCGAGAAAGTTCGACGACGTACCGGTGCAGATCTCTGCGATGCCTAGCAGTCCTGTGGTAGAACGGCGAAGGTGGGACAAGATCTTACAGTTCCTGAGCGCACTCCCCGAGAACACCGATAGGCAACCTTTCGGCGATGCTCTAAACATATAGCATTTAAGAGCTATAACCATCACGTTGTTCCAATATGGGTTGGTGGAATTAAAGTAAAGTTATATATAAAATCGTAAACTGTCCCGAGCTGGAATTAAAAGGAGTGGTCGTCATATTTGTATGAGTAGACAAAGAAAAAAAATCACTGCAAAGAAATAATCCTACTTATTAGAGAGTACTTTTGTACACGAGACAGCTATATGCAGGTGTATGTATAGTAATTCGTAAGCCTTAGAGCACTTACGGCTCGACGGTGACGAAGGATCATCCAAAGCCATTAACGAGAGGCGGAAAGGTATGAAACTCGAGCGGAAAGCTGCGTTAACAGCCATTTTGTTTTATGTGTAATGTTATGTTTTGGATTGGATTTTATTTGTGTTTTATCGGTACTTTTGGTGAAAGGGTAAATCATATAAATTGATTTTCATACTTTGCGATGTAATGTCTTTAAAAATAAACCTGACGTAAAAGTGTTAAAAATAAGCCTACTTGAAATAAATTAATATTGATTTTTTTTTCAAATAAGTCCACTTTGCTTAACAGAGATACATATACATGTCATATCTTAACTAAAATTATAATAAATTTTATTATTTGATTAAATTTATTAATTACGATTAAACTCGAAAATTCTTTCAAATAGCTACTACTTCACCAAGTAATTCATTCATAGGCTTTATTGTATCCCCTTATTTTTACATGAACGGGAACTACGCAGGTGAAACGTCGAATAGTTTAAATAATAACAAAACACGTTATAACCCTTTTTAGTAACAATAGTGACATTTAAAATTGGACAGTGCACGATGTGCAATATATAGCAATTTAATTTTGCTATTGGAAGAAACCTATTCCGAGGAAACCTAACAGATAGAAAAATATTTTCTACGCACGTTTCACTCCAACAACGAGTATCCTCAGGAAATGTTGACAATACTCAATCGCAAGGAATATTTACTCGAACGAACACTTTCACAATGATTCTTTAAAAAACTAACATGTATATAATATCTAACTAATAACTATACAATATTATGAAACACAACAAAGTCCTACGTCGCGATACGCGTGATTCATTAGGAAGGTTAAGATATATAATATCTCAAGACTTTGTGGAAATCGGTTGAAATACGACGATGTTGTCGAAAAATGTCACACCACCTAACATTTTTCTAGTTTTTTACATTTTTCTAGTTTTCGAAGCGTTTGCGATCGTAGAAAAAGTATCGTCGTGCCACTTAGCTACAGGGGCTGGTTTATTTCTAGATGGCATTGTCATTGTTGTCAGCAAAATTCAGGTCCGTATCTCAGTCATAATGCCACCCCGATATTACGTACGCATAATATTACGGCAGTTGCACAACAAAGCTGTAGGGAGAATAATAAGCTTTGAGAACGATGTCAGGCATTCTCACGATACCCTGGTACTCGAACGGAATGGTAATGTGCTTACGACAGCACCAGTAAGCACTGCACATAACTCACGAAGGCTCTTTCACTCTGTTTTCCACTGATAGAGTTATTTAGGAACGTATAAATTTCCTTTGTCTATGAGCCTCATAAGCTCAGAGTCAGCGGTCGATGAAACGAGCTATGCTCGTAGTGTCACTGCGTGATCGAATCAAAAATGAGGAAATACGTAGAGGTACCAAAGTCGCCGATAGCTCAACGATTCGCGAAGATGTCCTGGCTGATATGATGATGATGAAATTCCCTTCCGCAAAGTTGACGTTTATTAAACACTTTGAGTTACCTACGTAATTGATTGGACAACACATTTCTTTAGTTTTTTACTGTAATTATACAGTAGAGTTGATTTTTTTTTTTCTTTACAAGTTAGCCCTTGACTATAATCTCACCTGATGGTAAGTGATGATGCAGTCTAAGATGGAAACGGGCTAACTTGTTAGGAGGAGGATGAAAATCCACACTCCTTTCGGTTTCTACCCGACATCATACCGGAACGCTAAATCGCTTGGCGGTACGTCTTTGCCGGTAGGGTGGTAACTAGCCAACTAGCCACGACGTAGTCTATAGGTAGGATATCGACATCAATGCCTACTAAAATAATGAAGTAGAGAAATTAATGTTTCATTATTGAAACAACCATTTAAATCCTCGCCTGATTACACTTTTCGTAACTCATTCAACAGCAGCTTCTACTTCCGAAGTCAAACGCGTGTCGGAGATGAGTTGGCATCAGAAGCGGATTTAAGGAGCAAAACATACGATTATTGAATGGGAACCTATCAGGTCTAACAATTCCCACTAAGAAAGTTGGCACCAGTAAACCCTCGAGTGGCAGAAAATAACCTTGAGTGATGTCCCGGACTTGTGACCGATAGATGTAGGGTTAAAGACGTCTTTTAAAACTAGTTAACATACCCCTTCTCCACTGAAGTCATTCTCCCCGCCTATCCCAAAATAATCCATAAAGGATTATCCAACAAAACACTAATAAATTATAGTGCTGGCTATAATATAGGCCATATTATAGCCAGCACTCGACCTCCCACCACTACCCACCTAACTTAACGGAACACTTGGTACTATCTCGGCTCGTGATGACACCAGCCGATCGATCTAATGACTCACGCGCGCCGACTAGTGCGTTTAATTAAAAAAAAATCTTTTAAGAGCAACGGAGTACATAGAGTAGTAGATTTCAGTATGTAAGTCAGCAGCTATTAGTATATTACACGCTTCGACATCATGTTGGGCTGGGACGTGCTGTGGTACAGCAATGTACGTACGTATTATTTATTCGGCGGGCGTGTTCCCGCACATTTGCTCCTGTACTCGTGGGTAATATTCAACGCAATTTAAACCGCATTTGTGATTACGCTGCGTCTTGAAATACTTGAAGTGCTAAAGAATGGATACGTTTCGAGTTATTTTAGAGTTAAACCAGTATAATAATAAGCATTTATGCCTAAAAGCGTTATGCCTAAGCATGGCAACATCTTTTAAGCGGATAAAGTTTCTTTTTTCTATATATTGAACCTTATTGGTTGCTTACGTAACTAGCTAATAGGGTGAAGTTGTCAAGTCAAAGCGAATCTTGACTGGGTCCAGTAGTAGGTACATTTTAACCATGTAGCCATTTGTCAAATTGAAGGCACTAAACTGAATAGAAAAATATGGTTGTGGTTTTCAAATCGCCCACACTACCGCGCTGGTTCCCATAAGCGAGTTTAACCTTGCGGAGGTGACGGTAGAAGTCTCTATCTCTCTTAAGCCACTCAGGCTCTCTATATAAGGCTCTACATAACAGCCGCTCCAAGGACCCCGCTCGTGTTCACGACAGGCTAAGAACTCACGCGCAGAAGGCGTACGCTTTGGTCACGTCTCCCCCGGGCCCATGCAGGCCCGAAAGAAGAAAGCAAGAACGCAAATAAAAAAATCATTTTCTAAGAAAGAATATAGAGTATACCAATTTATTCCGTAAAGTCAGTTTGGCTAGAGTAAGGTGACTGACCAAGAGTGTTTGTGTGTATAGACTTATATAGAATAGAATAGAATATCTTTATATATATATTTTCGACTTTGTGCATTAATTTCAGTGTATTCCTGGATGATTTGATAATAAAATTCAACCCTGTAGATGGTGTCGTTCAAAGTTATGGCAGTATAACATCTCTCAGATCATACGTCATTAGAATATCTGTTAGGAACAACTGCTAAGGTTCTTAAGGGAGAAAAAACAGTCAAGATACAAACTTCTTGAGTTTCAAAAGAGCTTGTAAACTAAGCAAGTTCTTGAAACAAACTTTCAATCAAAAAATCAAAATCAAAATTTCAAGTAAGCTTTACTATAAGCACTTTCAAGGTTGTTGACCAGTTGTAAAAAGTCTACCGCCGAAAGCAGGCTCTAGTTTGAATATTTCTCATATATTAAAGTTAAAAGTCACTAATATATTTTTTTTATTAATTAACGTTATCATAAAATGTCGTATAATACTGGCGACACCGCGAACAAAGTGAATCACTTTTCCTTTTACATGCCGGCTACAGTGAAAGACGAGGAATAGTCGCCTCTCTTCTATAAATATTCCGCAAAATCGATACTGATGTTTCCCCAACATTATCCTTACAGGATATTGTTACACCCGATGTTTTCTTTGTGCTATTGTGCTTTTATTTTCTACTTCTATTTTTAAACAATCATTAGTAGATGAAAATCATCTACAAAAAAATCTCATCGTGTCATTTAAAATTATCAATTATTAGTAGGTTCTATTAAATATTATTTATTTATCTTTATGTTGTGTGTTGTTGTATGAACTTATATAACTTATGTTTATATATTTTAATTTTGAGTGTTAGTAAAAAGCTGGCTTGCTACCTACCTTTCATTTGTTATGATAATGATAACCTCTTCAAAAACATCATCATCTTTTTGTAATAAGTGCTATTATGAATTATCAATTGATTTACACTTAACAAATTATATATTTACTTAATTCTCATTAAAAACCGTTCAGAAGTTTTCCAATTTACCGCGAAAAGACAGACAGATGTGGCAAGAACTTTTTTTTATTATTAATAGGTAAGTTATTTACGGCGAAATAATTTGAATTAAGATAATAATATCACTTGTACTAAACACATTTTAAATAAACCGTATTTCATTTTTTTAGGGTTCCGAACATACTTAGTACAAAAACGGAACCCTTATACTCGTAATATCACTCGCGCACATTTTAATGTCTGTCTGTTTACTTCGAATGTACCGGACCAATCCATTTGAAATTTGGTACACATATCAATTATTGTAACCCAAACGCAGAAATGTACGTGAATATGTGAAATTTGAATATATACTCATGGAAAGGTAGAATGTTGAAAAAAAAAAACGTTTGCAAAGTTTTGCTTTTTGATCGTGTGAAACATCAAGTCTTGCTAAGAGGGTTTTAAAAATATTTTTTTTTTGTTACCTACCTACCAATATGATATTATATTATAATTATACCTAGAACAGCGATAAGTTTCCAAAGATAGAGTCTGTATGTAGATGCTTCGTAAATCTTGGTTGGCCTCAAGGGTGGTTTACATAAAACAACTTGGAGTCTGAAATATGTACGAGGTGGTACGAGTACATCAGTTTCACTTCAGATACAGCTTTTACTAAAACAAGACTTACTAAAAGTACAGTATGCTCGTATCGATTTTTGTTACTTTTTGCAGCATGCTTTTCTTTATTTATTTATTTACTAGCCGACGCCCGCGACTTCGTCCGCATGGAAATCACTGTGAGCTTTCAACCCCTATTTCATCACTTTAGGGTTTGAATTTTAAAAATTCTTGAATCACATTATATTTTGTATTTTTTTTTTAATTTATGAACAAATTTTTAAAACTGTAACTCTAAAAATAAAGAACTTTGCATACAACTACTAATTCACCCCCTTCTATTTTTATTTTAGGGTCAAAAAGTACCTTGTGTTTTTTCCAAGGTTTACTATTATACCAAAATTCATCTTGAACGGCTCAGCCGTTTAGCCGTGAAAAGGTAACAGACAGACTGACAGACAGACTTACTTTCCCGTTTAAAATATTAGTATAGATTTTGTTAATTTACAGCCTTACAGGAAATTCCTAATTTGCTACCATATCGCTATATTATAATTAACTCAAACATGTGTTACGAGCTTATCACAAAGTATTACTTATCCACTAATACTACTACAATGAAATTATTGTATTATAATATTCCGAATATTATAATACAGTAATTTCATTATGAATCCGTACGAATATTATATTCGTACTTTAATGGGTCCGGACTGAACAAGTGAACACCGACAGACCATGGATTCGATCCTCGTCTGCTAGACTTAATACGATTTTAATACAATAACAAACACAGTATTTCCAACATTACGTCATCAACCCATATTCGGCTCACTGCTGAGCTCGAGTCTCCTCTCAGACTGAGAGGGGTTAGGCCAATAGTCCACCACGCTGGCCCAATGCGGATTGGCAGACTTCACACACGCAGAGAATTAAGATAATTCTCTAATATGCAGGTTTCCTCACGATGTTTTCCTTCACCGATTGAGACACGTGATATTTAATTTCTTAAAATGCACACAACTGAAAAGTTGGAGGTGCATGCCCCGGACCGGATTCGAACCCACACCCTCCGGAATCGGAGGCAGAGGTCATATCCACTGGGCTATCACGGCTCTTTTCCAACATATTGGAGGTAAATGGGAATAATATGGTCACATGGATTATATTTATAATTATAAATATTTATAAGATATATATTTATCATATAATAATCATTTGTAGTGTTTACAAAAACTAGAAATACACAATACCCACAGTGAGAATAGCAAAAACTCACCACATGGTAAAGTGAAATTAAACTTATATAATTTCTACTCGACGCTATTCCCTTTGCCCATGTCAGCCACGATAACAAGATTGGCTGGTTAATTAGCTACACAAACTTTTAGCTTCCTCTGGGAAAATTCAGCACATGAATTTTAAAGGAGCTAACTAACTTCCGTACGTTATACACGTAAACACAATATTTTAATATACATTTCTATTTAAAAACTATAAATATAGGTAAAAAATCTACATTTGCGGAGAGGATGATTAAAAGCTTTTGATAACACTATTGTTATGGAAGAGCGGGGCCTTCTGATACAGCTCTTTTTTTATTCTTTACAAGTTAGCACTCAACTATAATCTCACCTGATGGTAAGTGATGATGCAATCTAAGATGGAAACGGGCTAACTTGTTAGGAGGAGGATAAAATCCACACCACTTTCGGTTTCTACACGACATCGTACCGGAACGCTAAATCGCTTAGCGGTACGTCTTTCTCAGTAGGGTAACTAACCACAGCCAAAGCCTCCCACCAGCCAGACCGGGACCAATTAAGAAAACCAGGGATCAGGGATCGAACCCAGGACTTCCGTCTTGTAAATCCACCACGCATACCACTGCGCCAAGGAGGCCGACAAGTTGCTAAGCTATAGAAGCGTGGGTTGACAAACTTTAAGCCTTCACAAAAAAAATTCCGATTATCCAGCTATCGCATGCTCTCAGGCATATATCAATCAATCAATCAATCAAAATTCATTTATTTCAATTAAGCTCAGTTTAGAAGCACTTTTGAAACGTCAAGTTATGTCATGATTTAATAGTGTTAATTAACGTAAAACTTAAAATTAAATTTACGAGAGTAAAAGAACCGACTAAAACTCAGCCAAGGTTTATTTTTTTTAGTTTACCACTATTTTACAAACTTATCTAAAACTAAGTACTCAATCGTATAGCGCAGTTTACACCAAGCTTTTTAATCGTTTTTAAAATCATTAACATTATAATAAGACTTTCCTTTGCTTGCGTTTTATAAAAACTTTGAGCTTTGATATGTTGTCGTCTGGCTGTTGCAGACTCTCGCTCTGTAAAGTTACGTCACTAATAAAATTTTATAACGTTATTCACACGTTGTTTGAACGCTAAAAATATACATTGCGGTCGTAGCGATATGTTAAAATATCATACCTACCTGTATTTACATCCGACCAGTATTTTCATTTTCGATTTCAGTATCTACCTGTATTTTTTTTTAAATAAAAATTCGTACGACTTCATATAAAAGTACAGATAGTATTTATTGTTGGTTGATATTTAATTTACGTCCCAAAATACAGTTAAATGGTTCGCATTACCACACACTTACAGAAACACTTTCCTGTCAAGCGAAAATAAAAGTTTCTGCAAAGAGTTCCTTTACCAACATTTTTTAAGATTGGCACAGACCTTACACAAAGAATTCTTGAGGAATTCACGGTACACCGCATCCACACACGTACTTATTTTACCTTTTTCAAATGAAATACTTGTGACTTTCACTCTTCGTTCATTTTCGTCGAGGACTTTTCAAGTACACATAGTCTAGACCTTGTGAAATTTTGCAAAAGCTGAATGTTTATTAGCCCATACTTATCCATAGGTAACCTACCTAGTGATAAGCATCTATTGCGTTTTTGACTATAGTGGATTTGGACGGTGTCAAAGGTCCAGACCCACAATCATCCATACGTAAACCGTTTTTTTATAATATACTAGCGGACGCCCGCGACTTCGTCTGCGTAAAAATCGATGTAAATTTTCGTTTGCAGGGTTCGCTTTCACTTATGTGCACTTCTTCCATACCATTAACTTACGTTACTACCTAAACCAACCCAACCCTACCCTACTCTACCCTGCCAATAATCCTACCCTACCTCTGCTTTACCTCTACCCTACTCCTACCTACCGCTATACTACTCTACCCTACCCTACCTCAACCCTAACCCTACCCTTACCCTACTCATTAGTCATATCAGACTAATGAGTGTTTAACAAACTTTTATTTAAAAAAATCCCATCTTGATTTTTTGCCACGTTACTGAATTTTCGCCAATGGAGGGTAAAACTATTAAGAGTACCAAAGCAAATCCGCCACAATGACTTCAGAGAGTCGTTACGTCAATACCGAGGATGGCCTGCGTAATTGGTTCGTGGGTGAACAGCCTTATTTTCATCTTGCGTACACTCGACCGCTCGTATAATTTTCTCATATCCCATTAACCTCTGGGTTGATGGTGATAAGGAGCCGAGATAAATTACTTTCAATTTAATATTCCATCCCTGGATGTTATATTTGTTTTTTTTTATTTTCATCTAAGTTTTCTTATGTACCTACTGGATACACAGGTCGCGAGGCAACCGAATCTTTTGAACAATTTAAATTCTAGGTATCTACTTACGTATTAACCTATATCAGCTGTGTAAATAAAGAACCGTAAATAACCAATTGCATATTTTATTATAAGCAATTGGTTACGAAACAAGTGGCGTTCAGTTAACACATTATGATGGTAAATTTAAATAATTGAGAAATAGGGTGAAATCATATAAATAAATATATATGCACAATACATACATCACTACTGAGCCCCAAAGTAACCCTTTGATAAGGGTAGAAAGATAGCGGGTTTTATCAAATTATATATTTTTATACTACATTAAATACATGTACTTATTTAATGAATTATACCTAATGAGAAAACAACCATGCTCATCACACAAAAATTTCCCAGTTGTGAGAATCGTATCCAGGAAATATGGTCATTACCCTCAGCACCACTAGGCCGTGATATAAAACCCAAAATATGCGTAAATACGTAACCATTTTAAGGTCCATCAAAAACATAATATCTAGATCTAACCAGAAAAGTGTAATAATACGAGTATTCACAGTACATTTATGCCCCTTTGTCTAAAAACTGCTAGTCAGAATAATTTCTGATTTAAGAAAGTTACGCTCAATTGCCGTTAAACTTGGCAATGTACTGAGGAGCCATTTCTATCCATGTTTCTCAAAAGCCTTCCCATCAATCACAATCAGTGATAAGTTATTTTATACTCCTTTAAATCGTAAAACTTACGAAAAAAGTTTACTACAAAAAAACTTACGAATAAACTACATGAAATAAAAATAGTTTCGAGATCATGTTACCCTTTCAGCTTAGTATGCGTCATACTTAAAATTTCGTGAAGAGAAAAAACATGTTGTCGAGCAATAGCAGCAAATTGAAATATCGCTTTCTCTCTCTTTCATCCCAACTTAAATCTCAAAGTCCGACTCGAAACTAGGACCTCATGTTCCACAACCACATAGATTATCCACAGGACCAATGAGGGAGAACACTAATCGGAAATATAAAAGTTTAATAAGTACTGAAATCGTTTCTTTGCACAGAGAACATTGTTAAAACTTCCAAGGAGCTGTCGGGACTTTTAGTTCAGCCGATCGTGTTTAAAATGCTGTTGTAGCTACTGATAATTACGAATTACTCAGGAATTCAAAAAAAGCTCGTATAAGAAATGCTTTGTCCTCCCACTATGTTCAGAAACATATTTTACTGTCCACCACCAATATTTTTTTACTGTTTACAACGACAATAGTAATAATAACTTACCAAAGCAAAGGCTAAGTCCTACCGCCAAGCGTTTTAGCGTTCCGGCACGATATCGTGTGAAAACCGAAAGGGTGTGGATTTTCTTCCTACTCTTATCAAGTTAAATGGTAGCCCGTTCATTTTTAAATATTTTTCCTCTAGCAGGGTCTTTGATTTATAAATTACACTAATTGAATGTTTTTTAACAATTTATTTTATACTACAACATTATTCCTCATTAAAAATTGAGTAGTTAAAAAGTAAATTAATAATCGTTAACTGATTATTTTTAAGAAATATACAAATCTGAACAGCCCCCCAAGTCAAGTGGCACGTCGATTCACTTTCTACAATCGCTAACGCTTCGAAAACTAGAAAAATGTATCGGAATGACAGATCTTGATCACGTGACCTGTCGATAGCAAATGTCATTCCCATACATGTTTCTAGTTTTCGAAGCGTTAGCAATCGTAGAAAGAGAATCGACGTACCACTTGGCTAGGGGGGCAGAAATACCAAAAATGAAGACGCCTCCGTTAGAATCACTTCCGAAGGATGAGACGTCAGCACAATGTAACTCGACCGTGAATCGCTTTATTTCCTCGGCCTAATGTACTATTAATTCAAATAGTCCTTACTTTATCTGGGTCTTTTGAAAACAGATTCTAGCCAAAAAGAAATTGGCATGCAATCTACGAATAATTTGGAGAAAAACAAGAAAAACACAGTTACAAATGAACAAAACCTTAATAGATAGGTACCTACACACTTTTTTTTCTATATAAACTAATATTATAAAGCTGAAGAGTTTGTTTGGTTGATCGCGCTAATCACAGGAACTACTGGTCCAATTTGAAAAATTCTTTCAGTGTTAGATAGATCATTTATCAAGGAAGGCCCCGTATTCTACGGGGACGGAAACCACGCGGGTGAATCCGCGCGGTGTCAGCTAGTTATAAATAATATTTATTATTTATCTCTCTCATTATTATAATTCAAGTATGACGGCAACCATATTTGAAATAGTTATATAGGCTCAGGTTATTTATTTTCTTACTATCATAATAATATCATAATAGTATCATAACTTATGATATTTAAAGATTGACAGACTCTTCTAGTTATGACAAGCAACGTCGGCTTAACATGCATGAGGTGTTGTAGAGAAATCCCTCCACTGTTACCACAGCGAGCTGAGAATAATAATAAGAGAGATAAATAATAAATCTTGTCGACAATTTCGTTATCCCAGTTGGGAAAGGGCCAGTTCCAATTTCCGCCACAGGGGAGCAGAAGGTGACAGTTCCGCCATTCTTAAATATTAAAAAAAGAAACAAAGTACGAAACAATCACACAGCTAATTCACAAGCAACAAGCGGGTGTAGAATTAGTAAACAAGTGCACAGCTCTTCATTGTACAGCTAAACAATTCATATTAATACGGAGATCCTGGGTTCGATCCCCGCCTAGGCAGATTGAGGTTTTCTTAACTGGTACTGGTCTGGCTGGTGGGAGGCTTCGGCCTTGGCTAGTTACCACCGGCAAAGACGTATCGCCAAGCGATTTAGCGTTCCGGTACGATGTCGTGTAGAAACTGAAAGAGGTGTGGATTTTCATCCAACTCCTTACAGGTTAGCCCTATATCATCTTAGATTGCATCATCACTTACCATCAAGGGAGATTGTAGTCAAGGCCTTGTAAAGAATAAATAATAAATAAATTGAGTATCTAGATATCTAGATAATATGTATATTTTCTAAATTAGCAAAAGTCTAGACTTTGGCCGTAGACCACCAACTACGACTATTTAATACTTACATTAGGTACACATAATGGATATATTACTATATTAATAACAGTGGCTATTTACTACTATCGGATCATTTATTGTTCCGATAGTAGTTTCAGTCTTAAAGCGAAAAGCTTCGACCAACACCTTATGAAGCTTTCACTTAACTGTTGGATCAAGAGTCGGACACAGAAGGCAGTGATTCTTGAGACGGTGCGTATTGTGAGGAGGTTCCTCTCTCTGGAGCCCTAACCACCCGTAGCTTGAGCACTTTTTTAGAGCTTTAATAGTATTTTGAATTTTATTTTTGTATCAACACTAGCTGAAACCGCGCGATTTCACCCGCGTGGTTATAGATACTATATAGCCTATAGCCTTCCTCGATAAATGGGCTATCTAACACTGAAAGAATTTTTTAAATCAGTCCAGTAGATCCTGAGATTAGCGCGTTCAATCAAACAAACAAACAAACTCTTCAGCTTTATTATATTAGTACAGATTGATAAAAATTAAAAAAAAAGGACTAATAAATAAATGAGAGATGTGTGTATTCTCTACTCTACTACTATTAGTAGTAATTCGAAGATAGTCCGCTCAATTTGAATGCCTCACTTACTCTAGAATAGATTTTCATTAAGATATTCAAATTTTCTAGGTAATAGAAGTATAAAAACAAGTGGCTCTATTACTTTCCCAGATCTAAATTGTCTTTAATGATACTGTTTACACAGAACGCCGAAAATGTTAAACTAAATGGGTCTCTAGTTACGTTAACGGTTTAATCGCCTTCAATGATCGCGCAAATTGTTGTCTATTGACTGGATTCCAAGTCAATATAGGCTTATTGTAATGTATGTTCGGCTTAAATACTTATAAAAAAATATAAATTGAAGAAATGTTCAGTATTTGAGGTTAATTTTAATCTGTGATTTAATATGGATGACCAAAATATCACGAAATAATAACCGATTTTTAGGGTTAAAATTAAATTGTCTATTAAGGGTGTCCATACTGATACATTCCAACCACAATATCATTCTAACGACCGTATATGCCGAGGCCAGTGTTACAGGGGCCTAAGAGAGTCATTCCGTTGTCTCATCTTCGCCTCATCACCACCCAATCCTCTGGAGGACTTCAGCGACATTTTCACTACGGCAATTACACAATCAAACCGACAAATATTCAGGCAGCGTAATCACCCAGAACTTTCTCGTGTTCAACAGTGAGTCGGATATGGGTTGTTAAAGATGATTTTTTTTTAAAAGAATATAGGCCATATTTTTAAATATGATATTCATATTTACATACATCATCATCATTATCACTCGTCCCGATGGACGTCCACAGCTGGGCATAGGCCTCTTGCATGGACCTCCGAACACTCCGGTCTCAAGCCACCAGCATCCAACGGCTCCCTGCAATTCGCTTGATGTCCTCGGTTCACCTAGTGGGAAGTCGACCAACACTGCGCTTTCCGGTGTGGGGTCACTATTGCAGAACCTTGGGAGTCCAACGTCTATTGGTTCTTTGACCTGTGTGGCCCATTGTCACTCCAGCCCTGTGAATGATTTTTGAGCATTAACCTTTAGTAAGATAAAAGTCCAACGTGCGGGGATCGAACCCATGTTCTCGGGGTTAAGTCCGGCTTCTTAAAGATGGAGCAACTGTGGTGCTTATATTAAATAAGATTAACATTCAAACTGTCATTTACATTTAATCACTTTTAAGTAAATGTAAATGTTTACATTTTTGATGATTTATCTCAAAGGGCATTTTAAATTCACAAACTTTTGCTAGTACTTACCCAACTTTTGTAAATGCTGAGTAATCCTCTTTGACCGCAGTTGGCTGTACTGCTTTGACCGAGTTATAACGGCAACCAATTTGAAACGCTGCTGAAAACTAGGTATTAGTAACTACTATAAAGTTTAAAGGTCATAACTGAATCCGTTTTGTGTTACATTTCTTGACATTCGTTAACTTACAAGCCAGCTGTAAGTAATAATCATGTATGCTTATTGTTAAGTTATATAAATTAACTGTTTACCTACCTTCCATAAAAATGCTCTTTGTTGTCGAAGACTACACCTGATATAATAATGACCTATGAGTCACCAGTGCATTTCGACACTCTACAGCGATAACTTAATACATAAATATCAGCCACACTGATCTCAATTTTGATATTTTTAACCGACTTCTAAAAAAAGGAGGAGGTTCTCATTCGACGCGTAAGTTTTTTCATGGTTGTTGCCGCATAACTTCGTCATTTATTAAACAATTTTAAAAATTCTTGTTTTGTTTAAAAGAGTATAGGTACTTCCAGATTGGTTCCATTCTATTTTCATGTTAATATCAGAGCCGTGATAGCCCAGTAGATATGACCTCTGCCTCCGATTCCGGGTGTGGGTTCGAATCCGGTCCGGGCCATGCACCTTCAACTTTCGCGTTATGTGCATTTTTAACCGACTTCCAAAAAGGAGGAGGTTCTACGTTCGGCTGCATGTATGTTTTTTTTTTTTTATGTATGTCCAGCGATAATTCCGTCAATTATGGACCGATTTTGAAAATTCTTTTTTTGTTTAGTAGGGTTTACTTCCAGGGTGGTCCCATTTTTTTCATGTCAGGATCTGATGATGGCATCCTGGAGAAATTGAGGGGAACTTTCGAAAGTTGTAGAGACGGCTAGTACGTTTGTTAGTGTTTCCATAAGGTATTTTAAACCACTACAACTTTATGAAGGTTTGGAGTTGGTCTGATGATGGAGCCGAAACACAGACGATGGAACTCGTCAAGGATTTACAGCAGTCACCTTTTGTTTGGGCTTGATTAATTTGTATTGATGAGAACTTTCCACCTAGAAGGATTGTGACTGTATTAAGGGTCTGGTGATGAAGACGAGGGACAGTGAAGAGAACTCCTCGACGGTTCACAGTAGCTACCTTGTGTTTGGACTTGATAAATTTGTATTGATGAGAACTTTCCACCTAGAAGGATTGTGACTGTATTAAGGGTCTGGTGATGAAGACGAGGGACAGTGAAGAGAACTCCACGACGGTTCACAGTAGCTACCTTGTATTTGGACTTGATAAATTTATATTGATGAGAACTTTCCACCTAGAAGGATTGTGACTGTATTAAGGGTCTGGTGATGAAGACGAGGGACAGTGAAGAGTACTCCTCGACGGTTCACAGTAGCTACCTTGTGTTTGGACTTGATAAATTTGTATTGATGAGAACTTTCCACCTAGAAGGATTGTGACTATATTAAGGGTCTGGTGATAAAGACGAGGGACAGTGAAGAGAACTCCTCGACGGTTCACAGTAGCTACCTTGTGTTTGGACTTGATAAATTTGTATTGATGAGAACTTTCCACCTAGATGGATTGTGACTGTATTAAGGGTCTGGTGATGAAGACGAGGGACAGTGAAGAGTACTCCTCGACGGTTCACAGTAGCTACCTTGTGTTTGGACTTGATAAATTTGTATTGATGAGAACTTTCCACCTAGAAGGATTGTGACTGTATTAAGGGTCTGGTGATGAAGACGAGGGACAGTGAAGAGAACTCCTCGACGGTTCACAGTAGCTATCTTGTGTTTGGACTTGATAATTTTGTATTGATAAGAACTTTCCACTTAGATAGGTTGTGACTGTACACTCGCAGTGGGTATGCTAACACTAAAAATAAAAAAATTAAAATTTTAATAAAAAGAATTCAACCGACTTCCAACTCAAAAAATAACTTTAACTAAAAAGCAAAAAATAACATCCTACCTATGTGCTACCTTCTGATCAGTTTGAAGGCGGTGCCAATCCAGTGTCGTGTTTTAATTAAAGCTGTTTCTGGAATAACCACAGTGTAGTTTAAACGTATTTAATTAAAACATCACTGGCTTGGCACCGCCTTCAAACTGATCAGAAGGTAGCACATAGGTAGGATGTTATTTTTTGCTTTTTAGTTAAAGTTATTTTTTGAGTTGGAAGTCGGTTGAATTTTTGTTATTATAAGTTTTATTAGAAATTAAATATCACGCGGGGCAGGTTCAATTATAGCGTGCCAATATCTATAAAAATAAAGTCAACAACTTGTGTAAGAATCTATTCATTATTATAGAGGATTTTATCAGGGCCAGGCAGTTTCTTAAAGCCCTTCAAGAAAAACAAGGGATAAATGCAAGATTAATGAGCGTTGAAGATGAAAAACAAAGATAAATGTTTGAAGCGTTCTCTCTTTAACATGTTTCGTCGAGATTTCTTCTAGTATCTCGACGCACTCTCGCAGACACAAAAGATATGTCATTAAACACAAGTTGTGCTTATGTAAGTGTATTTTTCGTTCACCTTTGTCGCTTTATGTGAACTCCAAAGTGAATTGTTGAGTCTTCTTAGCATGTTCTCTACAATGTTTTACTAATGCTTGTAATACTTGTAATTATTGTTTAAAAAGTGTACCTACATACCTACATGTATATTACAATACGACGCACAATATTGCATCACGATAATTAAATATAATACTTTTTAATTTAGCATATTTTCATATCAAATTAGTTAATATCAGTTAGTTATTCAGTTTAGTGAAACTAGTAGCAAACGCCCCGCGGTTTCTCCCGCGTAGCTTTCGCTTACCTTATACGGGGAAAATATAGCATATGACACTCACAAATAACGTGGCTTTCTATTGGTAAAATAATTATCAAAATCGATTCAATAGATCTAGAGATTACCCCTTACAACCACGTAATCTTTACCGCGCTATAATCTCAATATTATATAAATACGAAATTTTGAAAACCGCTTGACTTACACAAATGAAATTTGTTATGAAGGTAGTTAATAGCTAGTAGACTTCCGCTAAGAACAGATTTTGCGACTGGGCCGGATTAAGGAGGTATAACGGCGGACGAAGTCGCGGGCGTCCGCTAGTAATAGTATAGATGAGTGAAACACAAAGACAAATCAGAATCATTAAATTATTTACAAGTGTTACGTATATTCATTGAATCGGCTATAATTGTTTTCGTGCAACAAATGAAATCCAATTACTCGTCCACGGCACGCTGTATCGGATACAAAAACTCACAACTGCGCCAAACTCTTCGTCATTTTAATGCAAAAGCCGATTATGCAGTGTGTTTTTACAAGCTTTTATTAAAAAGTTATATTTAATTTCGTTATCAACTCATATTTGGTTCACTGCTGAGCTCGAGTCTCCTCTCAGAATGAGAGGGGTTAGGTCAATAATCCACCTCGCTGGCCCTATGCGGATTGGCAGACTTCACACATATTTAACTTGCCTTGTTAATACTTACCTATGTATATGCAATTATGTCTAAAAAGGTTTGATACAGGCAGCTCAAGCCTGTAGCCATGTGGCATGTCGATTCTCTTTCTACAATCAAAAACGCTTCGAAAATTAAAAAAATATATGGGGATGACATTCGTTATCGACAGGACACATTCTCACACATTTTGTTAGTTTTTCGTCGTAACTTTCATTTTAAATTTTTCGACCATACTTATCACCATTAAATTATGACATAACTTGACGTTTCAAAAGTGCTTGTAAACTAAGGTGCTGGGTTCAAGTTCTGGGTCAGTAAATGGAAATGTAATTACTGAACTTTTCTAGCTTCCAAGAAATTTTTAGTAAAATTTCTTAGCCCTGAATTAGGATGTAGGCGTGGATCAAACCTTAGAAGCTACACCTGACCCACTTCCTTTAATTAATTTTGAAATTTTATATGCAGTTCTTGTAAATACAATAAAATTATAAAAGTACTTGTAAGTTAATGTTTCAGCATTGCAATGTCATTTCCTCATGACTCATTTCCAGCATCACTTTAGACCTGAGCAATTTTTCATTTATGTTAATTATAAATTAAGTCAATGGCTTACCCAAGCAAAGAGAGACGGATATCTTAGCATTCCCCATGAAATCCATATTCACCGTGCCGGTGCCGGGTCCATCGTGTAGCAGAGAAAAACTTCAAGTAGAGCTTGGACTTGTGGTTGTGATCAATGTTTGTAGGCTCAAGCCTCTAGGAATGCCTTGACAATCGATTAACATTCTCCTTCTCCGCTCGTGTTCTCCCTGTCTAGCCAAATTCGGTAATATCCTACTAGAGCTAGTTTGGATACCCGTTCTAATATAGAACTTGCTGCAGTTCTAGAGAACAAAAGTTCAAAAGCTTTTATTAACTACGTATATTCTAAAAATTAACCTTGAAAAATCTTTACGAGCATCGTAAATGTCAAGAAACTGCTCCAATTGTGTCGCATAGACATCTGAAAACCAGACACTTGACGCTCCAACAAAAGCTACATTTTCATCCAACAATAGTCTAAAAGACATTACACCGGCCTCATTCACATGAAAGCTAAAAAAGCGTCGTTTGAACCTAGCGTTGGTGGACGTAGCGTATTATGAAGTTGAATGAAAGTCTATTTCCAACGCAAGAAATTGTAAATGCAACACTGGTCGATAATAAAGCGTCGGATTTTAAAATCGTCTGTCGTGTGAACATACACTTGGGAATGCATTCCGAGTTTCTTGCCGGTTTCTTCTCAGCAGAACCTGCCATCCGAACCGGTGGTAGAATCTTTACAAATATCAAAAGTGCTTGTAACATTTTACAAGCACTTTTGATACGTCAGTTGACTATTTGTAAAGCCAACTTGAAATAACTGAATTTTGAATTTTTAATTTGTTGTATTTGATCGCTTTTTTAATGTACGTTAAAAAACTCTCGTGCGAATGATGGCTTAGGAATACTCTGCTTTTAATCGTAGGTCTGTAAAATGCGAGCGGTTTTCTGTCGTACAGTTCCGCCTTTTATGACGAAATTATTATAATCACAGGCCTAGAGTTGTAAGTGTAACTACACTTACTACCCTTGGTACAAGTTTTTAGGGTAGAAATTATGGTGAGGGTTATGATACCATAGGTAGGTTTAAAGTAATTCATATATTAAACATCTATGCCTACAATGTACATATTACAAAACTACGTCCTCCTCTGCGTCAGTCTCACTGTCTGACTTCAATCACTATCGAACAGATTTGCATGCGGTTTACACAGTAGCTTTCTAGCTATCTGTGTTGTTGCTAGTAAGAATGAGGATGGTATAATCGTTGTCAAGATTTTGTGTAAGTTTATTGAAATATGTTGATAATAATAATTTTTGGAAGTGTCGAAATATATCAATCCGCCTTGGAGCTTTTATCGAAATAATTCCTTGGAGAAAACATATTTCAAATAGAAATCAACAAATGCCTGGTATTTGACTGGTGGCTTCGGCCGTGGCTAGTTACCACCCTACCGGCAAAGACGTACCGCCAAGCGATTTAGCGTTCCGGTACGATGTCGTGAAACCGAAAAGGGGTGCGGATTTTCATCCTCCTCCTAACAAGTTAGCCTGCTTCCATCTTAGACTGCATCATCACTTACCATCAGGTGAGATTGCAGTCAAGGGCTAACTTGTAAACAAAAAAAAAATGCATAGGTACTAAAATCATGGTCTGGAAAATGATAGTGGTAGAAATCAACAAATACATAAGTACTATGATCATAGTCTGGAAAATGATAGTGGTCGCACATTCTATATACCTATATTTTATTGAACCCTCATAAACACAGGTACACGTTGGGATATAAAAGGTGCAACCACGGCTCTACCTTGGCCATTTAAATACCTATCCATTTCTTGATTATTCTATCTGAAATATTTTCTTGTTCCGTCCTTTTTTGAAGCACTTTTTTACGTAGTCGGGTGATAGTTTTTAAGCTTTATTTTTATTAATGTAGTCGGGTTATAGTTTTAAACTTTATTATAGATCTACGAAAAGGTCGCGACGGTATATTATAACAGTAGTAATCACGTGATAATCACGTAATAATCACGGCAGCTTTAAACATGTTTACACACCATAAAATAGTAAATAACGTTAGAATAAAACATATATTGTGAGATTGTGAACTGGAAAGACGTGTTCAAAACAAAATGTTCTAGGGATCCCTGATTATGTACCATATATAGTCAGGGATCCCTAGAACATTTTGTACTCCTGATTACTAACAAGCTAATTTTTCGTGGGTAGCTTCATCTCGATGAGACGATCAACTTCTTTATTTACGAAAGTTCTTGATTCTGGTAGCTAACTGACTTACCAGGAAATGAAAATTTCAGAGCGTCAGAACGAGATAATGTACCACGCAATTTTTAGGACAATGTGACTGTTAAATTGTATAACTATTAATTAAGCAACAGTAAAAATAACAGCTGGTTAGTAACAACCTTTGTTACTCTACCCTCCTCCCTACTTATCTTGTTGTCATGTGTTTTATTATAAGTAGGTACCTATAGATGTAAAACACTGTCATCATCCCTATTTGTATAATCGGCATATATTGCCTATACGCGCCACTGATACTAAGTTCTCTAATTTGGGATTTACAAAATGGTAAGAGGCAAAACTGCTGATTCTCTCGCAAAAAGCTCCCGATTATTTATCGTGACATGGCAGTTTAAGCCCACCCACATCTTGTTACCTTAAATGTCTATTCAACGAGCATGAGCCTTTTAATTTATTTTACCAAAACCCTTCGTAATACATTTAATTCGGGCATTGACGTTTGTATGTATTTTTTGTGATCAAAGATTTAGGGCAGTGAACAGTTTAAGATTTTCATAATTGATGCTATAATATATAGTTTAGGTATATAGTTTTTTTAAACTATTGTACGTCCTCGACTTCGTCTGTGAGAAAATCTATCTAATAAATCCAATGGATATTGTATAGACCATAAAAGATACATTGACTTCCACGTTAACGAAGTCGCGGGCGTCCACTAGTTAATATATAATTATAATTAGCAATATTCTCCTATCCTGTAAAGTAACAGAATGCCAGTAACATTAACTTATTTGTTGTAGTAACAAGTTAAGAAGTTCGACGTTTAGTTAATTTTAAACTATTTAAAACATGTACGCTATTTAAACCTTATAGACACTATATATTATTTCATTCAAAATACACTTACGCAGTAAAAAAGTGATTTTAATTGAAACTAAGGTTCAATATTGATACATTAATTATATTTTTCGTTTGCTGTTTCTAATTCTAAATATTTGGACTATACAAAGTAATAAAATATTAGATATAAAATTCTATTTAATTAGGATTCTCTTCATGCATCTACACTGAATTAAAATTGTTGAACAATTTTAATTCTGTACTATGTGGAACTTCTTTTCTTTTTTAGGTAACAGTTTTATATAATAAAATTATTGTAGTATTATATAAATACTATAAAAAAATGTATATTTCTCGTTAAATGATTGCATCTGTGTGCGTAACTTTCGTTGTCTTTGTAGCTGTGGGAATCCCATCTGAAACAAAAGTATTAATATTTTATTTTATAATTTTGCAACATTACCTATTATTTAAAACACAATTTTAGGTATTTCTTTTACCTTCATTGTCAACTATTTCAGTAACTTCCTCAACGGTTGTTCCGTTAGCATAGATTGTAGTCTTCGTCTCTTTTTTCACCTGCGGCGTAGAAGGAACGAACAAGAAGTAGAAGACATTACGTGCGTCATTTTTTAACTTCTCCCAGAAATCTCTATCTTGGAACCAAAGTCCAGAATGATCTATGTTTCCTAAGCTTGGTACTGGAGAGATTGGTGAGCCTGAAATTGGTAATAATGTATTAATAGATGGTATTATTGGGTGGTAAAATCGAATAATATATTTAACTACATATACATTGCACACTGTCACCTTGTAACTTTGAATGATTATTATTCAAAGTTACGAGGTGACAGTGTGCAATGTATATGTCGGTATATATTGCTCAGGAATTCTACATTATACCATTTGTACCTACCATTTTTTATGTTCGTGCACTTGTTAGCACAATGATACATTAAAACTATATTTTTTTCTTAAAATATTAAAAACATCGTCATCATATTCAACCAATGGACATCTACTACAGGACATAGGCCTCTTGCATGGACTTCTAAACACAACGGTCTTGCGCCGCCATCATCCAGCGGTTGCCTGCAACGCGCTTGATGTCCTCGGCGCCGCCATTTCAGCACCTTGGAACCCAACGTCCATCGGCTCTTCGAACTATGTGACCTGCCCATTGCCACTTCAGCTTCGCGACTCTCTGAGCTATGTCAGTGACTTTGACACATGCGACACCGGTACGGAATATATCCACCCATGCGATCGACCAACCCGCATGCCAAACGTAGTCATTATATGTTTAAATATACAAATGTCACTTTGTATTTGGAATGTAATTATTTTAAAATACTTACTAGATTTATTATCGAAGTTATCTGTTTTATTATTTTGCACAAATACTGGAAGCGAACTCAATAGTTTGATGTATGATGAAATATTTTTATTATTTTTTAAAAGTTCTTTAGGATGATCCTGTTTGCTTTGCTGAGGTTTCGCATTTGTTGACTTTTGTACTGGCAGTATTTTTGCCTTGTTAGTAAAAAGAGGTTCACTTGATACATTTTGCAAGGTTCCATCAATGTTTTTCACATTAGCAGTATCTGCTAATTGCTTTGTCTCAGAATTTTGTGGATGTTTATTTATGTTTACTTCTTTCTTTTCTAAATTTTCTTTCACAAGAACAGGTTTTGTTGATTTCATAACTTTGTTAGGTTTTCTATTATCAACATTAATATTTTTTGACGTTATGGGAATGGGATCTTCATTAGTTGCTTTCTGTAGTTTTCTTACATTGTTTGGTTTAGGCCAATTTATGGCATATTTTCCTAAATCTGCAGATTTTACTGCTACATATTGAGGATTTTTTTTAACAACATTATCTAACTGGTCAGTATGCTCCACTGACCCATCAGGGTGAACTATCGTGTAGCGTTTTAGCTCTTTTGCCGATGAATGAATATTCTGCAGTTTTTTTGCTTTAGTTATTATATATTGTAAATAATTATATGTATCTGAAATAAAAATCGTTTCGCTGATACAAATATAATCATAATCAACGTGGCACTTAAAAGAACATTAAATTACAAAACTAAAATTACTAAATTCATAACGTAGTATACAAAGTAAAGTACATATCCACAACATAAAATACACTCTTTTAAATACATATTACTAACAAATACCTAATCTTGAAGACCTTAGGAAGTAATTTATACTTGTAAAAAGTGAAATAACTAACACTAAAGAATTCTGTATGGCAGTGCTCGGTTCATTTTATAAATTTTTTCTGCTGATGGATTTTGGAAAGAAGCTTTTAAAGACCTTTTATAAGAGAAATTACGATATGAGTAAGTGATACCTTTATCCAAGTTTGAATTTGTTATTGAAGCTAATTTTTCATTCGTAAGAGTTCCTTGTGAATTTCTTATTAAATCCTTTATCTTCTCCAAAGTAATAGCTTCTAATTCTAATTTGGTCGGTTCATTCGATTTCAATGTAGGTAAGGTAGGTTGTTGTATGTTTGGTTGGGATTGTTGTATGTTTGGTTGGGGTGGTTGTAAGTTTGTTTGTTGTTGTTGAAAAGTATCTATTATATTCTTGTCTGAATTTAGGTAATCAGGCTTCCTATAAGTGTTTGGCAATATAAGACTTTCAATGTCATTTTTGCCTTCCTGTCCACTATCCTGAAAAGATTGCTCTGATCCTGAGTTTCGCAAGTTTTTATTAAATTCGCTGTCTTGTAGCAACGTATGCGATAATATAGTTTCCGTCGGTTTCTGAGGTTCCTGAAATTCGTCTTTGGTCGGTAACTCAGTGAGTTTTTGTGGTTCTAATGTGACACCTTCTGACTTAGGAGATTGATCGTTGTTGTCTTTTTGTATAATTTGTTCTTCTGAATAGTCAGCTGGTTTTTGACTTTGATCATTTAATTTAACAGGACTTTCATTTGAGTTGTGTTGATTACTTATAGACCCGTCACTTTTTTGGTAGTCAACGCTCTTTGTGTTCGCCGGTTGATCATAAAGTACATCTTGCACATCGTTTATATCAGATGTTGTCACTGAAATTAACATGTTTTAAGAATCGTGTATTTTGTAATTAAAATAACAACCTGGCTATTTTATATAGATATTACGTTATGAATAGGTGCAGTAGCACACTTTAAAACAAATTTTACGAAACACGAAGTACTTACCGCCAGTGTGCAAATATAAAACAACACAGAACACACATAAAAACTTCATTTTCCACACATCCACCGTGAATTCAATTCGCCCTGTTCTAAAGACTACAAAGAGAGTTATGTTATTATAAATTCGCGAAACGCAAGTAGACCCGAAAAAGCTGTTCACACATCTTTTGTTTAACACAGTTGTTCTTAACCAGCATACAAACACTATAATTCATTGCCTGAATTTCAATGTTTACCCATACCTACGTAAGCTGAAAGTATTCATACCCACCTTTACTTAGAATAAAGTATTATTATATATCTACCTAACATTATTTTTATGACAAACCCAATATACAAAATATTGAATTCAAAAAGTTAGAACAAATAAATAAAGTATAGGCTATTGATTACCAATGTGGGTCATAAATATTTAAGATTTTGTTTTGGTTTTCGTTTCTCTTAGAGGTAGGTATTATAGTCTACGTAACGTATGCAACACTTGGTTTATTTAAAAAATATATTTAATGTGCGTACAGATTTTTCACGATTTTTTATGTAGGTAGGTATGTAAAAGAACTGATAAATAGCACTTCGAAGTTATTGGTAGAGACATGTGTAACTTTGTTCACAAGTGTCTATGTATAGTCGTCTAGAAAATCTAAAGTACAAGAAAACGATTAATAGTAAATTGTAACAGTAAATTTTTTCGTGTTTCTACTTTACATTTGAATCTATAGAGGAGAATCGTTAATATACAAGAAGGTCATAATTATATTATTTCTGACCTTGTGCTACTTTTAATTACTCATCACTTACCTACAGTAGATTTAGTTCAAAGTCAATTTCGTTTATATGTTTCGTTAATATGTCATATTAATATTATCCTACAGCTTGTGCGATTGTGATTAACTTGACACCTGGCTCGAATGAAGTTTATACTGTGTTTGTATGGTTGTGTTTGGTAGCTAGGTGTCAAGTTAATGCGCATGAGTTATATAATATACAGACTCTATAGTTATATAATATATATACTCTATTTGTATATTTAATTACGACATATTTCAACTAAGTTTGCATTTACAATTACGACACTATTTCTGCCTGTGTCATTAACAACATTAATCCACTGGATGCCCGCGACTTCTTCTACGTGGAATTCTCAGGAGGAAGATTTCAGTGTATCATTTGTAAACGATTGTATAAAATTATTCAGTAAGTGTCGGAAAAAGACAAGTCACGGAGCTTTAACTGAAACCGCTGCTTTGGAGATATTATAATAATAACAGAAATGGTGGAATAGCATACATCTACCTATCTTTTAAGGATAACTTGCTGTTAACCATTTTAACTTCCATAAAATTTTCACCTGCAATGAAAGTTTACATCGATTTTCTTGCAGACGAAGTCGCGGTAGTGCACTAGTTTAATGATAATTGGAAAAATAATTATCATTAAATATCTACATCTAGTACATTATTTAAGAACTATGTAGATATATGTATCTACATAGAAATAGCTAGAAATATTCCATGTAAAATAACAATAGGTGCTCGAATGTCGAGTTGTTTGCGTAACAGTCACTACGTTTTCAAAGAGATGGCGCTTATAATAAGTAAAACTATGGTAAAAACTGGGTAAAACCACAGCATACACAAAAGTGGTAAAACCAATAAATATAAACTGGTCAAAGGTGTTTCAACAAAATAAACAAAGGGTTCTGTAGACAACAAGAAGATTTTATTTCGCCAAACTCAAATCAATAATAGAAAAAAGTTTAAACATATAGTTTAAAACTTAAATAATAGAAACATTGTTCAAAAAGTGTGCATTTTAAAAAATTAAATATCACGTGTCTCAAACGGTGAAGGAAAAACATTGTGAGGTAACCTGCATGCCAGAGAATTTTCTTAATTCTCTGCGCGTGTGATGTCTGCCAATCCCGCATTGGGCCAGCTTGGAGGACTATTAGCCTAACCCCTCTCATTCTGAGAGGAGACTCGACCTCATCAGTGAGCCGAATATGGGTTGAAATGGTTGTGTGTAGTGTATGGTATGGTATACCCAAGACATAACAAACAATTGTATATTGTATCGCACACAACTTTACCATAAAGGTAAAGTTGTGTGCGATACAAGTCCATTAGAAGGCAATTAAAAAAATTAAAAAATTGAGTTAGGTTGTATAGTTAGGCCACTGGCTTGAAGGACGTTAGACGAACAGGCTGTATTATAAAGTCATGAATTTTATTGCACTGTGGAACACTAAATCACATCTTAGTGCAAAACATTATGATTTGTTACGAGAAGCGTAAACAATAGTCATTCAGTATCAACACCTTGCATCAACAGGATGTTTCTACCTGTGATTAGTGTTTTACTATTAATAGTTGGTTCTACGTTAACAAGTAAGCACTATTTGTTTTATTATTGTAAGACGCATTTAGGTAGGTACACGGTCACGTTAAGTATAAGTAGATACCGTCTGCTTATCGTTATGTTATAAATTTTGCACGCAAAACCTTCAATAATCTAAACATAATATTTTAATTTACTGTTTTTTGTATTTATTAATTTAAAAAATATGTTTGATCGCATATCTATTGCATAGTAGATACAATGTACGTAATATTATAAGTAACTAGCTTCACTTTGACTTGTGTGCACTTCTTCCCTACCCCTACCCTACCCTACACCTACCCTACCCTTCCTCCACCTTACACCTACCCTACCCTACCGTAGTACCTACCGCAAAATACGTAAAGATAAGACAAATTATGAAATAACATTAGGTATCTATAAATCTGTTGTCTTTATTATATAGCTGAATCAAAATAAATCTCGGATGAAAGAGTCGGGGTTTGGCAAAATGCTTAAAATTTACGTGGAAAATACGATATAGATTCGTGGAAACTCTTCGAAAAGATCGGGTATCATTCATCGAAATCACATGCGTCACGACGTAAGTCAATCCTTAGGAAGGTAAATTCCAATGTCTTATAGAAACTTAGAGAAATACAGGAAATACCTGTGGAGTGGAACGTACGATACACGTTATTTTCCCGTGTTATTGTCCTTTAGAAATCAGACCTACCTGACGCAGAATAGGGAAACTGTAGACACGATGGGAAAACCAATGAAGACTTGAACAGATTCTAGTGGATATACTTTCCCATAATATACTCGTACCTTTAAGTTTACATTATCGCCAAATTTGGCCAAATCCTACTAAATGACTAGCGAAAGTTTGCGTGTGTTGTTTGCTGCAAAGCTGTAAATCATGAACATAATTAGATGAAAGGCTTACTGATGTTTTATATTTTATACACTAGCAGACGCCAGGCAATTTCACTCGCATAGTTCTCGTTCCCGTAAGAATACGGCTATAAAATATAGCCTATAGTACCCGGGGATAGTACAACTGCCCAACAGTGAAAGAATTTTTCAAATCGGTTCAGTAGTTTTGGAGCCTACCCAATGGAAACAAACAATCAAATCTTTCCTCTATAAAATATTAGTATAGATAACTAGATACTTAATGCGATAGTGAGTTTGTTAGTTTTTTACGCTATCACGCCAAAACCACGCCAAAAATGATGAGCCACAATATCAGCGAGAAACATTGACTATATTTAATCCTCGTATTCCCACGGGGACGAGAACTACGTATATATATGGATAGCAGTTGATACTTATATTGAAGAGAGTATATTTTCTTATTCTTCTAGCAGAATTAACATGTGGCAGAAATGAAGTGATAGACGACTGTCCAGCAGATTGTGCATACGACTACTGCCCTAAAGATGAGCACCACGACGCAAAACCGTGCGTCAAGCCTGAGGTGTGTCCGCCGGCGAAGTGCAAGTGTGGCTTCAACTACAGAAAAGCTGAAAATGGCACTTGCATACCGACTACTGAGTGTCGTAAGTATTTTTTTATACTCCCATTTAGTAATCTGCCCAAAATAAAACCTCAAACCATATCATAAAGCTATTCAGTTGTTTTGTGATGTTCACACGGCCTCCGTGGCGCAGTGGTATGCGCGGTGGATTTACAAGATGGAGGTCCTGGGTTCGATCCCCGGCTGGGCCGTTCGAGATTTTCTTAATTGGTCTAGGTCTGGCTGGTGGAAGGCTTCCGCCGTGGCTAGTTACCACCCTACCGGCAAAGACGTACCGCCAAGCGATTTAGCGTTCCGGTACGATGCCGTGTAGAAACCGAAAGGGGTGTGGATTTTCATCCTCCTCCTAACAAGTTAGCCCGCTTCCATCTTAGACTGCATCATCGCTTACCATCAGGTGAGATTGTAGTCAAGGGCTAACTTGTAAAGAATAAAAAAAACACGGGTAGGTGGACAAATGTAGGAAAGAGGCCACCATGCTGGCCCAATGCCGATTGGCAGACTTCACATTCGTAAAGAATTAAGAAAATTCTCAGGTATGCAAGTTTCGTCACGATGTTTTTCCTTCACCATTTGTCTCAAAGACACGTTATATTTAATTTCTTAAAATACACATATCTGAGAAGTTGGAGGTGCATGCCCCGGACCGGATTCTAATCTACACCCTCCGAATGGAAGGTAGAGGTCATATCCACTGGGCTATCACGTCTGTCAAGGTCTGATAGTAGTCGTTAAAGTTATAACATTATTATTAGGTACTTTAAGCCCAAAATCAAGCATTGGAGCTGCAGTATTCGCTCCATATCCGCTCTGTAATGAGTCGTTAAATGGGCTGAAAATTATGGTTTGCTGTAAACTCCTTAAAGGGACAGTAGCAGGATCACCGGAGAGTGCAGAATCTCTGCTAGAGCCTAGGGGGCCGAGGGTTAGATTTAGATAGAAGGGCGAGGGATGGAACGCCGTCTAAAGAAATTTTAAAGAATAATAAAAAAATTAAAGAAATAGGCATTTTAACAGTAGCCTGTCAGTATATATATAACAGTATAGTTTATGTGAGACAAAATATTAATTTGTACAAACGAAAAGGAGATCTAAACCCACGTCTTACTAGACACGGGCATAAGTTAGTTATTTCTGCATATCGTCTCCAAAGAGTTAAAAAATCTTTTGTGGGTTTGGGTGTACTCTTCTATAACAAGATCCCCAAGACTGTGATGGACTTGCCAATGCACAACTTTAAGCAATGTGTTAAAAAACATTTACTTAGTCGAGGTTACTACACTATTGATGAGTTCCTTAACGACAAAGGTGCTTGGAGGCCATTGGATCAGCTTCCACCTTCACACAGGAAATAAGACTATAAGAAATTGTAATTTAATTGTTATCAAATGTAAATTGTAATACTGTATGACTTTTTCAAAAGAGCAACTGTTGAGTTTCTTGCCGGTATCTTCTCAGCAGAACCTGCCTTCCGAACCGGTGGTAGAATCTTTACAAATAGTCAACTGACGTGTCAAAAGTGCTTGTAAACTGAGCCTACTTGAAATAAATGAATTTTGAATTTTGAATTTTTTGAATTTTTGTCTACTATACGACTTGGCCGTCTCAGAGCGACGTTAACTAGACTTGGACTAGTCTATAATATTTAGTTAACCATCGCCGTTTAGTTTATACTCGTGACAAACATAGGAATTTAGCAAAGATAGTGCATTTTAGTATCTATTTAACCAATTTCATAAACCAAGGCGTCAACTCGCATAGTTTATCACTATATCCTTACAGTGATAAACTAAGTTTCGTTATAAATAGAATGTTATTGACGGCCGCGTGGTTCAGTGGGTAGTGACCCAGTCTTCTGCAAACACGTCCGTCTCCCACTGTTAGAAAATATTTGTGTGATTATCACAGGTGTTTTCTAGTGCGCCTGGGTGTGTTTACACATTACCTATATGTTGCTATTTATATGTAGTATATGATGAAACCAGCTATCTTATTACTCACAAATCCAGAGGCATAGCGTGAATTAGAGGGGCACTGTATTAAAATTAGTTGGGGGTCCAAGTTAAAATACTTAAAAAAATATGACCCATGTTTCCATTTTTTGGCTGCATGCTTCTTACACCGGGAAAAAGGATTGTTTTTTTTTTAATTTTGTCATTTCTGAAGTGAAATTCTATAGGCAGTTTATAGTGTGATTTTTTTCCCGGGAAGCACCAGATTAAGTGACATTTTTAATAACATTTTACCAATTTTTGCCTTTACAAGTCACTAGTATCGACTGATACGGTGGTTCCTATACGTGATACGTCGCTGTATAAATCCAATATGGCTATACTAACTTTGGGCTACATAGTGATGTATTGTCTAAATATTTATTTTGCAGCTCCCTTCGAATGTTCCCGACCAAACGAAGTATACCAATCGTGTCCATCTTACTGTCCCTCGGATGACTGCAGCGACGCATCTGTGTCGGGCGTTTGTCCTTACTGGCTGCTCATTGTAGTCAACTGTAGTCCGCGCTGCAAATGTATTGAGCACTATTGGAAGGATGGGAATGGAGTGTGTGTGCCTTATGAAAAATGCCGTAAGTAGTTCTATAATAATATATGCTCCCGGCCTTTTTTTTTTCGTCCACGGCGGCCAATCTCACGGTGAGATTAAACATGAACGCAGGAGATATTATAGGGCACATGTGTGCGCTGAACTTTTCAGGTGAGAAACATTTCTCAAACGGTGAAGGAAAAACATTAGGAGGAAACCTGCGTACCTGAGAATTTACTTAATTCTCTACGTGTCTGAAGTCTGTCAATCCGCATTGGGCCAGCGTGGTGGACTATTGGCCTAACCCCTCTCATTCTGAGAGGAGATTCGTGCTTAACAGTGAGCCTAATATGGATTGAGAATGATAATGATGACAAAACCTACATTATAGGAAAGGTACCTAAAGGCTTCTTATTTATTTTTATTTCTTTTAAGTTTAGATATTTTAAATACAAAATTAGTATACCTACCTATTTACCTAAAATAATCAATACTGTCTGTATCTTTTCAGCGATCATAAGTGCGCGAGAAGAATATAAATTATTATTATTACCAACGCCGACAGATTATCACCAAGCAGTGCCGGAGTAACAACCTATAGCATAATAATCAAAATGTTTAATAAATACTTACTTACTGCCAATATTTTTAATACCTACCGTTCATAGTGTTTGCCCAATTAACCTTTCTATAATAATTATAAACATAATTATTGGTAATTAAATGTGTAATAGAATCTATTTACCTAATATAATAGGTAACTTCATTTTATTTGGATATAGATAATCTTTATCTGTAGATTCAAACCATTATGTAAATAGCCTGGAAGAGATCACTACTAGTGATAAGGTCGCGAATTGCACTGCATTTTATCCTTAGTTTTAAACTTAGTTCCGTGGTTGCATAAAAATGTTTTGTTGCAATAAAGCTATTTAATTAAATAAATAGTAAATACCTACAACTATACAAATAATATAAAATAAATTTATTTTACGAGCTACCAGCCGTGATAGCCCAGTGGGTATGACCTCTGCCTTAATTCGGAGGTCATAGGTACGAATCCGGTCCGGAATTCGTAGAACTTGGTTGAAATTATTACTTTTATGTATCTAAGGTCTGATCTCTGTACCTACTAATTTTATAATTTATTTTCGCAACCAACACATGGAGTTTCGCCCCTTGACTTGATTTCTATACATTTTACTGCCCTCTATCGTAAAGTGGCCGAACTTAATGAAATTCAAAACTAATCTGTATTTATCATTATTTAAGCTCTAAACTATTAGAATCCAGAGCCGTAAAGCCATTTTGAAAAAAGTACGATAAGCGACTATGCGTCATTAAATGTCAAATGTCAATTCAATTGTCATAGTGTCAAACTCAAATGTACTTTGGTTTTATTGTTTATAAATTTATTTTTAATTTCAAATACATGTAACATAAATAGTTATCCCAAGTCTAATAACTATTGTGCCTAAAAAAGAAGGTGCATAACGCAGCCACAATGAGTATGAGACCTGACGACCATCGGCGGAAATGGGATAAAGATGAATTCGAACGCATCGCAGAGGAAAGAATACAAGCAGAGTTAGATGAAGAGGAAAGATTAAAAAAGAAAGGTGAGCAATTAATTGGTTTATGATTTGGGGCTTCGAATTTATTATATCAGATAGTTATTTCGTTGATCATCATAAAATCAATTTGTAATACACACAAAAGATGTAGGTAGACTTGCATGCTCTGTGAAGTGGTGATAAGTTAGAGTTTCCTTCTTATCATGACCATCAACCGACAATATTGCCTCTATAATTAAGCTAACATACACGTTCGCGACAACACTCATACAAAGTTTCCCTTGTTTTTCTCCTTACCCCCTTCTCCATTTAATGGTAAGTCACACTTCATGAGTTCCTATCATATACAAAAAGAATTACAACAGAACTACAACAACAACAGACTAACTTGTAGTTCCAACAATACAACCTGACTTGTAGTTCCAAAAATATTATTACCCTACTGCTTTATAATAGTAGTATAGATTAGTGTATAAAAGTACTACTTTTGTTTGAATTGATGATTCGACGGACTCCGCGGCGCAGTGGTATGCGCGGTGGAAAGACGGAGGTCCTGGGTTTGATTTGTCCAGGTCTGGCTGATGGGAGGCTTCGGCCGTGGCTAGTTACCATCCTACCGGCAAAGACGTACCGCTAAGCGATTGAAAAAAAAAAAGATGATAGAGTTGATTGAATTTTTTCTTATTAATAACCATTTATTACAGCTCCTACTGTTAAAAGAGAATTACTAAAACAACGTGAATACAAAGTTGATTTGGACTCAAAATTGGGTAAAAGTGTGGTAATAACAAAAAACACACCCACCTCACAGTCAGGAGGGTACTACTGCAATGTGTGCGACTGTGTTGTCAAAGATTCCATTAACTTCTTGGATCATATCAATGGCAAAAAGCACCAAAGGAATCTTGGTATGTCCATGAAAATTGAGAGGAGTACCTTAGATCAGGTAATGTTTTAAGCTATTTATCAATATTATTAATGTTTGATTTTGTATTACACAGTATTGTATCACTCTTTAGACGTTAATAGCAATAATGTTAGAAGAAAAAAGAAGGTAGAAAGATTATACGCGGACTGCAAGTGGCATGTTAAAAGTATGTTATTTAGCAAACCTGAGCTCAGTTGCCGCACTGTCATCACACCATAGACAAAGCTGCTGAAATGCCATGTTTGTATTTCCTTTTTCCTAAGCAAACAATACAAACATTATTTACCAATAAATTATGCATGAAATGAAATGCATTTTCTGTCTTAATTTTTAATTTGTTTGTTGATAAACATTCCACATTGAATTGGCTTCAATATACTAAAGTAATTCTTCAAATTAATAGTACTAAAGCCTCAATAGCTCAACAGTAAGAGCGGTCAGACTCATCAACTAGGGGTGAAGGTTCGATGCCTGCCTCGTATTATTGTCTATTGTCACATCCACTCCTAACACAGTCTTTCCCGACTAATGGAGGTAAATGGGAATATTGGTCATATTTAAAAAAAAAAGTATTAGTTATTAATACTTCTTTATATTATGAGATCAGAATGTCTAATATTACATTATATTTTAAGGTTAAAGCAAGATTTGCACATAACAAAAGAAAGTTGGAAGAAAAGAAAGATGAATACGAACTTGACACTCGACTCAAAGAGGCAGCAGAAGAAGAGGCCCGACTGAAAGAACTGCGTCGCGAAAGACGTCGAGATAAAAAAAGGAAGCTCCATGAAACTGAAGATTCAGATGATGTACCTGCTCAGTCAGAATTAGCACAAATTATGGGCTTCTCCGGATTTGGTGCTTCTAAAAAATAGCTATTAGGTATTGACATAAAACAAAATTATTGTTCTATTCCTTGCAGTGTATAAATAGAAAGATATTGTATTCTGTAGGTACATCTCAATAAATAATTTACTTGACAATTTATTACGTGTCCTACTAATCCTAGTCCTAGTAATATAATAAACACAAATGTTATTATTTATTTATTTATTTATTTATTTATTTACTTAATCAATACCCGGGAAGACATTACAGTTGCCCAATTCGTCTTCCCAGGCTATACATACATTAGAATAATACAAACAAAATTACAAACTATAACAAAAATAACATAAAAAAAGAAAAAAAAAAAAAGAAAGAAAACATTAATAATTTAAATACAAAAAACATTAATCAATAACAATAATATACTTAACAATTTAACAAAACATAAAAATTAAATGCCCGAAAAACATCAACTTACTCCATTAATAATAATTTAATGGTTTTTACAAGCATCTGCGGTGGAGAGTGAAAAACGTCCAATTCTAAATTGTTACCAGTTAGATCATTGAGCAGGCGCAGCGCAAGCGCTAACGTTATATGTAAGGGATGTTAGTTTCTCTATAAAGGCGCTACTAAAATTGGCTGAAATTTGGAATGGAAATGGATTTTACTCTGGATACTTTCTTTCCGGAAAAATCCATGGAGATTTGTGAAAGACTATATTTAACGCGGACGAAGTCGCGGGCGTCCGTTAATTCTTTGATAACTTAGCAAGAGAAAAAGAACTAAAGGATAAGGAAAGCTTTATTATCATCAAACACTTTGATGTGGCCTATTGTAAACACTCAGACTTGTTCTTTCTGAGCCAACTTACTATGATGACATGTATGGTGTCGATTGTAGGCCAATATTGGTGTATCCTGTGTGGGGCTGACATTCCAACACCTTGGGATTAGGACGTCAATGACTTGAGCAATACAAATGAAGGTATAGCTTGGCAAATTCGTTCGTAACACTCCCGATAATCCACGGGGGCCGGGAGGGGGCAGCGATGTCACCCGCGCAGTCCTTCCCTTTAGTGTGGGTGGTATAGCCCGGGTGTGACGACTTCACACCCGCGCAGTCCCCGTCGCCCGCATATCATGAGAGTGTCATCAACGAACTTGCCAAGTTATAATTTTGGTTGCTCTATGATTCTGCTCATGTTGTGTCAATTCATATGGAATCATTCAGAGATACTTAGAGAATAGATCACTCCATCTTCCTCAGAATACCTGAGCTTTCGTATAAGGCCCAAACTTAGATATTGCCTCATTTTCCTTTAAGTACTATGTCCTATGTGGCGTGGAGTAGTCCAGCTTGCGGGTATCGACTATCGAACCACGACCTCTCGGTGATAAGTCTGGCAACTTAACTGTTGATCTATTGAGGCTTTCCTATCACTTACCTATCTACGTTGTCGCCCGTAATTAATACCGTCAATACGCTATATGAATATTGGAGCAATGTGGTGTTTTTTTTTTTAATTATTTACTAGTTATCCCTTGACTACAATCTCACTTGATGGTAAAGTATGATGCAATCTAAGATGATGCGGGCTAACTTGTTAGGAGGATGAAAATCCACACCCCTTTTGGTTTCTACACGACATCGTACCGGAACGCTAAATCGATTGGCGGTACGTCTTTGCCGGTAGGGTGGTAACCACGACCGAAGCATCCCACCAGTAGTGGATCTATAAGTTTAACTCTACTCGTCATAGAATGCATTCTCTGTTTTGTTTCTGCTTCTCTCGAAGCACGGAAGCCTGGTTCTGTAGTGTCTCGTTATCAATCTAGATAATAATGAACACAAGTTACTTTCAAGTACGTGGCAATCTAGGAGTCGAAAGCAGGACTTCATGTTCATAAGCCTAAACTACTGAACTAAAAACTACAGTACAGTTTCATGTAGTATAGTGCGGTTAACAGTTCGTTTCACTCTTGAAAGTTAGCCGCGATTCACGATAATAGTCCCTACGTATTATGAACGTCCTAACTCCTACAGGCGACTGTCACCGTACCCATGCTATCTGAAAAACACTTTAACAAGGCAATTTGTGGATAGGTGCGTACATTTGAATGGAGAGTCGTTGATTTGAGTTAACATCTCCACGTTATTGTGTGCCATGAAGCATAACAAAGGTCACCATTGTGTGATGCACAAACACGCTACATCTACCGTATCCGCTACATGCATTCTATTTGATTGTACACTCAATAACAAAAGTAGTTTCATCTTTAATTTTATTTTTTGTAATGTACCTACCTAGCTACCTACTCAAATATCGCTACGAGTAAATAGGTATAGTCGAATGCAATCTTTATGATTTTGCTGAACATCGTGCGTTTCTACGCAATACAAGATTTTAGGTATCACCGGTTACGTAAGAGCGCGGCGGCAAAGCGTCGACAGGCAGGGAATCCCACCCACCCAAAGTCACCTCCACTTTGAATTTAGCGTACCTACACCATGTGTGACCTGCGCTTAGCTGGCAGGTTACTTGCTGAGTTTTATCAACCTGTACCTACCTACCTATTAGCTGTTCGTTTTTTTTTACATGTAAGCCCTTGATTACAAATACACCCACCCCAATATACCCCCAATATACCCACCTACCTACTGGTAAGTGATAATGCAATCTAAGATGGAACTTGTTGGGAAAAAGATGAAACATAATGTTTTCAATTTCTACACGACATACCGGAACCGGAACCCTACATCGCTTGGCGGTACATCTTTGCCGGTAGGGTGGAAACTAGCTACTGCCGAAGCCTCCCACCAGCCAGACCTGGACCAATTAAGAAAACTTCAATCATCCCAGTCGGGGATTGAACCTAGGACCTCCACCGCGCATCCCACTACGCCACGGAGGTCGTCAAAAAAGGCCGTTCTTATTTTAACGTGAACTGTTAGGTACCTCCGTTTTAAATCCTATTAATTATGGGAAACTCATTTTCCGATTGTCAGTAGGCAGCTACGTGTAACGAATTATAGTAAAGTTGAGCAAAAAAGAGACAATTCGCTTTGTTGGCTATCAATGATTACTAGCCATGATTTTCCGGTAAGCCACGCCTTCCCATATAAAATGCAAGTTCAAAGTCATGCAATCCTTAATGTGGGAGTTGAAACCGGCGACATGCGACGGAATAGTTTTTACCTTTTAATAACTGTTGCTTTATGTTTATTTTTCACATTAAGTTTTGGATATCAGGTAGGTTCTACCTATTTAATCACCCACGTTATATTTTAAGTCGTAGAGTGAATAAGCATCTTAAAAGCAAGCATTCGATGCTGTGTCTTTGCTTACCAACAGGCGTTATCTTAAATTCTTAATTCATAGAACGTTTCATGTTTCAGATCACATTTGAAGATTCAAGTAAGTACTTATATTTTAGAATTTAAGCTATCGTGAGTGTTATTCATATTAATTGATTATGAAACACGGCTAAAACTCAGTTTGGATCGTGCCGCGATGCAAGAACCAGCTCATGACTAAGGTCCTCGTATGGGTTCGAAACTAGTCGGGCATACTCCGACCTAATATCACGTGAGTTTTAGCCGTGTTTCATTATCAATTAATAAGTACCTATATCTAAAAAAAAATAATTGTATCATTTCATTCATCATAAAAACAGTAGGTACTAAGTATTAGAGGCCGTACAGACTACTTTAGTACTTAAGTCGAGTAGTAATTTTTGGATTTACCTCCCAAAAATCGTTCGTACTCGACTAAAATACTATAGTAGTCCGAACTAGACCTTATCCTTAACCAAATAAATAGAAAGTATCCTTGTCTGTAAGTATATGTATAAAAAGTCATATTTATATTTTACTAAACGTCGCACCGCGGTTTCACCAGCGTTTTCACCAGCGTTCACCAGCGTTTTGATGGGAATACGGGGATAAAATATAGCCTATGCCATTCACAACTAATGTGGCTTTCTAGTGGTAAAAGAATTTTCAAAATCGGTTCAGTTGATCCAGAGATTACCTCCTACAATACCACAAGTTACCTCTTTATAATATTATAGTAGGTATAGATTATTAAGAATAACACTGATGATAGTTAAATTTCTAAAATAAAAAAATATTTTAATACCAATATTAGCAGACACAATGTTTTTCTTTATAAAAGAAACCCTTATCACATATGAGTATAAAACGATAAAAGACCTGCGGAATATACCTACATATAAAACTTCATCAATATCGGTCAATCTATTCAGATATATGGCAACTAACACTGACAGTAGAATAAATATATTACGTATCAACTGTTATTATACTGTGACTAATGAAAATGTTTTTCTAGAAGCCTCAGATGCTAATGATATATTATCAAGAGAAAAACGTCAACTAGAGGACCTGGACAATGAATACCCTACACTTTCAGCCCAAGAAGCGGAAGAAGAACCAGGTTTTTGGGATAGAGTAGTAAAAGTAGCACTTAAGTTGTTCAATAAGTTTATTGAATGGTTAAACTCTTCTTAAATAAATGTAGTGTAATATGTGTAATGTTTTATTTTATAACTAGCGGACGCCCGCGACTTCGTCCGCGTGAAAGTCGATGTAAACTTTCAACTACCCCTATCCTTCCTCTACCCTACCCCTACCCTACATTAGCCTTAACCTACTCCTACTCTACCCTAACACTACCCTACCCTACCCATTAAGGTTGCACCTCTTTATTTATCCGTCTCTTTATTCCTCCCGCCGCGAGTCGCGTCGAGCGCGGCGACCGTTACACAAAAATAATCCATAAAGCATGAACCAGTATTCACGCGCGATGGCTTAGCGTATTTCATGTAACTGTTAACTTGTTCAATGTTAACTTTTATAATTAGGGATGAGTGATGAGTGTTATAAACATAAGAGTAGACAAATATAATTAGAAAGCTCCGAACAGCTGAGCTATCGGGAGTTACACGTGTTATTGTGAGTCAACCATAAAAAATAGACATATATATATGCCGTAGCGTTTTTTTATATAATTTTAAGGAAAACATTTCCGTCATACATGATTTCTATGTAGCCTTAACCATTAAGGCTGTACACGCGACGGGAGCTTAAAAAATTGAGGAACTTCTCCAGTTTTCTCTACATTTCTCCTGTCACTGCTCTGCTCCTATTGATCGTAGCGTGACGAGTATACTACAAACTGCCCAGGAGTATGTAGGATAATTGTACCAAGTTTCGTTAAAATCCGTCAAGTAGTTTTTGTTTCTATAACGAACATACAGACAGACAAAAATTTTACTTATTGCATTTTTGCCATCAGTATTGATCACTAATCACCCCCTGATAGTTATTTTGAAAATATATTTCATGTACAGAATTGACCTCTCTACAGATTTATTTTATGTAATCAAGTAGCCAAGATAATCGACCAACAGCTTGTGAGCTTGCCCTTCAGTATGGCCTTAACGATTCTGAGATGTCTTACTATAAGTACGACCCAGCGTCAGTTCTTGAAAATAGCAGTGCATTGCTCTACTGGGACCGAACGATAATCACTGAGAGGTATATTGTTGCCAATATACCTAATACAGTGCTATCTGTATAGGTAGGTACTGTTCCACATGACGATAATCTGATTAAAGCTTGCTTGAAACTTTTGGACATTTTTCTAGACGTCATGACAAGTCTAGTGAGCTAGGTAGGTATTTTAATTTTCAGTATCAGTAAATATGTGTTTATAAGGATGATTCATCAACTTGACTACTGTAAGGGCTCCGTTTTTCTTTTAAGTGTACCTACGGAACTTTAAAAAAGCAAAGATTCAGGTATTAGGCTGGTTTTAGAGTCACGCTGACCGGACGCTGACAGATCAGGCGCGTAGAGGCCGTGCTACTTTAGTATTTTAGTCGAGTACGAACAATTTTTGAACTTAGCGCCCAAAAATCGTTCGTACTCGACTAAAATAGTGCGAACTAGGCCGTAACGCGTCGACCACCGCACGCGCTGATAGCTACTCGTTATTCTAAAACGCTCCCAAAGAGTTCATCTTCTAACATTTCGTCTGTCAGAGTTGTCAGCGTGACTCTAAAACCAGCCATATGGAATAATGTCACTTACAGGTGATTAGTAAAACAATATGAATAGTATAAAATTATATAATGATATACTGTATAATGAATGCGAAATATCTGCTACAATAATGTTAATAATGAAAATTTAATAAGTGTAATTCTTTTAAGGAACCGGCGCAAATGGCACTTCATTTTGTTTATTTGGTTGTACCTTTCGATACATATTATTTTAAAAAAAAACAATATAGTTACAGTACATAAAAATGAGAAAGGTTTCGTTATACACTATATTGCAACTTTAAGAAGATCTGCGTACTATTTACTTATTTACATTGTTTATTAATGTCTTTAAATTATTCGCGGCATCGTATACCTTATAGACTAGTCTTAACGACGGAACAACTGGTTCAAAAGTATAGTTGAAACAATATCTACGCTATATAAGTTCAGCCGCAAATTCACTAATATCGGACACTTGGATTATATCACAGATTATATTTCCGAGCCTATCGACCATGTGATGTAGCGTCGAAATAGGTTTTAGTCATTTTTAATTTTCCGTGAAATTACAATTTTTTTTTTTAATGATAAGTTAGTCTGAATGCTATTCATGGGCGTAGCCAGGATTCTACCTAGGGGAGGGGGGCAACTATACTTAAATTGAGTATTTCACATTACAAACCTGAAACCGAATCCGAATTTCGTTTCAGCCTCAGTTTCGTCCGAAATCGAAACATCCACATAAGGTCACTTTTTCGTGTCGAAGAAACAAATTCGTTAAATCTTTGAATATATTGAAATTTTGTATGAAACCCCATTGACCGACATCTCATATGCTGGTCTCTACCCATGCCTCTAGGCGGTTTCTGCGCGGCACCATACCGGTACGCCGAATCTCTTGGCGGTACGTCATTGCCGGTAGCGTGCAATGGATCCGATTCTAGTTAATTTGCGTTTGAACTAAAAGAAACAACTTAAACACTAAATATTTTTAAATATAAATGCAGATTTCGAGAAATCTAACTACAACTGCAATAGGGACTACATGCTTTTTAGGAATACTGCATTATATCTTTGAGAACCTTTAAGTCCTTAGTTAAACAAATACAACTTAAAAAAGTTAACTTAACCTAATATTTCTATCTTGAGACTTTAATAAGGCGCTACTCAACGGTATATATAGATAGGTATTGTAACCGAGTGACACCAAAAGTTCATAAAAACACTTATTCATATGTATTATCATAAAAATAACAACATAAACTGTCTCCATCCTAATTTAACAACAATAGAAAGAGAACTGAATCGTTTAAATGCACGTTGCAAGCAAATCGTTAAGTATTTTGAACACAATGGTGTAACTCTTACTTATGAATTGTAGGTAGGTACATAATACAGGGAGACATCTACATCATTGCTATAAGAGTAGGTGGGATATATCACTAGAACGGACTAAGAAAGAGGTCAGAAATGGACTAAGAAGGGTGTCATTTATTTTTGACAACCAATGCTGCAGTCAGAATTTCTTTGATGTACAGATGGATCGGGAAAATATCTTGGGAGAAAAATAGATTTTTTATTAGCCAAATCTCAAAAAAAAAAAGAGTCCTCGCCCGAGCGGAATACTGGTGCTTGGTATGACGTCAGAGGCATATGATTAGTGGGCGGCAGCACGCATCAAACAATGAACGCTTCGTATCGCGCAATCATACGGTGTATTTAAAAAAATAATCAAACAGTTAAATGTACGTCGGCAGAAATTAATATGCATCGATATTTTAAGCCATATTATTAATATTTCTGATGAACAATTTTACTGACAAATAACATATTTTTATAAGCGTTTTAAATAATTTAGCGTATTTTTACAGCAAATCAGTGTAATACAAAAGCAATTTACAAAAGCTGCATAATGATGCATTTCACACACTTCTGAACTCTACATTCTGACTGTGGCCTTGGTTATTGAAACAAGATTACAAGTAGGCATTGAGACCAATTCTATTGTACACAAGACATGTCTTGAAAGATGCGCCCGAAGGAGTAGGGAAGAATGTGTGAACTACTCGTATGTTATGTGAATGAAATTATGAAAAGATCAGGATCAGTCATTGTACCCTGGCGGAAATAAAAGAAAATATTTTTTTTTAACTATTTTTGATTATACAAATCTACGAATTTACTTAATTCTTTCGAAATTATATTCATTCTCTCCCAAGAAATGCAACACTAAAATAATGGCGGATTGATGACGTGTTCCATGCAGTAGTCGGTTTGACGTTTGCTGTCAATTGTCATGTCATAGTTGCTTTAAGGGCGCCATCTTGATGTATCTCAAAATCTTAGGTTTTAATTTTATTTCTTTCTTTTTATTTACTTAGATTTATTCACCTATTTAGATTTTAATAAAATTCTTGTATTTAATAAATTTTAATGATACGGAGTACAAGAGTGGATCTGAAATGACCCATATCCTTTGTGGTATTGTAGGCGACAATCTCTGGATCTACTGAAAAGAAAGCAAAGTTATTTGTGAGTGTCATAGACTACATTTTATACCCCTATTTCTACAAAAAAGGGAACTATGCGGGTGAAACAGAGGGGCAGCGGCTAGTTATGTATATTGTATTCAACAGAAATACAAGTAGTACCGTTTCATCATAATGGCGGGCTTATAGTGTGTTTGTTGACTCGTTTTTAGTTATGTGTGCAAAAGAATTAGTATCATTATTTCTATATAATACAAATACAGTGAAATAACAAATGTACAATATTGGATAGCAGTAGATAGGTTTCTTAAGATACTTAGTAAGACTTACTTAAATCAATAAATTATATTAATTGAATAATTATTTACCATTAATTCTTTGAATAGACGAATCATGCAGCTTCTAACGATAGTAAATAATAACACCGAGTACGTAAGTCTTACATAGTTATGTTTTTAACAAAAGCTCATTTACATATTTTATAACAGTCGAAAACAACTTAACATGTCGAAGATACGTGTTAATTTTGGTTACAAAGTTCTAATACAAAATAAAATTACTCGTTTACAAGCATAGTAGGTACCTATGACAAAATTAAAACGAACTCAATATATGATTAACAATACACCACTTTGTTGATATAAAATAAAATATACTTATACCAAAATCATTCATTCACTACATCAAAAGGATACAAGTTTCAAATATCTCATGGATTTTGTGTAGAACAAAATAATCCATACAAACTCGGGGCCAAAAAATCCAAACGATACAAAACTGAAAATTGGCTATAAATTAGAACATATAAGGAGATCTCATTAGGCCAATTTTCAGAAAGTCTACATTGGCTAAATCAGGTAAATTACTTGTTAAAGGTGCATTTATGCAACTTGATCGGCTGCGTTTCACATGACATTATCTTTGCCAACCTGTCAGTTTCCTTGGGATCTGACATTAATTTGACAAAATCTCTAGGAAAACTGTCAGTTTGACAAAGAATGAAGTTACTGTCAAACATAACCGATGAAATTGACGTTTACATACAAAGACAGCTAACAACCAATGTCAGTCAGTGAAATACGCATTTGCAAAGCTGCATCAGTATAAAAATAATGAGATCAGCTTATTTTCTTTGTTGGCCAATATTATTTCGTCTAAGATCGGAGTAATCTAGTAAAACATACAAGATTTTCAGTATATATTTCAGTTCTGTATCGTTCTGAAAAGTGGGCCCAATTTCGTGCTTCTTTCCTTCCTTTGTGAGAATAGAACCCACGGCCATGGATGCAGAAGGCAGGGTAACCAATGCACCACTCGGCCTTCATTTCTATATGCATACCTAGTGTATATTTTATTTCAACGCAATTCTTAAATATTTACCTATTCCGCTAAGTAACTTAAATTGTAAGTATAATATCGATTATGTTCATTCATATGGAAAAGCTGCTACATTGATAAAACTTATTGTTACACGGGCAGTGAGTACAAAATTATTCATAGACTTATTCAGTTTTACAGGCAGTGGTTCATTACAATAAGACACGAAATCAAATAAGACGAGAGTTTCAAACTGTTTTAGGGAACGTTCACATATGACATAAAATCAATTGACTAAATGTTCAATAGGTACATATTTATGTAAACATCTATGGTACATATTGATTCATTCTTATCAAACAAACAGAAAATCAAATGATGCGTTGCTATACAGTCCACTTTGGTTTTTGCCGGTTCAACTTTAGTTGTAACAGGGAATATATATGTGTTTCGTATTAACGACTTTCTGAAGTTGAATAAAGGTCAAAACGCATTATTACGCCTCGGTCACGTACCGGCTAGGTATCACCCTGCCGTCCACCTGGCGACACCGCGCTTACGGCTGTCCGACCGCTGCTTTACGTCATTTCGAATGTTTCAAGAGCTGGTGGATATTTTTAGTAGGTAGGTTATCTCTCCCATGGTACCCTAACCCTAACATTTGCCGCAAGAAATATCCTCGAGGCAATGAAATTTTTTAAAAAGTAAAAAATAGTGTGGGTTTGTTTTAACCAACTCATTAAGGTTGAATTCCGCCTGCAGGTAATGGAGACGTTTCAAATTAATAGATTCGAAATAGATCTAAACAAATAGTTAAGATTGTCTACCCAAGAATGTCGTCGTGCGCATGTTAGGCGTACATTACCGTCTCAACTCTGTTATGTGCGAAAAGTATTATTTATTCGGACTTATTAAGGAAATACGCTCATTAGGTAGATCAACTCCATAATTGATTTTTTCGCAAGTCGGTAAAGCGACTTGGACCGGCGCCAGTGGGTTGCTGTAATGAGGTAACCTTAAGGCTGGATCACTACGTCATGTGTGAACGCCCCCTTGAATTTTATAGCTAAACATAAAAATAGATTAACTTATGAATCCTTACAAGTGCCAGCCTGGCTCAATATTTATTTTAATTAATAAATTATTTTGTTTTAAAATAAAGAAATATTACTCTTAAGTAGATCCAACGCCTAGGGGCTATTCGCAATGCCGATGCCGACAATACCCATAGGCAGAGCAGCATTGCAAAATGCAAACACACACAAAAAAAATAACAAGATATAATATGTACAGGGCATTTCGTGGCATACAAAGCCTTACATAAGATTTAAACATATTTGGAAATCTGAGCGAATCTACGATACTTCGAGTTCCGTCTATATATATGTATATATTTCTGATGTATTAAAAAACAAATTCACATTCAAACCAGACATCTTTGTTATCAATATACGTTACAATATTTATATAATATAGATTATTATTATTGAGAATTTTGAGAAAACTATAATTGTTGAGATATTTTTATAATTTGAAAACTAAAATTTTATTCTAAAGCATTCCGAAATGAACTGGGCAATTCAAAAGGAAATCAAAATTATTTTTACCTGGCATCTCAAACCATTCAATCCGTAGACAGAGAAGTAAATAGACGCATTTTCTTAAAAAATAAACAACTTACGTTTGGACTCTGTAAAGAAATGACAAAAGAATATTTGAGATAGGATGTCATGACACATGTCCGTTTTTCAGACGCACCTAAAATTTAACAATCTTCAATTAGTAAACGATTTTCATGGTTTTTTTTTTTAAATTACAGCCGTAATTTGTTACAAATCTGTATAGTTAAAATATATTGGTGAACATAGTTGAATGTAGTGTTTCGTCAAGTAATGGCGACGCCAAGTATAAATAGTAGCAGTCGTCTATTATCTTCTCCATTTATGATTTGCACATTGTGCTCGAGTATTGTTTATGCTTGGATAAATCTTTGACAGCTTTTTGACAAGACTGATTATACATTTTCAGTGCCAGGTCACGCGTTTGGCTTCATGGAATGTATTAAGGTGCCAATAAAATAATTTATAAAATATCTAGCTATAAGTTTACATGATTTATTATGAGTGATTAACTCACAGAATCTAATTATTGTTTAACACAAAGCTTAAATAGGTTCAATGTTTTAGAATAAAACACGTTATTGTAAACTGTTATATGGAACATTCTTTATAGATATGTGTTAGACGACCGTGACATACCAAATGACTCAAAAGTCAAAACAAAAGTAATTACTTCATCTAGTTTTTAATGTTGGTTTTTATATATTTAATTAGAAAAAAGTGTTTGAAAAATATTGAAAATATTAGTCAGGGATTCATAGAACATTTTGTATAACTGATTATTATCAAGTTAATTTTTCACGAGTATCCTCATCTCGATGAGACGATCAACTTTTTAATTTACGAAAATTCATGATTCTGGTAGCTGAGTTACCAGGAAATAAAAAATTCTGAGCTTCGAAACGAGATAGTGTACAACGCAATTTTAAGATTATTTCGTTTAGTTCGTTTAGTTGCATTAGTTCTGATCCCAGACTATTATAAATATAATGCACATCACAATACACGTTTAAATCATCAATAGCAAAATATACCAATTATCCCCTAAGCTAAGAATTTGGATGAAGTATTTGTTGAATTTTTCAAATTTTTTTAAGAAACATACCATTTTTATGATAAACAATGAAACATCTTGGTTTATAGTGATAAACCAAGATGTACGTAAATGTTGACATTTACGTAAGATTTATGAAAATTACTTTAAATAGTAATTTACTGAGTTTAATTTTTTTGACGCCAAGTCTATATAATATGGGTATATCCCTGAATATACTATTACTTTAGCTTTACACTTAGTTGTTGAATTAATAGAAATAAAGCCAAGTTTAATAATCGAATAGAATACTTCTTTTCTAGTAACATGAATGGTATCAACTTTATTATAACAATGTACAGAAACTGCTAATAGTTTAATTGGTTATTTATCATATATTATTATAGCATTATGAATGTGTAATAAACAGTTGATTTATAGGGTATATTAGTATGTGTGTATGTATTTATTATGTGACTACATATTGCCAATTTATGATAAATATATTGCATAATCTAAATCTATTGTGATTTTTGATTATCTGTCTATATTCGTCCGGGAAATGTGGTTTGCTTATGGGAATGTAAGTAATAAATTAAGAATAATGTTACATTGGCTAACACAGTTCAAAATATTAAAAATAATAAAACGAAGTTATAATATACATAAAATAACTATATACCTTTGACATGTGAAAGCATATTTTATTACTAGGACACATATAAAGACATTTTTATATCTATAATGCATATAAAACGATGTTGGTCTAAAAACACCAATTATCATTTATTTTTCATCCAGATGGGATACTTTTATCCCTATATTCTACGCAGCAATAAAATTGCGGGCCTAGGCCTTCGTCTTAAAAACGAAATCCCACTTATTAGTGTTATTACAAAAAAAGTACAATTCAAGGAGCTACGATTTGTAACAAACTTTCAAAAATTAATTATTTTAAAACGTAACCGAGGTCATTAACTTTAGCCTAAACTAGGTCAGAGTTCAATGACTTCATACTTACTTACATACAGAATTAAACAAGATGTTCAAACTTTTCTAAAAAAAAATATTCGTTAGCGTGTGAATTAGCTTGAGGTCATTTTTAATGTTGTTAAGGGGTTTCTTGTATTGGGCTAATTAACGTCGGGGTGGCGTACAGGCGGTGAAACTAGCACGGTGTATACCATTTATAACTTCAGAACAGTTGAACAGATATGAATGAAACTTAACAGAGAGATAGATCTAATCATACGCTACTATATCTCAATATTCCCCGATTTAGGGGGGAGGGGGGTGTAAAACAGCAAAAATAGTGAATTATAATATATTTTATGCCCTTTTAAACGTGATCTAATAAAATATGCTACCACACGTAAATCCGAACCAAGTTAATAACAAAAAAACTTAAGGACAAACCATATTCAAAGGACAAATCTTATTGACATAATATTGATATTCAGTCAGCAACTAAAAGGCAAACGTGTATATATTTTCAAAATCAATAAATTCATTGTAAAAAAAGAAAAGGTTATTTTTACAAATAACATAAAAAGAGAAAATTAGTACGATCTCTTTTTTTTAGATTTAACATTTTTACTTAGGAGAATAATATAATTCGGCATCATCATAGATTTTTTAGTTTATTATAATAACAAGTAACAAATACAATTGAATTTTTTTGAAAATAAAATAAATTAAAAACATTAGCTTCTGACGGGTAAAAAACCAAAGATTTAAAATACTATTAGATATGTTACTAGCGCGACGAAACTGAGGCGCACAAAAGTGGCTAATTGTCGCAATTTAATTTAGTCGCGTTATAAACAACGAGAGGTTTTAAACAAATAATACCTAAATATTGTCTGCTATGTCGAGTTATGTGTTCAGGCAGAGTAAAAACTATATATACACAAATATATAATATAAGAAAACACAAAATTGTGGTGGTGTCAGTGGAGTAGCTAAATTCGAATCACTTTTTGTGGTGATTTTATAGACACGTAACATATCTAATAATATAAAAATCTTTGTAAAAAAAATTCGCTATATTGTGGAAAACAGGAATAGTTATCTTCAGGGCAAGTGCGTTTCCACCATAAGCTGCATAATCGCTTACTATAAAATAGCCTAGAGCTCGCCTATAAAATGTAAAAAAGAACGAAAGAACTAATTTCCCCTGCAAAGGTTGCCATGACAAAAGTGATTTTAAGATCTAGGTTTTTTATTATTCCAGTCACAATATTTAAACTGTATTTTGCTGTTAAGAATATCCGACATAATAACAAACGAAATAAAAACAGTATTGAGTCTCGTATGTCGAATGTTTCGTAACGAACACATGTCGCGTCAAAACGGCCACCGGCTCAATGTAAAAAAATAAGTTATTATCGCCGCTGTAATTCCAGCAATAAGTGATTGCTGGAATTAAATTTTTTTAATATTCCAGTCTGGCTATAAATTGCATTTAGTTGCTAATGATATTCGACATAATAACAAACAAAATAAAAACAGTATTGCGTCTCGTATGACGACAGTGTCGTAACAGACACGTGTCGTGTCAAAATGGGGACAGACTCATTGAAAATACCAAGTTATAATCTGAACAGTAAAACAAAAAAACATCGCCAAGTTGCAGAATCGAAGGAACAAACTTCTACAAAAATGTTTGCGGGTCAAGTTTTTTTAATATACCAGTCGGGTTATAAATTGCATTTAGTTGCTGACGATATCCGAAATAATAACAAGCGAAATAAATACACATATACTATTGCGTCTCGTACGTCGGCGACAATGTCGTGACGGGCGCGTGTCGCGCCAAGATGGCCGCCGGCTCGTTGAGGAAACACTCGAAGTTGGTGTCTATGAAGAGTTCTTGCAGGAAACGCCGCGCGCACAGCATGTACGTGTCCCGAGCTATGAGCGCGCACACGTCGGAATACACGCACGGGCTGCGGAACACGTCCGGGTGACGCTGTTTCAGTGTCAGGAGAGCGGATCGCGCCTGAGAATAAATAAATATACTTGAACAATAGACAAAACACTACTTACTCCCGAAGTAAGCGTATAGCCTGTTTTATGGATACTAATAATTTATATAAATTTAAATACTACATATAAATACTTAGGTATACATATTACATATAATTGTACAAATTGAACATTGTTTATATAAGAAACACATCACAGATAAGAAAGAAAAAGAAATTGTAACAAGTTGTGTAACAACTAGCAAGGTGTAATCCAAAAATGGTCTCCATTCAGCATTTTGCTGTCATGATAAAGCGCTACTTTTCCGTTCAACCATTAAAGTGTTTTTTGGACATTATAATATGAGAAAGGTAAAAGAATAGCCTGGGATCCGTAGAACATTTTGTACAGCTGATTACTAAAAAGTTAATTTTTCGTGAGTAGCTTCATCTCGATGATACGATCAACTTATTTATTTACGAAAATTCTTGAGTCTGGTAGCTAACTGAAACCAGGAACTAAAAATTTCTAAGCGCCGGAACGGGACAATGTACCAAGCAATTTCTAGGAAATTGTGGCTGTTAAGTAGTATAACTATTAATTAAGCAACAGAAAGAAAAACAGCCTTTAATAACCTCGTTATCAATACGAGTTGGGAGGAGGGTAGTTTATCAAAAGTTGTAACAAACCAAAGTGTTTGTTTTACTGTTGAATAATTAATAGTTATACAACTGGATTGGCAACGGAATCTCTTTTGTAGGCCTAAGATCGATCGTATTGTCGACCAATAGCGCCGAACCGGAAATATATCTCTCTCTTTCGTTGCAGGAGTACGAAATTTAAGCCACAGTCGACTGTCTTTTTCTCTTCCCAACATAAATCGTGGGTCGCATGTCAGACCTACTGATTGTTCATTTATTTGAATTTGTGAACGTGTATAATACATGAGTTTGTGCGTCTATATGTGCACGCATGTGTATGTGCGTGCAAGATATGCGTTTATGTCAGTGAGATTTCAACAAGAGATCAAAAGTAGGTACTAACCTGTCGCAAGTGTATGGGGTTGGACATAAAGAGCACGTGGTGCAGTAACTGCGCCTGCGGGGCGGCGGCGGGACTCGTGCGACCCTCGGCTCTACTACTGCTCGGACTCTCCAACTCTGAAAAATATATTGATAGAATATATTTTGTGAAATCATAACACTTTTTTTTTTATCTATTATACTCATGCTATAAGTAGTAAGCTATGAGCATAGGATAATCATCGTTATCAACCCATATTAGGCTCACTGCTGAGCACGAGTCTCCTCTCAGAATGAGATGGGTTAGGCCAATAGTCCACCACGCTGGCCCAATGCGGATTGGCAGACTTCACACATGCAGAGAATTAAGAAGTTCTCTGGTATGCAGATTTCCTCATGATGTTTTTCTTCACCGTTTGACACACGTGATATTTAATTTCTTAAAATGCACACACGGAGTCGGAGGTAGTGGTCACATCCACTAGGTTACACGAGTCTCTTAGATGATAAATATGATCAGTAAAAAAATAATAGCATAAAAATGTATATAAACTTTACTTATATTAGTGACTAATTAATTTATTTTGATATTATCTTCGACTCGTTGCAATGCTAAGAACTTCGCATCAGAATATCGTAGAGTTAAGTTGTTTAGTTGTAGAGTAAACATCTGATCTAATTTTTGATCTATGCGTGCGTATGGGATTTTCTGTCAGATATGGGTGACGTGAGTGAAATGTGCGTATGGGATTTTTTGTAAGATATGAGTGACGTCGCTTGGATTTGTCACTTTTTTGCGGATAATAGCAAAATAAATAATTTAGTCAATCAAGTAACGCCTGCTTCTAGTCAACAATAAATAAAAGATTAAATGATTTTACCTGTTTGGAAACGTCGGAGTTATTTTTCATTTAATTCTCCGAAAAAACTTGCGAAACGGCCGTCTTAAGATACACTACCATATATTTTTTAATTAACAAGTCAGCCCTTGACTGCGATCTCATCTGATGTAAGATCTAAGCGACTAAACAGACCAAGATTTAAGCACATCCATCTTAGAATGTACGATAGGTATATTTTAATTATAAAAAATCCTCCAACGAATCAATTCTAGTAATAATAATACATACCAGCAAAGAAAGCTTCACGTAACTCGTGCGAGGACGGCGGCCTAGTCCGCACGCACGCCAAACAATCCGCCGCAGCATGTCTCCACACCGCCTTGCCTCCCGACATACGCGAGCTCAACACATTGCTGACCATAGAGCTATCATCTCTGGTCACATCGACCTTCACCACAGACTCCGTTAAAGCTGCCTTGTCTATGTCACTTTCGACTTTGATATTGTCCACTTCACTCCGGTCCGTTTTGGGTTCGCTGTCACTTTTGCTCTGCGCGTTTGCGCTTAATTTGCTCGTTAAGGCCTCTATTCGAGATGATTCGGAAACGTTTGCGACCCCTGACGCGCCCGGTGTCGCGGTACGTATGCTACCTATTGTAGATGCAGGCACATCAGTGTCTAAAACCAAATACTATGTTACAGAAAAAAAACCCTATATATTTTTCATTTAGTTTATCTTAAACACAGACTGCAGACCCTCACTTTTACCAATACAGTTTTTATTAATCGAAACTTTATTAGAAAATTCTGTGTAGTTCTGAGTTTTGCCTACACATGGACATTTTAACTGGACAGTTAAAGCTGCAGGTTTATAGCCCGTAATACAGTGATTGACGAAGAATCGCCTCAAAGTATTCCACTTATATTATAATCAAGAAAGTTTGTATGGATATTTACACACAAAACTACTGAATGGATTTAGATGAAATTTGGAAAGGAAATAGAATGTGTTCCTTGCCTGCCTTGCGAAGTGTTAATTGGTGATGGTTTTCCACTTACTACCAGATAGATTATCACTTCGTCTGTCAATTATACGAAAAAAAGAAAAAAAAGTTGTATTCTACTAATTTGTAATGATATTTTACTCACTTTTAGTAAATGCTATGTGATCTGGCGTAGTGGATTCGGCCAAGAGAGACGTCACTCTGGCGATCCCCTTGTCACCCTCCACAACACTTTCTTTGGGTTCGTCCTCCCTAAGTAAAATAACAAACAATTCAATATTGAATAGAGAGCATTGAGTCAACTTGAGTCTTTCATCATTTAAAACAGTGATTCCCAAAGTGGTCTATATCGACCCCTAGGGGTAGGGGTCCATGAAATGAAAATGGGGGTCCACGATAGTGGATCTTAACACATACACTGATAGTATCTATTTACTTACAATGTAAGAGTATACCTTACATCATACTATCTTATATCTTTACTATTAAAATTTAAAGCATCAGGTTCATCCTTCTCACTAATAATATTGACTATTGCTTATGTTATTTTATTTATAGTTTATTTAATGTTACGTATATTTTACATAACTGATACAAAATTTGATTTTGAGTAGTTTTAAATTAAATTCAATTAATAAATGTATAAATTAACATGTGTTCTTATTTTAAGTTTTTAACACTAAACTTTATTACAGTTAAAAATTTACAGGAAATCAATATCAGATAAATAGGGGGTCTACCCAACACGGAAAAACATGGCAAGGGGTCTACGACACTAAAAAGTTTGGGGAACTCTGATTTAAAAGATACATTATTCCGAGTGCAACAAACAAAGCCGACAAGGCTGATGATGATGATGATGATGATGATACTTACGTAGGAAACAGTTCCATAAGATTACGAGGCAAGCATATCCCTATGTAGTAAGGCGAGCGCGGTCCGGACGGGGCGACCTGCGTCGGCGCACTGCTCGGCGCAAACACTCTTTGGGAACTTTCGCCTTGCGTCAGAGGTTTCCAGTCGTATTCTAAAAGGCTGCAACAAACAAATAACAACCTAATACCTATGGCTCCAAGACTTGGTCGCTATGAGCCTCATTAGAAAGCTCAGAGTCACACAGCAGGCGATGAAACGAGCTATATTAGGAGTAATCTCTATGTGATCGAATCAGAAATGAGGAGATCCGCAGAAGAACCAAATTCACCGACATAGCTCAACGTGTCGCGAAACTGAAGTGGCAATGGGCGGAGCACTTAGTTTGACAAGCCGATGGACGTTGGGGTCCCAAGGTGCTGGAATGGCGACCCCGCACTAAAAAGCGCAGTGTTGGTCGACCCCCCACCATGTGAACTGACGACATCAAGCGAGTCGCAGGGAAGTCCCTACAAAAGGCCTATGTCCTGCAGTGGACGTCCATCGGCTGATGATGATGATGAACCTAAGCTGTTTTTTTAATGGGTAGATACATTGTATCCTTTTTATAAATGACGGAAAAATCCATATTCAACTCTTGCAAGTAGTAGAATCTATATACCCCGTCTCACTTGTTTATATGCTCCTTCAAGTTAGGTAGCTTGGAAGAGATCATTATTAGTGATAAGGTCGCCTCTTGCACTGCATTTCCTTAGTTCTAAGATCTTGTATGTTTATATATATGTTTGTTGCAATAAAGTTATTAAAAAAAAAATGTACCTAAGTTTAGCCATTCGTTCTCGTGTTGATTTCGCTCGGTCTCGTAGAGAGGAGAAAGGTTTCGGTCTTTGGTTGGAGTCGTAGGGCAACCATGTTAGGACGTCGATGTCACTTGCCCCACTCTCCGATACATAGTGAGGCCTGTAAAACAAACATATATACATATATAAATGTATGCATAAAAGCATAAATTTTCCATCACCATTGGGAGTGCGTCATATTCGATTTGCAATGACGTTGCTTGTCTAACCGAACATTGTCAATGGGGATGATGACTAGGTTTGAATATGTTGATAATTATGATACATTCGGGTAAATAAGGTCAATGTTAACTAATTTATACATAAAAAGCAAAGATTGTCTGGATATTTGCAAAATAAATAAGATTATAAAATTTCAAAATCTATTAATGTTTTTTTATCGTAATTAGATGAACATTCATACAGTTTTAGCTTCCTTACACTAAATGTGACATTTTTCAATAAATAAACTTTAAACATAAACGCACAAACATCAAAGATATTAGTAATTTTGTTTGAACGCCCATACAAACCTAACGATCAGCGAGCCAACGACGTCACTAAATCGTGCCATTTTGTATGGAGCGTTTTTCAATGATCTGCGGCAGCGCCGCAAATCTGACCCTTTAAATCCCTGTAGCTCCGAAAGTAATGATCGCAGATACCCTGTTACTTTTACAAAATTGCTTTGCTATTAGTATACTCTTAATTTATATACAATTTAAAAAACTGTCATCATCCCTATTGTCATAAATCTTGAAATTAAATTCTATGAATGCACTGATTTTTAATAGTAATCAGTTTACAAACCGAAGGAATTAAAATATGACTATTAAACTCGTAAATACATAATATTATGTCTAAAAAGTAATACCTTCTGTGTTTGTTTAGAGACTGTATCGTGGCATATCCACTCATATCCTTCTGTGTTGGAGGCGAACTGCCTATATCTGGTGTTGTATTTGTATAACCTGAAAAAACATTATGAAGTTAAATCCTTGCATGTTTTTATTCTATATCAATATAACCAATTCTATATGTTATATATGATAATAACAACCACATCACACATAGACTATTAAAAACTTAGAGAATACTAAATACAATAATAAACATACTTAATGAAATCGAAATAAAAATGAAACGAAGAAAATATTTTTTATATTAAAGAAGATTTTTAGAATGAATGATGTTTAAAAAACAGGCCAAGTGCGTGTCAGGCCACGCGCAGTGTAGGGTTCCGTACATTAATCTAATTTAAATTCGCATTCTAATCCCTTTTGTAATGCACAGAAATACCGATAACGATACCCCACACCATGGGGTAGACGATAAAAAATTCATCCTCACTTTGCATCAACAAAATTTTTTCTTAAATGCTACCCTAAAAAAATATATTTTCAAGATTTCATTTTACGACTTACTTTGTTTACATTTTTAATGTAACATATTCATGCTAAATTACTGCACTCCAGCAGTAATAGTCTCTGCTCTAAGCGGCGGACCCGACGGACAGACGGACGGACAGACAGACATTGCGAAATTATAAGAGTTCCTTGAAGAGTACGGAACCCTAAAAACTTACTAGAGGTAGACGTGCGTCGCTGCGGTTCCGGTATTCGCGGCCGATGGGAACTGCTGTTGCTCTTCATGCCGTAGAGACTCGACGAACTCGGTATCGGACTCAATTTTAGCACTCTATCGCTGTAAGTATTCATTTTATTAAAACAATCTAAAATTTAGATTCTAAATATATATAACTCAAAGGTGACTGACTGACTGACAAAGTGATCTATCAACGCACAGCCTAAACCGCTGGACGGCTCGGGCTGAAATTTGGCATGCAGGTAGATAGTACGACGCAGACATCCGCTAAAAAAACGATTTTGATCAATTCTACCCCCAAGGGGATAAAATAGGCGATAAAAGTTTGTATGAAACTTTGTCAATTTTAAACCGATTTGGCTGAAATTTGGAATAGAAATAGATTGTGAGTATAGCCTATATGTTAATACTCTGGATTAACATATAGGCTAAACTTTTCATCTCGGAAAAATCCATGATTCCCGAGGGATTTGTGAAAAACTAAGTTTCACGCGGACGAAGTCGCAGGCGTCCGCTAGTATATAGTAAAGTAAATTTTCTGTGATCGTAAACTTCGGCCAATTTTGGTTGATTGGAACACAGTTCATTTTTTAATTTTACGTTATTTTGTATAATAGAAACGAATACGACACAACAAACAAACTGTCACCGTACCCATGCAATCTGAAAAACACTATAACTGTTTATGTCTGGCAACCCCACAGTTGCAATGTTCCCAGTTCTTTTGGGTATATTCTATTAACTAGTGTATGATTTTTTTTAATTAACCAATGAGGGAAGGAGATTAATTATTTAAAAAAAACATCATCAGCCGTTCGCAATTTAACTAAACAACCCATGTGCAATCTCCCAATTAAATAACAGATGAGGGTATATATTTGTTATGCCGGATCTCGTACTATATATATTACTTACGGTATAGCATATTTCCCAAGGAAAGAATCGCAACTGCTCACACCACTAGTGCTGGACTCGCTGGTGTTCCTCACGCGCGCCTCGCGAGCGTGATCCAACGAGTTCATCCTCCCCAAACGATTCTCGATGTGCACTCGATGAGGCGCGCGCTCGTAACTCAATATATCGACAGTTCTTGATTCCGTCAACGAACGTTCGTGGGAACTCGATCCTTGTGTAGGCAGCGTGTGGGATTTCCTCTTATCATCCCGCCTATCGACGAAACCGATTTTGTGATCGACCACGTCTCTTTCTGAGTTGTCGACCGATATTGAGCCGATCGTTCTGTTGAGTCTCACGTTCTCTGAGTGCAAGCTCTCTGCTGTACTCTGGTCTGTGTGGTCGGATTGCTCGCTCAGGTCGATGTCGAGTGCGTATCGTTTGTCGGGGGATGTGATGCAACTGTGTGATGTGTCGGGGTCCAGTATGTGGGGTAGTGTGTCGTCGGGTATCACTGGGAACTGGTCGTGTCTAGTGTGGCGCACGCATAACCAACCTGTAACACAAACGTGTCGTTTATAGCCTATTTTTAATGCCCACTACAGGACACGTAGGGCTAGGAAGCGTCAGTATGATACCAGTCTCCTTCGCCCATCGCAACGAAAGAAAATGCGATGTTTTTGAATCCGCCGCTATATGTTGACAATATGTCTTACTCTCATCACGAATATATGACGGCCTGCGTGGCGCACCAGCTGAGGATCTTTTTTTAATTGGTCCAGGTCTGGGTGGTAGGGGGGTTCGGCCCTGGCTAGTTACCTACCGGAAAAATGTACCGCCAAGCGTTTCGGTACGATGTCGTGTAGAAACCGAAATGGCTGTGGATTTTCATCATATGCCTAACTACTTCGTCTGCTTCTATCTTAGATTGCATCATCACTTACCATCAGGAGATTGTAGTCAAGGGCTAACTTGTAGAAAAAAATCCTAAAAACGAATCCTACACTAAAAACTAGTAGTTGTTTGCGGATTACCGGACACGGAGTCTTCTACAAAACCATTGTACAGGATGATCAATTACTACAACACTTGTGGAGTTACTCCCGTTTACAACTCCCAGAAGGGAAAAGGAAAACTTGGCCATATTCCAAAGATATGAAAAATAATTACCCAAATCCGCAAGTAAATACTTCCAATCAGGCCAAGAACGTAGAATACGGTCGCTCGTACAGAGTACACTGGGCTAACTGCACTATGAGGACGGGCACGGAATCTTTCCAGAAAACCATTGCTCGATTGTTGCAAGCCTTGCGAAATTACATCAGTGTTGGATTCCCAGAGGGGGAATGACGAACTTGGCCATGTTTAAAAGACATAGCTATCATTCTTAATGACAAAAAATAATTACCTAAATCAGCAAGTAAATTAGCACCGTCATAAGTACTTCCAATCAGACCCAGAACGTAGAAAGCGGTTGCTCGTACAGAGTACACTGGGCTGTATCTCGCCAACCGCACTATGTGGACGGGCACCGAGTCTTCCAGAAAACCATTGCTCAGATTGATCAATTGCTGCAATCCTTGCGGAGTGACTCCCGTGTTGCCCATCGCCCACAATGATGCCTTCAGGTCTGCTATCTCTTGCTCCGTGATACATTTCTTTTTCTGTAGAATCTATAAAAAACAATAGTATTTAAAAAGAACAGAAATTATTACTAGAAAAGGCTTTTTCAGCAATTTTTTATCATTAGGTGAGAACATTAAATGTTTTGTAAGAATCTCAGCTCAATTTTCTTGCTTCACGAAAATGGAGATTTCAGTTTTCGTGCAGCAAGACTTATTGTTTCTGGAGCCCTCGTGAAGAGCCGACAGAGTTTACGGAGTGATGTCTGGTGTCTTAGTTTATTTTTCTTGCTGCACCAAAATGGAGATATCTGTTTTCGAGAAGCAGGTCTTATTGTTTCTGGAGCCCTCGTGAAGAGCCGACAGAGTTTACGGAGTGATGTCTGGTGTCTTAGTTTACTTTTCTTGCTGCACCAAAATGGAGATATCTGTTTTCGTGCAGCAAGTCTTATTGTTTCTGGAGCCCTCGTGAAGAGCCGACAGAGTTTACGGAGTGATGTCTGATGTCTTAGTTTACTTTTCTTGCTGCACCAAAATGGAGATATCTGTTTTCGTGCAGCAAGTCTTATTGTTTCTGGAGCCCTCGTGAAGTGCCGACAGAGTTTACGGAGTGATGTCTGGTGTCTTAGTTTACTTTTCTTGCTGCACCAAAATGGAGATATCTGTTTTCGTGCAGCAAGTCTTATTGTTTCTGGAGCCCTCGTGAAGAGCCGACAGAGTTTACGGAGTGATGTCTGGTGTCTTAGTTTACTTTTCTTGCTGCACCAAAATGGAGATATCTGTTTTCGTGCAGCAAGTCTTATTGTTTTTGGAGCCCTCGTGAAGAGCCGACAGAGTTTACGGAGTGATGTCTGGTGTCTTAGTTTACTTTTCTTGCTGCACCAAAATGGAGATATCTGTTTTCATGCAGCAAGTCTTATTGTTTCTGGAGCCCTCGTGAAGATCCGACAGATATAAAATAAAATCCCAATAAAGGCTCAATATTTTCACTATCAGCTGATGTATTTTGCCCTATTTGAACGCCATGACTCCTCCGAAAACCGCACGCACCTGTCGCGGGTAGGCGCATACACCCTATAACAGCCCCTTGGGTTGCGGGCTGCGCCACGGCCGACGGCGGCGAACAGGTGCGGCAGCTGACGCGCCAGGCGCCGGGACGGCTCCAACAGTCGCACGCATCTGTCGCAGATAGGGCTTACCTTGTAGTGCGCCGGCAGTGCCGCAGCGAGCAAGCCCTTGGTGAAGGGCGGCGGCGCGGCCGTCGGCGATGCACGTCGGGCTGCGAGCGCGGCGAACAGGTGCGGCGGCGGGCGCGCCAGGCGACGGGCGTTGCGCGGTCGCCGGGACTCTTCCGACAGCGTCAGCGCCTCGTGCACCACCGCCTCCACCAGCCGCACGTATCTATGAATCAAATATTATAAAACTTCTAGCTAGCCTACGAAATGAAAATACTCTTTATTGGACACAATCACATCACACTTATCACTAATATTATAAAGGCGAAAGTTTGTGTGTAAGTGTGTAAGTATGTTTGTTCCTCTTTTACGCTGCGGCTATTTAAGCGATTTGGCTGAAATTTGGAATGGAAATAGATTTTACTCTGGATTAACACATATGCTACTTTTCATCCATTAGGCCTAGCGACAGCAAGAACTCGCAACATAGAACGCAAAACGCGTAAATCTCTCTACCTCCAAAAGTTCAACTTATCTATAGTTGTAAAACTTGTTTCAAAAGTCCAGATGTTTCTTGACAAAGGGCGACCGCTACCCACAGGCCCACAGCAAGAACTCGCAACATAGAACGCAGAACGCGTAAATCTTTCTACCTCCAAAATTGCAGCTAACCTATAGTTGTAAGACTTGTTCCAAAAGTCCAGATGTTTCTTCACAAAGGTGCTGCGGCCCCCACCTCCAGACCTAGCCGCAGCAAGAACATACTACATAGTACATACAACGCAGAACACGTAAATTGATCTAGCTCCAAAAGTGCAACTAATCTATAAGACACGTTCCAAAAGTCCATTATGTTTTATCACAAAGGTGCGACGCCCGGCGCCTCCAGGTCTAGTCACAGTAAGACGCGCAACATAGAACACAGAACACGTAAATCTTTCTACCTCCAAAATTGCAGCTAACCTATAGTTGTAAGACTTGTTCCAAAAGTCCAGATGTTTCTTCACAAAGGTGCTGCGGCCCCCACCTCCAGACCTAGCCGCAGCAAGAACATACTACATAGTACATACAACGCAGAACACGTAAATTGATCTAGCTCCAAAAGTGCAACTAATCTATAAGACATGTTCCAAAAGTCCATTATGTTTTATCACAAAGGTGCGACGGCCGCCGCCTCCAGGCCTAGTCACAGTAAGATGCGCAACATAGAACACAGAACACGTAAATCTTTCTACCTACAAAATTGCAGCTAACCTATAGTTGTAAGACTTGTTCCAAAAGTCGAGATGTTTCTTCTCAAAGCTGCGGCGGCCGCCACCTCCAGGTCTAGCCACAGAATGAACGCACTACATACAACACAGAACACGTAAATCGTTCTAGCTCCAAAAGTGCAACTTACCTATAGTTGTAAGACTTGTTCCAAAAGTCGAGATGTTTCTTCACAAAGGTGATGGCGTTGGAGTCAACGTTCTGCGCCGCTGCCGCCACCTCCAGGCCCAGCCACAGCAGGTACCCGCGGTCTCCCACAGCCGATAGCTCAAGAGACGACGGCTCGGCAGCTTTGTCTAGCCTGCAGTTCTGGCAGAGCGCGTCCCGCATTGACATCAACTTGTCGAAGTATGCCTGTGTAACAAGAGTAGCATTTCTTCAATAAAAAATCTTTGAAATTTTAAAAGTAGTAAATCTTATAATACATTTTAGACAGTTTAAATAAAATGGCTTTCGAATTATGTTAATACTCATTCTAAAAATTCATTATCAGCCTACTTGAATGGCCCACAAGGTAATTTGAAAGTAAAGCTTTTGTGGCTTAGAATCATGAGATGATTATTATCATTAAAAACTGATAGTAATTGTTATAAGAGTCTAACATTCTCACCGCCTCCTTTTCTCTTAGACTCTTATAACAATAACTATCAGTTGAATAAGTTGATTCGAAACCACAAAAGCTTTCCTTTTAAAACGATGAACGTTAACAATTAAATTATTCTAATGAGGATAGTTTTGAAAGTAGCTTTAACTAACCGGAACACTGTAGGCTTCTTCTAGAATGTTCAGAGCGCATTTGACAACCGCCTTTGATTCGTCCTTGACTTGTCCGACCAACATTTGTAGAATCCAAGTGTCCATATCCACGCCGCCCGTCACTTCCATTTCATCTCTTTGTATCTTCGTATTCTCTTGTACGACATTCTTTTTGAGTTTGGACTTTTTTCTTACCAAGTCTTTGGACTTTCGCGAGGCACGTAACAGTACGTTTAGGAACTGAGTTGCATATAGTCTTGAGGCGAGGATATTGCAGGTCAACGTTTTGGCAAGTATGTCCCGTGGACTCGAATCCATGGAGTAATCTAAGCTCGATATAACTAATTTAACGTAACAACTATGATGAGTTTTAGTGGACAGTTCTAGGAGGCTGCGAACAAAAAACAGTTATCATAAAATATAGCCTCAATGTGTTAAGAGATTTGGATAAAAAACAGTACATAGATTATCTATACTAACATTATAAAGCTGAAGAGTTTGTTTGTTTGTTTGGTTGGACGCGCTAATCTCAAGAACTACTGGTCTGATTTACAAAATTCTTCCAGAGCTAAATAGCATATTTATCGAGGAAGGCTATAGGCTACATATTATCCCCGTATTCTTACGGGAACGGGAACCACGCGGATGAAAACGTGCGGCGTTAGCTAGTAGTCTAATATAGCACATAGACAACTTTTTATCCCAACAGGATTAGGGTATTGGCATTGAAACTGAACATTTATTTGATAAATCTATACTAATATTATAAAGCTAAAGAGTTTGTTTGTTTGTTTGATTGAACGCGCTAATCTCAAGAACTACTGGTCCGATTTGAAAAATTCTTTCAGTGTTAGATAGACAATTTATCGAGAATCTATACTTTTAATTATACAAATCTACGAATTTACTTGAATTCTTTCGAAATAATATTCAATAACTCCCAAGAAATGCAACACTAATATGGATAATAATGGCGGATAGATGACGTTTTCAATGCAGTAATCGATTTGACGTTTGCTGTCAATTGTCATGTCGTAGTTTCTGTAAGGGCGCCATCTTGATATAACGCAAAAGTTGGGTTTTTATTTTATTTATTTCTTTTTATTTAGTTAGATTTATTCATTTAAATAAATTTTAATAAAAGCCTTATATTTTTTAAATTTTAATGATACGGGGTACAAGAGTGGACCTGAAATGGACCATCTCCTTTTAAATTTTAACTAATTGTGAACTCCTTGTGTTTAGAGCGAACTGGATATTTGGCGAGTTTAATACATATACTCACTTTTCATTGAGGTTACACTGTTTGAACAGTCGCAGGCCGCTGTGCGAATGGCACAGCTGGCCGATGAACAGGAAGTACATCTGGCACATGGTGTTGCACATGTGCTGCGGGCTGAACAGGCACTCGTGCGCCTTGCGGCCCGTCTCTATCGCCTCTATCTGACTTATGTCGGTGAGAAGCTCCTTCAGCATACTCTGTGATTCATGCATATACTCACTTTTCATTGAGGTTACACTGTTTGAACAGTCGCAGGCCGCTGTGCGAATGGCACAGCTGGCCGATGAACAGGAAGTACATCTGGCACATGGTGTTGCACATGTGCTGCGGGCTGAACAGGCACTCGTGCGCCTTGCGGCCCGTCTCTATCGCCTCTATCTGACGACTCACGTCCGTGAATAGCTCCTTCAGCATCCTTTGTGAGTCGACCTGCATTTAAGTCATTAACAAATCAAACATTTCAAATAGACCTTTTAAGCTTTTTTCTGTTATAAAGTACCAATAAGTATAGTACTAAACTTATAATTATAATAAAAGTGGTCGAATCCTATACATTATTTCGCAATTTGTTATTTTACTTATACCATTTGTAACAACAATCGTTACCTTGGCATAGAGTACTACTAGCGACATCTAGAATCTATACTTATATACGAATTCTGTACATTTTGTACATTGAAAATATTTTGAAATTTTTTGTTGGAGCGCATTATACACCGCGCTACGTTATTCGTCTTAAACCAAAATCCCACATAATGTACCCAATGTCTATTATCCATCAGTGTTATTAAAAAAAAAAACAAAGTACAATTCAAGGAGTTACAATTGTAATAAACTTTCAAAAATCGATTATTTTAACACATCCTGTATTTTCAAACATCTACCTACCTCCTCGCCGCAGTCACGTCGGCAGCCAGTCGGTCCCTTTGAGCTTTGAGGTCATTCACTTTAACCTATTTCTTTAAATCAAATTCTATTTTATTTACGGGTGTTAACCCGTACTAGACCTGTGTCGATCGTGATTGATCGAATCTCTGATACCCGATCAGTACTTGTGCGTGAGCGAGTGACGTGGCCGTCAGCGCCTCAAATAATCTGCGAACGATTTTTGTTCACCACACTGAATTGGACTTGTAACAATTATCTGGATCGAATACTCGTTGGTCAGTCGTACAACATCACTTTACAGAATAGCAACCTAAAATCCGATCAGTTCGGAATTTATCGGCCTTCGTGGCGCAGTGGTGTGCGCGGTGGATTTACAAGACGGAGGTCCTGGGTTTGAACCTCGGTTGGGCCGATTGGGGTTTTGGTCCTGGCTGGTGGGAGACTTCGATCGTGGCTCGTTACCACCCTACCGACAAAGACGTACCGCCAAGCCGTGGATTCAAATACTCCCCCTAATAAGTTAGTCCGTTTCCATTTCAGATTGCATAATCACTTACTACACTACCGTCAGGTGAAATTGTAGTCGATGGCTAACTTGTAACGAATAAAAAAAGGGTTCCGATTCGTGTCCTACGGATGTTCAGTTTAAGACTCAAGTAACTACATACTTTAAGTCGAGTCGTAATGATACACAAAACACGAAAGACCCGTGACCCGTATGATCGAATTATTAAGACCCAACCAATCACCTTGCGTTATAAGAAACGATCGAAAGATACATTTCTTACCTGTACCTATTTTTGGACATTGCCGGCAATAGTTACGGGTTAGGCGGCGAGCGGCGTTATCAAAAAGGAAACCGCAAAAGACTAGGGCTTGCTATTTTTTAAAATATCGGATTCTCGATATATCGATAATTTCAAAATAAATTTTTCGGCTAAATGAAAACTTTTAACAATTAAGTATTTATTAAACTTTACTATTTTTTATGTAACTAAATTGACAAGTAAATTAATACGATTAAACATGTTTAAAGTTTTGTCTGAGGGTAAAGTAGTGTATACTATCTGAATACATTACGTTTTACTTATTTCAGTGACATTTTCGATAAAATGCAATTAAATAAACTAAAATATGAAAAACGTAATAAAGTATAAATAAAGTAAAGTAGATTATGTTTGATAATGTTTTAGTTTAAATAATTTGCGAGGGATATAAAAAATTAAAACTTGTTAAAAATATTTAGTATCGATATCTACGTTTTAATATCGAACTATCGATATATCGTCCATAAAAATATTAGTAATTAATACTTATTGCTATTAAGTGATAATCGATATTTTGATATATCGATATTTTATTAACAACCCTAGTAAAGACACTGCCGCCGACTAGGTGTATCAAAAATAGTAGGTATGTAGGTATTAAACAACAAAATTTCTGAAACTAGGTTAAAGTTCATTAACCTCTTCTTTCCAAACAGAATGAAACAGGATGTTCTGAAGTTTTTTCATCAATTTTAATTTTTTTTTTCGATAGCGTGTGAATGTGCTTCAGCTTTTTTTTAATATTACTATAGAGTTTCTCGTAATGGATACATACATGTCGCGGCGGATTATAGACGCGGCCGGTAGCACGGTGTATAATCGATACTGAAGCTAGAAATATTTTCTTTCGATTTTTTGTCTGTCTGTCTGTCCGTGTTTTTTTGTTATTCGGGCATCACGCTGAAACTACTGAATGAATTTAAATGAAACTTGGCACGGTTTAAGACCATAATACGGAGAAGGTTATAGGATACTTTTTATTGCAAAAATAAAATAAGAAGGGGGTGAAATAGGGGTTGAAAGTTTGTATGGAAAGTCCTTCATTTTTAGGTTGTTTTCAATGTAACAATATAAGTTGGTTTCCACGTTTCACTTCAGTGTTTTATTTTTAAACCCTGAATCCCTTCCTAATCCGGTAGCGAGTGACTCTAAGGCGGTTACGGCTTGACCCAAAAAAGAGGTCATCTCAATTTATAGCGACTATGATATATACTCACATCATTGTGTCGTAATAAATGTCGTATTAGCTGGCAGCCGGCGCGGGTAGGCGAGTGTCCATTGCACGTGGTCGACAGGTCCGTGTGCGAGTACTTGTTCGAAGAGGGCTTCAAGTAACTAATTATCCTACCGGCCCAGTCTCTGTGGCCGCTATCGTTTAAATTCAATAGAGTCGAGTTGTCTGTTTCCTAAAAGGGCAAATTTTCCAAAAAAATATATAAAATTCTAAAATATTTTAAATGGTTTCAATATACCCACAGTCGAATCTCCTTATTCACGTTTCCAATAGGCTAGCTGACACTTTTTTAAATGGTCTTAAATAATTCATTATCGCTCTACTAGACTAAAAAAATAGAACATAGTATAAATTATAATTTCATATTCAGTTTAAGACTTCCTAAACATATTATACACAGAGAACATAATTCATGAATAAGGAGATTTTACTGTATCCAAATTATAGTTTTTAGTGTTTAATATCACTTTTAAAATGGTATGAATAATTATTATTAATTTCACCTTTAAAATGGTACGAATGATCTCCCAATTCCACGTGTTGCCATCCTTATTTTGCATGACGAGGGATGATTTAATTAAACTGTCACTGTCACCTCGATCGAAAAAACTGAGTAGTTTCGCAGTTTTGGTCACTTTACTCACTGTACTAGTCCGAGAACCAACACTTGTACTCTTAACTAGTGCACTAACGTTCCTCCGTTTTGGTACATCGGCTCTGGAACCGATGCTATGTCTTTTTGGCTCGTACTCCGTGTCAGAGTCATTCAGAAACTCGATACTGTTGTCTTTGTATAAGTCGAGTGAACACATCGGTTTGGCTTTGTTAGCTCTGTTGTCTTTCTCCTTTCTGCTCTTTGATGTATCTTCTATCTTGGCTTTGAAAGCTCCGCTGCAATACTGAAGTATATGGTCCAAGAACAGGCTGTTGCTAGCTGGCCTGGACTCGAACATTGAGTGCAATCGTCTCAATGCAGCAACGGCTGCCAACGCTTGGGGCTTTCCTGCTGATGCTTGTGATATGAGGGACGGCAGTGCTGGAGATAGGTTACAGATTTGCGGAGGTAGGAACAGGTGTATCAAATGCAACAGCTGACCCAACAGCACAGTTGCTCTGACTGATATAAATGTATCACTTGTCACTATCACTTCGGCTAATCCGTCGAGAAGTCCTGCCTGGAAAAATTTAATTAATAGAATCATAAGTTAAAATATTCGTAGTTATTAATAAGCACGCGAATTGTGAAAGCCATGTTGTGAACCGTTTCATACTCAATTAGTTAACTAGAGTATGAGTATTAGCTAATGTAGAACACTAGCTATAAAATAACACATGCACATGTATAATATAATTGGTATATTATACACTATGAAGTTTCCTTCGTCTTAAACCAAAATCCTGGATTTTGGTTTAATCCAGACAATATTTGCTTTTTATGTATAAATTAGTTAAGATTGACCTTATTTACCCGAATGTATCATAAAAATCAATATATTCAAACCTAGCCATCATCCCCATTTAAGTTATCCAAACAAACTTTCAAAATCCGATTATTTTAAAGCAACCTGTATTATCAAACACCTACCTATTCGCGGCTCGTTGGTCCCTTTGAGGTCATTCACTTTAGCCTAAACTATGTCAGAATTCAATGACTTCAAACTTACGAAATAGAATTAAACAGGATGTTTAAATTATTTCATAAATTGATTTTTTTTCGCTAGCGTGTTCAAATTCGCTTGAGGTAATTTTTAAAATTGTTAACGCGTTTCTTGTATTGGACTAATAAATGTCGGCGCGGCTTACAGACGGTGAAACGAGCACGGTGTATATTACATATCTTATTTTTCATAAGTCGTTTTATGATATGAAAGTATTTATTTGTATAAAAGCGTATAAGTAATAAAGTATTTTTATGTATAAAAAACAGAGAGTAAGAAAATTAATACCTCTAGGAAACACTGAAGTAGAAGTGCAAGATGAATTTCAATTATATCAGGGCCAGTAGCACTCAGGTGGGGTAGGATGGCAACACCTTCTGCCGCCACGAAACCATCGTTCAGTCGCCAAGAATCCTGACACAAAATTTCAAAGTATCAAAAGAGAAATATTCATTCTTCGTATAGAAGGGGGTGAAAGCCGTGATAGCCCAGTAGATATGACCTCTGCCTCCGATTCCGAAGGTTGTGGGTTCCATGAATGCATACCAAAAAATTTTCTTAATTCTCTGCGTGTGTGAAGTCTTCCAATCCATTGGGCCAGCGTGGTGGACTATTGGCCTAACCCCTCTCTCTGAGAGGAGACTCGAGCTCTGCAGTGAGCCGAATATGGGTTGATAACGAATAGTAGGGGTCAACTCTCCTACTATGCATATATGCTTTGCAAGTGAGATCTTCTGATGTAGGTCCAATACTCAACAGAGTACCCTAACCTAACCCTGTTAGACATTGCAATACAAACATACAAATTTTCGTTTATTTAATTTCATAATGTATGTATGACAACACATTAACAATAATTATTTTTTTTTGTAATACTAAAGCATTGCAGTATTAAAATAATTTTTATAATTACATTGTTAGTTTATACTTACTTGAAAATCGGAGGGATCAACAGCGTCTATTGCAACAGAAATTTCATCCGTCCAGTCTGGTTGGGGTAATCCAACCAACTCGTACAGCAAATCCAAAATTGCTTTCTAAAAACCATGGTTAAAAAAAAATAGATTTTCGATTAGTTGTCAAGTATACTGAAGGGAGTAGCGTGCAAAGGGTATGCACTATAGGAACAAAGTAGAAGATTCCCATCGCAATAAAGTCTCGTAATGAGTTCTCGGGGCATTTTTCATTGTGTGCACGCTACTGACTGAAGATAAGGGTTACGTATTTTAAAAAATACGTATTTTTTCGGAAAACGTATTTTAAGAAAGCCGCAACCCCCAACCAATTAATGGTTTAGGCTTGCAACTACACCCCCGATTCCAACACCGATTGTAGATCTAGACGCTTAAAAGACGTTCTTAACGATCCTGACGATGACATAACAAACCCAAACACAAGCTACACAGCGTCTTCGACGAAAACCATCGACGAAAACGAGGTCCCTCTCGAGGTAAGCTGAGAAGCAGGGCCGGCCCGTCCATACGGCGAACGGAGCAGTCGCTCCAGGCAACAAATCCTAGAGAGCGCCTAAATGATAATCCTTCTCAACCGTAGACGGTACTGCGCCTGATATTCAATTGGTCACCTCAGAGTATGGTCAAGATCTTCGCGTTCCATTCTTACTTTACACTCATAATTTGGTATAGGTATCTGCATATTATTAGGAGCAAACCGGAGAGGCGCCATAATTGGATCTCTCTCCATTTTAAATTTTACTTCGGGCTGTCGCTGCTGAGAAGACTCAAAGAAGACCTTAGAGAGTCGTTCCGCCCATCTATTCTGATTCTGCCTTCGGGCCCCATCAGGCGATGCTTTTGCGTTCGCCCAAACTCCCAGATGACGTCGCTGAGATCCCATTAACGAGCTTACAGCACTCAGTGAAGAGTAGTTGTTTTAAAGACCTTGGCCTCTCTAGAAGTGCGACTAGTTCTATATTAGAACGAGTATCCAAAGCTGCTCTAATAGGATTTTGCGAAATTTGGCTAGGGAGGGAGAACAACACGAGCAGAGAACGGGGAATGTTAATCGATCGTCAAGGAATTCCTTAACCCTACATCCTGTAGTCACAAGTTCAGGACTCTGCTCGGAGTTTTTCTCTCTACCACGCGATGGACCCGGCACCCGCACGGTGAATCCATGGAATGCTAAGATATTCATCTCTCACGGTCGCCAAAAATATGACGTCGCTGAGGTTCCATTAATGAGCCTACGGTACACAGTGAAGAGTAGTCGTGAGCACGACAGGTTCTGTTACTGATGGTATACTCACTCGGACCTCTAGCCGCGGCAGGTAGAGCGCCGCGACGAGCGCCTGCAGGCCGCCCGTGCTGCACGGGTGGCAGAAGTGCAGCAGGCCGGGCCAACTGCGCAGCACGCACAGCAGCGCCAGCCGGCTGCACGTGAAGCGCATCTCACGCTCGTCACTATGAACAAGTAAACTGTGTAAAATATCTAGTCAGGGATCCCTAAACATTTTGTACACCTGAATACTGTACAATAAACAGCTGGTTAGTAACTACTTTTAATAACCTCGTTATTGATACAAGTTTGGAGGAGGGTAGAGTAACAAAAGTTGTTACTAACCTTTATAAAACTTAACAGACACAATGTCCTACAAAGTGGTACATTATTTCGTTCCGACGCTCTGAAATTCACATTTCCTGTTAGTTAGTTAGCTACCAGAATCAAGAATTTTCATAAATAAAAAAGTTGATCTTCTTTTCGAGATGAAGCTACTCACGAAAAATTAGCCTGTTAGTATTCAGGTGTACAAAATGTTCTAGGGATCCCTGACTAATCGGTTAATGTGCTTAGCAGCACGCCGCACAGCGCGTCCGCCGTCCGCTGTGAACTGAGTAACATCAGACTCACCAGCTGATGTCGGTTCCCGCGGGTCTGTAGTGGAAGTCGCAATAGAGCGAGTTGAGGCACGTGAGGTCTATGGGTGCCGCGCTGCGAGACTTGGGGTTGTTGAGAGTGTGCAGCAGCACGCCGCACAGCGTTTCCGCCGTCCACTGTCAACTGAGTAACATCAGACTCACCGGCTGGTGTCAGTTCCCGCGGGTCTGAAGTGGAAGTCGCAGTAGAGCGAGTTGAGGCACGTGAGGTCTATGCGTGCCGCGCTGCGCGACTTAGGATCGTTGAGCGTGTGTAACAGCACACCGCACAGGGCTTCAGCCGTCCGCTGTCAACTGAGTAACATCAGACTCACCGGCTGGTGTCAGTTCCCGCGGGTCTGAAGTGGAAGTCGCAGTAGAGCGAGTTGAGGCACGTGAGGTCTATGCGTGCCGCGCTGCGCGACTTAGGATCGTTGAGCGTGTGTAACAGCACACCGCACAGGGCTTCAGCCGTCCGCTGTCAACTGAGTAACATCAGACTCACCGGCTGGTGTCGGTTCCCGCGGGTCTGAAGTGGAAGTCGCAGTAGGGCGAGTTGAGGCACGTGAGGTCTATGCGTGCCGCGCTGCGCGACTTAGGATCGTTGAGCGTGTGTAACAGCACACCGCACAGGGCTTCAGCCGTCCGCTGTCAACTGAGTAACATCAGACTCACCGGCTGGTGTCAGTTCCCGCGGGTCTGAAGTGGAAGTCGCAGTAGAGCGAGTTGAGGCACGTGAGGTCTATGCGTGCCGCGCTGCGCGACTTAGGATCGTTGAGCGTGTGTAACAGCACACCGCACAGGGCTTCAGCCGTCCGCTGTCAACTGAGTAACATCAGACTCACCGGCTGGTGTCGGTTCCCGCGGGTCTGAAGTGGAAGTCGCAGTAGGGCGAGTTGAGGCACGTGAGGTCTATGCGTGCCGCGCTGCGCGACTTAGGATCGTTGAGCGTGTGTAACAGCACACCGCACAGGGCTTCAGCCGTCCGCTGTCAACTGAGTAACATCAGACTCACCGGCTGGTGTCGGTTCCCGCGGGTCTGAAGTGGAAGTCGCAGTAGGGCGAGTTGAGGCACGTGAGGTCTATGCGTGCCGCGCTGCGCGACTTAGGATCGTTGAGCGTGTGTAACAGCACACCGCACAGGGCTTCAGCCGTCCGCTGTCAACTGAGTAACATCAGACTCACCGGCTGGTGTCGGTTCCCGCGGGTCTGAAGTGGAAGTCGCAGTAGGGCGAGTTGAGGCACGTGAGGTCTATGCGTGCCGCGCTGCGCGACTTAGGATCGTTGAGCGTGTGTAACAGCACACCGCACAGGGCTTCAGCCGTCCGCTGTCAACTGAGTAACATCAGACTCACCGGCTGGTGTCAGTTCCCGCGGGTCTGAAGTGGAAGTCGCAGTAGAGCGAGTTGAGGCACGTGAGGTCTATGCGTGCCGCGCTGCGCGACTTAGGATCGTTGAGCGTGTGTAACAGCACACCGCACAGGGCTTCAGCCGTCCGCTGTCAACTGAGTAACATCAGACTCACCGGCTGGTGTCGGTTCCCGCGGGTCTGAAGTGGAAGTCGCAGTAGGGCGAGTTGAGGCACGTGAGGTCTATGCGTGCCGCGCTGCGCGACTTAGGATCGTTGAGCGTGTGTAACAGCACACCGCACAGGGCTTCAGCCGTCCGCTGTCAACTGAGTAACATCAGACTCACCGGCTGGTGTCGGTTCCCGCGGGTCTGAAGTGGAAGTCGCAGTAGGGCGAGTTGAGGCACGTGAGGTCTATGCGTGCCGCGCTGCGCGACTTAGGATCGTTGAGCGTGTGTAACAGCACACCGCACAGGGCTTCAGCCGTCCGCTGTCAACTGAGTAACATCAGACTCACCGGCTGGTGTCGGTTCCCGCGGGTCTGAAGTGGAAGTCGCAGTAGGGTGAGTTGAGGCACGTGAGGTCTATGCGTGCCGCGCTGCGCGACTTAGGGTCGTTGAGCGTGTGCAACAGCACGCCGCACAGCGCCTCCGCCATGCGCGGTGTCGCACACTCCGCCAGCTGCCGCGTCACCGCCGTCACACCTCCGCACGATATGAAGAGATCCGGATTTAGGACGCCTGGAACAAAATTAAATTATACAGGGTGTCCGGTAATTAATGAATGAAACGCTAGATAGTCACACTACCGTTCGTTTCACTATAATAGTACATATTATAAACGTCATACAGACGACTGTCACCGTACCCGTGCTAACTGAAACAATTTTTAAATGGTAGGTGGTATCTAATTATCTAAAACCAATATATAACTTGATATAGAAGTAAATATGTTGGAACTTACAAATCTCTGCTAGAGTTGCAATGGCAGGTCTAGATAATCTATCGCCGCTACCGTCCCCAGCACTTCCGGCCCGAGCGACCGCCGCGAGACATCGTAGGAGACCTAGAATAATTAAATAAACATCGTACGAGACCCAGAATAATTTAAACATTTTTACTCTACTTTGCTCAAATACATCAACTAAAATCCCTAAGGAAGGTAAAGTTTCAATCACCACTTTACCTTCCTCAGGGATTTTTATTTATCCTGTCTAACATATTTATTTATTTACATAATTGCAGAACTTTGGTCATGTATAGAGACTTTTTTAAATATTCAAAAAATTCTTTTGCTATATGAGATTGCTTATTACCTTTGCAGTCATTTGTATGGTTTTCTCAAAGAGTAAAAACGCACAGTGAGCGGAAAAATAGCTCACAACGCGTTGTGGTTTTTCTGTGTTTGCCACAAAACGTCGTGCGCGTTTTCATTAGAGGCATAACACGAATTTCGCCATGTGGATGTTTTACTGTGACCACATCGCGTTGTGAGCTATTATTCGATCTTTGAGCGTAACATATTATACAAATAAATTTAAAATAAAAACTGAAAAAAAGAACATGATTTTTAAAAAAAAAATAAAAAAAATCATGTTCAATAAAAATATAAATATAAATGCCTTGATCGACGTAAGAGGCGCGGAACCGCCTGTGGCCTTGTTCAACAGCACCAACCACCGCAATCACTCGACGTACAACTTTCAATGCTTGCGCACGCTCCTCTTCATTGCGGACCATTAAGTCCATCGACCTGAAATAATGTAAATATAATCATCGATATAAATCGTTAGATAGGCCCCTCCATACTACAGAACGCACAATTTTATGTCATTACCCAAATATGTGCACGCACATCTTATCTTAGTACGTAACAAGCGCATGCTGTTACGTGATTGTGGACTTAAAAAAATATTTATCGCTTTTTTTATTTTAATCCCTTAATTATGCTTTCGTGTTCATTTTGTAAGTGTAAAAACATAAGCCACAACATGAATAAAGAGAAATGTGTTACGAGTGATGACATACTCAATGTGCGAAACCAATGACAATTCCGAGATGCTTTGAGGCCCATCTAACGATCTATGATCGATGAATATTATAAACTCAGACCAATAATCAATAATAAAATACTCAAATAAAAATAATAATCAATGTGAGGTCCAGAGTAAAGTGGACCAGCATTAATCTGATAAACAACAAAGAAAGTGTAGGTATATCTGAGGTGGTGTCTTAAAATTGAGAGTAATATTGTGCACCATTATCCAGGCATCACTAAAACCAATCATATCTTTTAATTGTATGACAAAATGGTCTATAATTTTTTATTTAAACCTCTACTAAACTTTTAAATACAAAATTGAGGCTGGTCATTTGGCCTAACTCAAAATCCTTTGACATACTATAGAATACTAACTAATTCATACCCTTGTAGTACAGAACTTTTAGAAAATGAGCACTTTATTCACTTAGAAATTACTTAATTTGAGCAAACACATTTTCAGTTTATTAAAAGTTTTAAAAACCCTATGGATGCATTTCATAATTTACTGTTAATGTATTGGGTGTCTCTATCATAATATTATAAACATGGAAACTTATTTCCTGCAGGTTTGTCAGAAAATTAAATTTTTATTTTTCCTTACATCCAATATCAATGGTATACCTTATATTATGTTGCTAATGTTAGCGATCTCTTTTACCAGCTAAGAGATAGATAGAGATAGACGATAGTTTGGCGGCACTTTTGACTAGCTCTGATTTTGGCTACTTACCTTGCACGCACTATAGCTTTTCTTTTGAGGTGAACCTTGGAAAATTAATATTTTGTACAATTTCTGTAGGCAAATTAAGTAATGATTATTATTATATTACCTTATTACAAGATAGGGCAACTTTAAATTATTGAAAGTTGCAACATCACTTTCTGTTTTTATCAAATATCTCAAGACTCTTAATGCTGCTGCTCTGATGACCATTGACTCATCAATTAGACTTATGCGGATACTGAAAATAAATTACATTTAAAACAATTAGTTTTCCAAAACTGCAAAGGGAATTAATATTCATATTTAATCATTCAATAGGAGATAAAATATAGCCCATTGCAAATAAAGGTAAAATCTATTGGTGAAATATTTTTAAGATTTATACAGTAGATCCAGCAACTATCACTACAACCTCAATAGTCAATTTTGTGAAAATTAGTACTATAGTCTGACAAGTTTGTTGATGAAACTCCCATGATATGCGGGCGATGGGGGGAAAGACTGTGCGGGTATAAAATCGTGCGTGCAGGGAAGTGCGGTGCACCAGTCATGGGTTTTTCATTGAACGCTACACAGCCCCCTGCCCGCGTGGACCATCGGGAGTGTTGCGAACGAAGTTGCCAAGCTATAATTTCATTTTAACATACAACTTGATCCCTAACACTTTATCCATGCCCCCAGTAGCATAACTATATGGTGGCAGGGCTGGGGATATGCCGCAGGACCACGGTTTGAAGGGGCTCTGCGCTGGAGAGGCAGTGACTGAAATAATCTAACATTGAAATGAAATTTTTTCTGCAGCCTCACCATGGTGATGTTTGTTTCCTTTTTTTTTTAATAATAACTCTTCCATGGTTGATTGCTTTAGCCTTTTAGTCTTACCAGGCATTTTAGCAATTTGACAAGATTGTTTGTGTGCTCTAGCAGTGTGTTTACTGGTGGATTTTGTTATTTCATTCTTGACTGTTGGCATTTCAAGATATTCATGCATGTCTGCTATTTATTGAACCAGGGAGCATTTAGTGTTATGTTTTGTTTACTTTTACAATTTCAAGTTAAAAGCCATGTTGGATCGGAGGCTTGTGGTATTGGGAGGCCTTGCCAGCATAGTTATGCCACTGGCATTGGATAATAAGGATCAATTCATTTTCTTTATTAAATTAGATGTATAATTAGTATAAACAGTCATTTTTGTACATATTATAGTTATACTACCAATATAGTTGGTTGTTAACATAAAAGTAAAACTAAAAGACTCTTTAAACTGTTGTATGTTACATACTAATACTGACAACAATTATTACATTTGTGGGAAATGCAAAATAATAGACTTGTACCCAAAAATATTTAAACTTATAATTATACAGATAGACATATTAACTGTACTTCATGTAGGTACTATGCTTACCATGTCATCAACTCATCAGGAGAGAATCCTAAATTACTCCTGTCTTCTTTATGCAGTAAAGTGACTAATGCCTCTAAATAGGACCATCTGTAACTGTCAGAGCTACTCTTTTGAGGTCTTAACCCTAATCTCTCATTAGGCGCATTTCTGTTTGTAGGTGAAGTGGAATTATCACTGAAGAAGGGCTTTTTTGAATACAGACCTTTTATAATTTCAATTATATTCTCTTCTGGCGATTTCTTAGTGTCTAACCTATAAGTATCGCCGTCATGTTTACCTGTAATTTTATTATTCTATGAATAAATTAATTCAATCTATTGATTCGTAATGTTTACGAAGCGACATGGATAACACATTTTTCTATTAAAATTGCACTACGCGCTTGTATAAATGTATACAAGGCGCACCACTTAACGACTATTTACCTTTTCTACGAGTCAACCTATTTTCCAAAGTGGCCATTATATCATTTTTTACACCGTTGATTGATCTGTATTCAATATGATAAATAAATTCGTAAAACGCAATGATAACATCTAAAATTTATATAAATTATTTTAGAAAATAATCACAGACTACACCACAGAATAAACCAGTCACAGATTACACATCAACATCATTATCAGTTGGTCTATGCAGATTATACACAAAACCCTAGACAAATAATAATAATAAATAATATCGGGTACGTTCCACTTGGTGATTCAAAGTACTCCAGCAACCGTCAACATGACGACTGTAGTTGTTTTAGACTGGGCGAAAACGTCACTGACCTCATTATCTCATTGTTTTGGCTTAAACGACCCATCTAAATCTGAGTTGGCACGGTCATGGACATTGTGGATTTTCGCTATTCGGTGACATGACGCATGACTATTTTTGCAGACCTTAAGTTCGGCTGACAAAACGATTCAAATGGTTCAGTTTAATGTAATAAGCTTTACACTAGAACCTCTTGAGGTTCAATTATATTCTATACAAAACGCTTTAGACCTAACGTAAGTTTCATTTAGTCCAGCCTAATCTAAAACTTAGGCATATAAATAAACAGGATTTTATAAGTGAAGTTATTTGAGGCCATATTTTCGAAATTTTATGATAAAAAACTTTCTGTTTAGCGTTTTTAACTTCAAATTAATAATAAAAATATATATTAATAATAAATCTATTAAAATATATAATATTATAACCAATTTTAAAGTTTGCATTTTTGCTTACAAAACGCGCTACTCCTTTCATTAAAACGCCACAAACAATAAGTAAATATTAGAATACACATTGGAACCAGCTATAGCGCCATCTACATTTAGCTTTCACCGGCCAACCACCAACCACTTCACTAGTTAAGCTCATGTTCTGTCTCTGTACTGAATTTTTTAGTCTGTGAATCTGCATAACTGTCAAAATTATGTCAAAATGGCTTCGATTTTCGATTCGTAGAGTTGGACTAAAATTTTAGTGGTGTCCATTGTCGAAAACTATAATTTGTCGTGGATTGTAACCGGCATCAAAGATATTTATATTCTCCGTGTCCGACTGTTACGGATTTTGTTTATCAATTATCATATATCCATTAAAGTTAATGTTTTTTGATTTAAAAAATGGTAGAACCTGGCAGAGTTAACATGTCAACTTGTCGGATATGTTTGTCGAACAAGAGACCACTGTGCCCCCTTTTCAGATACGAATTATCTGGAAACTATGCAGAAATGCTTACTGCAATTGCAAACGTTAAGGTGAGCAACATTGTTTAATGTAAATACTAGTTTAAAATATCAATGTTACTAGCTTTGTGCTGAAATATTAGACAATAAACTATATTTTTTGCTGACAAATAACTGAACCGATTTTAACGAAATTTTCGTAAATAGGTGAAAACTAAAAGTTTTAGGTAAATTGTTTTGTACATTAATTCATTAATACACTAGTATTAATTAGTATTAGTAATGAAAATTACAAGTTTTTTAGATTTATCTTTTATAAGCTTATCCTAGTAACATGAAGTTATGGTATCTCAACACAGTAACTGCTCCTGTGACTCTGTATTTTGACTTGAATACCAAGTTAATAAATGGAAAACTATTCAATGAAATGTCTCTAGAGATTTTTGTTGTTACATAGAAAGATAAATATTATTGTACCACAGTAGCAGTGACTGCCTTTTTAGAGCAGTCTCTGTAAGTATGTGATTTTTCAGAATGATGTCCTGAGCTCAATAATTGTTGGGCTATGGGACATTTATCATTTCTTTGTTTTAGAAATTCTCAGCACTGAGTTGGGAAGTTGGTCGTATTAAACGCTAATGCTCAGAGAGCATGTTAAGTTGTAGATTCCAGTCACTTTATAGATAGCAATAATTACAAAACCAGACATTATCACCTTTAACCCGCCAACCTGTATTGGAGCAGTGTGGTGAGACACTAGAAAGACTAGAAAGCTCTGTATCCCCTCTCATAAGGAGTTAAGTCTGGCCCTGTAATGGTGTATTAAAATGTGCTAATGATATGACAGTAGTAGACTAGACACTAGGACACTAGGACATCACCCCATGCACATTTCCACCAACCCAAGGTCACCTCACAGGTCTTGATTTTGTTGTATCACCTGTGCTGTAGGAGTGCAGGGCAGGGCATCGCCCTGTGCACATTTTCACCCACCCAAAGTTATCTCAAGGGTCCTGCAGCTTATTATGGAGACTTCATAAAGATTGTATCTAACTATTGTAGTAAATATTGTTTTGGTTCAGATCCTAGATTTATTTTACTCTAATTAAAATATTAGTGCTGTTTGGGAGAAAAAGTGAGCTTAGGAAATACCTACAACAGACACTGGAATAAAGAAGAAGAAATCCTTACATCACCATATTTTCTTGTTCCAAAACAACATACTGTAATATGTACTGATTTATGTATTTGTGCATAATGCAGGTTGCGTCAAACGATGGTCTACCAGAAAAGATTTGCAACAAATGTTGTACATCATTAGAAAAGGCCTATCTTCTCAAAACTGTTGCAGAAAGGTAAGTAATAATCTAAAATAATCTGGTTAATGCTGAAAAGGAAAAGGTATCAAATTTCTCGGACCTGACTCACAAGATTACAGCCAAATGCAATGCTGAGTCAACTATTATTGTTCCGATAGTTGTTTCAGTCAGTGGTCTAATAGTGAAAAACTTCGACCAACACCTTAAGAAGCTTTCGCTTAACTGTTGGATCAAGAGTCAGGTATAGAAGGCAGTGATTCTTGAGATGGCACGTATTGTGAGGAGGTTCCACACTCTGACCACCGGTTGCTTGGGCACTCAAATGTATTTTGCCAATGGAGAAAAGTACGTTAGGTGTAAGACTAACTGACAGAATCACCTCAATTGACATAAAACACAGGACAAAGCTTACTGATGTTCTCAAAGAATCAACCACTTGAAATGGCGTTTTACACTGCAAGACCGACCTAATGGAGCAAGCAGGTAACACTCTGGTACCCAAGAGATGGTACCAGACAAAGTGGACGTTCTACAAGCAGGTGGGAAGACGATATCCGCCTAACCCTGGGGCCTCGCTGGACCAGAATTGTGGCCGACAGGGTGCAGTGGAAGCAGTTGGAGGAGGCCTATGTCAGGAGAAACCACAAACAGCAGAACATATTATAAACAGATAATCAGATCAAACTAAATGCTGTTTGAAAAAAAGGCTATTTATTTATTTAGTATTTTACCATGTAGGTTGAAGTGAGAGGTAAAATATAGTATTTTGATGAGTACTGTTTACCAACAAACAAATTAAAAATGAGGGTATAAATCACTAGTCATTTCACACCTCATAATAATTATAATCAATTTGTTCTTAAAATAATGAAAATAAATTTGATTTGAGGCTTAGAACAATTAGTTACGTTTAATATATTTTATATAACATTATATAAACAAATCATACATAATTTAAAATAAATAAATTATGAAATGACATACGTTTTCTACGTTCATTTCTATTTTATTTGTTGGTAAACAGTATTCATCAAGAAAGGCTGTATGTTTAAAATATGTTGCAGATCAGATCGTGAGCTTAGAAAACTACGTGTGCGAGCTAGCAAAAATGTGGCAACTAAAAAGATTGCCTTTGATTCATTCACTGATATAAAAAGTGAAATAGGACCGCTGGTTATAAAAAATGAACCAAAATGGGAAATGGAAATAGATACGTCCAGACAGACAAACATTGAAACTGTGGAAGCTAAAGACATAGTCATTGCTGACACTGTTATAAGAAAGGTAGAAACAAATGAATCAAAAAGCAATAACAATTTAGATACTGATGTGAGTATATTTACATATAATTGTTTGGATAGTTAAGTTACACTATAATAAAAATGTAGGCCCAAAGGATTAGCTTGCTACACAGGTAATTGTGCAGAATGTTGAATATTCTGCCCATGGGTGAACAATAAAATGGTGTATTTTATAATTTAAAAATAATAAAATAATAATATGATGGTGTATATTTTTTATAAATATTTTCTTTAATTATTACTATTTTGTCTTGTGAAATTAATAATTTATATTAATAAATTATGGGGTTTAGATTAATGTGTACCTATGTGATAGCTAAAACACAGAACAACAACAAAAAAAATACTCTTTTTATTTGTAATAACTTGGTGAGGACAGCTCTACTTCATCTGCAGGGCTAGCACGGGCAAGGGAGAAATTAATCCACGGGGAGAGGATAAAACGTTTATCCCCCACACTCGTTTTATCCACTCACCGCGCATGGGCACGTCGGTGGATATAATATCCCCGGTGGATAAACGGAGGGAAAGACTTGTCAACCCATTTGTATATATCTTATAAATTGGCATTAGGTATATTAATAGTCCGAAATAAACGTAAATTTGATAATATTTGGTTTTTTTGTGCATATTATTTATCTGTTTTCTGTTGGCATTGTTTTGTTTGGTGATTGTTTTTTGCGGTGGTTTGTAGTAGGTATCTATAGTATCTATCATACTAGCGGACCCGGTCAAGCTTCGTTTTGACATAAGTGCACTTGTTCTCTATCCCTACTCTACCCTTCTTTACCTCTACCCCTGCCCTACCCCTACCCTACCCCTGCCCTACCCTACCCTACCCTACCCCTGCCCTACCCTACCCCTACCCTACCCCACCCCTACCCCAACCCTACCCACCCCCTACCCCACCCCTACACCACCCCTACCCCACCCCTACCCTACCCCACCCCTACCCCACCCCACCCCTACCCCACCCCTACCCCACCCCTACCCTACCGCTACCCTACCCCTACCCTACCCCTACCCTACCCCATATTGCGAAGCAATTGTTAAAGACCAAAACATGCGGGACATAATTGTTTTTTTAAGTAAAGTTTTATCCCCACATCTACTTCACAGGGATAAATTTATCGCGTTTAAATGTCAAAAGTCCCAAAGTATATCATTTTATCCACTCCATATGCCATAGTCGAGGAAAAGATCTCCACGCGTAATGTCAATCGGGGATTAATTTGTCTTTCCCTTGTGGCCATGCTATGACGGGTGGATTTATATCCTTAGTCAGTGGATATAATGGGTGGATAAAAATTTTATCCCTTGCCCATGCTAGCCCGGCTGGACACATATTAGATATTGTTAGTGACATACAGCGCCGGCCCGAAGTAAATTTTAAAATGGAGCGAGTTCCAATTATGGCGCCTCTCCTGTTTGCTCCTAATAATATGCAGATACCTATACCAAATTATGAGTGTAAAGTAAGAATGGAACCCGAGGATCTTGATCATACTTTGGGGTGACCAATTGAAAATCAGGCGCAGTACCGTCTACGATTGAGTAGAATTATCATTTAGGCGCTCTCTAGGATTTGGAGCGACTGCTCCGTTCGCCGTATGGACGGGCCGGCCCTGCTTGCATTATATGTAGCTAGGCGCTGACAGAGGATTTTGACAAGTGCCCCTACTTCTTGATAGAGTCAGTATTCAAATTGGATCTTAAGGTTATACATCTGTATTTAATAGACACATTTATTTTATTTCAGAATGACTTTTTTGATGACGATGTATATTTTGATGACGATGATGATGATTATGTGCCACCAACAGAGAAACTTAAAACCAAGTTCAAGAAACCAAAATTGTCTGAGATTAAGGTTTTCAAGGGCAAGAAACCAATTGTAAGAAAAGTGAAAGTTATAAAACAATACAAGCAAGAACCATATGATGAACCTAGCGCTATTGTTATTGATGACAAAAAATCAACCACTATAACATGTTGTGAGTTTTTGTAAATATTTGTGTTTTTTTATTGTTTGTGTGTGTTGTTCAATAATGATTTAAATATATTTTGTACCTTACTAGCATGTTATCAACCAAAAAATGACATACTGCAGTCATTCATATCATTATCATTCATTTTTATGGCCCTCTATCTTTATATGAGAGGCGGTTGAGGAGCTTTACATAATAAGGATTAATAGTATGCAAAAGCCCAACTTGAAATTTCAGTTCTATTATATGGCACTTCCTAATTAGCACTTTTTATATAAGTTTTAACGTTATACTCAACCTAGATCCAATAATGAAAAACGGTGCAAAAGGCCCAGCGATCCTGCTGAGAAGACCAAAAGATGCAACAATATTAAAAGTCCATCCAAATTACAAAAACCGGGGTGCATCAAAATCTGAATACAGAGGAATCAAACGTGAGAACATAAGAAGAGTGAAAACCTCAAAACCTATAACAAAGGAAAGAGAAAAGCTTGTCTGTCCTGTGTGTGGTATATTGACATATACTCTTGGAAACCATATAGCTACTCATGAAGGTACTTGTTTTTCCTGATCTTTGATTTAAGAATTTTTAAAATTCAACCCCAAAATGGGGTTTGGGATTTATGACGTTTAAACAGGGGTTGAAAAATATACAATAATATACCGAAAATAACACGTTAAATTGTAATCAGTATGTTCAGTTCACAATATATCGACAGATTACAATATCGCGTATAGAGACGATAACTAACGTATTTTATAATTGACGTATACATGACTATTCTGACAGAGTGTGAAATGTAAAGGGGATAAATAATTCAATCCCAGAGGGTTAAAACAAAATCTTTTCTTTTCTTTTATTTTTTTCTCCATTTCTCCTTTTTTCTTGCGTTTTCTTTCTCTGTTCTCTCTTAATTTCCTGCCTTTTCTTTTCTTGCCTTTACTTTCTCTCTGTTCTTTTTTCAAGTTATCTTCGCGGTTATAGGTACATTGATTAATTATCATTAAAATGTAATGATAAATAAATGGGGATGAAAGCTTGGACTAATTATTATTAGCAGGCGAAGTCGGCAGTTGTCCATTAGTCAGTTATAATTACTATTTATGACCAATGACCATAAATACATATTTATTACAGAAAAGAAGAAATACACCTGTACTGAATGCCCAAGATCATTTGTACAAAAAAGTAATTTGCTGATTCACATGAAGCAACATTCAGGAATCAAAGATCATATTTGTGAAATCTGTGGTGCAGGATTTTATACACAGAAGTCTTTAGTTAGGTAGGTAATTAAAGTTTAATTGTTGTAATATTATGTAAAATATTTTTATAACACATTTGCTCTTAAAGTATTTCTTATTTCACCAATTTCAAGATCGTAATGTAACTAATTATGCACATGTGCCATAATCTAATCAAACAGTAGGTACTTTTATGTCTTGTATGTAAGTCAACATTTCAACGTTTTATGAACTTTGTGTGATCTGTAACAGAAACACAACAATATTAATTTACTCTATTGATTTTTTTCTGTTTTTGGTGCATATGTCAAAAAAAAAACGCATGCACTTCGCTATCTGTGTCACTTATATCATAATGTACTATTTGAACCGGAAATACAGCCTTCTTTACTTCCGGTTCGGCGCTCTTGACCGATTTGTTTTCACGAGATGAGAGGTGTGAACATGCAACCAGTGGTCTAACTTGCACCAGGGAAGTGAAATAGAGAAAACTACAACAGTGCAACCGGAAATAAAGCTATCTCTTTCATTGCGTTGGTACGAAATAGATGGTACTGGGAAGGTCTCGCATGTTAGCGCCAATGATCTGTATAAGTATTGTAAGATACTCGCTTCAATAGGTATATTTTCCTTACCTTCCTAAACATACATCATATCTTAACATAGAACTTTGCTGTGAGTCTAATTTCTGTAGGCTGAATTTTTTATTAAAAAGATAAGTTAACTACTGTGATTGAAAATCTATTCCATTTTCTTTTTCTATAAAATAAGAAAATATTTTTTGCATTGCAGGCATAACCTCATCCACAAAGGAGAGCGTCCGTATCAGTGCAACTTATGTTCGAAGAAATTTATTGCAGTAAGTAAATTTAGTATTACTGTCTATTCCCACCATCGTATTAAGCAGTCCTATGGCCATCTGTTTGACTGGATCATTCATTATTAAACATAGGGCAACAATATACAGTAAAACCCGTTTAATACAATGGGATTCGCAGGGACCGAACTTAAAATGCGTCTTAGACGGGAAAGCGTACGGGATATGGATATGGGATAGTGAAAAATATAACGACTAATGTACACATACATAGTTATAAAAATAAGTGTATTTGGTGTAAAGACTACATAATTATTTAGGGCTACTTAAATCACTCATTCTGGTATGACAAAAAGATTTTTTTATGCATTAGCAATTATGAAATTTTCAATTAAATTTAACTTTTGCAGTGTATCTTCAAAATTTTCAGTTTAGAATCGCATCATGTCAAGGGACGTTTGCTGTCAGGGTCTTTCAGTTCTTTAAGATATAATGTATTAGTCTAACCTTGTTTAAGGACCTTAATGATGTCCTGATCTGTCTGTTATAATTCATTTGTCGCATTAGGAATTACACGCGTGTGTCTTGTAGGCGTATTAAACGGGATAACGAATCGTATTAAGCGTTAGGAAATGTATGAAAACATGTCTCAAGTTGTAGGGACTGGCGTAAAATGACGTAACATGTCTTAAGCTGGTTCTACTGTAATTATAACACTTTCAGCGGTGTGATCTGAACCGCCACCTGCGCATCCACGCCGGCTACAAGCCGTACAAGTGCGCCACCTGCGCGATGTCCTTCAACGCGAAGCACCAGCTGCAGAACCACGAGCGGATGCACACCGGAGAGCGACCCTACACTTGTGAAGTTAGTTCCTACTGCTGTTTGTATACATAGATAGACAGAGCTGCACAGACAGATACAGATAGAGAGAGATTGGGACGAATTCGACTGAAATGTGAACGCATGCGCTAAAATTCTCGAAAAATTTCCAAACATTTTTGATTATTTCTTGCACGAGGAGGCGAACTTGGCGCTTCCGTTTTTGTCCTTCCCAGGCAATTTAATTTAAACCTAAAAGTACCTATCTAATCTCCGGCAACGAAATGCTATTTCTATGTGATAATATGAAATAATATGTTCCAAGGTTATTGTAAAAAAATATATTTAAATTCGCGTTACTCTGAAACTCTTGAATATCATAGCTAAAAATTTTTTTTTATGAAGAATAAAGCATCTTAGTCAGGGATCCGTAAAACATTTCTTACAACTGATTACTATCAAGTTAATTTTTCGTAAGTAGCTTCATCTCGATGAGACATTCAACTTTTTTATTTACGAAAATTCTTGATTCTGGTACTTAACTGAGTTACCAGGAAATGAAAAATTCTCAGCGTCGGAACGAGATAATGTACCACACAATTGACATTGCGGCTGTTAAGTTGTATAAGTATTAATTATTAAGAAACAGTAAAAAAACAGCTGGTTAGTAACAACTTTTAATAACCTCGTTATTGATACAAGTTGGGAAGAGGGTAGTTTAACAAAAGTTATTTTATAATTTATATTTGTTATTTTCTTAAAAAAAAAAAATAATTTCAGGTGTGCAGCGTAGCCTTCAGTTACAAAGTGAACCTTAACAACCACGTATTTAAAGTGCACGGCATCAACTTGAAGTTCAAATCGATACACACAGTGACGGAGGACATCCTGCGCAAGGAGTTGGGCCTGATGACGGAGGCCGGGGAGGCCATCGCCCACATCATGCCGCAGCTGAGCGACGTGCCCACGCCCGGCGCTCACGAGACCGTGCACCACACCACGGACTATAACTCTTGAATCATCACTATCGGCCTAGAAAACTTTTTCATTCATATTAAGAGCCTCAATAGCTCAAACTCATCACCGAGGAGTGGTGGTTAAATCCCCGCCCCGTTGGTCTATTGTCGTACCCACTCCTAATAGTCTTTACTGACTAGTTGGAGGAAAAGGATAATATTGGTCATATTTAAAAAAAAAATTACAAGTCCATTCAAGATTGCATCATCACTGAGATTTGAGATTGAGATCGGCTTGTAAAAAAAAATTTACACGTTAAAACCAATGACCAGTTTGTCCAGTTGTTAGCTATGTGGTTCTGGGTCTGATGGAAACTTCACCTACATTTTTTTTTATTCTTTACAAGTAAGAACTTGACTATAATCTCACCGGTAATAGTAGGGGAGCCCGGGATGCTAAATTTGCAGTTACTACAGCGTCATTGGAATCAATTAGATTTGAGAGATTAGATGATCGAAAGAATGAATGGTTATATATTTTGTTTGCTTTCAGCGGTGGGGAATAAAACTACAGATTTTAAAGACAATTGGCTAAATGAAATCTCTAGAAAACATGAGCAATTATTCAGGAGATTATTTCATTCAAAATAAGTAAAAAATTAACCGCGTTAGGGCTGGATAACAAGAATGTAAGAGTTTTATTTTGTAACTTTGTGACCCTTCCATTCCATTACGTTACACTCAAATCGGCAGTTTTTCGAAATGCACACCTTTAAGCTATCAACTTAAACGTACCCACCAATATTAAGGGCTCATACTTGGTGGAGGTACTGAACAGCGTGCAAGGTATAGTCCCTTATGTTTATCTGCCGCGCTCGAGTAACTGCAAATTCCCCTCTTTGGCTCCTATACTATAAGATGTATAATTTACTCTTTTCAGTTGTATTACATTTAGTTGCTATTTTTGTTTTGTTTTTAAATTTTCTGTGCCTAGTGTGTATTATAAACGTTACTTCGAATACCTGTTTTGTTTTAAAAAAAACAAAAATTAGCTTATGATTTGGTATTGAATGTCTATGTTGTTGTAAAATATGCTTGGATTTGTTTTGTGCAGTGAAGTGCATAATTATTATCTTGTTTTATCAATAAGTTGTAAATACTTAGTCTTCAAAGTTAAATAAATGATTTTATTTAATTTTTTGTTTATTTTATCTAGTTTGATAAGATCTACAAGATTTGCCCTTGATATTGTGAGTTTATATATTTTTTATTGACGTAAAAGTATAATGATTTTTTTTATTTTTTTATTTTTATAACAACTTTATTGCACAAAACAGAAAATAACAATAGAACACATACATTTTTGGGCAAAAGGCGACCTTATCACTAATAGTGATCTCTTCCAGGCAACCTAATCATAAATAATCTAAACATCCTGTCATATGGGAAATGGCAATACAATAAATTATAAGTAATATTCACTAAATAATAATAACTAATATAATAAATAAATAAAAACACTATAACTAAATATTTCCATATTATAAAAATATATACTTTGTACAATTGTACACAATAATGATAAAAACAGCAAAACATGAAATATACATAACATACACCTACATCTACATAGATACATACATACATACATACAATATACATACATACAAACATACATACATACATACATATATACATACATACATACATACATACATACATACATACATACATACCTACATACATATAATAAACACATATATATTACAATGATAGATAGTGTTTCCTTACACGATTTTTAAAAATAGTCAGGGATTTTGACCGTCTAATATGATCTGGGAGTGCATTCCAAAGTGTAGCTGCTTTTATAGTAAAAGACTCTGAATATGTTCGAGTGTTACACCTAATCTTACCTAAAACGTTTTGCCTACAAGATCGTAGTGTGTTCCTAGAAGTGCGAGGGCCCAGGAAGTTAAAACGCTCTTTTAAGTAGGATGGTGTCCAGTAATGAAAAAGGATAGCGTAAAGAAGAGAAAGAATATGTAGATTACGCCGAAGCCTTATAGGTAACCACTTGAGCTTCCTACGGTATTCTGTAATATGATCAAATTTCCTGAGACCAAATATGTATCTTATTGCCAAGTTTTGCAAGCGTTCGAGTTTATTTAGAAGGTCCTCAGTCAAATCCAGATAACAAACATCGGCGTAATCTATGATAGGAAGGAGGAGAGCATTGGCCAATAAAGTTTTAGTCTTAACAGGTAAGAAATTTTTCCATCTTCTTAAGGATCCAACAGCTTGAAAAATCTTTTTACTAATTTGTGCAACTTGTGGTCTCCAGGAAAGATTGTTGTCCATGATAATACCAAGATTCTTTACTGTTTCACTATAAGGCAATACTGATCCATCAAAAATAACTGGTGGTAAAGTCGAAAAATTAATCTTGGAAAGTTGTCTGGAATTACCTAATATAATTACTTGAGACTTCTCAGTATTAACTGACAGCCCATACGCTACACTCCAATCATAGACTGCATTAAGATCATTATTGATATGGTTAATAACCTCAGCAATGCTTTCCACAGACGTCAGTGCATAAACTTGGAAATCATCTGCATAAAGATGATATTGCAAAGAAAGATGTTCAGTGAGAGTATTTATAAAGATGGAAAAAAGAAGAGGAGATAGCACACCACCCTGAGGAACCCCAGCACTAATGGAACAGAAAGAGGATTGTTTCTCTTTTACACGGATGCACTGTGTGCGACCGTTTAAATAGGTGTGGAACCATCTAAGTACAGGAGAAGAAATGTTAATAGATTCAAGAATAGCCAAAAGAATTTCAAAATCAACATTATTAAAAGCGTTAGAAAAATCAAGCAACGTTAAAATAGTTACTTGCTGTTTATCAATTCCATTACGCGCATCATCACAGACCTTCGTTAGAGCCGTCACAGTACTGTGCCCACGACGAAAACCAGACTGGAAAGGGTTAAGGATATTATTTTTAGTTAGAAAACTTAGGAGTTGAGAATGAACTATGCGTTCAAGGACTTTAGATAGGAAGGGAAGGATGGAGATTGGACGAAAATGGGAAAACGTAGTTGGATTAGAAGTTTTAGGAACTGGTATAACATGTGCTATTCGCCAAGCGCTAGGAAAGGTATTGGACGACAGAGATTCATTAAACAGATGACAAAGGACAGGCGCAATGACATCTAAACATAAACAAATCATTCTGCGACTAATTCCATCATTACCAACAGCATCAGATTTGATAGCAATCACATGTCTTTTTATTTCAACTATACTGACGGTATCGAAAGAAAACAATGGAAAACCAGGCTTAGCGCGTGAATTAATGGAGTTAAGAGTTTCAGATTTTAAGTTACTGTTTGTTGTAATATTAGAGAAATGAGAATTTAACGCATTGATATCCAAACTATCAGATACACTGTTACGCTGACGTCCAATACCTAGTGTTCCCAAAAATTTCCACACATCTAACGTATTTTTCCCTGATACCGAAGAATGAATATAATTGCGCTGAGCGTCTCTACAGATCTTGGTACACTTATTTCTTAGCATCCTATAATTAAGCAAATTAGTTACAGTTGGGTGACTTTTATATTTAGATTTAGCCTTATTACGCTTTAACATTATTTGCTTTATGTCATGGGTGAGCCACGGTGCAGGTAGATGTTTTAATTTAATAGGTCGTAAGGGTGCATGAAGATCAAAAATTTCAGTAAGTATAGAATTAAAAATAGAAACCTTATCATTTATAGTCACTGCACTAAGGATTGCATTCCAGTCAGCATCGTTTAGATCACGTAAAAAATCATCATTGTTTAAATTCTTAAAACTCCGCCGCATGACTATTGTTGGTTTAATTTTTGGTGGACGCACTCTGTAAGATAAGTACACCAGATCGTGGTATGAAAATGCTTCCGCAGGTAGCTGTCCATGACAGCAAACAAAATTCTGGTCTGAAACAATCATAAGGTCCAACTGTGAGGGTGTGCAGTTAGGAAAGAAATGCGTAGCACCAGTGTTAAGCAATGACAAGTTGGAGCTATTAACGATGTTTTTTAGGTTATGTGCCCGGTGATCATTTTTAATTAAACAGGTATTAAAATCACCCATTATTATAGTATGATTCACACTAGGTACAAAGCTCTCCAACAATGTCTCAAACTGTTTAAAATAATCAACACGCAATGATGGACTATAAAAAACGCCCAATAGCACCTTAATACTACCAAATAATAATTCTAGAAATAAGTGTTCAGAGGATTCTATAGGAGATAACGAAGATTTGCTTAAGATAGAAAAGGGAATATGGCTACGTAAATAAATGGCAACACCACCACCGCCCTTCCCTACACGGTCATTACGTATCAAATGGAAACCTGGCAGCGAGTAATACGTGGAAGGAAGGCAGGGTTTTAAAAATGTCTCAGATACCAAAATGGCGTGCACATTCTTAACGTCAAATGACGCTAAGAGATCTGGAAAATGCGCTGGTATGCTTTGTGCATTTATGTGTACAACATTAAAATTTTTATGTAACGCATCAAAAGTGGATTCAAGTTGCGTATTTATAGGAATTGAAGTACTGTGGTAACTTTCGTTAGAAGATCCGATCAAAGAAAAGAAAGAGTCTTCATCAGATCCATCACTATCACAATTAGATACATTATCTGTAAATAAACTATTAATATTCATAACTGTATAAAATTATATAAAAAATAAATAAATAAATAAGTAAATAAATAAATGATTAATAAAATATAAATAAATAATATAAGATAATCAATATAATATTATTAAATATAATATAATACTATAATAAATTTTGTGCCTTAAAATACTAAGTTATGCACCCAATAGGTATCCTAAGCCGCCAGCTGATTAAAGTTTTACAGAAAAGAAGTACATTTACACAGATTTACAAAGAACAAAATAATAAAATAATAATAATAATAATACAAGAGAAACACAAACCACAATTACAAAAATTAAAACGAAAAATAAACTAAGGTATTACATATAATTATATCTACAATCTTACAAACTAAAGTGAGGAATTATTACATTTTTACGTAAAGTGTTCGGGTTTTAATGAAATATAAGGGCTCTCGCACACGAGCCACCGACCACAACCACAAAACGTCGCTACCGGCATATTTCCTGTTGTTTTCATACATTTTATATAGACTCGCCACACACGGTTGACGCCGGTGGTCGCCACACGATACAATAGTCGCTGCTCGCTTCTTGTGGCCCGCCCCGGCCACTAAACGCCGCATCATGCCACGATTATGATACTGCATGTATGGGTTAAAAAATAGCAGCCACCGACCACAAGTGTCGACCACCGGCCACAAGTGGCTGTCGCGCGCTTCAGCTATTTTTGTGGCCACTTCTTGCTTCTTATAGCGGCGTTTGTGGCTTTCGCGCGGAGTAAGGAACCCTAGTACAAAACTCCTAGTACAAAACACTAAATACGATGAGTCCTTTGTATTTTATTGGACTCTTGCGCTAGGTATTCGGGAATCGCCACACAAAAAATAACAAGTTTCATGATAAATATGCTTCACTAGTAAATTGTTTATTATTATAATTAATAATGAATATAATATAATGAATAATCATGTTTAAGTACCTACTTATATTTCACTAAAGCTTCGCAAGCCACTACAATCTTATTATGGGTTCTATGTTTTTTACATCTACGTAATATTTTTTATTAGGTACGAGTAGGTATATAATATTATTATTACAAATTTTTCGTCCATTTATTGAATATCGAATGCCGCATTACAGAGGGCCTAGTGGCAGTTTGATACTGTAATTATCGCGTAACGTAAACGCGAATTTCTAAGGAATTGAAACAGCGCCATCTAGTGGCACTACTGCACAACTATTTCAATTCCATAAAAATTCGCGTATACGTATACGTTAACAATATGTAAATATTGAAAACTCCCACTAGGCACACAGTTGATCGCGGAAGATTTAAGTAAAAGGCGCTCAGCATAGCAACCAAGACCAATATGGCGGAGCCCTTAGTTTTACTTGGATCTTATTTAAAGTTAAATCTATATCTAAAAATATTACATATCTATTAAGACATAACATTCATAAATATTTTTAAAGGTAAACAATGTTTTATAAGTATTTTTTATTAATTGATTATGAAACACGGCTAAAACTCACGTGATAATAGTGTTTTAGCCGGAGTATGCCCTACTTTCAATTAATCAATTAATATGAATAACATTCACGATAGTTTATATTCTAAAAAAGTATTTTTTATATAATAGCAGTATATATACCGCATTTTACGGTCGCATCTGATGTTAAGTGTAGGCTGTAGACCTGCTCAAGCGTAGCTTAAGTACTTTATGTTTGCGATGTAGATCATAGTCTAAAATGAAACCCCTTGGTCTTATTTTGGGTATATAACTACTTAATGACAGCAACTAAAAACTACTCTACCAAAGCCTTACAATTAAATTTTAATAATATAAATAACAGCATGCATAGATAATCTAGCTATAAATATTACGTGTAGAAAGTCTCTACCTCTCCTACAATCTTTTAACTGACTAGCTCAAATACTGTATATAGTTGCATAGACATCAATTCATTATTGAAATAATGGCATATACTTGCATTTAATATTTACTTGAATAATGAAATAGGAACATCAATATGCATTCTTAACATAAGTATAAAATATACTCGTATATCTACATTCTAATGAGAACTAGTTATAAGTCAAATAAAATTTTAACAACACAAAACAGTATAAATCAAGTAAAATGGCGTCCCGCTAGGGCTCTTTGCGGGTCGACCTCAATTTTCAAAAATGCGAAACGTAGTACAGTGCCCGCCACAAGATATTGTGTTTGTGAAGTTAGCAACAAATGACTGCGCAAGAATCAATAACGGTACAAACGGCGTGGGCGGGGAGTGTTCGCGTCTGTACGAACGCGCATACCTACTCATTGTGCAGCTAACTTCACAAATATAAAGATCCGTGGCGAGCACTGTAAAAACCTACTTATCAAAATATTATCTTCAACTCAAAATTTTAAAGATTTTATAAATCTTTATAAATAATATAATAAATATAGTAATATCTATTTACAATTAATATTAGATGATAATTAGAATATAGTAAAGACATATTATAGGCATCTTAAGAGCTTTTACCAAATCTTTCCATCCATTTTATCAGATAAATAATAAATTATGAATGAATTAACTTCTGTCATTGAAATTTTTCAAGCAAAAACAGCCAACGACCACAGGCTTCTTGATCGCTACCCAGTGCCTTGCGATGTCTTCCGGTAGATACTCTTCGGACTGCACATCATTTTCGGAGATGCGTCTGAGCCGTTTCAACACCGTTATCTGTGAAAATGTTAGCCTTAGAAAGTTAGACATTTAACTTACTAGCGGACGCCCGCGATTTCGTCCGCCCTTAGACCTGTTTAATCCGGCCTTATCGCAAAATCAAATTAAATATAAACTACCTCCCTGCCAAATTTCAGCTTTGTACATCAGGCGGTTTTATATATTAAGATTTTAATAATCTTAACAGGGCCTTCCTCCTTATAGGAGAATGGATAATAGAGATTATTTAGGCTCATTTCGATTCGGAAATCGGCATACCTGAGAATTCTAAATTTTCTGCGCGTGTGAAGTCTGCCAATTTAGCCTAACCCTTCGTACTACTCTACTAATGTTACTACCTGTTGAGGTAGTAACGATATTTACGTAATTTCGTTGAATCATGTTAGGTGATCGTAGAAACAAAAAAAACGTTACCACTTAATGTAAAATTATGCAGTTAAGATTTAAACACAATGTTAGATGATTGCAAAAACGAAAATACGATAAGAAACGATATAGTGACTGATTACCATCTACATCTACCTACCACCTGTATATATATAATGCATGTATCTGCAAATAAATAAATTGATTGATTGATTACTTGAATGGCACACCGAGTTACACAATAACCCTGCTGATTGACATTAGGTAGTTGTAATGGTGACCCCGAACCGGAAAGCACAGTGTTGGTCGACCCGATCGGATCGAGGAATCGAGCGGATTGCCTTTGGATGCTGGCAGCTCGAGACCGTGAGTATTTTAAATATACAGGAGGCATACACCCAGCAGTCGTCCAACGGCTGATAATGATGAGTAGGTACAGCAAAATAAAATTAACAGTAACATAGTTTGTAATACATACATTATGTACTCGAGGATGGCATTTGTACGGTGACGGGCAGAGGTTGGTGTTGCATTTTCTGGTCTCAATTGAACGAGGAAAATGGTCGTTATCCAGGAACATGGGCTCTTTCTAAAAAAAAAAAGATTTAAATCAAATACATTAAAAATTAAATTCAAAAAGTTATTTAGATATAATATAATATTATTTAGATTTAGGCTTACAGATTCTGATTCGCAAATACACGGTTCTTCTTCGGCAAGTCCATTTTGCTGTAATAAAAAAAAACATGTTTACTATATACTATCACAGAATACATGAAAATATTTATAATAAGTACCTCTTGTACCTACTGTTATCGTTTTACCATTCCATCCTTTAACCATACCTAGAGCTTAGAGCCACCATGCTAATTGCTACTTAAATGCGGGCTAACAGGCTTATGACGATGCTTAAATATGTAACGATCACTATTAGATGTTTATAATAATGACCGGGACCCCCTGTAACCATATACCTAGATAATTTTTCAAGGCACCCAGGTGTATCAACCCAATTTCCCAAATCTAAGAGAATTTCTTGGAAGAAGGATTTAATATTTCATAGACTGACCAAGGACCCCAGTCTCGAATCAACGGCCTGATAATTCGTCGCTGAATAGGCTAACCAATTGACGAAAGACATAGACAAAGACAAAACAGTAGTAGTTCTAGTAAAATCTTGCACTATGGCTGCAGGTTTTTCCAAGAGTTAGGTATAGGTAAATACGTGGCAGTAGCAACGAGTACCTATATATAAGATTCTGTTATATAGTACCTACCTAACACGTAAGAGCAACATTAATATAATAACAATTAATTACTAGTCATTGTCGACTGGATACCTATATCGGCAATCGGCGACGTAAAGCTAAATCATCTTCTTAAAATATAAGATATACACAACATATAAAGCTAATACCAGACAACACGTCGCCGGAGAAGCACACAACACCTAAACTCACATTGTGTTTTTCAATAACATTTCCCCTTTTCCTGGTACGCGTTTCAATAGAATTGTCTAACAATATAATATCGTTGCGTATCATATTAGCATAATCCACAATAAGTGCCGGTAATTCTTCAGGATCAGAGTTGGGGTTGAGCGGTTCGTCGTACGATACGCCCACTTTGTTTCTATCTATGTCGTTATTCAGAGCTCTCTGTAAAAAGTAATTTTGTCGCATCCTTTGATTCTCTACCATGTACTCGTCCGTATTGGATCTCTTTTTGAACGCCATAGTCGGAGTCATCAGTTGCGTGGACAGCAGCAGCGCGATTACACCGATGGAGAACTTAGTCTGTAAAAACCATATTACTTTTTAACCGACTTCCAAAACGAGGTTTTATGTTCGGTAAGAGGTACACCATACATGCTATGTTATAAGAAAGCTCAGAGTCACACAGCGGGCGATGGAACGAGCTATGTTAGGAGTATATGAATAAGAACCAAAGTCACTGACATAGCTCAACGAGTTGCGAAGCTGAAGTGGCTATGGGCGGGGCACATAGTTCGAAGATTGATGTTGGGTTCCCAAAGTACTGGATTGGTGAACCTGCACTAGAAAGCGAAGTGTTGGTCGACCCCCTACCAGGTAGACTGACGACATCAAGCGAGTCGCAGGGATTCGCTGGATGCAGGTGGCTCAGTATCGTGATGTTTGGAAGTCCCTACAAAATGCCTATGCCCTGCAGTGGAAGTTCATCGGCTGATATGATGATGATGATACCGTACATATAGGTAATTATAATTAATATTAAACCTCGCTCGCCTGTCGCGGAGATCTGTGACGACCTGCCCACCTCACAGCACATGGTAACTGCGGGCCAACAGATCGTAGTAGCCTACGCATATACTCACAATTACCATGTACTACGAGGAAAGCAATTGCTCTTCTTCTCTATCTAAAGATGACTAGTTAAAAAATGACGTCACAGTTTCGATGTCACTGTGACTACTTAGAAATACAATATACACCCTATACCTACTTAAGTAAATATTATTATAGACACACCTTCAATTGCCGACGATGAATGAGTATTACCTACTTATTTTTCCACTAATTTCGTTCACTAAACCGATAAATAAACAAGCGAGTGAAATCATTATGACTGCTTGAAATTCACACGGGAAAGCCAAGGCTAGGATCTGCTAGTATTAAATACTGAGTTACGTAAGCTTTTTTTAGTAAATAGGTAGGTACACGTGAGTATTGAATGGGGAAATACCTATTCCAAGGTAGATTTTATTACCACCTACCTAAGTTAATATATTTAACCATTTGGAAGGAAAATTACTTTATGATACTGCTTGATGCGATGTGTGATTTATATCTAAGACGCGTTTTAACCGCAAGCACCGGATGGGTTTTTCGGATTTTCCGAAAATTATTTTGATGTTTTAGGTACGAATATCCTTATCGTTAGGATGTTTACGTACATGAGATACACATAATAATAAACATGTACCAAAACATTGTAAAAAAAAATGGTTACCCGAAGCGATTGCGTCATTTTATAGTACCTATTTATTAGCGGTCAAGCTTCGCTTTGACTCATTCCCTACCCTTATTCTATTCTACTCCCACCCTACACCTACCCTATCCCTGCCCTAAAAATATTTATAAACCTCATTAGGAAAATTGTGATGCAGTACGGGCTGCAGCCTATATGTGACTACGTAATAAGTAGGTAATTCAATTTAGTCATGTTCAATATCCGTTAACTATTATTTACTTAGTATCTTATATTTGCCGTTACACATTTAAATATTATAAAAAAAGAAAAACAATAAGTACAGACTTTTCGGATTCGAAGATGTTGCAGACATATTTGAGCAACTGGCCAAGTCTTTGCATCCAACAATTAGTATGCAGAATTTGTTGAGCGCAAAGGCTAGAACAATAGAGCTCAGCATTCTTCATTTGTAATTCTCGTACAACGCTCTTTGAAGATTAAAAAAAAAGCACTGATATATCACATAAACAACTCACTGAAGGGATTTTGGTGATTATTTCAGTTTAAAATGGAAAATAAAAATTTAAAAAAAATATTTTTTTTGGGTTCCTTCCTTGCAAAATGAAGATGAATTTTTCATCGTCTATCCCATGGTGTGGGTATGGTTATCGGTATTTTTGTGCATTACATAGGGGATTAAAACACTAACTAAATCTACGGAACCCTACTCTGCGCCCAACACGCACTTAGCCGGTTTTTTTTAAATACACTTCAATTTTATTAAGCGATATGAGTACGTATTTATTGACACAATATTTATTGTACGTAGAACGTTGAACAGCCAAAAAATATTGAAAAGTACATAACAAAGTTGAAAATACACATATTTTAACGGTTAACTGACAGGGCCAGGCCTCCCTCCTTCTAAGAAAGGAGATATGAGGTTAGAACCTACCACGCTGCTTGAATGCGGGTTGGCGGGTTTAATGGATAATGTTTGATTTTGTAACGATCACTATCATAATTATGTTAATGATAATGACCTGCACTGAAGTGTGCCCTCAGGGGAATTGGGATATTTATACAAACTCCCAACTTCTGGCTGAGAAATGTAACTGGAATTTCTTGAAAGAAGAAAATTCTCAATGTTTCATAACTCCACCCAGGCTTCGAACCCAGGACCTGGTTGCATAAGAAGCTGTTAACTAAATACGCGTAGCACATAAATACAAGCAGCATACATCGACCTAAATAAAATCAGTAGATTTTTTATTGAAACAAAAAAGCTTGCTAATTAAAATTGTACTTAGCTAATTGGAATCCCATGAACGAGAGCCACCTACCATGATGTCAAATTTTCTCCGCTTTCAAAATGAGAATGAGCTTAGATTTATTGGCTCGCCTCTTATATATCGAGTTTGATTGAAGGGCGCGTGAATAGGTCCATTAGCGGGAAAGAAAACTGTCTCCCCGTGATTGTAACCGATCCGCATTTTCTTTATCAGGTATCAGGTGATGTTTCACCGTGGACATTAGACAATGGCCAAGACGTTATTGTGTTTGACCCACGTGTATTCCAACAATGGAGGGTGGCGGGATTGATTTCAATCAACTGTTATTATATTATACTTATCTCAACCCTTAAGAGCGTCGTGGGCGTATTCTTTACGTAAGCACAGACGACAATGATATTATCTACCTATCTGTGTAATTATATAAACTCCAGGCAGGTAGGTATGTACTCAACCTACTCCTAAGTAAGTAGGTACCTACTAAATATTTTCCTATGTTGCCTAACGATCTATGTTTTGAGGTCCTGACGATCCACGATTCTAGACAAGCGCGCTACTAATTTTTCATCAGGCGTAATCACTTAAAGGCCGTACTTTAGTATTTTAGTCGAGTACGAACAATTTTAAAAGAAAGAGCCGTGATAGACCAGTGAATATGACGTCTGCCTCCGATTCCAGAGGGTGTGGGTACGAATCCGGTCCGGGGCATGCACCTCCAACTTTTCAGTTGTGTGCATTTCAAGAAATTAAATATCACGTGTCTCAAACGGTGAAGGAAAACATCGTGAGGAAACCTGCATACCAGAGAATTTCCTTAATTCTCTGCGTGTGTGAAGTCTGCCAATCCGCATTGGGAGAGCGTGGTAAACTATTGGCCTAACCCCTCTCATTCTGAGACGAGACTCGAGCTCAGCAGTGAGCCGAATATGGGTTGATAATGATGAGACTGACCGTTCTTCTAGTGTCTGCCCGAACCTCGCAACGCCAATGATGGAAAGCATTAATACGATCTAAGTTGGAGCGCTTACCTAAAAGGTGCTTTCACTCTTGCTTTGAAGATTTTTAAATTATAAGTGACAGGAAACAACCAAAGAGCATTCCAAATTAATGCTTTAGGCTAAAGGCTAAAGGCTTCAGATCACGTAGAGTACAGGATCGGGACTTGAAACTTTGAATTTTTCTTTCTTCCAAGAAAATTTTCAGTAGGTAATTAGCAGTTTGAATTTTGGAAGTTTCTTTCAGATACATCTCCTTGCCTAGGAGAGCTCGTTAAGCCTTCCGTCCCAGTCATCATTAATTCATTAACATCTGATACCAATCGCTATTGATTAGCGAGCATCCGGCTTGGTATGATAATGTTTGATACATTATCAATAATAGGCAGTAGGTAACGTATTTTTTTTATTCTTTACAAGTTAGACCTTAACTACAATCTCACCTGAAGGTAAGTGATGATGAAGTCTAAGGTGGAAGCGGGCTAACTTGTTAGGAGGGGGATGAAAATCCACACCCCTTTCGGTTTCTGCACGGCATCGTTCCGGAACGCTAAATCGCTTGGCGGTACGTCTTTGCCGGTAGGGTGGTAACTAGCCTCGGCTGAAGCCTCCCACCAGCCCGACCTAGACAAATTAAGAAAATCTCAATCTGCCGAGCCGGGGATCGAACCTAGGAACTCCGTTTTGTAAATCCGCCGCGCATACCACTACGCCACGGAGGCCGTCAAAACTTGCACGTGCACTTTACCCTAAGGACTCGATACAAACATGTCGGACCACAGAATATATACTTGAACAAAGAATTTTACACTTTTTACATATAGCCCTAGTTAAAACCTTATACATACTGATAAATATAACAATATGGTATCAATATGACTGTCAATCTGAATTGAAACAACGTAATGGGTTATGGGTGTACTCCAAATTCCACTCTCTTACAGAGCTTAAACATACAATGGGCCACCTCGGTAACTCAGTTAGCTTTTAGGGTGCTGTAGTCAACAAGGAACCGCGGTTTAGCTCAGAGACTGTTATTACCTACCTACTAGAATGCTGTAATGAATTTTAGGCACGCTTACAAGTCAATAAAATATCAAAAAATATTTTCAACGATAGGTACTCTACATGTAAAGTGTGGATATGGTTTATATCAAAAGTTAGGTATAATTAACAAAGCAAGCAAGGTAATTAAAAATGACCAAAAAGTAAGTTAAAATCGTCTAGTGGATATGACCTCTGCCTCCGATTACGGAGGGTTCGAATCCGGTCCGGGGCATGAACCTCCACCTTTTTAATTGTGTGCATTTTAAGAAATTAAGTAAATATCACGTGTCTCAAACGGTGAAGGAAAAACATCGTGAGGAAACCAGAGAATTTTCTTAATTCTCTGCGTGTGTGAAGTCTGCCAATCCGCATTGGGCCAGCGTGGTGGACTATTGGCCTAACCCATCTCATTCTGAGTGGAGACTCGAGCTCAGGAGTGAGCCGAATATGGGTTGATAATGATGATGATGATGATAGACCTATAGAGAAATCATCACAGAGAATGCAAGGATCATGTCATCCACGCACTCAAAAGCGCATTTAAATAGGTTGATGCGTAAATAAATATTAAATAGATTAAATAAATAAACCTTAGGGGTAAGAAGTTTATATGCCCATGGTAATTACACCGTCAACCATGCCTACTGTCCAGAATCCTACTAATATTATAAACGCGAAAGTTTGTTTGGATGTTTGGTACTCTTTAACGTCGAAACTACTGAACCGATTTGGCTGAAATTTGCAATGGAAATAGATTTTACTCTGGATTAACACATAGAGCACTTTTCATCACGGAAAAATCCACGATTTTCGAGGGATTTGTGAAAAACTAAATTTCACGCGGACGAAGTCGCGGCCTTCTGCCAGTATATCGGTGTGATGTTGCTTGGAGATAATCAAGTGATAACTTCCTCAGAGGAACAATGCGACCTAACTTTGTAGCAGTTAATTAGAAATCATAACTTAAAAAAAAATAATTTAACAAATATTAAAATTTATTTTTATAACAAATATACAATAAATTAACATTAAAAACACAATGTATTCATTTCACAAATGAACATCTATTGGTATTTGACCATTTTGCATGACTTTGACAGCTTTAGCGAAAGCCAGCGCCTTTTGCGGTCCCTGGAACGAATCCATGGGCTCGCTCGCCGTCGGTATACCGTGCAAACTTAACATCAAGTCCTTCATCAAAGTCTTCTCTCGCTTCAGTACTTCGTCGTTCATCACGTAAACCTGCCTCCGGTCTATTATTATACCATGTTTTTTGAAACAGTGTCTATTGAAGTCGCGTTTGTAACTGTATGGTTGTGAGCAAAGCTGAAACAATAAATACAAATAATTTAAATAGTTTAAAAAACTAAAAAACACGCTTTCAGCTAGCACTAAAAATTAGAAATATTGGATTTAAGTCACGTGACTATTTTTTCGTATTCCTGACAGCAAACGCTTTCATTGATATACTTATGGGGGTAATTTCAAACAACCAGTCCGCCATCTTGGGGAGGCCGCCATATTGGATTTGTAATGTTAGCTAGTCATGTATTGTCATCAGAACTCAGAGCGTGTGCAAAATTTCATCCTAATCGAAAACCGGGAAGTGGGTCAAATTAAGATTTCAAGATTTTCTCATATACATAGTTACAAGCTTGGGGAGGCCGCCATATTGGATTTGTAATGACGTTTCTTAGCTAGTCATGTATTGTCATCAGAACTCAGAGCGTGTGCAAAATTTCATCCTAATCGAAAACCGGGAAGTGGGTCAAATTAAGATTCCAAGATTTTCTTACATACATAGTTACAAGTGAAGCTAATATAAAGCGTGTAATAAATTGAAAATAGAGCCGTGATAGCCCAGTGGATATGATTTCTGCCTCCGATTCCGGAGGGTGTAGGATTGAATCCGGTCCGGGCTATGCACCTCCAACTTTTCACTTGTGTGCATTTTAGGAAATTAAATATTACTTGTCTCAGTAAAGAAAAAACACCGTGAGGATCCTGCATACCTGAGTATTTCCTTAATTCTCTAGGTGTGTGAAGTCCGGCAATCCACCAGCGTGGTGGACTAAAGCCTAACCCCTCTCATTCTGACAGGAGACTCGTGCTCAACAGTGAGCAGTCATTCATTATTAAATATAATATGATGACTGAGCCACGGGAACATTTCGTAAACTACCGCAACTTCTTACCTACCCCTACCCCAACCCCTCGACTCTTAAACGTTTGTATGGAAAAGGTTTGTTTTATTCTTTTCCCGGCATTTATTCAAATTTTTCTCACCTTTTAAACCTTCCGTATACCTCCACGAACATTTCAAGACCAAGATAAGATAAATATTAGTTAACGAAGTGTCGACTTACAAAGAGAAGACAGCGTACCTCACATTTATACGGACGTTCCCCGGTATGGACTCTAGAATGAGCTTTCAAGTTGCTCTGGCTGGTAAACAGCATATTACACATATTGCATGGAATTGATCTCGCCGCCATGTCGTGAATGAGCATATGCTGCTTCATTGCAGCCTTCTAAAAAAATTAAAACAAAAAAACATATTTTACGATTTTTTTTTTGGTATAACATAAGTATGTCGTAGGAAGTTATTAGTAGAGTTGTTGCATGCAAAACGTTAAGCGTAAAAATCCAAATTTAATTTGATTTGATTTGTTACATTTTTGAATAGCTAAATTAATTAAATCTAATAATTTATGAATATTGTTTGTTACGTTGAACCACGTAACAACCAATCAGGACAAAGAAAAACGACCAATCAGAGAAGAGCAGATGCCTCGAGCAGGGTCGAGGCGCCAACTTTACTTTAGGGAGACTGACAGTATTTGTCAGGGCAGTTTTGTGATAACAACGGATCGAGTCGGATCGTTGAGTGTATTTTCATTGCTGAAAAGTAAGATTGGTGCCCTGAACTCACTGCTTGATCTTAATTGTTTCTTTTTCTCGAAATTACTATAAAGTGTGAATTAAACTAGTGTAAAACGGTGACTATTGTGTTTAAAATCACTAACGCGACTGGCAGCGTGACGGTGTCCACGCTGCTTAACAAACAACTGAGCTCAAGTCATCAAAAACCGTCTTATTTATACCAACACTGCCTCCCCTCCACAATAACATAAATAATGAATGTTAATACTACACGTAATCGAGGAAATTGTAACACTAAGCCTACTTGAAATAAATGCATTTTAAATTTCATATTTCTAGCAGGTGTCTATAGGCAAGTTTGCGGATCACTGCCCTGCTAACGTAGTATTGGGCTAACGTCTCAGTTACCCCTATTCAAAACTTACCCATTTAAATTCTTTTTTGCATATTGTACAGGAAAACTGTTTGTACTCCATATGTACCGCCATATGCCTGCAATTAAAAATAATGTTACCGTCATTGATTTAATATAACCAACTTTTTGTTTTTGAAAACTAGGGTTTAAAAAATCCAATCAACAAAACGATGTTATAGTTTTATGTATTTTAATTTCATAATTTTAGTCTAAATTTTTCATTTTAGTTTTGATTTCATAGTTAAGATACATTTTGGATGTTTAATGTCATGTCTATATCAAATAATCAACTTTTCATCCAACAAACAGATTAGTCGTTTCAAAGTCTGATTTTAGACTATTACTTTGACGTTTAATTAACCGCCATCGATTGATTGTTACGAGTTCCTCGAGCACAGCTGGTATTCATTATTTATATTATTATAAAAAGAAGGTATTTCTACGAAATTGTTGCAACAATGATGGTATAAATAAGAGGGTATTTGATGACTTGAGTTAAGTTCTTTGTTAGGCCGTGTGAACACCGTCACGCTGCTAGGTGCGTTAGTGATTTTGTGCAATAATGTTTTATGTTATCATTATGGATCATAAATAGTTAAGTGTGGGCATGAAGAACATATCGCGCAGGGGAGGTGAGTGTTAATGGAAAATAAAGGATCCCTTAAACCTACACCCAAGGCCACTAGTTCTGGGCAGGTTCCAGGACTAGTGACCTCAAAGTGTTTCCTCTAAAACTTAATGATGGTACAATCACTGTCGCTGCTACCTGTTCCGGTAAATGATTAAGAATGAAAGATATGTTTATTTAAGATACACATCATCAGATAATCGATACATAAATGAATATTTACCTCATAACAGATCCTTTTGTAGAAAATGTTGATATACAATGTTCACATTTGAATGTCTCGCTTATTGTTGAATGCGATTTATTTATGTGATACTGCAGAGTCGTCTTGGTGTAAAATGATTTAGGACACTGGTGACATTTGAATTTCTTCTCACCTGAAAATAATATTCTATACTATCTATCTATCTAACACTGGGACGGACTGGCGTATACGTTGCGAGCCCGCTCCGCTTTGAAAACACTCTCAATCCGCTAGTGTGATAGCTCTGTAAGAAATAATAGTAAAACATTTACCTATATGAATCAAAATATGCGATCTCAGACTTTTACAAATCTTGCCACAAAAGGGACATAATGCATCTTTCCTGTTAGATAAACACTTGGCTTTCTCTTTTTTTAAACCATATTGTGTACTAGTTCTTAGCAACCTAACATCGTTTAAGATAATAGGTTTGATAGGAATATTTTTCATATCTTTAAATGGCTGTCCTTTAGTTTCACCTGGAAAAAAAAATTGTAGAAATTGTTATTATTATGAATGTACGTATGTATGCATTTATGTTATTTTCAGGGTCATCAACGTTAGCAACCCATTTTTGGCTCAATGCTGAGCTAGAGTCTCCTCTCCGAATTAGAGGGGATTAATCTCAGGTATGCAGGTTTCCTCATGATGTTTCACTGTTTAAGACATGTGATATTTAATTTCTTAAAATACACATAATTAAAAAATTGAAGGTGGACACCCTGGACTGGATTCGAACCTTCGCCCTCCAAATAGAAGGCTGTGGTCATATTCACTGGGCTATCAAGGCTCTCATTTACATGTAAAATTTTCGTGTCTGTTTGTCCAGGCTAATCTTTGGAACTGCTGGACTGATTTTAACGTCTCTTCACAGGACAATGAGGAGGCTACTATATTGTTAACTGAACATACTGATTACAATTTAACGTGTTATTTTTCTGTATATTATAATCTATCGAAGTGAATTCACTGCTTTTTTATTGTCAGGAGCAGATTCTTATGACAGGAATAATTTTAAAAATTGAAGGGGTAGGATAGGGGTACTTAGTATTAGTAGTAAGTTTACATCAAGTTTCACGCGGAAAAAGTCGCAGGCGTCCGCTAGTACTAAATAAATTTATTTATTAGTTATACTCATGTTCACCAAAACAAGATGCAATACATACTTGATGTTTTGTCAATTTTAAACGTTTTCTGTCTTTTCTTCTTTCTCTTACTGTTATATTCTTTATCTTTTTTTGCATCGAATAAATAATCATCCTAAAAATAAAAAGTTAATATTTATATAGAAGGATATTTAGATATATATATATATATATATATATACTATACAAAAATGGTTAGGATCTCTAAGATTTCACTTAAGATCAGTATCTACACCATTAGACTTTTGGGCTATTGTTATCTATTAGATAGATATAGTATGCACCAAATTTTGAGCCTGCTCTGAGCACAAACCATAAGGGTACTATGTAAAAACATTCTGATAAAAATAGCTGCTCAGATGACATGTCATGCTGAGTAGACTCAACATTTGGTGCATATTATACTAGAATATTTTGAATTCCTACTTTTTATTAGAGACAAAGTAGATTGAACTATGATTAATCTTACATAATCATTATCTTCCAAACCTTCAGTCTTTATTGTGTTCAATAAGTCTTCTATTGGTATATTTTTCTTTTCATCTTCATTCAATCTTTTAATCAATGTGTTATTGTAATAAATACAATCATTTTCATTTTGAAACAATGAATTGTAATCTGAAGCATCACTGGGCTCCTTATTATTTATTTTGGGGAGGAATTCCACTTTGATATCATCTATTGTGTTAAACTTAAATACCTTTGAATGTTTATTTAATTCTAGATCAGATCTGTAAATAAACATGCAAGTTGAACATGTAACACTTGAATAGTAATATAAATCCTTATAATACTATGATATCCATACTTATATTATAAATGTGAAAGTGTGTGTGTTTGTTTGTCCGTCTTTCCCGGCTAAAAGAGTGACAAATTGATGTGATTTTACAAGTGGAGCAGAAAGGATGGAGTTTGTCTCATTCTAACCCCCCACTTCTGTCCAACCAGGTCCGCTAGTTTACAAACTTATAAACACTAATTGAATATAAGAGAGGACAGCTAAGCTAAAATAGTGAAATAGAAACTAGAAATACTAATTCAACTACAAAATTATTCTACATTAGTAAGCTTTTTATTTCAATGCTAAACAGGTAAATTGTTATAGATATAACAAAAACATAATATCATACCTTTCAATAAGCAGTTTAAACTCATAGAAATTGCTAAGTTTTCTGCGACAGCACAAGCATATTACATCATTATGTTCTTTAATTACCTAGAAAAGAAAACATACAGGGTGGTGACTTATTTTGAACTGTACTCAGGACATTTTTTGCTGCTGCAACTAAGCCATTTCTTTTTTGTATACTGATTAAACAATCTGACAGCAAAGTATTAACTTATTGAATTATTACGAATAAAAGGTATTTTAGTTAGTCAGTAATATAGTGGAGGATGATTTTAAGGTCTCTGGTCCTGAATGAATGAGAATGGGAGAAAAAAGTAGAGATTGTTAGGGGAGGCCCACGTCGAAGGACAAGCTGCTAATTAATTAAGAATTATATTTAAGTGTAGATGTAAATATAACCGATAAGCTTATTTTAATATTTTTTTTATTATAGTAGAGACCAGCATCAAACTGAACTATCCTAACCCTTTCTCTGCTCTTAAGATTTTTAGTGCTATCAAAGCCTATTTAATTGACACTGCAGAATTAAAGATGAGACAATTCGGAGCATAGACCCGCTCACCTTTCTTTCAGTGCAAATAGGCACTTATTCACAGTTGGACTTAATGTGATAATGTTGGACTCTACGACAATCAGTACATACAAGTGCATTGACACAGAACTGATGGCTTGCTATAGCTTCCCCCGTCGCCCGCATATCATGGGAGTGTCATCAACGAATTTGCCAGACTATAGTAACCGTAATTTCTTCAACAGTGACTGTTACCGGCCTTTTTTAAGTGGAGAAATATTGATGGATAGACCTTCTCGCCGTGATGAGCCAAGAAGGTTATGTTGGACTTCAACATCGTCACCTGATGATTGGACCACGGGAATATTTTCTTAGGCTACCGCAATTTCTGTAGTTTGAGCGCAATCTTTTAGTGAGTCTGTTACTTGTCTAGATTATTGTAACTAGAATGTTACTTACCTTGATCCCAGTAATTAATGTAATCATTAAAGCATATGATAATCCCTGATCGGTCTCGAAAATTGAACATAAATTTCTTTTGCTTTCTAAACATATTCTGCACATTTTATTCATTTTCTATAAAAATTGTAATACATATTAACAAGTAGATAGTATTAGAACTAACAAGTAGTTAATTAAAACTTTTAGTTCACAAATTTTATTTATATTTTCGAAGACTTTCAAAATATTGTCATTTTTCCAAAAAAACAAAACAATATCTGACAGTGACAATTTGACAAAATCCAAATTATGTGACGTATGTCAAAAAGCATAGAGCACAGACGTCACAGATTAATAGATACGGACGTCCACAGACGACAAATGAAGCGGAAGTCTAGAAAAAGTCAAAGAGAATACAATATTTTATTATATTAATATATTATTTTATTAATATAGTAGATAATTAATTAGTTAAATAATAAATCTACAGTAAAGTACCTAAGTAATTTATATAATTTGGTACGTTAAAACATTTCTCTAGGAGAGCAAACATTTCTTATTTCCTGTTCCTGTCGCGATGCACGGTAAGCCAATACTTTAGAATAGGGTTTTCAGGGCACACGGACCACATATAAGTCTCTATGTAAGTCGTTATGGCGTACAAACCTTAATCTCTTGTTGAACAAATACCTACCGATTTATGTGGTACATATATCCACATTGGTTGAAATCAATTCAAATACCTGCCTTCTATACAATGATTATTTTATACTATAGATCGGTTATGTCCCTACAAAATCACCGCAAAAGGTGATCCGAATCGAAAAAGGCTACAAAACTCTGCGCACACATGCACAATTTTGTCTTTAATTCCATTATTTAATTATGTATATATAGTTTTTTCACTTACTGAACACACAAATCGATATTGTAGACGATATTTAGCTATTATTTGTTTAAATAACGTTCGTTATTGACCACAACTAACATTGAGATGTGCAAAATTTCCTCTTTTGGGCACCTCAAATTTTATGACTTAGTAACACATCTAACAGTATTTATCATCATTGCTACTATAACCAATTATTTAAATCGTGCATTTTTATTTATTTTTAACCACAGTGGTTGAAAACAAATCAAAATAATTTTCGTACCAATTGATAAAATCGAGCATTTTCATTTATTTCTTTGGTCCACTAAGTAGTTACAGTTTTTACAACATTACAAGCTCAAAAATACACACAGAAAGGTCAAGGGTTAAGGGTCACAAATACAAAAGTATTAGTCTACTTACCCTTAAATTGGTTATGCAACTGTCAATCAAACTGAAATGAAACAAGAGTATAGAACTGATATTGTAATCTGTCTAGCGAACGCCCGCGACTTCGTTCACGTGATATTCAGTTTTTCACAAATCCAGCGGGAACAGTGTTTTCGGGATAAAAAATTGCCTATGAGTTGCCTCTATAATTTCCTCTATCCACTAGTGAAAGACTCGTTAAAATCGGTTCAGCCGTTGCAGAGATTAGCCCGGAAAAACAGACAGACAGACAATTATTTTTAAAAAGCTTGAATGTTGGTATCCTGTAAGTAATAAATAATAATATAAATGTAAGCTTACTTGATAAAACGTAGTTATTTTGAAACACAGACAGACAGTTCAATTTTATTTATATGTATTGATCATGATGATACTAATTTGGATATTGTACCGGTTATCAAATCTGGGCCCAGCAATGTATGAAAAATGTTCGGTCTCCTTTCATAAAAGAAAGAAAAACTCGATATATCTCATAGAGAGATAAACCTGTTTTGACGGCCTTCGTGGCGCAGTGGTATGCGCGGAAGATCCTCGGTTCGATCCCCGGCTGGGCCGATTGAGGTTTCTTAATTAGTCTAGGAAGGCCGTGGTTCCGTTTTCGTGGAGCGTTCCGGTACGTTGTCGTGTAGACACTGAAAGGGGTTTCGATTTTTATCCTCCTAACAAGTTAACCGGCTTCCATCTTAGATTTCATCATCACTTACCATCAGGTGATATTGTAGTCAAGGGCTAACATGTAAAAGTATTAAAAAAATATTATAACTTGACCCAGGATTCGAACCCGTAACCCCTGGACTAACGAAAGAGGTCAACGGTGATTTTTTTCCTAGTCCTATCGGTGCTGAGGTTCTTAGCCTCAGTTGTCTTGTCCAGGTAGTACCCTGCTCGGACTATGACGTCATCACTATCCTGCGAAAGGGCGGTGTCGAATTCGAAAATTGCGTCGTCGTCGTCAAAGCTAAGCCTACGGGAGTGCCATTCCGGTATTTTACACTCATCGATGAACTTTTCGCTTACAACAGGTCGAATTTGAACTTTAGTTATGTACCTATAGGCTGCCAAAATTTAGTATGTAAGTATAATTATATATAAAGAGTTAAAAAATCTTTTGTGGGTTTGGGTGTACTCTTCTATAACAAGATCCCCAAGACTGTGATGGACTTGCCAATGCACAACTTTAAGCAATGTGTTAAAAAACATTTACTTAGTCGAGGTTACTACACTATTGATGAGTTCCTTAACGACAAAGGTGCATGGAGGCCATTGGATCAGCTTCCACCTTCACACAGGAAATAAAACTATAAGAAATTGTAATTTAATTGTTATCAAATGTAAATTGTAATACTGTATGACTTTTTCAAAAGAGCAACTGTTGAGTTTCTTGCCGGTATCTTCTCAGCAGAACCTGCCTTCCGAACCGGTGGTAGAATCTTTACAAATAGTCAACTGACGTGTCAAAAGTGCTTGTAAACTGAGCCTACTTGAAATAAATGAATTTTGAATTTTTTTTTTTGAATTATTTATTTAATTGCAGTAAACACATTTATAGCAAAAAAAATACGCAATGCAATTACATTAGAAACCGACCAATCAGAATCGTCCAAATCATTATTGACTCATCATTAGCACGTGCGCAGGTAGCCGTTTATCGATAATTAGGGTGCGCAGGTAGGCGCGCTGCACATTCCTATCTTTTTTGACTTTTATGACCGGACGACTCAGATGATAATGCGCATACTATAGTGATATTTTTACTAATAACTAAGATGCCTTGGAAATTAATTGAATGATGTCATTTTCATCATTATTCATCATGATCAACCCATATTCGGCTCACTCCTGAGCTCGAGTCTCCTCTCAGATGAGAGGGGTTAGGCCAATAGTCCACTACGCTGGCCCAATGCGGATTGGCAGACTTCACACACGCAGAGAATGAGGAAAATTTTCTGGTATGCAGGTTTCCTCACGATGTTTTTCCTTCACCGATTGAGACACGTGACATTTAATTTCTTAAAATACGCACAACTGAAAAATTGGAGGTGCATGCCCCGGACTGGATTCGAACCCACACCCTCCGGAATCGGAGGCAGAGGTCATATCCATTGGGATATCACGGCTCTGAATAATGAAACTGCGCTGTAACTTTGAAGAATGTTGGGGCAGGTTTGGCTAGTTGGAGGAGTTATCCCGCGAGGTAGAGGACCCCCGTTTGGCGGTCTCTTGCGGTGTGGTGGGATGCTTAGGTATGTCTGGCTTTCGAATGCTCTTGTTGTTATTAAAACTCGTGCGGATTGACACCTGTCTCGAATGATGTTTGTACTGTTTGTTTGGTTGTGTTTGGTAGTCAGGTGTCAAGTTAATGCGCACGACTTATAATAACAACGATAGCATTCGATAGCCAGACATACCTTATGAAGGCTGAAGTCAGCCCATGCTCCTACCCCTACGATAGCCAATTATGGAGTTTGGACCGTGATTGCTTTGGAAGGTAGCAGGTTTCAAGGTTTCTGATTCTCCAAAAGTAGAAAACGTAGTTTATTGGTATTTTCCAAGAGATATGAGGGTTCATGGTATACCTTCAGCTTTGTGGCAACCCTTAAAATTCTCCTTTAGTATATTTAACGGGTTGCTGGAAAGCTGATAAGTGACTCGCGATTGGGTCATAATTAGTTCATAAATGACAAGCCCTCCAAACTGCAAGCTAACAAACTACTTCATTATGTGTTATAACATGTCTTACTATTGCAGACTCTCAACCAAATATGAAACCATCACTACTAGACTAAGAATTTCGTGTTAAAAATAGTTGAAGTTGAGATTAAACTTTCTTGCATTTTTATACCTTGTAAATTGAGACGTCCAAATATTTATACCATCACACCTAAATAAACTGCTTCACGCCGTTGTTAAAATAAACTGTTATATGTAATGTGCTTATAAAACAAGTACCTAGGTAGGTACATAACCAGGTACTTGTAAAGTAGTTCTTTTCCTATGGCTAGAAAGTGGCTCCATTGTTAGGCTTTGGATACGGTCTTAATACAAAGAACTCGTCTAGACTAGACGTATCATACTCGTACGAGCCCAAATTTGATGGGGATTGGGGATATGTCGTTATATAACGAAGTTCCTGTAGTCACCTTACAGCTCCATCATCAGACCCTGCGTACCATCTATTGGCAAAGTACTGCCCCAAAGTAAGCGTAGCTTGTGTTATGGGTATTATGATAGCTAATTTCAGTTGTGGGAATCGTACCCACGGCCTTAGATGCAGAAATGCAGAAATGCAGAATGCAGGCATTGGCGTATCCAGGATTATTTCTTGGGGTGGGCCTACATATCACTGAACAGAGTCCACATTCAATATAAAAAATTGGTAGCTCAGTATCCTAGGGTGGGCACTAGACTATTCTAGGGTGGGCCTGGCCCACCCGGCATACCCGCTATGTACGCCTATAGCAGGGTCACTACGAACTGCGACACGCGGCCGTCAAAAGCTTGTAATAAGGTTAGCGGCTGAAGCTTTCAGCGGCGAGGGCGGTCGCATGGGCGCCGGTGAGTGCGGCGGCAGGCGGAGGGCCGGCGGCAGCGGGCGGGCGGCGGGCGCGCGTCACGGTGCGTGGGGGCGGCAGCGGGCGGCGGGCGCGCTCGCGGCGCAGTGTCGCACGCGCCGCCCGCGGCCGCACACCGCTCCGTCGCTCGAGCCCCCGCGCCGCCTCCCCGCGCTGCCGCACCACGCGTGCGCTGGGCGCGTCGCGCGGGCCGCGGGCCAGGCCCGCGAGCCTGCTGCTGTTCGCCGCGTGGCTGGCGGCCGTCGCCGCCGACCTGCCGTGCCCGCAGGAGCCCCCGCCGGCGCACGTGCTGTGCACCTCCTGCCGCTCGTACGAGAACGCGCGCGAGCACAGCCTGCGGGTGATCCGGGAGAGCTTGCTGGCCAAGCTCGGCTTCGCGCAGGCGCCCAACACCACCGGGCGGCAGCTGCCGCGCGTGCCGGCAGATCTCATGGAGCGCTTCGAGCGCCGCCCGCCGCCGGCCGGCGTGCAGGCCGACGCGCCCGCGCTCAGCCGCACCTTCGTCACCCACACGGAGCAGGACGACTTCCTCGCCCGCACCGATAACGTCCTCGTCTTCGCCCGTTAGTACGATCATCGAATAACGCAACTTCTTTTTACATTTCATTCAGTACGAATATGAGCCTAATCGAGCCGGGTTCGATGCCCCTAAATATATAGATATATTATGAGTAGATATACTTCCCTATTAATTAGCAAGTGTCTCGGTTTAAGTAGGTTATAAAGATTTGTCTGCGTAGTGACAGTCTTATCTGCTCTGAGTACCTCGTCGTGCATTTAATTTGATGACCGGTAAAATCATTAAAAATTGAGAACATTAGGCAGCGGTACCGATACCGCGGCTCGCAGTAGCGACAAGCGACGGCAGCTGGAAGACTCGCGCCAGGAAGTCGGTGGACTACTGACTACACGTGCGAGTCAACTATTCGCACGACATGGTCTACAAAGTTCATTGACAGGCACGTGTGCAGCTTATAAGTGGGTAAGGCACTCCATGATCGCCTTACGCACTGCCAATTTTAATTAGCAAAAGATCGTTTCGAATCGGCGATGTCTTAGGCCGTTTGCCATTGTCTCCACTTAAGATTTCTATCGCGGTCGCCTAGAACAGCTATAGAATATTAATATGGGAGAGTTTACTGAACACGTTATATTAAATTCAACGGTCTCCTAATCCTGCTCTATAAATAGCTGGCATGCGATTATTAATGATTCATATTACTACTCCAAGGAATGCTTAACTTTGACTTAGGAACACTAAAGGTGAACTGGAATCATCGCAACATATTAATAAGGTTATCAACTAAGAGCATGTAAATAAGTGATCTAGTCTAATAAAGCAAAGGGGCTTCGACCGCTAATGATAACGAACACATAACAATGTTTTAACATCGCCGACGCGACGTTGCGAACAGATTCATTACCCAATTACACAGCTGTGGTACAAGGTACCACTGGAATAATATATCTACCAAGAATTGGGTACAAAAAGCCGTTGTCATGGCGTTGAAAGTTTTTATTTAGCACTAGCTTAAATGTTGAAAATTCCTGTGTCGGGTATTAGAACTATAAGACTTTTCTTCTTTCCTAGAAACTTTTGCAAGCAGTCAGAAGTTGAATAGATGGTGCTTCGAAGCCGGCAGTACCAAACGCCAGGTCGTTCTTTTTATCATCTTTAACGTCTGATTAATACAGAATCGAAGCACTGTCGATTCAAATATTCGAGTCCATTAAAGCATCATGCTACAAATTCCCCTTCTACAGTAGAAAAGGGTTTTGCACTATATACTTAGTTGGTCCAAAAATGTTGATGATAACTTAAATTATATAGATGAAGGAGCAATTTCGTGGCGGAAATTACATTATTTAACTTTCAAAAAATGTAATAATTAACCATATAGGTACATACTAACTTAATCAAAATAGTTTTTAGTACAAAAAATATTTTGGTCTCATGTTCATGATAGCTCTACCTACTTACCTACTTGGCATTGCAATTTGTTGCATCTTCAAACAAATTATGACAAAACCCTTCGCAAAGAATTGGTGTCTACTTCTGGTAATCTAATAAAACCTTAGACCATTAATGGTCTAAGAATAAAACATCCAAATAGCATAGAAAACATATTATGTACAACTACTAACAGTAGATCAGTTATACTTACCATTTATGACACCAAACCTAGTAACTATCACTTCAAAAATAGCCAAAAATCAATTATTAAAATTCTATTAAGTCGTATTGGATAGAGTTGGTATGTAATATTAGGTACGTTGAATTCGAAATGCGGGACGAAGATACATGAGTAAATGTTCATTATTTTTAGAATACTTATCAATGTCGATAATATAGTTTGTATTCACGAGTTCTTTTGATAGGTCATCCGTACCGAACGACAGGCCTCAGTGCAGATATCGCTCTCTAGTCAGACTTGTTTGTCCTTAAATAAATGTCTCTCAATACCTATAATTGTGTTTTCTCTAAAGTAATCATGTATATTTAATTAATTGTTGAAAGGTGTAACTTTCAAGATAGGAGTCTTTGTAAGCTTATGACTGTCATACAGATTTATGTATTAATTATTATTTTGTTTTACTTTGTAAATTAAAATTTATAGCTGTTGCAAGTAATTACTATAGACAATAGTTAGAGGGATGAACAGATTCTGAGTGAAGATGCCTGTTTGTGATTGCTTAGTCCATAATTTTAACGATTGTGCTAAAGGGTGCGTGTCCGCCAACACAAAACTCCTTGCCAATTGGTCTAGAATTATTGGATTATAGAACTGTGTGGTGAACTGACTATTACTATAGAATACTTTCAGCAGCTATACAGAGGTGTAGTACCGAATATTTAAATCAGTATATTGAAGACCATTCGTTAACACTTTTCTGAATATGTATACTTTTGACTAGATATGTGGTTACAATTATAGACTTAACAAACCAGAATATCATAATGAACTACCCGATGAATGGAACTTGTTGCCGGAAAAATGGAGGCACTGTGTAGGCAGCTAGTGCCAGAGTGTCTGCCAGTACGATCCCGCCAAGAAACAGTGCCCTCGACACGTAATCGACGTGCAAACGCACCGCCTCCGTACTGGGTGACACAATTCCTGACACATTACCTAATAATCTACATACGGTCCCTCGATTTCGGCCATATCCGATTTTTTGTGGACACAGTCATCACTACTAGCTTCAATTCATGCCCAAATGTATTCTGCGGACAAGAGGAGTAGGCCTATTGGGGATACCTCTATAAAAAAAGCGCACCAGTGGTTCTTACCTCATGGTGGTGTGGAAAAAGAACCAAGTAATTTCTTTTGCACATTATCTGTTAGTAAGCAGCAAATTACGGTACAGAATAGAGTCTGAATAATCGACATCACATACATTTTACGGTTCACCATCATTCAATAAAAGAAGCATGTTTAAAATATCAAATGCAAGCAATACCCGTTTGCAGGAAAATTGTATCATAAATATCCTTAGAAATGACAAAATCTCATGCCAACCTACAGTGCACGAAAATTACATCATAGGAATGACAAAATCGTAGGTAAGTTTTTCTTATTTAAAAGTACTTAGTAGTTAGTACATAGTATCTCATAATTATAAATTTTGTCTTGGGGTCGTATAATGTAGTTAAAACTCTAGTAACTATCGTCAATGACGTCGTTTAGCTGGGGACATAAGCATAACTTGACCATATTATGGCTTTGTTAACTAGCTGTATAACAAAGATCTCCACAGCATAATGAAGCTCTTTCTGACGTAGTAAACAAGAGGACTTCATATAGGTATAATTATTTGTATAATAAAATTATCCAATTTAAAGATAACCCATTTGGGTTATCTTAAAATAATTGAATCACTGTATGCAGAAACATCTAAATATTCTTTGAAACTGTATGCTCATATGTTTGTAAGTAAGTATAGCAATTATTGATCGATAAACATAAATTAACAGAATTTTTTTGATTACAGATTTCTCCTGGCAGCTACGTGAATTGAAAATTATATGATACGCTTCTCGTTTTTATAAATAACGTCTTCTTATCATCAGAAACAAGGACGCAAGTATTATGCGCAGATTAATGTATGTACAAAGATTCATTTCTAAAAGTAAATTCTACTAGATACGAGTATTTATATAACTCGGCAATTTTATTTTTACGTAACTCAGAAATTACATTACTTACAATTTTTTCCTCTACGGCTATACGGTTCCATCTTATTTATCTATCATGAATATTTAATGCTGTCAAGCAGGTGTCGATAATTTTTTTGTGATCTTAATTTTAACCCGCGGTATTTACTGCAACCAAATGTATACTTAATACTTACTAATAAATAATAATAAGTCTAGATTATTTCTGCCGCTGCAAGGTTTCCCGGTAACCTCATATTGATGGGTACAACTAGTTAGTATAATTTTTGATTAATTAATAAATTAATCCATCCTCAGGGTATTATGTTGTGTGTCATTCTTCGTAATTGAATATTATAGAGTTAACACAGTCCTTTTAGCTCTTCTGTTGTTCGTTGAGAATACCTATTTATATCTAATGATGATCTTCAGCAAAGTGACGCTTGTTTTCATTAAATATTATTTATCAAGAAATGCTCTCCACGAAAGAAGCTAATGTGAATATAGCATGTCATGAGCAACAAGACATTTTCCTATTTAAATAGCGCAAGCAATCGTGGTCCAGATACGTAGACAAGCTCTATCTGATGCCTTAATTGATGCTTTCCCAAACTTCTTATTTTCCCAACAGCTTGCTGTTTCTTCAATGCAGCATTGTGAATACCTCCTTATACTATACTCCTTCTCTTCTGTATACCACGCTTCTACCGTTGTTGCCGTACCAGTAATTTAACATGCATTAAAAGAGAATCTTGTCAAATCAACTTTCTCTATCTACGGCCGATTGCCGTAGATGCTCATGCACCTTAGGAGACGCTCTTTAATGATCTGCTATAATTTTCAGGCATTGGAATGTCTCTCATGGTGGCGAGATCATGATGCTTTTTTAGTTTTATATTATAATATTATGAAATAGCAAACAACAAATTTATTTATGTACCTAGGTACTTCCTATTTAAATTGCAGTTTCAATCTCTATGACACTAAGGAATGTTGATAAAGTGTGATGGATTTTTCAATGTTGACGTTATTAAATAATCTCCATTCTACATCAATGTTTTTGGGGCTAACGTGGTATCAGCCCAACATCCTAAAATTTTCCCAATACAACAAAGTTGCTGCTGCAGTTGCTAAGCGTTGAAACATCGATGTCTCGATAGAACCGTTGCAATAAACCAGACGTCTAGCTCGGAATTGACCTGATTCTTAGAATATAGACGGCTCACGAGTTATTAGACGGCATATTTTTTCAATATCTCTTGTTTTAATAGATCGCTGGTAGGCTTCATGGAAACATGTTTGCCATCAAACTCTAGACGTAATGAACACAATGATAAGTTTGTAAATCTAATTATGAATTAAGAATTTCCGTACACCATACAGCTATGGTAGGTTTATAAATTATTACTGATAATAGGAAAAATACCTGATAGCACAGTGGATGAGACCTCTGCCTTCGATTCGGAAAGCGTAATTACGAATCCGGGCATGCATCTCCGACTTTTCAGTTGTGTGCATTTTAAGAAATTAAATATCACGTGTCTCAAACGGTGAAAGAAAAAATCGTGAGGAAACCTGCATAGGTACCACAGAATTTTCTGAATTCCCTGCGTATGTGAAGTCTGCCAATCCGCATTGCGCCAGCGTGGTGGACTATTGGCCTTACCCCTTTTATTCTGAAAGGAGACTGGAGCTCAGCAGTGAGTCAAACATGGGTTGATAATTATGATGATGATAATGCATACCCTAGTTAAAAGCCCTGTGCACGCCACTGGATATATCAAGACGTCGGTGTCAATGTGCGCGTGCGTCGGTGACGCGGCGGCCGCCATTGGGAGCGATCGATTGTTTGGGCTGCGGCCACGAGCCTTAATTGCTTGGAATCAAGCCGTCTACTATATTATACGGAGAACAGAGAAATAGATAATATATGTCACCATCACCATCATCCGATCACCCTCCATTGCCGGCCGAGTGGCTGGTTCTGCATCCAAGGTCGTAGCTTTGATTTCCACAACTGTAACAATGCAATATGTTTGGATCGTGCCGCGTTGCAAGAACCAGCTCATGAGTAAGGGCCCCGTATGGGTTCGAAATTAGTCGGGCATACTCCGACCTAATATCACGTGAGTTTTAGCCGTGTTTCATAATCAATTAATATGAATAACTCAAATTAATAACTAAAAAAAAATTTAAACTATCTTAGACTTACCACCAAGCGATTTAGCGTTCCGGTACGATGCCGTGTAGAAACCAAAACTAACAAAATAGCCCGCTTCCATCTTAGACTGCATCATCACTTACCATCAGGTGAGATTGTAGTCAAGGGCTAATTTGTAAATAATAATAAAAAAAAATGAAAATGGAGGCCGTCTCGGGATTCCGCAGATGTGAATTAAAATAGGTACATAATAGAATTAAAAATTGATCATAATCTATACGAATAAGTATTATAAAAGTGAAGTTTGTTAGGTAAATCGCGCTAATTTTAAGAACTACTGGTTTGAATATAAACTTATTTCCATGTAAGAAGAACCCAGGCCGCAGTATGGAGCAAGCCCTTGGGCTACAGGCTATACAGGATGCTCGGGAGTATTACCCATAACTCTTGGGGTAATTTTTTTAAGGAAAATTAATTAAAAATGTCTAAGGAAGATTGTTCTAAAATGAATATTTTTTGATTAAAAAGTATTTCATTTTGTAAATAGATCTTAAATTGTGTCCCTCATATCGCATCCATAAACTATGGCCTAGCCAAACTTATTCATTGATAAATAGCATGAAGTAGCTTACTAGTGAAGTGCGGAGTTGCAATATATCGTCGATATCGACAGTCTTACCACTAAGATTACGTATTACCAAAGACGTGTGTAACATGGATAGTCGGAATTCTTTGAATTGGTATGAAAACTCAAAAAGATTTTTTTTACTTGAAAAAAAAAATAGTTATGCAGTTCGGCTCCTATAAGTGGACTTGCCAACACCTTGAAGTTATGGGAAATACTCCGAAACACTCTGTATAATAGGATATTTTATTGATTTTATATGTTCGATTGAAACCGCTTTCTTTAAACCTAGATAAAACCAAAGTCGTCCTTCATGAATAGCTAGACCAGCCGGCTAATTATGTCAGTTAACTGAACGAAATTGAGATTCTATGTAATAAATGTCATCCAGTGCCCACTGACAACCCTTCGTGGATATCATACAGTAGGTAGATGACATTTCTCATTTGATTTGATGTTTATTTTTTGTTTCCCATGGGATGAAATTTTTATAATTATTGAATCACTTTAATTATATTATTGAATATTTTTTATTTAATATTTAATTGGTAGATTAGGTATATTTTCATAAAAGTAACTTTTTAAAAAGTAGGAATTTTATGCAAAGCTTTATCCTTAATTCACCCCCGCTCCGAGGGTTCATAAATATAAGTCTAGGCACAGAAAACATATGTACAAGGTCTAGGTATAGATAATATTCATCAGAATCTTTCAGCGGCTTAACCCTGTAAACGTAACAGAATACATATTTATTAACTTCTAAGTTAACTTCATAATAAAACTATTAGCACGTCCAATTCTGTACATTGAAGATATTTTGAAAATAGGCATTAGTTATAGGGCAATATTCTGGCATTATGAAGTAATCGATACTGAAGCCAAATTTTGTGTATATTTATTTATTTTTATATATTTTATTTAGGTATATTAATTTACGTAATTGTTGTTCGTGTTAAATTTTGAAAAACAAATTATGAAAAAAGTTTGTATATGAAAATGTCAAGGTGACGCGTGATTTTTTTTTTTTAATGGATTTAATCGGCTTCACCACGTTGTTTATAAAGACTCATTCTGGATCTTTCTTTATTCTTTAATTAGGTACGATTTATTTTTGTCACACTTTGGCTGACAGTATTTTTTCATTATGTAACTTAAAATACAACAGTTTGCGGAAATCCTAAGCACTTAAGCTGAGCGCATCCGCCGAACACAAAGGATTTGCAATTATCTATAGAACATAAAACTTTTATTGCTAATCCCTGTTGCAGCTGAAAGCGAGCCCGCATGCATCGGCCACCCTTGAACTTTGCAAAAAAAGAAAACGCTACAGCAATATAATATGACTTCAATTGACGGTTATTGAAGTAGGTTAAATAATAAAACTCGAACGTAACTGCTCTGTTGGTTCGATGGTTAGCCTTGCCTAGTACATGTTTTTACAATGTGACCGTTAAAGTACATACAAAAAAAAGTAATTAGTTCCGTTTTTTGGAAAAAGCTCTATTTGGAGAAGAAAAATTCTAACTTTCATTTATTTATTTAAGCTATTTACAATCTAAATTACATAGATAATATTTATTACATGCTACATAGTTAAAGTTCATCCCACAGCTGGGCAAAGGCCTCCTCCTTCCTCTTCCAATGTGTCCTTTCCATAGCTGATCGGGTCCTAACTACTAATACTAATACTAATCCGTCTGCCTTTTTTTTTGCATCCCTTGGGCACCACGATGTTGTTACATAAATCCAATTGTCATTTGGTCTTCTTGTTATAATATGTCCTGCCCAGTTGCATTTCAACCGCTTTGTTATTTTTCCTACGTCTTTACTTTTTAGTCGAATATGGGTATTTGGCACTCTTTCAATCTATTTTATGTTTAAGAAGTTTCTTTCCATGTTGCGTTGTGTTTTTTTTAGTCTCTTTAAATGGTTTCATTACTTAAAACAATTATTTTAAAATAATTACCAAGTTTATAATCAAGTAAATTTTCAGCATTACTACAACGACTAAATTGCACTAACGTTAGTGTTTTTTTGTATTTTTTAGAAAAATCAAAAATTAGAATTTTCTTAATTCTCAACGAGTATGAAGTCTGCCAATCCATTGGGCCAGCGTGGTGGACTATTGGCCTAACCTTGATAATTTTGAGAGGAGACTCGTGTTCAGCAGTGAGCCGAATATAGGTTGATAATCATGGTGATGATGATGTTTCTTCTAAGATAAAGTCAACATAAATTTTCAACTCAAAGTTGGGAAGTTGATCCGGTGTCTCAGAGAGCACGTCAAGTCACCTGACATACTGTGTCGTTAATAAGCCTGGCAACCCGGATTGCAGCAGCGTGGTGGGATTGAGCTCTATATCCCCTCTCTTATAGGTAGCGAGGTTTGTCCTCTAGTAGACCACTAAAAAGGCCGATTGCTGTAGTATGACTACTTAATGATCAGTGGTTGTCTGTGGGCTTTTCGCTAACACGACCAAAACTCGTATTAAAAGAATTTAAAATAATGGATCAATCAATCAATAATTTTTTTTCATAAAACACACATTGACATTGTATACATATTCGTAACATATAGAGACAATGGTTTGCCTTCTTTTTAACCGATTTCCAATAAGAAGAACGTTCAACGTTCGGCTGTATGTATGTTTTTTTATGTATGTCCAGCGATATTTCTGTCATTTATGGACCGAATTTTAATTAAAGCCGTTTCTGAAAGAACTACGTAACTTTTGTGATTTAAACGGCTTGAATTGAAACACGATACACACACACGACACAGATTGGCAACGCTTTAGCTTAGGATAATATTTGCATAGGAAGTCGATTGAAGTTTTTTTATTAATATTTTGTATTAATTTAATCTTTATAAACTTTAATGTTTTTATTCGCTGAACCTGAAATTACTATGCAGCTTCACTAAGCAATATAGATACGAGTAACGTGAGATACATTGTCATAAAAAAAAGATAATACCGAAAACTAAATATTAAATAAAAATACTAAATAATTATTTCTAAATGCTATTGATATCTCGTACCAGTTGCTGGTTTTGGCCATTAAAACGTTTTGGTAAAGTAAAGGAGTATATGACAAATGATAATTTTATAAGTTTACAAATGAACAAAATATGTTGAAGGGGTTTGTCGGGGTCCTAGTCATGTCTAGCAATATAATAAACTTCGCTTCAAAACCTGCCTGTTTATACACAATGTTGGTCACAATAGTTAAGTAGAAAGACAATAAGATGCTCATAAATTGGATTCTAACCTCTCTTTCAATCGATCTCCATACTTATGTAATACCTACCCATTAGTTTCCATGTTCGATGCTTATTATTAGAAGCCCTTGATTAAATTTTTAATATTGTGTACATATAAGAATATCTTAATTCAATTAAAAGTTCATTTTATTTTAAAGGAGTGAGTGACCTTTCTTTGTTGGATAAACCAGAAATGAGGTGGAAAGAAAAAGTGGTAAACGCAGGACACGAAATTGAATTTTTTGTTCTCTTGTTTTTGAGCTCGTTTAAATGGAGTCCTTTCAATGGTTTCGTGAAAAGACTGCCACAAAAGACTGCAAACAACAACAGGCACCTTGGCAGCAGAGGTTGTTAACCGAGACATTAGATGGGGCACAATTGAGGCCAGTGTGCGAGCGAGTTCAAGAGCAATTTAGGTTCCGTAGGTCAGTTCGGCGAAGGTAACCTTGACATTGACGACAATAGTCCACCTGTTCGCTGTGCCTTTAACCTCCAATAGGAAATTCCACAAGACGTGGAAAGATCTTCTTTGTTGCATTGTAACTAGACGATGTTCTATTTACTTTTCGTATCTTTCTGAACATCTCTGCGCCTCGACTTTATTGTACTTTATGATCTCAGTGTTGTCTTCTCTTTGTGTATTGTTTCGGTTGCTTTTGCACATTTAATTATTTCTCTTTTTACCTTCAAAAACTATTTTAAGTTTAGAAATTATGTTGATCTTATTTTTTACTCGTATTATTAAATGTTAAGTATTTAAGACTTTATTTGTAGTTGTAATATTTTTTGTACTTGTTATGCACTCCAATAAATCAATATTGTAGATCTTCCTTGAATCGTCCAATTTTTGATGAAAACCGTTTCAAAACGTACAGGCGGCGGGAAGCTTTGTATTTTTTACTATGTTAATATATTTTTAAAACTGCGAGCATACACTGCGGTTAGGTGTTTTATTTATGTGAAAATAACTTGTTACGGACGATGTAAACATTATAATATAGAAAGCGCGCAGATTGCACACAGACATATACACGTAAATTTTACGGGCATCTTTATGGTGAAGGCGAATTTAATGGGCAATATATTGTTGAAAATAGCACGCCTGCAAGACTGTCGCGATGAATTTCCAGGAGCCATAACCGGGGGTCAGACAGAAAAAAAGAAGTGGTTTATAAATTAAGCGGCCAGAGACGCCAGGATGATGGCTCTTTTTGTTTATCCTGTAGCTCTTCAGGGCTGTTTTCGACTCGCCAAAAAAGATTATCCGTGCTTTTTCTACAATGATTTTATACTATACTGTAAAACCATTTTATACTATTGTAGTATACTCGTAAAATCATTGCTTTTCTACACCAATATTGTAGGTAATAGGAATAAAACACGTAATCTCTATTTTTGTTCTGCATGATGCATAACAAAAATGTTACTTAGTAAAGTATCTGCGTTGAAAGCTTGTATTATAAGCGAATATAACGGTTTCTTGGAATCTAGGATTAGGATGAAATGAGACAGTCTTTAGTATATTATGTACCTACTTACCTAGTCTCTATGATATTAGGTACATAGATCTAATGTTTGTCTTAAGACAAAGGTCTTAGAGAAGATAATTTATTTAGGAATTTCATAAATTATTAGCTGACGGCCTGTTGTTTCATCCGCGTAAATATGCTATTCACTAATAACGTGACTTTTCTTTTAATAGTAGAGCGCTGTTTGTGTGGCTCAGTATACAAGCATCTACCTGCACAGGGATTTTAACTAGGGCATGCACTATACGTACAACTTGTACAAAGTAGCAAATTCCTTTCTCAGTCCAGGTCTGTAACAAGTCCTTAGGGTAGGCAGCAGCGGCGAAGAGTGCAAACAGGCTTTTTGCCGAGTTACCTTTTAAAAATCCATACATACATAATATTAATTATTGTAATGAATATAAATGTATGGATGTATGAGAAACCGTTTTCTTTGGGACGGCTTATACCGTCGTCAATATGCCATCCTTCGCCACTGGTAGGAAGTGCTATCTATTATGATGTGCACGTCACTGTAAATGAATTACCTACATTTAAAAAAAATGTTCTTTGTCTTCCAAGACTTAGTTTGTACGTAGGTACATCCCTGCCAAAACAAAATAAAAAGAGGATGTCACGATAATGCGAGATCGCTGATTGCAATATATTATGCACTTACCGCATGAATGCATTCAGGATGTCGATTTCAATTTGACTGCATCCTTCTTTCTCAAGATATTTTTGTTATTGTCCCAAAGTGGGGTAATTTGCTTAAACCACTTTGCAATAATACTTACTTAAAATTGAATATGTACCTACTGTATGATCTCGTTTCACACAATCGAGATCGGAAATCCCCACTTCTGTTTTGAATAAAGTACCTAATGATTGTTTTGGGTTTATCATATCAACCTGACAGAAAAAGAAATTAAATATGACGTGTCTCAATCGGTGAAGGAAAAACATCGTGAGGAAACCTGCATACCAGAGAATTATCTTTATTCTCTGCGTGTGTGAAGTCTGCCAATCCGCATTGGGCCAGCGTGGTGGACTATTGGCCTAACCCCTCTCATTCTGAGAGGAGACTCGAGCTCAGCAGTGAGCCGAATATGGGTTGATGACGACGATATCAACCTACTACATTTACTTAGGTACATACAAATTGTAATTAATTAATATAAAACTATGAAAATTATTTATTATTTTACCTAAGTACAGTCCTAGTACCTAAGTACCTAAGTACAGTACAGTCTTTCCCGACTAGTTGGAGGGGAGTGGGTCATATTATAAAAAAAATATGGCAAATATTATTTTTAAATGAAAAAAAAAGTAATGGGCTCTTAGAATCAAAGCCCCTGTAGTCAGATTTATAAGCAATTGCAGTTCAAATGGAGGATTAAAATCCAATAAATGACAAAGATCGGATTAATTGTCACACAAAAAGTAAAAATTTTATTATACTTGTACTAGGTAACCTATTTATTTCTTCTGTAAAAAATATTGTAATTAATTATGAAGGTAAAAACAACTGCTGAGTTTCATAGAAGTCTCTACAAATGTTAAACTTGACATTATAAACCTCGAAAAGTAAGCCTATCTACTTTGAATTTTAACAGACCACACCTTATATTAATCGTATTATTGATTTAATGTGCGTTTCCTTAAGGACGGCCTGACCGTGTAGAAGGTCGGTAAAATATGCTGATAATGATAATATTTGCATATCATCATCAGGTGCCGTCTTCAAACTGGCGGTCAGATGAAGAAAACTTTTCAATCACTTGAAATATATTTCAGCTCGCTGTAATTAATTAGTCTTGGTCCACTCCTTTAATATCGTCCACCCATTTACGTCGCTGTCGCTCTCGTACCCTTTTTTCGATGTCTCGCCTTCTAGGATCGACCTAGGAAACTCGTAGAGGGGTCCTCTTTGCAGATGTCCGAAAAATGCAACCTTCCGCCTCTTTACAGTTGTCATCAGCTCGCGTTCACAGTTTGCTCTCTCCAGCACTTGAGAATTTGAGACATAATGATTCCATTTCCTTAATCCCCTAACCTCAAATGCTTGCAAACGTTGACAGCAATCCTTTTTCAGGACCCACGTTTCACAGCCATATGAACACTGGACCAAACGTAACATTTTAAACGCTTATAATTTTAATATATTATCGGGAATGAAATTTTGCGATAGCATAGTAGGTAGGTTCCAGATTGCATAGTATATATCTGCCTGTTAAAACTACAGTCGTAATTTCCAATGACGTTACAAAAAAAAAGAGGTAGCTAAGTTATACGCCGACCGCAAGTGGCACATTAAAACTATGCTAATTAGCAAACCTGAGCTCAGTCATCGCGCCGTTGACAGCGCCGCTAAAATATTTTTTGTGTGCCAGTAGTAAACGTCGAATGTGGCTTATGTAACTTATCTACCTCTTTTTCTTCTAACATCAATGATAATTTCGGATTTTATTAGCGGTAAAACAAGATACGGCATTTATTTAATTTGGTATTCATATGCGATACAATACTTAGTTCATTGTTGATGCGGCGTCCATTGTGCATTGTTTGATAGCATCAGCTCGAGCGCTGTCGATACTATCGGCATTTTTTGGGGGTTTTGCAAAATATAATTTAAGATAAGTATATACATAGCCGTATACATATAGCCGTGATAGCCCAGTGGATATGACCTCTGCCTCCGATTCCGGAGGGTGGGTTCGAATCCGATCCGGGCCATGCGCCTCCAACTTTTCAGTTGTGTGCATTTTAAGAAATTCAATATCACGTGTCTCAAACGGTGAAGGAAAAACATCGTGAGGAAACCTGCATACCAGAGAACTTTCTCAATTCTCTGCGTGTGTGAAGTCTGCCAATCCGCCAGCGTGGCGGACTATTGGCCGGACAGGGGTTACCCTGTCATTCCGAGAGGAGCTCAGCAGTGAACCGAATATGGGTTGATAATGACAAAAATATACATAGGTGACGTGAACACGTCCCCTATGTATATTTTTTTTGCCTGGCGGATATGACCTCTGCCTTCGATTCGGAAGGCGTAGGGTTCGAATCCGGTCAGGGGAAAGCACCTAACTTTTCAGTTATGAAATTAGATATCACGTGTCTCAAACGGTGAAGGAAAAACATCCTGAGGAAACTTGCATAACTAAGAATTTTCTTCTCTAAGTGTGTGAAGTCTGTCAACTGTCTGTGGACTAATGCCTAACCCCTTTCATTCTGAGTGAGCCTAATATGGGTGTTAATGATAACGATCGGAGAGCACGCTAAACCAATTCCGGTCATAATACATCTGATAGTGGTCGTTAATGATTTAGACATTATCACCTAAGTCCACCAACATTCATTAAAGCAGCATGGTGGGTCTAAGCTCTATATCCCTTCTCCTATAAGGGCGATGACTGGCCCTGTAGTGTGCTGTTAAAATAGGCTGATATTATTGATGACCTAATACCAACCAGCCTCATTTTCGCATATATATTATTATGAATTATCTAACTGAGATCGCGAGCCATTTTTTTTTATATTTCAAACAAGTTAGCCCTTGACGACAATCTCACCTGATGGTAAGTGATGATGCATTCTAAGATGGAATCATTTACATCGCATCACCATCATATATGCATATGATGGTGATGCGATTATGCTACTGATACTTTTTCAGATGTTTTTTTTTATATTATTTATTAAGTAGAGTAAAACAGTGACTCCACTAAAAATCTGACGAGTTAGAGCGGTTTCAGACTAACATTATAAATGCGCGTATAAGCTCGTTTTTGGAAGCGAAAGAAAAATACGCTAGTCTGTAATCACCCTTAGAGTTTTAAGTTCTAAGCGCCTGCGATAAAACAATAGACATTTTTACGTTGTGCATCATACCTTCGACGTTCACTTTTTTTTGCGTTGCTACTTGTTCTCTCGTGCATAAGTAAAATCCTTTGACTTTTCTTCTATTCTATAGAAGAAGATCATCATCATCATCATTACGATCCCATATTCGGTTCATTGCAGAGCTCGAGTCTCCTCTCAGAGTGAGAGGGGTTAGGCCAATAGTTCACCACGCTGGTCCAATGCGAATTGGCAGATTTCACACACGCAGATAATTAAGTTTTCTTAATTCTCTGCGTGTGTGAAGTCTGCCAATTTTGCCAATGTTGTTCTCTTGTATGCAGGTTTTCTTACGATGTTTTACTTCACCGTTTGAGACACGTGATATTTTAATTTCTTAAAATGCACACAACTGAAAAGTTGGAGGTGCATGCTCCGGACCGGATTCGAACCCACACCCTCAGGAATCGGAGGCAGAGGTCAAATCCACTGGGCTATCACGGCTCTTTTACGGCTCTTTTTTGGCACGGTAATTATAAACTCTGTATATAATATTTTATTAATTTCATAATAATAATATCTAATTAGCAGTGGCGTAGCTTGCCTTGGAGGGGCCCTGTATCAAAGTTGGTGGCCCAAATGAAGGGTAAAGATTGCTCACAAAAGAAACCAAATTGCTCTCTTTAAAAGTTTAAAATAAATATGACAGTGACGTAACTTAGATAGGATGTTTCCAACTTTTGGGCGCACGTTTAACCAGGGAATAAAAGATATTGTGGATTACCTACATTTTCATAATTTTTGCTCTCAGACGTTAGGGTCCCCTGAAGTCTGGGGGCACTGTATCTATACTAATATTATAAAGCTGAAGAGTTTGTTTGTTTGTTTGATTGATTGATTGAACGCGCTAATATCAGGAACTACTGGTCCGATTTGAAAAATTATTTCAGTGTTAGATGGCCCATTTATCGAGGAAGCCTACAGGCTATATATCATCCCCGTATTCCTACGGGAACGGGAACCACTCGGGTGAAACCACGCGGCGTCAGCTAGTAATTGATACGGCTTAAACGGCGGTAGTTACGCCCCTGCTAATTAGAGGAACGGTAATTTTATTATAATGGCTATAGTTGTATAATCTGATTAAAAAGTACTTAGGTGTATGCTATTAATTTAATTTAATTTTTATAATGCGATTATAGGTAGGTAAGTTGTCTATTACAAAGAGGTAGAGATTCTCAACCTCTTTTATTTTCTGAGAGATAAATACTTCCCTTATCCACTCATGAATGAGTGTAAATAATGGCACTGGCAGCCATAGTTAAGGACGTCGCAATTTTATTTTGCCGTTCGGTGATCGTGATTACCTGTGCGACTGAGGTTCAGGATAGTAAGGTTCTGGGTTTGAGTTCTAGGTTATATTGGTTATTGAAGTCTAATGTATTTTTTTTTTTGCAATAAATTCTCAATAATTCTCTTCTCCAATAGAAACATGGATACACCTCCTTGACTCCTTGCCTTGAAGACTATACTACGTATCTACATGAAGCCGTCGCTGACGATCACTGTTACGAGTTTAGGTACCTTTAGAGGTATTAACAAGGTAACTAATACTAATTTAGATATTCAAACATCAGCACCGTAAAAGGCTCCTCAGCTCGTATGAGAGCCACGACGTACCTATGGGTCCAATTTAGGTATAGAGAGGTAGATCTGACTCTGCCTTGAGTAATTAGAATAGGCTGTTAATTATTTAATTTTCCGTACTGTAGGTCCGCAGTGCCTATCCAGTATTTATTAAAATTGTCAAAAAAGACAGCGGGACCTAAAATGAGGTTCGAATATTCTGAGGGGCAAAGGAACACAAACGCATGCGTTTAGAATTATATGGTAAAAGGTAAAGTACCCAATCCATACGCATTTAACTATGCCGAAGTGAATGTACAAAAAGCTCGGGCATGGACTACGTGACGCATCCGGCGTAAGCACCACACAGTAGGTACTGTCTACGTGAGGTCTACGGAGTCCACACTCCACACTAAAACAAACTGTGAGTCTGTGAGACCCAGTTTTTGTATTTTGTGTAGCTACACAATTTTTTTCATTCAAAGGTATTGCCATGTTGTGAAGGTTTCCCAATTTTTACGCTTAATATGAAAGTTTTTTTTTAATTGATGCTTGTCACTTATTTATTAATATTTTTTTTGATCTGCGTATTCTATTAAAACATAAGGCAAAGCAGTTCTCTTTTTTATTATAAAACAAAAAATATTGTGAAACCCATTTACGCTTGTATTGTACCTCCTCGGAGTAGGTAGGTGCAGTACAATCATGAAATATATAAAAATAAAAAGAATGCTAACTAACCATTTCAATGCATGAACAAACACACTAGTTTATTATCGCGTTGCTATTTACGTATTGAGCTACGCAATATTTGAAGTGAGTCTTGTGACGCATTTGGTAACATATATTATTGTAATATGCTACTTATTGGTAATTATATTTTTAAAGAGGAAGAACTTTAAATAGTCAAAACTCGAAGACAAAGCAGAGCGGCCTAGTAATTTGGCGCATAGTTATCTATCTACTAAACAAAATCTTCCACCGTATGTCTGTCGGTGTATTCACGATAAACTTGAAAATTACTGAATGGATTTTCATGTGGGTTTCAACAATGAATAGAGTGATTCATAAGGAACTTATTTGTCAAGGTTTTGTGTAAATTGGTTGAAATCTGAGGATATTTTTTTAATTATAATTGGAAGTTTTCATAATCATCAAAGTTAGAAGGTTTATAAATTGCCACGCAAGTAAAGTAAGGACATCTGCTAAAATTGCTAAAACATTTTAACTAAATCGTGAAAAAATAATAAGTGAAGTTATAAATATATACTTTTAGTAATTTATAGGTAAATTTTACAATCTTAATTTGGCAACTCTCAGCTTGACAGCTGACAATTTGACTTTGACATCACGACTGACACTGACAGTTGTTCTTAAAAATTTTATAAAACAGCTGTATATTTTATTTTGACTTAGTTTTAAACTTTTATTCACGACATTCGTATTTATTAGTACGTAAAATGATATTAAGGCATAGTTATTTATAAACGTGCATGTTATTTTAACTTTACACTTATGTAATATAAAAATTTTCCTCATCGAAGTGAATCATTTAGATCAGTAAAAATGTTTTCACGGAATTCCTGTGTTCAAGTGTTATTTTTGGCAAAACGTTCTTGGCAGTGCTGTTATCGTTGTGCTAAACTCTTATCGTCCCAGGCCAAGGAGAAACCTCTTGCAAACGAAGGCCCTTGGAGTTTGTATTCCCAGAAAGTCGCTGACGGTGTACTGAGTAAGGACCCTCACCAAGAAATGGTAGTGAAACATTTGCAGGACATATATCATGAGGTTTCTTCGTACCAACGTCCAGTTATCCAACCAAGGATTGGTGAATCATTATTCAGCATATTTCAAAGGAAAGAACCAGAGAAAATTATAGCGCCAAAAGGCCTTTATATTTACGGTAGTGTTGGCGGTGGAAAAACCATGTTAATGGATTTGTTTTATGAGACAGTACCAGTAAGTCCGTCAATACTATTTTAATAAAGTAAAAATGTGTACAAACTTGAATGAAACACTGTACTAAAATTGGAAATTCTGATTACATTCTATTTTCCTTATCACCTACAAAATAAATATTTTAAACTGAAGATCAAATAGGCCAGCATATTCCACAATACTCTTATTTGCTTACCTAAATTATACAGTCAGTCAGTCAGTACTTAGTGCAATGTTAATTCTTATTTTTACACAGGAATTTTATCATGGGAGTTATATGGACATATTAAGATCATATTTGAGGGTGTTCACAAGGATGTAGAATAGAGTATGCAGTAAAATATACAGTTAAAGCCAGAAACTGAAAATGGAATTTATGGGGCAGAAATCAGATTTAGGAGTGATATTTCAAATATACACTATGACAAATATACCCAAAACCTTTAAGACACATGTAAAATGACCCTTGGTCATATCCACATTTATATATCCACTGTCAACTAACCAATGCTATTTATGTTTCTAGATTAAAGAAAAGCTGAGAGTTCATTTCAACTCTTTCATGTTAAATATTCATGCAAGAATACATGAACTCAAAATCAAGTCGGGAAAAGGAGCCAGTTCCTTCAGAGATGAGGGCTCAAAACCTTTTGATCCCATCCCTCCAGTGGCAGCTGATATTACTCAGGAGTCATGGCTTATTTGCTTTGATGAATTTCAAGTAAGTTGAAAGATTTTAAAACTAGAAATAATAAAATATCTTATTTATTTAAATAATCTGTTTTCTAATATTATAAATGTGAAAGTAAGTTTGTCTGTTAACTTTTTACTCATAAATGTCTTAACCGATTTTGATACAATTTTGTATATAAAAGTTGGAGCAGAACATAGACATCCATGAAATGTCCATAGTTCCTCTGGGATTTGTGAACCACATCAATGTTGGGATCATCCACTGATAACGAATTTGTTGCCCATATAAAAAATTAAGTTACATAAAACTTGGTGATTTTATGTAGAGTCTAAAGGTACTTGATTGTGATTTTTGCAATATCACTTTTTCTATAAAGATTAAAATCCCCTTGCTTAATCTTTGCTAAAAATCTCTTTAATTGAGAATCTAGTTGGTTTAATACAATGGTTCAGTATCCTTGAGGAATGTTAATGGAATTGGTGGTGTTACTGTAGTTGGTGTTAATGTAATTGGTGGTAATATCGCCCTAAACCTTAATTAAAACCTAATACTATGGTTAATTTTGTTTTACGCCACTTGTTGATGTCCATAAGTTTTCCTAAACCGAAGGTTGCCTAGAAGTAATCTCTACTTCGCGATAAGGCCGCCTTTTGTATGCTGGTCTCTTTTTAATATGTTTTTATTTCACTAGTATTTGTCTTTGTGGTGTGCAAATAAAGTGTATCTATCTATCTAAACCTTATTGGACCAGCTTGGTGGGTCTAATCTCCAAATCCCCTCTCCTGTAAAGGGGAGGCCTGGCCCTGAGGCTGCTAATGACTATGTAAGAAAATATTGATAGGTTACAGATATTGGGGATGCGATGGTCCTAAAGAGATTGTTCACACAACTGTTTGACAATGGATGTGTGGTGGTAGCAACAAGCAACCGGAAGCCGGACGATTTGTATAAGAATGGCTTGCAACGATCCAATTTCTTGCCTTTTATACCAGTACTTAAAGCTCACAGTGATGTTATTCAACTTGATTCCGGCATTGATTATAGAATACGTGGCTCAAGTAACAAGTATGGAAAATATTTTATGTAAGTATGATAAAAGAACCCAGCAATTATATACTAGACTCCATAAATCAAAAACTGTAAATCATAAAAATAAAATCACCAAAAAATTGTGTCAATGTAATAGGGTAACTATCCCTATTAGGGATGATGACAGTTTTTAAATTGTATATAAATTAAAAGTATGCAAATAGTACAGGAATTTTGTAAAAGTAACAGTATATCTGCGATCATTACTTTAGGAGCTACAGGGTTTCAAAGAGTCAGATTTGCGGTGCTGCCGCGGATACCTGAAAAACGCCCCATACAAAATGGTACGATTTAATGACGTAGGTGATAATGATCGTTAGATTTGTATGGGCGTTCAAATAAAATTACTAATATCTTTTTTATTTGTGCGTTTATGATAGTTCAAATATTGAAAAAAATGTCACATTTAATGTAAAGAAGCTAAAATTGTATGAATTTTCGTCTAATTACGATAAAAGATTTTTAATAGATTTGAAATTTTATAATCTTATTTATTTTGCAAATATCCAGACAATCTTTGCTTTTTATGTATAAAATAGTTAACATTTACCTTATTTACCCGAATGTATCATAAAAATCAATATATTCAAACCTAATCATCATCCCCATTCTAAGTAACTAAAAAGAAATTTAAAAAATTAGCAGTAAAAACATTCACTGACTCCCCTGTGCATATAATCCTGTCTATCAAAACTAATCAAAGATAAAAGGTATCTTTCACTTGCTTATGATTTATTACTTATTATGGGATACCATGTATGTATAGATAAAGTAAGATATAAGATAAGACAACCAAGATTAATTAATTGCAATTATCTTTACAGAAATAGTGAATTGACGCCAGGCAATAACGACGTAGATAATTTATTCAAGTTTCTCATATCGAAGGAGACTGATACTGTAAGAGTTAGAGTAATAAACATACTTGGGAGAAATGTCAAGTTTGCCAAATCATGCGGCCGCGTTCTGGATTCTACATTTGAAGAATTATGTGATAGAGTATGTTAACTTTTTTATTCTTTATAAATTGCTAAGTAAGCTCACTGTCGGAGTTATTCCAACTAGTTACGAACAGAGCCCTTAGTCATGAGCTTGTTCATGACCTTGTCAATAATATAGTAAGGTTCACCAGTGTTTTAAATTTCATTCAAAAAACAATTCTTGACATATGGCATTGGTAATAACTGCTTCTTTGGTCCAGTGGTCAGCCTATGTGGCTTTGGATCATCATGCCCTGAATTCAATCCTGGGTCGGCCTTTGAAATATTGAGCTTTTTTCTTTTAAGAAATTCTCACTTACAAGTAACTATAATGATGATTGATGTTGATAATTAAAAACTCAAACACAGTCAAACAAACTCAAAAGAGTCTGACCCTGTAGTGGGCCATTAAATTAAAAAAAATCTATTTTATTTTATCTCTATTAGGCTTAGTTTACAAATACTTTCGAAACGTCAGGTATTATAGTGATAATAACTTGAAACTGATAGTGTAGACAGTAGATAAGTTCCAAATGCGCCTTGGTCCGAGAGGTCTTTCTTTTTTAGTATATCATCATTTAACAGGTATATAGCTTGGCAAAAAAGTGTACAAACGGAACTATCTTTTTTTCCCCCTTACAACACTATTTAACTTGTCAGTTGTTATTGTCTATGCTGGCAAAAGTGATTATTCTGTCGGCTTTGCAGGATAAGTTGAGGTTACGTTTACGTTTCTCGTATTCGTATTGCCATATTGGCAATAGTGGCGCCTCTATTAATTTCTACTCTTTTTTGCCAGGCTATAGGTAGGTAGCCAGTCATTTCAATTCATAGACTGATAATGATAATTAAAATTCACTGGTAATATTTCCATTACAGCCGTTAGGTGCCAGCGACTACCTCGTAATATCTAAAACGTTCCACACTGTGTTCATAAGAGATTTACCACAATTGTCAATAGTCAAACATAGATCACAAATAAGGAGATTCATCACTCTAATTGACACTTTATATGACAACAGAGTTCGGGTAAGCACCTTTTTCACCATAAATTTGGTTATTTTATTAATGACGTCATTGTTAATTAGTCATTATTAACTTTCCGCTATCAGAGAATACATTAATTTGAATTTATTTCAAAATCGATTTTTCGTCGAATTTCGACTGGACCGAGAGCTTACAATACCCTGACTATATATAGCTTGGCAAGTTTGATCGTAACACTCCCGATGGTCCGCGCCGGCCGAGGGGCGTGTAGCGATGAATGAACCTACAGCTGATGCACCTCACTTCCCCGCACGCACGATTTAACACCCGCGCAGTCTTTCCCCCCGTCGCCCGTCTTGCCAAGCAATAGCCTCATTTTGGGAAGGCTGAAAGTTTGTCAGACTGCTCTTTCCATAGGTAAGTATGGTAGCTAATTATGGAGTTTGGACTGTGGTGGGTTGAGAAGGTTTCAAGGCTCCAGATCCTCAATCGTCCAAATACATCATCCTTTCCAATGAGTTGGAGGGAAACGGGAAATATGCTTACCAGCGGGGACCATGGATTTTTCCGGGATAAAAGTTGTCTATGTATTTCCAGGGTAAAATGCACTTCCATTTTAAATTTCTATTTCAAAGTTTGGGTAACAAACCACTTACACACAAACTTCTGCGTTTATAATATTGGTGTGGTGATGAAAAAATCATTAATCCAATTAACGAAATATTCCAGGTTGTCATTGCAGCAGACTGCGAGCCCAAGGACCTGTTTAATTTGGACGAAGTGAAAGATGGTTACGGCGATGCTGACAGGGCTCTGATGGACGACCTGAGTATTACGAAAGACTCGGTATGTTACCTTTTAATTGTAAAATACGTTGGTTTATAATCTCACTCGTGATATTATAATCTACAGTCATATTGCGAACTGAAAATACTGATTACAATTTAACGTGCTATTTTTCGGTATATTATAATCTATCGGAAGTGAAACCGTTAAATTGTCAATGAGGTTAAATTTACCATAGAGTTACAAAAATATTACAGCGCGCATGATAAAAATAGGAAAAAAAAGACAATTGAGGGGAATTTTGAAAATCGTAGTGAAACTAGTGCGTTTATTATTTTTTCATTCAGTATTTTAAAGCACTACAATGTGATGGAGACGTTCTGATGATGGAGCTGAAACAACTCTTCAATGGTTTACAATAGCTACCTTATGATTGGGTTTAATTTATTTGTATTGATATATCTACGTGTTTGTGAAATAACTGTAGGGACTTACACAGATAACCTTCAGTAAATATGAATTATACAGTGTCAATTATACAGTGGAGAGGAAATTCAGTAATCCATTGATGTCGTCATAGAACTTACTTACCTATTTGTGGTCAGAGCAAATATAACTTAATGAATGACTATAACATATTGTCATAGTTGGTCCTTACGTCACGATGACGAAGTACAACGTCAAAACAAAACCCTGACCAGGAAATTACCCAATTAGCATTATCAGTAATTATACATACATGTAATAATATGTACAGTAGACGCCGAGTGTTTTACTCTAAACGGACGGATTGACGGCCTCCGTGCCGCAGTGGTATACGCGGTGGACTTATAAGATGAAGGTTCGATCCCCGGCTGGGTCGATTTAGGTTTTCTTAATTGGTCCAGGGCTGGCTGGTGGGAGGCTACGGCAGTGGCTAGTTTTTACGATTACGATTACGATTTTGCGTTCCGGTACGATGTCGTGTAGAGACCTAAAAGAGTGTGGATTTTTGATTGCACCATCACATCAGGTGCGACCACGGCTCTATCATAATCATTTTAGTACTTATGCATTTCTCGACTTCTATCTGAAATATTTTCTTGATTCGTCCTTTTTAGACCACTTTTTACGTAGTCGGGTAATAAGTTTATTTTTTAATTTAAACTATAATGTAAATGATGTCAATTTTTTCCAGGAGGATGCAAAAGCAGCTATATTTACAGGCGAAGAGGAAATGTTTGCCTGCGATCGATGTTATTCCCGCATTATGGAAATGCAGACGGATGAATATTGGGAAAAATGGGGAAAACATCTTAACTGATAATATGCGTAAGTGTGTTTATATTATGGTGGGCATAATACAAGAGTTATTTTTCGTGGTGTTAAGATCATATCATGTTAAACCTTCCCTTTAAAATAGACATAATACCAATTGGTACTGAGTATATGTATATAAATAAAAATCATTCTAAATATAATCATTCGCATCAGACATTATGAAGTTGTAGTGTGTTGAAGTGCCTCACTGTATTGTTTAGATTCTCAATGTAGGTAGCGTTGCTATCGGTAAATGTTCATTTTAAATAATGGCACATCTGAAAACTTATATTAGTATATACCTAAAAACTCGCCTAACTTACAATTTATAATCAATAAAAGCACAAGTTTATCATTAATATTGTAACTAAGCCTACGTTTAGACTGGACGTTTGTCGAGTGTGCTAGTTTAGCAAGCTATTCAATTGGCATAATATCTCATAATAATATTAGCAAACTTTGAATTTATTCTAGACAGCATATATCGGTAGCTTTACATTCTTAATTAATTATTATTGTTTACGTATGGAAATGGTGATAAATAAAGTGTTAAACTTAAGGATGTATTAGGATTCCAAAAGCGCCTTAAAACTTTATACGTATTAAGTATATTATAACAAAAATAACATAAAAGCAAAAACCATCCGGTGGTAGCTAAAGATTGAGTCTCATGATGATGCAGCTAAAGAAAATAGCTAAGCACAGAACAGACTCAGTTCCAGTGCCGGATTTACCAGCAGGCTAAGCTAGGCAGATTTGGTGGGGCGGGAAATTTAGCCCAGATGTTTTCTTACTAAATAAATAAAACGAAACTTGTTGTATTGTTAAAAATAAATGTAACGAAAAAATTGCAATTTTATTGATTGAGGCTAACTAAAGTGTTTTTAGATTGCTACGGTGACAGTCGCCTGTATGACGTTCGTAATACGTACTATTATCGTGAATCGCGGCAAACTTTCAAGAGTAAAATGAACTGTCACGATACCCATGCTATCTGAAAACACTTTAGGGTATCTAATTTCAGAGTTCAGTATAGGGGTGACAAAAATTTAACACCCTGTTGGCAGCAACTTTGTAAATTCGCCTCTGTTTAGTTATAGACATCTGTTTAGAGAGGCTACACAATCATGATTATGATTATTACGAGTATATTTTTATCGAACTTTAAACTAAAAAGAGTTTCTCAATTTGACGAAAGATTTTATTCACGTACGTGTCCAGAATAAGTACTCTTAAATTTTAATTTTTGAAATTTGGACAATTTAAATTTTTGTTTGAGATGTTACTTCATCTCTGGTGGTCCCAGGTCAAATACACTAAACATTTTAAAACTATCATATGACGTTCGTCATACGACGAAGTCGGTGCTTTTTGAAAATAAATTATAATTAAATATGTCAATTATATTTTACAATAATAGTTGCTTAGTCGTACGTTTGTGATATTTATAATAATCTTAATATATACGATACGACACGACACGAATAAACGATATTGAATGGACACGAAAATTGTAAGGTTAAGTTTCGAATGCAGTGATAGTTTCTGACGTGGTCATCCACATTATGAATGTTTATTTAAATATTTATTTTTATATTAAGTTAGGTTAAGTAATTGTTGGCAGTTTTTCAAGATACTGAAAAAATAGCGAGCATTGAGGGCAAAGGTACCGACAACCTACTTGTTACAAGCAACAGCAAATTGCAGGAAATTAGCACAACGAAAACTCACAACAATAGTGCTAGGCCTCAGACCAATTATAGAAGGACCAGTATTGCACCCAAATTCACGAACAAAATTGTCTGTAATTTTTTGAGGAGGACGAGGTAAACTCACACATCGAAAATATTCAACACCAATAAATATATCTGTGTCCTTACACTACACTTAAGCGTACTTACATTTAGCTCCCAATACAAACACATGTATTTTTTACACAGACTAAAAACCACATTCCTCCGACTCGTACACAGAGTATTCGATTACTTGATCGATGTTTGGCTGTTCTGGCTGAAGAATCGATTCTTTTTAGATATGTTTTTATTTCAAATTTGTACGTTTTGAAACGTAATTTCATCTTTTAGTAAAGTAGAAGTTGTGGACCGTTTTTTATGCCATTTACACAAACTGGCATTTTTAAGGAGCTCTTTACACGTTGAAAACGATAACAACAATGCAACATCGATTCTATAGAATCGGTTTTTATAAACGTTACATCGTTGATTCTTGACCTTTGAGAGAGGGGTAACGTCTAATGAGGCAGGTCCTTCTATAATTAGTCTAAGTGCTAGGCGTAACTCCCGAATAGTGTTACCATAGTACGTAACACTGTTCGGTTTCGAGAAACTGCTTTTATCTCTTTTTGTTACTTATTTCGCACAAAAGTAATCTAGAAATAGATTATACATTATGTTTAAGAACTCTCGGAGATAGATATAATTACGGCTGTTAATGATAATTAAGATGATGATTGTACCTACTACCTATTAATATTTATTTGGCTTTATGTTAGTTTTAGTGCCATTTTATTTTTTTAGTAGGTAGGTACTTCTACACAAATGGAGAGCACATAAGTAAGATTTAAGGTAATATTTATTGTTAAATGTTATACATTCTTACTTCTTCATTACCTACTTGGAAATGATTACATTTCTTGGAATTGTGAAGCATAATTATGTAGGTAGGTAGGTAATATGCAAGAAGACTGTAGATTGTAATATAAATAATGACTTGAATCAAATAAAAGCATTTCTATAGGAAATTTTCTCATGTATTTTGTCCATTTCTGTTTAGTAAATTTTTTTTTCTTCCATTTCGTAATGTACTCAATGTAAAACCTCAAATCATAATGTCACAAAGCTATTCCTACAGGTCGTTTGGGAATGTTTATTGCCACACGAGTAAACCTTGATACAATGATTTTTTTTAAATTTTTAAATAGTTGCATGTCATGCAAAAATTTAGACTTCCCTGAAAGAGCCAAATCTAGGAGGCCACGCTGATACGAAAATCGATGAGGCCCAACGCCAATTATATATTATTTACCAAGTTTTGTTAATACTTTTAGCATGGTCGTAGAAAAAGTATTGTTTGCCATTGCACGTAATTAGCGATTGTAGTACTCGTGCTACAATGCCATCCATTACATGACAGTGGCATAAATAACTATTATGTATGTATGTATGTCTCTTTTTAGAAGATTAGTAACTTCCTTCAAGGTCACATTTATTGGCATTGTATTATAGTATTGCATAAACCTAATTACTAATTCTTGGTAATATGTATTATTAGTACTAGGTACTTAGTTAATAATTAATAATAAAATTAAATGTACCTATATAGGTAACATATACCTATTACAAATAAAATTATAGAAATAATTTATTAAACTTAGTTATAGTTAATTTGTAGATAAAATAAATAAGTTTGTATAAAATAGTACAAAAGAGTGCACTTAGTACAGTATTATACGACATTCTCGATACCTTATGAGGCATTGTTCATTATATTAGTTTGAATTATTTCGCCACGTTCGTAGCGGCGAGATTAGTTGCTATTTTTCGTATTTATATTGCGATTAGAGAATTATTTTGTTAATTTATTTTAAAATAAATATTATTTTTGCTTAAACGTCGTGTGTCATTTATACTGCCCACGTCTAACAAGCAATTTTATAAATTTAGCAGGTCAGAAGTTTGAAATAAGCTCTTCGCACTTTCCTAGTCTGTGCTCATATAATATTTTTCTGATTGTGTATTTCACTGGGGTCATGATTACCAGATTTTTAAGTCTATGTCAGAGTCGAGACCTAACAATAAAATACTAATAATCATCATCGTCATCATATCAGCCGATGTACGTCCACTGCAGGGCATAGGCCTTTTGTGGGGACTTCCAAACATCACGATCCTGAGCCGCCTGCATCCAGCGAATATTTGCTACTTGATGTTGTCAGTCCACCTGGTGAGGGGTCGGCCAAAACTGCGATTTCTAGTGCAGGGTCGCCATTCCAGCACCTTGGGACCTCAACATCCAACGGCTTTTCGAACCATGTGCCCCGCCAATTGCCACTTCAGCTTCGCGACACGTTGTGCTAGGGATTTGCTGGATGCAGGTAGCTCAGTATCGTGATGTTTGGAAGTTCCTACAAAAGGCCTATGTCCTGCAGTGGACGTCCATCGGCTGATATGATGATGAAGATGAAAAATAAATTATGGAAGACAAACAAATTGATTAGTCAGAAACATTTATTGTTAATTCTTAAAGCTACTAGTCGTACATATGGCTGTAGTACTCTTGATACACTTGTATGTAGGTCTCCTTCTCCGTGGGGGACATGAGTGCGATGACGTCATCGTCCACACTCGTCAGGGCCACAGGCTTGCCGTTCACCAGCACCGTCGGAGCATTGTCTTCCACCTCGGAGTCCTCGCTTTCCATTTCAGCTGGAAATTCAGATTTTAAATTATTTTTTTTATTTTATAGTATAAGGTGGGTAACCTTATACTTATACTAGCGGACGCCAGCGATTTCACCCGCGTAGAAGTTAATGCAAACTTTCAACCCTTAATTCACCACTTTAGGGGTTGAATTCTTGAATCACGTTGTATATCTTATTTTTTCATGACTTATGAACATATTTTTAAAACTGTTGATGTAGATTTCATCTTTACTTCACTTATTTAGATTGATATTGAATGTTTTAAGGTAACTGGTTCATTATGTATGCTGATTTTTAAATAGAACTCGAAGAGCACTTTTACATGATGTGTTTTAATTCGCCATCTTTTGTAGAGTGAGGGTGACCAAGGGGTTGCCAGAACGAGACGGCCAACCATCGTTCGGAAATAGATAAAACATATTACGTATTATAAATTCAGTTCGGAAATACCAACTCTAAAAATGAAAAACGTTCCGTACAAACTTTCAACCCCTATTTTATCACCTTGGAGGTAGAATTAATCAAAATCCTTTCTTAGTGGATGCGTCAACATCTACCTGCATGCCAAATTTCAACCCAATCCGTCCAGTAGTTAGGGCTGTGCGTTGATAGATCACTATTTCGCAATATTTTCACTTGCATCGTAGTTTCGTAAACCTACGATGCAAGTATTTCTTTTTTAATGGGCCTTTGGTTTCTAATTTTATACTTTCTGTTTGTGTCAGTTTACAATTTTTTAATCTAAATTAAATCAATACATTATACAATATACTATTTATCAAATATCAAAATACTCACCAACGGCAGCCAGTTCATCTTTGAGTTTATACGGATCTTTAGATTCATTGTCGCTGGAATCAGAACTGTCTGGTTCAGCGCCCTTCAGAGCACTAGCTGCATTGTTACCTAAAATTCATATAAACAGGAACATGAATAATTATGGACCGGCAAAGACAACGTCAGTGTGATGAAGTTTTTTCAGACAGGTAGTTCCAGAAATAACCATACCAACAAACCCATCCGATTTATAATATTAACTAGACCGCGTGAAAATCAATGTAAACTTTCAAGCCCTATGTCACCACTTCAGAGTTTGAGTTCTCGAAATTGAATCTCATTATATTTCGTATTTGTTTTTATGATTTATGAACAAATTTTTAAAACTGTAACTCTAAACATGAAGGACTTTCTATACAAACTTTCAACCCCTATTTCACCTCCTTCTTATTTTATTTTCGCAATAAAAAGTATCCTATAATCCGTATTATGTTCTTAAACCGTGCCAAGTTTCATTTGAACTCATTCAGTAGTATCAACGTGATGCCCGAATAACAAAAAAACACGGACACACAGACAGACAGACAGACAAATAATAAAAAAAAAAATTTTTTTTTGCTACAGTATCGATTATATATAATGCCCCCAACAAAAATTTTGAAAATATTTTCAATGTACAGAATGTACAGAATTCGTATAATAAGTATAGATTCTAGATGGCGCTAGTAGTACTCTATGCCACGGTAACGATTGTTGTTACAAATGGTATAAGTAAAATCTCAAATTGCGAATAAATGTATAGAATTCGGCCAGTTTTATTATAAGTATAGATAGATAGTATATATGTTTGTGCTGACCAGTGTTCTGTTTCTCATGCGCCAGCAACACAGACATGATGTCGTCGTTCTTCTCCTTGCCCGCCGCCTTGCTGCCGGCCGCATTGCTGGCCGCCTTCTCCAGCGCCGCGTCCGTGGAATGCACACTGTCGCTCTGCGAAAACGTTATGATATCCGTTTTTAAAAAGTAGCTCAATCATCTCAGACCAATTATAGAAGGACCTGTATTGCACTCATATTCACGAACAAAAATGTCTGTCATTTTCTGAGGAAAACTAGCGTAGATTTGGTATGTATCTTATAATAAACCAGAAGTTATTGTCCGTTTTTTACACATTTCAATTACACAAAAAGGTATTTTTACGGAGCTTTTTAACCGACGAACACGATTACAACTATTTAACATCGATTCTATAGAGACAGTTTTTATAATCGCATTAGATCGTTGATCATATACTTTGACAGAAAAGTAACGTCTAGCGAGGCAGGTCCTATATAATAATTGGTCTGAGTCAATCATACGTTCGGTAATAACATAATTTACTATAGTATTTTTTTCCTTACATGGCAAAAAAGGTAAACAAAGATCCGTCGTCACGACATTCACATATTTCTCACAAACCGTCCGTTTAAACTAAATCATTTATATACACATCACTTCATTTAACGCGCACACCGCGAATTACATAAAAACTGCTTGTAATTAACTATTATATCACATTTATTTCACTAAAAACGAAATCACAACAAGTTTTATTTCTACAGATTAACGAAAATGTTGCGAATTTGACATTTCGTAATGCTAGATTGTCTATGAATTGAAGAGACGAGAAAGATACATGAAATTATAACTTATCGATAATTATGTACATATTTTTTAATTTTAATATTTGTGTCCTTTGTGGCTTATAAATAAAATAAATGTGTATCTTTATTTACACAGCACCAAAGAATATATTATACTCCATGGAGAAGAAGTAAATCTACATACATGAAAACGTTGGACATAGCAGCGACATTATTTCCGCATACGAATATTTTTTCATAAAGTCAGTGGCAATTTTAAATGGAGATTTTTAATTTTAAAATAGTTGAAGGACCCAATTGAGAAAAAACAAATAATAATTTAAAAAAAATATATACAACCGACTTCAAAATATTAACGTACCCACGAAATTAAAAAAGGGAAAAATAATATCATTATATTTTCTGCCAAGCCAGTGTATTCAATCTATTAATTCAAGGTGTACCCTATCGTAAAGATTTTTGTTTCTCAGACATTATTTTTGTCTGTCATGTGTTTTTTTCAGTAACGACTTAAGTCAACATCAGACGGGCTTGGCAGCGACTTCAAAATGATCAATAAGTAGAAAATATAATAATGTTATCTTTCCCTTTTTAGTTTCGTGGGTACGTTAACATTTTGAAGTCGGTTGTATTTTTTCATAATATTTTTAATATACCTAATAAATAAATCAATCCATATGAAATTCAACCTAAAATCCACCCATCTGAATGTCGGAATTTTCGGTTAGTTATATTATTGTTAGTCATACACTACTCAGCAATCAACAATAATATAACAACCAAACAACAAATAAATAACAAGACTAACAATTGCAAACGAAACAAATAAGTAATGATGATATGGAACAAACATTGACACGACCTCACTGTGAGCATGGAAGCGACAATGTGGCACTTTTTGCTCGCAGTTAACTCATCCTAAACCGAGCTTAACCGATCGCGGCGCGAGTGCTCCCGAATGTTTGTAATTATATAGCACGATCAAAAATTATTAAAAAACCGATAAACCGATTCTTCAACCACTTGCAAAATTTTTAAATTAAGAATAAAGAAAACAATACACAAATACGACTTGAATATTATGATTGCTGGATCAGAAAATTAAATAAAAGATTTGAAATACTAATGGAAAAAAATTTATTACTTTTGTTTCGCAACATGGTGAGATTTTTATTTTTCTGGTATACGTAAATCGTGATAGTCAGAGTTATTAGGATATTATATAAAGAAGTTTGAGAGATAGTGATGTACAAGGGGCCGAAACTTTAGTACAAAGGTTTTTGAATATATGACATTATGCGGTAATAAATTTAGTAGGTTCTAGAGCTAGAAAAATGTTACGAATTATAATTAGAGACAGACAGTAAGTGTACATTAATTCCAATTATGTTCTACATAGTCATTTGGACTAGTGGTGTATAACCAAGGTAAAAAAAGAAAGAAATAATAATCTTTAATTCAATAGAAAAATATTTTTGTCGCTTTTTTGTTTTTCTCAATTGTTTTCTTCAACAATTTAAAAATTAAAAATTCCCATTATAAATTGCCACTGACTTTATTTCAAAAATATTCGTATGCGAAAATAATGTCGCTACTATATCCAACAAAATGAAATGAAATGTTAATGTTTTTTAACTTTTGTAACTTTTGTATCTTTTGTAATTTTTAAAAATGTAAACTGTAAAATTTTTGTAATTTATGTACTTGGAAATAAAGGCTATATTATTATTATTATTATTACTATATCCAACATTTTCATGTATTTCATGATTCACTTGGTGTATATATTCTTAAAATGATATTTAATTTCCTAAAATGCACACAACTGAAAAGTTGGAAAACGAAACGAATATGGAACGTATTCGTTTTTAAGATGACGTATAGTAACGGATATTTTAGTTTAGTTATTTCAGATATAACGATACCTACTTGATATCGTTACGATGCCCGCGGTTAACTTCTCAACCCTACTGATTGTCTTTGGTTCATAGTCAGCCATTATTGTTGTTTAAAATTGTCATCTAAGAAAATTTCAAGTATAGATATGTTGTCAGTGACGTAACTATACAAGTATACAATTTGATGCCCGTGGGCCGTGGCGAATCGGCCCAACGGGCTGACCCATTCGAGCCCGTGGCATTTGATCAGACCTGCCACCTTAAAAGTTACCAGTGATGCCTATATACTATCTTTATACTGAGTAATTATATGATCTAGACAATAAATTTTAAAAGTAGACCATAATATTAACTGAGAGATACTGCGCATTCTGCTTCTTTATTTATTTTCCGCGAATATCACTATCTCATGCTGAGGTTGGATTATTTTCGTGAAATGTATCAAGATATCAACCATCATTTAACGCAAGCCTATTGACAATTTTTTTTACCAATGAATAAATATACTATCCTAAAGCTTTGCGCAGTAACAAACCTGATCGTTGTTGACGATTGTACTCTCCACCATCCATACTGGCCGTTCCTTGCGCAGCATGGAGGCGTCGGTGGCGTTGTCGGAGTCGCCGATGGTGACGTCCACTCTGGTCTCCTCGACGGCCAGACCCTGGTTGCGCGTGGCCTCGCCCGACCATTGGTCGCCTGGTGGCCTGTTCAACGGCTGCTTTGATGTTAAGCTGAAATGGTTTTACAAAATGTTAATTTATATTGATCTAGCTGTATATTGGCTAGCTGGTCCACAATTTCCATTTCTCGGTATGAGGAGTGTGAGGCGCCCTAAGTGGAGCAACGACGTCCGTAAGGTGGCTGGCATTGATTGGATGCAAAAAGCCAATCAATAAATTAATTAAACGAATAAAAAACCCGACTGCATAAAGTTTATAAAACTGAAAAAAAAAACAAGCTCAGTCCAAAAGTGTAGAAAGCAGTTAGAAAACAGTCGGGACCTATTAAATAATGTAGAAGAAAATCGTTCTATCCAATATCTAAGGTCCCGACTGTTTCTTAATTTCTTTCTACACTTCTGGACTGAGCTTGTTTTTTTTTCTTTTCAGTTTTATAAACTTTATGCAGTCGGGTTTTTTATTTGTTCAATTAATTTATTTATTTCACACTTTTTAGTTACGATAGATGGTTAATTTCCGATTTACTAATTACGTTAATTAGAAAGTACGATAATTTATACGTCCAACCGAGGTTAAGCAAATATTCAAAAAATTCTACGGAACGCTCGGTGGGCGAATCCGACTCGCACTTAGCCGATTTTTATAATCAATATATTTAATTTAGTCTATTTTATAACTTCACTTCACTTCACCGCCGTCATCCGCCTCGCGTATTTTGTATAAACAACTAATAAATAAAGTTTTTCTAATTGTAGTTTTTTTGTAACATGGCCATGATATACCATTTTAGAATCCTCATAAAAAGTTCTTGAATTTGATACCCATATTGCAACATAAGAAAAAAAATATTTTTTTTTCACCTCGAGTCTATAGCGTCTCACAGTCGTCTTGTTACTTTATTTTAGTTTGACCTATCTAAGAACACTTGCGTTATTGAGACAAATCTAACGATATCCTAATTATGTAAATCCGTTCAGTAGTTTGGAAGATATGAATATGAGGTAATAAAGAATATTACATACATACATACATACAAGATACGCGCGAAAAACACGTCTCGGCATACGGGTTACGGACGGGTAGAAGTATACGCAAAATGTTCAAAACAGCATAATGCAAAATATTCATCCCGATAGTAAAGAAGCCGCAGACAACACAATTTAGGAGTTGCAGTTAAATAAATTCATAGACACATACCCTCGGATTGTGTTGATGTCCACAGGTTCAGGTTCCAATATTTCCGGTGCCAACTTGATGCCTTCAACCTCCCTCAGCAGTATGTAGAGTGTCTCCAGTTGCTCGTTGAACTTCGCTAGCAGGAGCCTCGAGTCTTTCTTCGGGAGAGCTGACTGATCCTCCTCAACTACTTCACTACAGAAAGTGCATCTGAACTCTTGTGTCATCATATCGTATAGCTGATCAGCCTGAAAAAAAATGTTTGTTGAGAAAAAATAACTAAAGCTCGTGATAGGAGACAATGAAATCTAGAAGTGATCTATATTGGATCGGAATCTGAATCGGACATAAAAATATTAAGAAGAGTGATATATGGTAGGTATTGTATTCGTGGAAAATACTGTTCCTGAAAATAATGCCCACATTATTAACGCCTTTACGAATCAACATCAAGAAGACATCGTAATGTGCGTGTTGCCAGTGATGACATATGGATCTGAGAAATGTTCGTTAAATAGGTTTATGCCTCGCAAAAAATCGAATTATCTTCGCTCAGAAATCGAATCAGAAATGACGATATTCGTGGAAGAAGTTACCGACATACTTGTTGAGCTATATTGGGCGAGCCATTTAGCTTGGAGATGAAGAAACTATTCCCAAGTCCAATGCTGCTGGAATACTGACTCGCGCGGAACAGCGGCTTCTTCATCACCAAGGAGGCGATGGAGTCGCTGGTTGGTTGCAGTCGAGATCGTGGTGGTACTGGTAGGTAGAACGATACCAGAAAAAAAGCTGCTCCACGTGGCGGAAAATGAATAGAACCAATTTCTTTTACTAGCATACTTGATACTATAGGTAACGTTCAGTTGCTTAACAGGGCTGGCAAAATGCCACGGGGCCACAGCTACAAGGGGCTACAAATCTGCGAGGCTTTGAGCTCAGAAGTAATTTAACATTAAAAAAACATACAAGAAAATTTTTCTGAAGCTCCGTCCAATGAATTTACCGTCGGCCTCAGATGGTATACTAAGTTACGTCACTAATAATGTTGCAATGACTGCCTCATTGGTCCCTCATTGGTCATAACCCTGATTGGTCAGCTGAACCAGCTAACCAGTGGTTAGCTGGTTCAGCTACGGATTATGAAGTACAAGATTCAGGTCAGGCCTACAAAACAAAAAAAAAGGAAAATCTTAATAGCAGCCTGGAGTTGGAAAGTTGGCGGTGTTAGTACACCTCCGTGCCTCGGAGAGCACGTAAAGCCGTCGGTCCTGCGCCTGATCTCTCACCGGTCGTGTCGATCTGCCGTCCCATCGGATTTCGAGAGTGAGGGAAGAAAGAGTGCATCTGTGCTTGCGCATACACTTGTGCACTATAATATCTCCTGCGTACATGGTTAATCCCGCCATGAGATTAGCCGCCGTGACCGAAAAGTCGGTCGAAAACATTAATGTTGCAATGAAAAAGTGATAACGGCAACCCTGGACAATTCTTTTTTAATATTGCTGGTTAGGCATGTGATTAAATTACCTCAAGATCAGTAAACGTTTTCCCACAGGCCGGACACTTGAAGCTGGCGCGACTGGTGGCGTCGCGCTCCTCCGTCTCCATGCGTTTGCGCATCAGGTCCAGTTTGTACTTTACCACGTTCACGAACGTTTTGTAGTTTATGAAATAGTAGTTCACCTTTTGTGCTTTGCCGTCCGCACCTTGAATTATATGAAAATACATTTAAGAAATCTCAAGGTACACTAACAAGATAACTCGAAACGAAAATTATACTTAGGTATGTAACATTTTCTTACCAGTTTCCATTTTGAGACGCACTTGAATAAATTTATCATTTTTCAAAGTAGCTATTCTAGCTCTCAACATTTTTCGTTCAAATTTCAGGAGTTCACAAATATCATCTTCCTTCATACCTGAAATCAAGGAATACTTTTTGTAGACTTTGTATACTTACCTACCTAATATGTATTATACCTACCTACCTACAAGGTAGGTACTTACATAACTGGGGTTATCAATTAGGTGTAAAAAACCCAGTTTTTATATAGGTTAACCTATATAAAACTACCTATTAACTAATTCTTTAAAATGATCTCGGAAAAAAAATTATGTAGGTAGGTAAACTTTTGCTAGGGGAATTAAACTTTTTTTTAACACATTTAGAATTTATAAGGCACGTAGGTATAGCTTTCTAAAGGTGAAATATTTTCAAAAATTACCTTTAAAATTGATTTTCGAGTTAAATTGTAACAAATAGATGAACAAACAATCATGTTAGTTTATATAGATGTGCCTAAGTCGTAAGTACAAGTATACATGTACTCACGACCGGCAGTAGTCATCTAAGAAAGTAATAAACTTGTATTTTATGGCTCGGAATGGGTGTTCTCTCTGAAGCGTAAACGAAGACCGAGTGAAAACGTGCATAAAGAAATATCTAATTATCAAGTCAGCTTTCCCCATAGTAAGTAATAATTGCTGCATATCGCCGTAAGGTTGATAGTTGATACTATTCTCTGAAGTACATTTACCTCTGGATGTAGATTTATGTAGGTAAGTTGACTAGTGGCGTAACTACAGTATTTGAAGCCCGTGCGTGGCGAATTCATTGGACAACGAAAAACATTATCATCATTAAACATTAGCCGAATATTCGGCTCAATGTTGACAACGAGTCTTCTCTCAGAATGAGAGAGGTTAGGCTAATAGTCCATCACGCTGGTCCAATGTGGTATGGCAGACTGCACACACGTAGAGAAATAAGAAAATTCTCAGGTAGGCAGGTTTCCTCACGATGCTTTTCCTTCACCGTTTGAGACACGTGATATTTAGTTAAGTAGGGAAGTAGATACCTACCTACCTAATAATAAGGTTTAGTAGGCAATTTAACTTACAAGGATTTCTGACCAACATGTCAACTATCAAGGCATCTTCTATGGTGTAGAAGCCTCGCACGACGAGCCGAGCGAGCTGTTTCAAACTACTGGGCACTTCAGTCACTAGTCGTTCCTCGGTCATAATACCTGGAATTAGTATTATAGTAGGTAGTAGGTAAACGTAAATATATGGTATCATTTATTTGGGGTTCCGTACATCCGAATACAAAAGAGGAACGCTTATAAAACCACTCTCTGTGTCAGTCCGTCGCAGTACCTAACTTTATGAAGTTCTCCGAAACTATTACAGCGACTGGCATGCTCTTGACTACAATTATGCCTGATAGTGATGGAAAACAATTATGAGGTCCAAGGTGAAGCGCGCTTGCCTAGAATTTATGCCTTTAAACTCTTGCCTTGAATATGCTCAAATGGTTTATTCCCCGTGGTCCCTGCGAGACATATAATACTGCCGAATTAAAAATATGTAGTGATCAATGTTATATTCGATTTATTTTCAAAAAATCGGGAATACTTTTAACGTAATCGGGAATACGTTTAACGTATTTTTATTGATTAAATCTATCTTATTAATCGACTTCAAAAAAAGGAGGTTATCAATTCTACACGTATGTTTTTTTTATTTATTTTTTTTATGTTTGTTACCTCATGATCATTTATTAACTAATTTCGAATTTTTTTTTTGTTTGAAAGAGTATACTTGGTCCCATTTTATTTTCATGAAAATCGGTTTAGTAATTTTTTATTAAAATCAAAATAACTTAAATAAGTCTTTGAAGTCGGACATATTTGAAAATTTTGCACCTTTTCTTGGTGAGATCAGAAAGATCAATCACCCATATTTAATCACTTTTTAACCGACTTCAAAAATGGAAGGTTCTCGATTCGACGCGAATTTCAGATTAATTAGTACCTTATAAATTCGTTATTTATTAACGAATTTCGATACTTTTTACTTCCCGCATCACACTATTTTCCATATTAATAACATAACTTTCAGGTTTTATAAAAAGAGGAAGGTCTGGCCATCGCTGTCTTAGTCTTTAATATACATAACTATTGTTACGTATATATGTACGTAAAACGAATCTACAGCAACGCACGACTATGAAGTGTAGACCTATCACTTCAGGGGTTTGTTTAAGGGTAATAGATCTCAGTGACGGGTACGTAAACATTTTTATCAATGGCTTCACTGTTTCAACAGCAATTCAATTCATCTTTCATCATTTGTAGTTTAGAAAGAGATTTCAAATAAGACCTTTACAGTAAGTAATAATATGATTCAAAATTATAGATGAAAGATTTAGAATTTAAAGAATAGGTACTTTGATAATTTAGTATAAATGGTCATGTAGGTGTTTTAAAAGAATACTATATTTATTAAAAATCGAATCATTTATTCTTAACGACAAATATTAACATAACTTAATAAATTAAATGTAAAATTGTCTCATAAAAATACAAAATTGTAAGATAATTATTTTAAAAAAAAATTACATTCTTATAAATATAAATAAGTACAATTAATACTTGGCAGTGAGAACAATCCAATATTTATGCACCCAATAAAGAAAATCATACATTATCGTTGGTCTATTGGATGGCATTCTTGCAAAATTAAATTATAAAATATTCTATTTGACACTCATGCTTACTGAAAGCAAATTTTTGGTAAAATTTCTACAAATATAATTAATCAATTAGATTAAGGGCTATGAAAAATAATGTGTTCTATACATACAGGTATTTAATTATACCACTATATTGAATCGCTTTCATAAAACTAATTTAAATTGGCAAACTTGTGGCAAAAAAAAAAATTATAAGTAGTGGTAGATAGAATTTATAACTGCACATTACTACAATAAAATACAAGACAGATGTTTAACATAAAATAGTTACACAAAGTAAACATTATTATACCTAATCTATATGAAAACAATAGTAACCAAAATCAGTCTTGTTATATTGATAATGCTGATTAATGAAATAGTAAGAAATCTAAAATCAATATAAATGTCACCGTTAGATTGTAAAATACATTAGTTTATAATGTCACTCATGATATTATAATCTACCGTCATATTGTGAACTGAAAATACTGATTACAATTTAATGTGTTATTTTTTGGTATATTATAATCTATCGGAAGTGAAACCTTTAAATTGCAATCTTAGAACATCAACTGTCCGAACTTGCCCCTGATTGGTCGGCCTTACAGCAGACTGTTCTGTGTCCATAGAGTTAGGAATGAAACACATATGTCAGTCAAATACGTATTTTACAATTTAACCGTAACATAGATAAGCAATCTATAATGGTTGAGAGATATGTGAGCAACAAGTCTTATCAAACTTACTGTGCAAAGTATATTAGGAAACTAAATTCTATGAATTTGTGTCATGTTCTAAGAAAAGTCATATGGAACACAAACAATCATCAGACATCCTGACTATTTGAATCAGTTGCTGTAAAATTAACACACACAATAAATACTTAAAGATTACATTTACATGTACAGGATACTTTTAAAGAAATAACTACCTAAGGCTTTATATATGTACATTTAAAGATGAGACAAGAAACATTATCTTGCATACAATCATAATAATGGTAGATAAAATATTTCTTTCTTGTCCAATCACTGTATATATCTCAGTAAAATAAAATAAATCAATTAGAATGAGTTCTCTCCAGTATCATTTGTATATTATCCAATGTTTGGTATATAACTCTAAAATTTGGACGATCACTGGGATGATGGTTCCAGCATTGTTTCATTAAATCATAAACACATCTAGGTGTATTGTCAGGGCAGGCGAGAACATTTCCGTCTTTCAAGAATCTCACTACTTCTTCATGAGTCATACCAAAGTATGGTTGTAAGGCAAAAGAAAATATTTCCCAAAGACATACACCGTATGCCCATACATCTGATTCTAGTGTATATTTATTGTACAATATGCTCTCTAAGGGCATCCATCTTACTGGTATAGCGTCATGCTCGTCACCTTTGTAGTAATCTTGTAAATATATTTTATGTGACAATCCAAAATCAGCAATTTTAACAACCATGTCATCATTAATAAGACAGTTTCTAGTAGCTAAATCACGGTGCACAAATTTTCTATCAGAGAGGTACACCATACCGGAAGCAATCTGCCTGGCAATGTGCAGGAGATCCATGTGATTGAGAGGAGTGACCAGGAGTCTCAAGTCCTCTCTATTTTCCACACCAGGTGGAAAATTTGTTGCAGTGCTGCTTGCTCTCAAGTACTCATTAAGATCGCCTTTACCCATATATTCAAATAACAAGCACATTGGGCGCCCTATAGCACATACACCTAGTAATTTGACAATGTTTGGGTGATCAAAATCAGCTAACAAGCACGCTTCCCTTTCAAAGTCTAGTTGGAGATCATGTGAAGCTTCATCCTTGAGCATTTTAACAGCAACCAAAGTGAATTCTTCTTCAGGAACTAAGCCAGGAGCTTTCGCTTGGAAAACTCTTCCAAATGCACCCTGACCTAAGTCGCGGATGTAAATAATATTGTTTCTAGGAAACTCCAATTTTTCCAACTTAGGGTTAAGTTGAGCACCAGTCGTGTGGTAAGCCAAATTACTTGGTAGCTTATCCAAATCAATGTCAACATTTTGCAAATTTCTCCGGCTTGATACATTACATTGAGAATAGTGATTTTTCAAAAAATAGTGGCACAAGAGGGCAATGGATGCTATACCTAGAATACATCCTAGTCCTCCGACTGAGAGCAATAAGACAAAGCTAGGTGTAAAATAATTCTCCATAATCATTGGTCCATTTATATTGTCTATTTCTTCACTAAAATTGGCACATGTAGGTATGTCACAAGTTTGCCACCTCACGTTAGGGTCCATGGTGTAACACCAGGGTTTGCGTTCCTCACCACCGGCATTCCTGCAGTGATTAGTTGCGTTTTGAACTTCAGGGAATACTAAAGGAGGTCTTGTGTGTTGGTGAGGATGCTGGGATTCCCAAGCCTGGCAAGCTAGACCAGTTTCAGTTACATTTACAGTTCCCTGGTAATACCTGCCGTTTCCTCGGATGCATGTTGTTGTCACTTGACTGTAGTCCATATCTATTATTCCTGCATTGTTACAAGTCACTTGAGAACCTCTTCCGGAGAATTTCGGGAGGTCCTTACATTCTGGAAATCGAAAGTGTCCCCTAGACTCAAAGAATACGCCGCGTCGTTTCTGTTCTTCAATAACGATCCAGTCGTTGTAACAGAATTGCATTTTAACAGCCATGCAGTCTTCGTAACACAGCGGCAATGCGAAATAACCTTCACTATCTTTAACGATGCACTTGGGGAAGGCATAGGCGCAGAGTAGTTTTTCAGCTTTGCTTCGACAAGGTTCCTTCAAGGTGGATATCATTTCTTTCCATAGTCCGGTCGTAATCTTTTCGTTTTCAAGGCCTCCCGTGTGGTTGTACCACACGAATCCAGTTGAATAGTGCTTACAAATTTGTCCATTGTATGGACCACAATATAGATGCACTGATTTAATTGAAAGAAGCACTATAATAAATTTACAACACCCGTTCATTGTTATAATAGAGTTAGTCTTTCGTTGTATAAAATATAAAATTGCATTTTCATTTAAATTTAAAGCTATTTACAAAACGCTGAAAACATTATATTCAGTACACAATGGCGGAAGCATTATTTATTATTGATTTTAGCAAAATTTTCAGTGGTAAAGTTAACCGTATTCCGTAGTGGCACTGTAGCGAAATATAAAAAAAATTTAATGTTGCCAGCTACCCAAAGAAAAGGAGTATTTCAGGAACCGGCTTTGTAAATTGTATACAACGACGATCTTGTACTACAAATCAAAGTGGAAGTTATCATTTTGCAAAGTATCCATTTTTTTCAAAGACACATATAATAATAATACATATTCGAAGATGCTCGTAACTTCCGAGACTCGTATTTTCCGAGTGTTCAAAGAACAGAACAGTCTGTCATACATACACAGTTCCATCTCTTCACTCTCCTGTCCTTTTTTGCAAAATACTTAAAAACCCTTTCTCGTTCCTTCCTGCTACTTCACGAAATATCATATTCATATATCGTATAAGTTAAAATGTTGGTATGGATTGTCTCCGTCTAAATAGCGTTTCAGTTACAATTATACCTGATCATTTTAAAAAGCACTCTCAGCACCTATCGTATAGTATTAAGCAATTGCATTGCATTTGCAATAAATGCAATGTCTATTGAAAAGATTAGTTTATCGCCTTTTGCCAAAATTAATAGAATTTGTAATATTTTCCAAGAATTTGGGGATAATTGTACATTAGAATAGAATATTTAAGTTTTAAGAAAATAGTAATAAAATTGAAAATTATTGAAATTTCGTTATTTTTTGTCAGGAATTGCCCTAACATCTGGCCGCACTATGCCCGGGCTTACTGAGCCTTAGTAATTCGCCACTGCAACCAAGGCCTTCTCAATAAACATCATCATCATCATTATCAACCCATATTCGGGTTCACTGCGAAGCTCGAGTTTCCTCTCAGAATGAGAGGGGTTAGGCCATTAGTCCACCACGCTAACCCAATGCGGATTGGCAGACTTCACACACGCAGAGAATTAAGAAAATTCTCCGCTGTGCAGGTTTCCTCGCGATGTTTTTCATTCACCGCAAGAGACACGTGATATTTAATTTCTTAAAATGCACACAACTGAAAAGTTGGAGGTGCATGCCCCGGACCGGGTTCGAACCCACATCCTCCGGAATCGGAGGCATAGGTCATATCCACTGGGCTATCACACCATATAGTAAGTCTCTGAGCCTATGCCGTGGATGGGCGGACGGACAGTCGACAGACGAACATGGCGTTACTATAATGGCTCCTTGTTGACTACGGAATCATCCTTAAAATGACATAAAGAACTTTAGAATCTTAGCAAAATCAAATTTACTTTTGGTATTTATAATTAATAAAATCTTTAAAACAGGTATACAATTTTATTATTATGTATACTAAACTTAAAACAGAATTATTTTATTATAGCAACATTATTTCATTTCAATCATAGAATGTTGGTAATGATCCGGCAAAGAAATGTCATTCTGTCAAAATAAATACTTTGAGGCAAACAGAAAAAGTGCGATTGGAATAATAACCTGTGAATGGCTGCTATTGAGAAAGTAAAGGTCGTCGTCCTCGGTGATTCCGGTAAGATGCACGTCATTTACATTAAAACGTCACTTTATTCACTTGTACTAAACAAAATAAATTATTTAGTGATTTAATACAGTTACTAACATTTGCCAACAAAGTTTGGAGCCATGACACTTGTCAGTTGTCTTATACGCTGTCAGTGGCAGGTTGGGCAACATTCAGGTTCCACGTTTGAGCGGGAAATTAAAAGAACTACAAGAATAGAAAATATTTATCAAATCAATTTGATAATTTTTTGTGGTGTTTTGAAGTGGTAGGTACTGACACTTTAAAATACTAATTATTTAACACACAACAATATTATATTAATTATTTGTATTCTATTAATTATTATTGATAAAATATTATTTATTTCTATTTGTATTAAGAGCCATGCATATATGACCTCTGCTTTGATTCGGAGGGCGTGAGCCGAAAATAGGTTGCTAATGATGATGTATTGAGTAACAGCGATATATCGAAAATATATAACTACCCTCCCTCTATGACATAGGAAGCTGTTTTGATAGCGACCTTATTAATTAATGGGGCATACTTATGGAATTCTTAAAATTAGTACTCTCAAAAAGAAAAAATGTTTTTTTTTTAAATCATTACCTAATATAATTTTATTTCATTGAAGGCGTCGGCAAAACTTCATTAACCTACCTCATCGCCCACAACAAGCCATTACTATCCCCGGGATGGACAGTAGGGTGCTCAGTGGAGGTCAAGTTGCACCGGTACAAGGAAGGGACACAAGCACAGAACACATTCTTTGTTGAGTTGTGGGACGTTGGTGGCTCCAATAACCATCGGAACACCAGAAATGTGTTCTATCAACCCACACATGGTAAGATTTATCTCTTTATACAGGTTGTTGGGAGTATTTCCCATAACTCTAGGGTTATATTCTTTAAGGAAAATTAATTAAATATGTCCAAGGAACATGTGTTCTAAAATGAATATTTTCGGAGTAAATAATATTTATTTTGTAAATAGATCTTAAAATGTATGTGTCCCTTATATATGCATCCTTATATCTGTTCGCGTTTCGGCTTTGCTAGGGAAGGAGGGGTGAAGGACTTACTGGAAAACTGCTTCTTGTCTTCACTCGCACTCACAATCACAGCCAAGTTTTATCACATAGTTTTTTGGTAGTATAAAAGCGTAACATAAAAACAGATGAATTGTCGCGGCGCGTGCGCATAAAGCGTTTATAGGTTGCGGAGGATTACGTGCGACTATTAACTTAGTTTTCAGCGGCGTTTAGGAATAACGGGGATTATGCGGGACAGAGACGTACTTATTGGATGCGTTGGAGTAGGAGAGGGATAGAGAGCGTTACCTTTGCGCGAACATACTGCCCAGCTTTGAAAGCTTTGAAAAGCTTTCAAAAGAGGAAGCGAATGAGTATATAATAAAAAAAAAGAAATACTAAAACAAAAAAATAAACTCAATTAAAATTAGTACTGAGTAGGAATGATGCGTGAGCGTATTACAGATCATCTGAGTATACCACTTCTTAATAATCTTAACGAAAGCGTTGCGTGAATGTCTATGCTTATATGAATAGTTTAATAATATTACCTAATAGCTATTATAGTTAACTGCATTATTAACAAACTGTTCCGGTTGGTATCGGTCGCGTGCGTCAATCTTGCTTGTATCAAACTAGCAATGTATTCAAATCCGTTGTGCCAAATGTTCGCATGACGTTTTAAGGAGTTAATGTTAGCGAGAAATGAAAAGCGTAAACTTAAAAAATTCTTTCATCTCGACACTCTCGAACTAGTACATTATACACATATTCATTGCGCCAAATGTTAGCACAACATATAATGAGTTTTTATCCAAGCGCGCAATGAAAAGTAAATTAAATGCGTGGTTTAAAACATTTGCGAAGCGATTCAATATAATAAGCGACATCTATCACGTTCACTGTCCGAACGCGCGACGAAGAAACTCCGATATTTAACTGCAATCGATAGTATGTCGAAGCGCTTTAGAAATACGTATCAAATTGCCATGAGGCCAGGAGCGTGTTAGAATATAAAATATGAGAGTACCCGCAACTGTTCGAGTAGGCGAGATAAAACATTTGCGAAATATACTTAACGAAATTATTGCGAACTAGCGTGATAATAATACAATAAATATTACGGTCATATGGTAAGTTTGAAATATGACTTAAGCGAGGTAACAAATAAATTGAGTTTAGAATCGAAAGAAGTTCTATGTTGTGGTAGGTAGGTACCTATGCGACAACCAGCTCATAGAATTCTTTCAACTAGGTACATGAGGTACCTACGAGTATAGCGATGTTTTTATGTAATGTGTGTAACGAATAAAATTTGTATTGATGAATGCGAGCGTAATAAATAGTGTTTTTAAATAAAAACAGTTTGCGACTATAATAAGTGCATTTAAGCGATAAAATAGTGAAATATTTAGACTAACGTTAGCGTTTTGTTTTTACCATAGCGGAAATTCTTAAGTACCTACAAATAGTACATACTTAAACTATATTACATCCAGTTGGATGAGCGTGTTATTCTATGAGTAAGCGACGTATCTTTATACAGCGTTAATTGTTAAGTACCTAAAACTATATACTTAATTGGACGTGCGTTTGTAACGAATAATTGTAAGCGTTTAAACTAACTAAGTCATAATTAACTTTTGCGAGGGTTATGAAAAAGCGAAACTTAAAATTAAAAATGCGTGGTGGTTAATATAATCCTAACTAATGCGAATACTTTAGATTCTTATAAGTTACCTAAAGTTTATTAATAAATATTAAATATGCGTATAGAGTATGATAACCCTAAGGAATGCGAATACTTTAGACAAGTTAACTAAAGTTTTATAAATAAATATGCGTGGTTTTTTAAAGTAAAGATAACCCTAATTTTTAATGCGAATACAGACTTTAGACTTTTGTAAGTTATCTAAAGTTAAAATAAATATGCGTGTTTATTAGAGAAAGTATACCTCTAATTTTAATGCGAATACTTTAGACTTTTGTAAGTTATCTAAAGCTAATGCGTAGAATCTTATTAACTATTTTATTGCAAGTTGAAATACAAGCAATTGGCTAAACCACAAAAGATGCTGAGCGGGTTTTCGTGTAAGATAAACGACCGCGTTGGTTTTTCTTATCCAAGACCGTAAAAATAAACAACTATTTTGTAACCTAATTAGGCATAATTGTTTCAAGTAGATAAGCGTGCTAATGTTTTGTAAAATTCAGTATTACTGTGGGGCGAGAAAAAATGTGAATTAAGTTTTATTTTATAGCATGATTTAATGTTATGCGTGAAGCAACGAAGCGTATTAAATAATTTGCGACATACCCACAATAATGTACATAATATTTTGTCTGCACGACAAACAATCGTTGCAAATTCTAGCGGTAAAGTTTAGGTATTTTACCAGGCGTAATTTTTTTTCAATACAGAGTTAATAAACTATACTGTATCTTAGTGCGAATAGTATGAATCTTTATTAGCGTCCGCCAATACTAAATAAATAGTTTTATAAAGTGTATTTTTAAATAGTTCAAGTGTAAATTAACTTCGCGTTGTAATTTAATTTCTATAACTTTTAATTCTTATGTTTACCTAAACATGCGGGATATTAAATTTTACGTATAATTAATTTTATAAAATTGCGATAAGTTAGTAGATAATTAAGTAAAACCCATAAATGAGCCTAATCTTTAGTGGGAAAAATTATAAGAAGCGATTAAGCGCGGTATTTGTAAATATTTAAAATTAGTTTAGCGTTTCATTCAGCGTAAGAGATATAAATATGAAATAGAAAATGCGTGCATCAATGAAATAGAAATATTTAAATGCGTGTATTAATGAAAGAAGTGAATAGGTTTGTAGGTAGTGTTTTTGAGATCAGACCTGAAGGATGAATTGTCATAATAATTTCCTTGAGTCTGGCGTTGCGTGGTAAAATTAAATACTTTTTCTGGTTCTCTTGAACTAATAGGTTTATTTTTATGAAGCGGTTTTTCTTCTAACTTGGAGAAACTGCGGGTGTAGTTATAGCGATTATTAGTGATATTACGAAGGCGATGCGATTTTGGCTTATAAGAATTTTGTGATACAGGTGCGTCACCCATTAGAATAAAGCCTAGGGTAGTTTCAAATGCGTGTGGCAGTCCAGGACTAGATAAAATTCGGCCTTGCCTAAGGATTTTAGTGAAGAATTGAGCGCCTAAAATAATATCAATCCCACTAGGTATATGGAACTTATTATCTGCTAGCGGAACATTCGTTAAATGAGTAAGCAATGATTTATCAATATACGAAGTTGGTAGATTATCCGTTATCTTGTCTATTACCAAGGGGTTGAGTGCGTAAGAGTTATTATTGAATTTTGAAAAAATGGTTAAGTGTGAAATACCTCTTATGTTACTGGTGGTTCCACTGAACCCATTAACTTTCCTTGGATATTTCTGCGTTTTAATATCTAATGCTAAGCGGTTAGCACATTCACTTGTAATAAAATTATGTTGCGAAGCGTTATCAACTAAACATCTAAGAGTAAATTCTTCTCCAAATGGATTTAAAGCGCGAATAGAAGCTGTTCCAAGCAAAACAGTGCGAGCGTCTTGTTTATCTTCATGTACGGAACACAAAGATACCGCGGGCGGTTCTTGATTTGCTACATCGATGGTATTTTGCGTAGGGCTTGTCGTACGATTATTATTACCAATAGACGTGTCGTCCCGGCATGGTTTATGCGAAAAACACAATAAAGTGTGATGCGATTGAGAATTACAGTGCGTACATGATTTTATACTTTTACACGAGCCTTTTTTGTGAAAAATTGACAAACACGAAAAACATGCATTAAGCGATTTAACTAAATTATAACGATCTCGCGGAACTAACTTTAAGAACTCTGAGCAGTGGTATAAATGGTTATGCGTATCAAGTTTACAAAGCGGGCACTTATGTTTTGAATCCTCTGACGGTACGAAAGCGTTGGTTTGTGTAGAAGTAGGTATTTCTTTAGGCACAGAAACTATATGCATAATTTGCTGATTTTGCGTTTCGACAGGCGTAGAATCAGATAGAATTCGATCATTTATTTTTGCTAGTTCTTTATTGTACGTGTATTGAACAGCTGAATATAGTTCTTCAAATGCGAGTAGCGATTGAAAGTTCGGTTCGAAATTTGCGTCAAATTGCATACGGGCAATATTTAATTGTTTGAGTAGACTCATGTATTCTTTGCGTATACTACTTATGTTGGCGGCTTTACTCAAAAAACATCTAGGATTTTCTTGTGCACTCGTACTATCATGATAAATTGACTGCATATATTTGAAATATGCGCGAACTTGTGACTCTAAAATTAAAATCTCGTGTCTCGCATCTGGTAACGATTCGGTTGTGTGAGGAGGCATCGTATAATCGTATAATATTGTATATAAAAGCGTAAAGGACAAACAAATTCGTAGGTATACTCAATTAAAGTACCTACTGAGTAATATGCGGAAAGGCGAAATAACTATTAAGCGAATGAGCGTCTATGCGAATACAAACGAGGGTAGGTTTTGATGCGAAAGAAAATATGCGTAAAACTTAATAGATTATTGAGATCGACAGTGATTTTAAGCTAATAATGCGTTTATAACAGCGTATGTATAAAATAAGTCACGTATAGATTCATCAAGCGAATTAATAAAGTGGTACACTCAAATAATTGCAACACGTCAGCGAAATAAAAATGGCGTGGCGAAATTGCCTAATAAAAATGCGTAGAATTAAAATTAAATAGCGTAAGCTCGAAGGACCTTTGCGTATAAACATATGCGAAAGAAAGCGAAAAAAGGAGGTTCAATCCGTGGCTCGAAGTGACCAAAAATATGTTCGCGTTTCGGCTTTGCTAGGAAAGGAGGGGTGAAGGACTTACTGGAAAACTGCTTCTTATCTTCACTCGCACTCACAATCACAGCCAAGTTTTATCACATAGTTTTTTGGTAGTATAAAAGCGTAACATAAAAACAGATGAATTGTCGCGGCGCGTGCGCATAAAGCGTTTATAGGTTGCGGAGGATTACGTGCGACTATTAACTTAGTTTTCAGCGGCGTTTAGGAATAACGGGGATTATGCGGGACAGAGACGTACTTATTGGATGCGTTGGAGTAGGAGAGGGATAGAGAGCGTTACCTTTGCGCGAACAATATCCTAAGACGCAGCGAAACTTATTTATTGATAAATATCACGAAGTAGCTAGTTAGTTTTCCTGTGCATTGGTTGTTATAAATTAAAAACTAAAAAAGAAATAACAAAAACAAACAAAAAATCATTAGCAGGTAGGAAAACATATTGATCATTACCTGAACAGGTTGTCCCAAAAAGTATTCTTTCTGTTTTTGTTAATTCATTTTTGCTATAGGAGTATGCAGTAGGTAATATGCTGAGCAGGGATCTTTCTCTACACATTTACCTACATAAGTAAACCCTGATAATTATCAGAAATAACATTTGCAAAATATTAAATTAGTATTTAGCAAATTGCAAATGTTTAATCTGGGTATTTGGGTTAAATCCAACAGATTAAATAATATGGTGTGTACTGTGTATAAATGAAGTACACATTATTAAATATTCAAAAAAATTGCAGCATCACTCAAAGTTTTGAAAGTGATGTGAAAGCGATAAAATTGGCTGGCGATTGGCCTGATTATACTAAATATTAAGTTGTATTCATTATAAAGCTTGTGTATTGTTTTCAGGTATAATACTGGTACACGATTTGACAAATAGGAAAAGTCAAGGCAATTTACAAAAATGGTTGTCCGAAATCCTCAATCAAGACAGCACAAACCCAAATTATCAGCATTTAGATGTGGATCCAGAACAGTTTCTAGGCTCTACTAAGGTAGGTTATAGTTTTAGTACTGCTAGCAGTGAGAACTGCCTCATCAGTCCAGTGGGAATTTTCAAAGTTTTCATACTGTTACTATCGCGTTAACGTAAACGCGACTTTATATGGAATTAAAACAGTTGTGCAGTAGTGCCACTAGATGGCGCTGTTTCAATTCCTTGGAAATTCGCGTTTACGTTAACGTGATCTTCACAGACCACAGTATCAAACTGTCACTAGGCCCTCTGTTAGCCAATGTGACTTTGGGTCACCTCTGCTTCGGCTCTACTGGGTCTACTGGGTCAGGCTTTGAAATACTAAGGTATTCTTTTTCCCAGTGTTGGGAAGTTTATGGTGATATACCCCCGTGCCTCAGAGAGGATGTTAAGCAGTTGGCTCCAATTACTACCATTATCATTTGATAGTGAGTGAGTGAAGTTTCAAGAGTTAAACAATAGTATTACTAGGCTATCAACCCACATTGGAACTGCTGAGGTCAGGCACTGTAATAGTAAAATAGGGTAATAATGATGACTATTGACCATTTTTAATGCCTCCTCATCAACCCATATTCGGCTCACTGCTGAGTTCGAGTCTCCTCTCAGAATGAGAGGGGTTAGGCCAATAGTCCACCACGCTGGCCCAATGCGGATTGGCAGACTTCACACACGCAGAGAATGAAGATAATTCTCTGGTGTGCAGATTTCCTCACGATGTTTTCCTTCACCGATTGAGACACGTGATATTTAATTTCTTAAAATGCACACAACTGAAAAGTTGGAGGTGCATGCCCGGTCCGGATTCGAACCCACACCCTCCGGAATCGGAGGCAGAGGTCATATCCACTGGGCTATCACTGCTCTATTTTAATGCCTACCTCATAGGATATTGAGGAGGTAGGCATGGAAAACCCATAAATAAACATACCTTTCTACGCCTCGTGTTAAATAAATTTTTGAATCGATTTGATGACGACGACGACGACGATGACGATGATGTTGATGATTTCTACACAATCGAGTTCCACGCAGGTATAATCCTGCTGTGTGTCTGCTAGTTAAGTTATAAAAATTAAATAATGATTATTATTTTTTATTTATTTCATATTAAATAATTTTTAGATACCCATCCTCGTCATTGGAACCAAATATGACTTAGCGGAGGAGAACCAAAGAAAGAATCAATACAGGAGGCTCGCCAGCAGCATAGCAGAACAGTGTGGCGCAGATGAAATATTTGTTAACTGTTATCAAGCGAGGTAATCGAATAACTTGTCCATGTTACGTTGTTGTTGTTGAGTTGAATGGGGATGATGACTAGGTTTGAATATATTGATTTTTATGATATATTCGGGTAAATAAGGTCAATGTTAACTGATTTATACATAAAAAGCGAAGATTGTCTGGATATTTGCAAAATAAATAAGATTATAAAATTTCAAAATCTATTAATTTTTTTTATCGTAATTAGATGAAAATTCATACAGTTTTAGCTTCTTTACATTAAATGTGACATTTTTCAATAAATTAACTATAAACATAGACACACAAATAACAAAGATATTAGTAATTTTGTTTGAACGCCCATACAAACCTAACGATCAGCGAGCCAACGACGTCACTAAATCGTGCCATTTTGTATGGAGCTTTTTCCAGGGATCCGCGGCAGCGCCGCAAATCTGACCCTTTAAATCCCTGTAGCTCCGAAAGTAATTATCGCAGATACCCTGTTCCTTTTACAAAATTGCTTTGCTATTAGTATACTCTTAATTTATATACAATTTAAAAAACTGTCATCATCCCTAATTAATCCCCGGCAATCAGTGAAAAACAATTAGCCAAGAAATTGATCGGAAAGGGTTGGGTATAAGTACTTACTAAAGGAAATCCTTGGGTATAAATCCTTGTTTATACCCTAGTTTTTTAATTATTTAGCTGAATATAGCTAGTAAGTAGTAATTTAGTTAAAAAACAGATAAGTACTACTAAAGAGGAAAGATTTTTATGTTTGTTTGTAGCAATAGGGCCCAAAAGTATCAGACCGTACATACGAGTAACATATTCTGCTATCCTACCGACCGATAGTAACATTCTTGTTACTAAAGTATACTTATCGGTAGTTTTTTTTCTATTGATTTATTAAAATTTAATACTCTAACTTTCAGATCACTCGCTCCGGGGAACAGCAATACTGTGAAATTGACCAGATTCTTCGACAAGGTTAGTAGAAAATATATTGCAAGAAAATTATAATGACTGGCGGACGCCCGCGACTTCGTCCGCGTGAAACCCTACTACTACCCCTACCCTACCCCTACCCTACCCAACCCCTACCCTACTCTTGCCCTACCCTATCCTTACCATACCACTACCCAACCGCTTCCCTAACCCTACCCTATCCTTACTCTACCCTACCCTACCCTACTACGCGACGGAAGCTTAAAATATAGAGTAACTTCTCCCGTTTCTCTACATTTCCCTTCACTGCTCTGCTCCTATTGATTGTAGCGTGATGAAAAGTATACTTTAACCTGCCCAGGAGTATGAAGAATAATCGTACCAAGTTTAATTAAAATCCGTCGAGTACTTTTTGTTTCTATAACGAACATACAGGCAGACAGACAAAAATTTTACTGATTGCATTTTTGGCATCAGTATCGATCACTAATCACCCCCTAATAGTTATTTTGTAAATAAATTTAATGTACAAAATTACATACACCATAGGAATGTTACGAACGAGTTTGCCAAGCTATAGCCGTGGTCGTGGCCACATAGTGCAAGAGGTGCCATAAGATATCAAAATAAAAAAAAAACATACATAGAGCCGAAGATAAAACCTCCTCCTTTTTGGAAGTAAGTTAATAAATGATTATTCCAGGTAATAGAGCGCCGCTACTACTCGCGCGCGAGCCCGTTCCCCGACAAGAGGCCTGCCATTCCATCCTACGTGCTGGACTCCACGCCTGTCTCCACCAACAAGCGCCCGCAGTACTTGAGCCCCAGGTTCTACCACATGGACTAGCTGACAGCTGACAGCTAAGAAGCTGACACATGTAATCGGTTATTCCAAAACATCGGCCTTATTTATAAACATGGATTAGGATTTAAACTTCAAAGGGGAATGCCCACCGGCAATACAACGTCGGCCCAGGGACCCCAGATATACCCCCGTATAAAAATTTAAGATGATAATACGATGTAGAAATAAGGATCTGAATAAATGATTGGCCCAATCAAGGTATGTTACTTCAAGAATTTTTTTTTTTTACAACTCTCTTTTCTAGGGCAAAATGTTTGCCGTTGTACCACAGCGGCGGAGTAACATTTGAAGATAAATTATTCCAAGCCAAAGGTTTACCATTTAGCTTAACAAACAAGAAAATTAACAAACAAACCAATACGTAAAGTTCAACGATCTGTGTTTGTCTCCGTTGTGGACAAATTGAAGATGAATAAAAATGTCTTAAAACGTTGTAGTAAACTTTTTTTGATAAAGTAATAATTCCATTATTAAAGTAGAATTACCATGATTTTTAAGATATAAGTAAATTGCCGGGCGGCTAGGGTAGGTCTGGGCCGGGGATGGGCATTACCTATTATTCAAAGTAAATTGAACTTAAAACAGTAGTAACTAGGTCCACTTTATTTTGAAGTAAATTGAGGTATAAATCCCATGTCTATGTATATGGAGTAAAAGAAAAGTTGTTTTTTTTTATTAATATTATTACTTATTCTTACCAGTCCACGTAATTCTTAATGTAACATCAAAAGTACGACAGTTTGATAAAAAATAAAAATATCGGAATTAATGGTCCACTTCAAACCGGGTATACTTATCGCCCATTAAAAAAAATGCAAGATATTATCAATATATTACTATATTAGTACACATTTCTATAGTTTCTCTTATAAAATTATACTTCAAAATAACCATATTTCTAATTTATTTATCTCTCTTGAAAAATTGTCCTTGTTATATATATTATCTGTATAATAAAGTGCTTCTGATATACCCGATTCAAATATAAATTCTGAATGCATTCCATTGTGTGTAATCAAATATCTCTATGTATACTACAGCCCTACTCGATGTATAGGTACTGTACCTACAAACAAATTGGAAATGCATGAAAACGCATGTTATTTCATAACTTATTTATTTTAAATCATGTAGTTTGTTTAAAAAATGTTAATCAAAATACATATAATAACTATATCTTATTGCTGTAAGCTTATTATTGAAACTTATTTGCATTTATTTAAGAAGTTAATTATAATTATTATTCGGTGTGTAATGACTAGAGATATATACCCTCATTTTTAATTTGTTCGTTTGGTAAACAGTACATAGAACAATGCACTTGACTGAATCGGCCAACTAGCTGCAACCCGGTAGAACTAATTTTTACGAGCTGAATGGAAAATATTATATCTTATTACTTTGTGTACCTGAATGCCGTAAGAGTACGTTTCACAACCACAATCATTATCATTTGCAGCCGATGGAAGTCCACTGTTGGACTTAGGCCTCTTGTAATTCTATGGACTTCCAAACATCACGGTCTCGGGCCGCCAGCATTCAGCGGCTATTTGATATCGTCGGTTTACTAGAGATCGACCAACACTGCGTTTTCCGGTGAGAGGTCGCTATTCCATCACCTTGGAACCCTAACGTCAACCGGATCTTCGAACTATGTTCTACGTGTACCTATAGGCACGTCTTAAATCGTGAGTTTATAAATAGATTTGGTTATGGAAGTGCATAGAAGTCTTTGTGTATACCTATATTTAAACATACTAAATACTAAATAAGTTGCAGTGTTAAATTAAAATAAAGAAATTAAATTATTTTCAAACCATATCTATTATTTATTATTGGAACATATTGAAGTGGATTCTACTTCTGTGTTATTAAATAAAAGTAACTTTTAGACCGCCGTGATAGCCCAGTGGATATGAGTTATGTGCATTTTAAGACATTATATATCACGTGTCTCAAACGGTGAAGAAAAAACATCGTGAGAAAACCTGTATACCAGAGAATTTTCTAAATTCTCTGAGTGTGTGAAGTCTGCCAATCCGCATTTGGCCAGCGTGGTGGACTATTGGCCAAAAATGATGATGATGATGAACTTTTAGACATCTGATATGATGTACGTTTATTAAATGCAAGATTTATAAAGCCCAAACGCGTATATAGTCTACTTGAAGCGAAGCATTTCGACCATCGTTCTGGTCGAGTCCCCAGGTGGGTAACCAAGACTCCCTGCCGTCCCAAAAGTCGGTCGAGGCCTGCAAAACAAAGTTACTATCAAAAAGTGTTATCACAAATACTAAAAAATATTATCAGTATATTCTTTTAACTCTGGATGTCTGTCTGTCGGTCAGTCTGTCTGTGGTACCATAGCTCCCGAATGGATGAAGCGATTTCAATTTAGTTTTTTTTGTATTAAAGGTGACTTATGTGCGAGTGTTCTTAGACATGTTTGAGGCAAATCGGTTGAGCCGTTTAAAAGTTGTGGGGGGTGAAAGTGGGAATAAATAACCGAATATTTGGAAATATACTCGTGTGGGGTCTCAAATGGAAGCGCAATCAATGAAAGAGAATATTGATGACTTAATCGAGATTGTACCTAACAATTTCTTGACATTCGGGGTTTTTCAAAATTTTCAATTTTATGTTATCAAGACGAAGTGTTTATTATTGCCATAAACGTTCGGTTGTCAACTTACTTTCGGTGAAGAGTTCAACCAAGGTTTCGGAGTGGGGTTCTGAAGTCCGTCGGGGAAGTATCCGCTAACTCCACCGACAGCCAAATTGATTATCAAGTAGAACTGTAAAGTAAAGTAAAAGTGTACTTATTTAGGAATTGCCTACAGAAATTAAGGTTATAAAAAAAACATTTAGAACTTCGTTCCACGTAGTGTTCCGTAGGGTACCTAGATATAAATTAAACTACTGAGTTAAAACTTCTACGTAACTGAATTCAAAGTAATTTCTTGATTTATGTTTTTACCTTTTGATCGAAGGGAGCCATTTTGCTGCCATAGCGCCAGGGGTTGAGAATGTTACGGTTGTTGTCGAAACCTCCGTATTTCCAAAAGCCTTCCTTGCCGGGATCTACTTTTCCCATTTCTACGTCATCGATGCTGAATTTGATGTAATCTGTAAATTAAGTATCATTCAGAAACTCCTTTACGAGTTTCTGGCTACGCGCTTTACAAAATCACTCTAGGGGTAGGACAGATACGACAGCGTGGAGTCGAAACCAAACACAAGTGAAGATTACACAGTAAGCTCTTAATAAATAGGTAAAACAAAAATTAAGAATACGTAAGATCTGGGTATCAGTGACACAAAATTTTCTAGGGCTAGGCCACTATGGAGGTATTTGGAAAGTAGGTATATAGGCTCTTAATTAGCAAGTATAAAACGCAACTTTTTTTTAAATTTCGACAGGATATCACGAGAAATCAAGTCCTGGTGACTTCTTCGTCACCCAGACGTGGGCTAACTCACGATCTCGGAGGATCTTCTGCGCTTGTCCAAACCCCCATCCTGACGCCGCTGAGGTCCTATTAAGGAGCCTACGGCACTTACACAATCAGAAAAAAAACACCACAGACTCTCGTTCTTTATGAAATACATAATACATATTACAAATTTTCAAAATATAGTAACTGCTTATCACGGTTTATAGTAAACTTGTTACCTGGAGTCCATTCTAACTGATAGCGATGGAATTCCCTGTCGTATCCGAGTTCGTTTTGCCGGCTCCAGTGTGCTCGATCCCAGCCATTGAGTTGAGGATATGGTCCATAATGCAAGGTAGAGGCGGCTGCTTGAGTGCCAATGTTTAATCCATTCTGTAGTAAATTCCGGTTACCTCGCGACTCCATAATGTCTATCTCGCCTGAAGATGGCCATGTTCCATACGCATTGAAGGCTGGCATTAGCCAGATAGCTATTATAAAATATCGAAATGATTAACTTTATAAACATACATACTTAAGTACTTACTACTATATATTTCAATACGAGAATTTTGATCTGAATACTAGAAAACCTTGTCAAAAATAATATTTCTAACAGGTATTTTTTTCATAATTATGAAGGGAGACCCTGGAAGCCAGATTTAGCCTATTTTAAGAAGGCTGTAAAGGTTTGTCATTGTCAGCGTGCCGTGCAAGCTCCTACCATAGCTTAGGTAACTACTGTAGCAAATTGTGGATATTGGGTTGCGGCTTTGGATGATAGCAGGTTTCAAGGCCATCGTCCATCAACTCGTCGAACTATGTGCCTTTGAAGTATGTAGCAATTTGTCATATATCTATGTATAGTGAGATCGCAGTAAAGAGTTCCTATCAATTATTAAAAAAAAAAGTATTCAATGAGTACCTGGCCACAGCCAATCCCCTGCTGGTAGCTTGGCTCGCGCCTCGACCCGACCGTAGCGGAAGCTGAAAGAGTTGACGGTGCGGATGCGTGCACTCTTGACCGGGTTCAGGATGTTGGTGGGCGTGCCCGTTCGCTCGCAGCCGTACCATTGGGGATTGGTACATCTGTAAAAATAGACGGGATATCTGTAATTTAATAAATGGGATGCATACTTGTGAAAAGTAAATGAGATGTCTATAATTTTATTATTAAGTAGTATGTTTAATCATAATTACCATTACCGGCCCATTGGAATAGTCCATTACATAGCTCCTTCTTGGAGAGGAGGTCTACCTTCTTTTCGTTTATTTGTTACCGATTAAACAAATAACCTTCGAGGAGGTCATGGACTATTCCAATAGGCCGGTAATGATAATTATGACTAAATATACTACCCAACATTGTTAACAATTAAAAACTATTAAGCTGTAAGTACTACTCAGAGATCCTGGGTTCGATTCCCAGCTCGGGTCAGTTTAGAATTTTATATTTTCTAAATTGGCTCAGGTACGGTCAGGCCACCCTTCTGGCGGCAAAGACGTACCGGCAAGCTAGTTAGCGTTCGATTACATTTTCACATAAAAACCGTGAGGGGTAGAACCACGTACCTTGTGTTCTGTGTGTGGGTGAAATAAACTTATCCCTCTTCGAAGTCAGCCCGCTACCTGCTTATACTGCATCATCATTTAATATCAGTTCATATCGTCGAGACAAGGGCTATTGTTATTCAAGAGAAAAAGCGTACCTCGTAGTGTTAAAAATAGGAGTTTTCCAGTACTTTACCTATCAGCTGGTGCCCCGCCTTCGATGTTGAGACGACCGCTCGACAGAAACGCCTCGCCGAACTGGTCTGACGTAAGCGAGGGTCGTATGAATAGGATTCCATCGTCGGTGAATGAGTTTGTGCGGTTGTTGTTATAGTATTGGAATTCCCAATTCTGTGGAAGCAAGATTTCAACACTTACTTAGTCCACAGAGCCTTGAAACATAGGTATCTATGTATATGTTTGGCAATCCAGCAGTAAAATTGTATTTAGTAAGACACTGTGTCGGTTGTTTTAGTTACTTTGTTAGAACCGAGGTGAGCCAAGCAGGCAATTCTTTCTTTTTAAAAGAAGAAGAAAGAGGAAAAAAATATCTTTATTGCTACATTATGCCACACATCACAATTATTTATGAATATAAATGCCTTATATGTAGCATAACCTAGAAAAAGGCTGGGATCTTTTTCTAGGTTATGCCTCAGCTCTCAGTAAGTTTTAAAAAATCTTAGTCACGTGGATGGGATATCTTCCAAGCCTTGGAGAGTGTCCAATGTCGATCTCGTTATTACCTGATCATCATCATTATCAGCCTATTTTAACGGGCCACTAAAGAGGGCCTTAATTATAAAATTAATTTATAGTCCGACCAAGGACTTGAACGCAGAACCTGTACCTAATACGAAGACATGTAGGCCCCACGAGATAGTTTGACGTGATACATATATTCTGTCATATAGCAAAATAATGCTTGTTTATTATTCCACGTTTTCAGTGTAATAGGTATAACAAAGTGAACAAAGGTGTATTATGGAATCGTGCACGACTTAGATGTATATTGTGAATATAAGAGACAAAATATCCTTTGACAAAAGTTAACCTATACGATAATTTAGACGCTGTCGCCAGATTTTTTTAGAACTTATAATGAGAAACAATTCCATCATACATGATTTTTGATTAATTTTAATCATTTAGGTACGCCGCGCACGCAACGGAAGTTCTCAATATATTTTGTCCCAAAGATTTTTACAATTCAACCCAGTAGTTTCTCGCGGTGTCTATGATAAGCGCGTATATCCCAAATAAATCTTCAGCTTTAAAATATTAGTATAGATAAAAGGTACTCACACCACCTCCACCAAGAGTGACTTCGTGCTCCCATGTCTCGAAGTCGAACTCTTCAAATTCATCAGCAAATATCAGTGATCCCGAGCAGATAACGTCCGGTGCGTGTGATCCACTCACTGTAGTCACACTGGGAGGACACTTTGCGTCTAAAAATATATAGGGTTCTTCTGTGCTATGAGTATGACCACATTCTGTGGCCACATACGTCAGGAATGTTACTCCGATGAATATTGACCACATGACTCTAAAATTAAACGCGGATTGATAATCAGGTTAACTATTGTAAATACGTACAAGAAATCATCGTGGCGTTAGTGTTATAGTGAGCGGTCGATTCCAATCCAAGGTCATTTTTTTTATGTACTTATAGCTGATTTAAGATGTACTTAATAAGTATACTTTTTATGTCGATGAGTACATCGATCGTAGGTAGGTACCTATATATTAGTACTCGATGAGTACCTAAACTATACCATACCCGACGGATAATCGAGTGCAATTTATATTTTAATCAAATAATTATAAACTAAATGATTTTCGTCATAATCTTTTTTCAGTAACGTGCTGGGCCAAAAATGGCCTGTCCTTTAATAGTCGTTTTATAATAGGTTCATTACTATTCTGTCCTGTCCGGTCCCGTCCTGTACCGTCCTCGTTCCGTCACCTTTCAGTCCCGGCTCTATCCATCCCCATTCTGTCCCATCCCCATTCCGTCCCATCACATGATTACGTCCCTTCCTGTGCTGTACAGACACTTCACAAGAAACCCTTTATAGTTTCGCCATGTCCGCCTGTCCGTCCGTCCGTCCGTCCGTCTGTCCGTCCGTCTGTCCGCGGATAAGCTCCGAGACTATTACTACTAGAAAGCTGTAAATTAGCATGAGTATGAACAATAATAAAAAATTGAACAAAGTCGTAAAATAAAATCTTTTAAGCTACCTGCCCTAAATGTAAAGTGGGGATATATTTATACTCGTTTATTTCATAGTTTGGGGTATCGTGAGATATATCTTTGAAAGATATGAGGGATCTTCTGCCAATGTTTTTCGATTCAGGGTTCCGTTTAAAATATTAGTCAAGTGTCCCCAAGTGACCCTATATCGACTAAATGGTTGTTTATGGATACGTGAAAATATTCACGAGTAATAATGAAATTACAACGAAAACAGCTATGTAGCAATTGTTACTTAAAGAATAATAGTCGACCAACTTAAAAAACGTAATTGGAAATCTAAAATTTGCATACTAATTCCGTTGTTAATTAAAAAGATAAAGCTGTCAGTAAAATAACTCAGAGCGTGTTAAAACTAGAAGGATGAAATTTTGGCATGGGTATGGATACTAGTTACGTATAAACATATACAATTATACCAAAATCTACATGAAATGAACAATCATATTCACAATAATACATTTCCAGAACGCCCCAGGTGTTTTATACATTGCCTAGGCATTGTATAAAATACAATGCCTGAATTATACACATTGCCGGTAACAAAGATTAATGTGGCAACCTACCTTCCAATAAATTATTTTTGAAAAGATAAATAATGTACAGACACCATTCGTATTTAGGTAATTACTTACCTACTTATATTTTTATGAAGGTATTATGGAATTATTAAAAGGATTTATATACCATTGCACTGATACTTTAATAAATAACAATAAAAATTCCTTACAAAATATATCCTATTAGGAAATGATTATTATTACTAAGCATAACACGTAAACTATCTATGTCATACTCACTCAGAGACTCGGCGGTAAATGACAATTTACCTTGATAATAATAATGTAAATAATATTAACACTTGTTTATACGTTCATATTTGTTTATCAGATGATGCGGTTAAAAAATAATGAGAATTTTCAAAATATACGAGTCGTAACAAACGCTAACAGCGTTGCATAAGCCTATTTTTTTCTTTTTCTTATCTTTATGAAACTGTATGTAGTAACTCCACGTCTTGGAATATCCTGTGACTGCCAACTGCATGGAACATCTTTGGGTACCTACTTAGTTCTATTTCGGAATCAGCAGAAAAGAGATTCAAAAAATGTTGAATGACATAAATTTTGGTTATACCTACTCTCTTGTAGAAACATTGGGTTGTTATCTCAAAGAACAATGGTCTACTTCCAAACAAATTTTTGCTGACATTCAATAGATGTAATCTTGGTATGATTAGTGTGGTTGCCATACTCAATTATTAAAATGTAATTGATGTGATTATATTTTAGTTTATAGGGATAATTAGACCTTGTGCACTGTTTCAAAAAAATAAGTAAATTATTTTATACAAACGTAGTTTACATTAGCAGACGCTTACGGATTCCATCAACAAACACCAGACCATTGTTCTTTCTCACATTAATTCAAATTAAGGTATTGTTTACTTATTAAACAAACAAAAATTTATCAAATTAAGCATTTAATGAGTCAATTTGTTATTAGCTATTTACTGTTTATATATTATAGACTGCTTGTTTTGCGTTTTGAGGAAAATGATATCATATAGGTAATTGTCCGAAAGATTATTCAGCCGTGACTTTGTTGCATGTAATTACGTACCCGCAGTGACGTTTATAACAATTACTCACACCACTTATATTATCTACGAGTATACTTCTATATCTACTAATATTATAAAGAGGTAACGTTTGTGGTATTGTATGGGTTAATCTCTGGATCTACTGTACCGATTTTGAAAATTCTTTTACCACTAGAAAGCCACATTATTTGTATATTTGATCCCCGTATTTTCATGAGAATGGGAAATAATTCTCATTATGCGGGTGAAACCGCCGTGTCGGCTACTTATAAGAGTCATTCGGTAAGAGCACGTGGTAGGTAAGCAGGCCCCAGGGGGTGCAAGCAGGGCATTTTCCCAGAGCGGCAAAAATTAAGTGTGGCAAAATTTTGACTGACAGATAGACATCCGAGGGATCTTACAAGGGTTTTTATATAATATGTACATACTTTCGAAACCCTAAAAATAAGTTCCTGGTATGGGGAAAGGGGAAAGGGCGGCAAAATTTATCTTTGCCCGGAGCGGCGAAATTGCTGGATCAGGCCCTGCAGGTAAGTGCGAATTACTGTTTAGCTGGCAGAGTTGGGGCGCTTGACCTAACAAAAATAAGCACTTATAATCTATATAAAAGTATTTAATTAACAGATCCCTAAATGAAAAATTGCTTTGTAACTGAGCTAAACCACGGACGGACAGAGAGACATCTAGAAACTATAAGGTTTTCTTGTTGAATATGGAACACCGGGTTTCGTAGGGCAGGGTTCCAATACATATAGTTTTCTGCAGTGAAAAAGACAAGGCAGGGGGTAAAAGGTTAACTGTGAACTTTGGTAAGTAGGTAAAGAAAACATACAAAAACGTTAGATATTTTTATTTGCCACGTATGTACTTATTTATGTAAATTATAATTCGTATGATACGTCTTTTTTGCAACGAGGCATGAAAATCTACAAGGCCCAGATGCGCACGTAGTCGACCTGTAGTGCGGCGTCTCTGCCCTCGTTCACGTTGAGGTTCCACGTTGGCAACCAGTTTCCTTGTGCGTTCAGGAAGTCGGCGGCGGCCTAAAACAATTTAATTTCATTTAAACGATAATCCGTTAAGTAGAATTTTTACCTAATTGGGCAAATAGTAAAATAATATAGAATAGAACAATACAATTCGAAGATAAAAAGAAGAGTTATGATTTTAGCAATCTATACATATATGCATTATAAATGTAAGTCTTTACAGTCATCTCAGTATACTTAATACTATCATCATCGTCATTAACAACCCATATTTGGCTCAGTGTTGAGCACGAGTCTTGTCTCAGAATGAGAGGGGTTAGGCCTTAGTCTACCACGCTGCCCAAATGCGGATTAGCAGGCTTCACACACGTAATGATCTAATAAAATTCTCAGGTATGCAGGTTTCCTCACGATGTTTTTCCTTCACCGTTTGAGACCCGTGCTATTTAATGTCTTAAAAGTTTGAGGTGCCCGCACCTGACCGGATTCAAACTTACGCCCTCCGAATCGAAGGCAGTATACTAAACTAGTAAGAATTTGTACGAAATTTTCGTGCTTAAAGTCGCCCTTTTGTTGGTTATGATTTATGTAAGTCAGTAAATATTTAATAGAATAAGAAGAAAAGCGTAAAATTTTAACAAACCGTTGGCGAATTGTTCCTCCAGGGTTTGGGATGAGGGTTCTGGACGTTGTCGGGGAAGTATCCGTTAGTGCCTCCGACTGCCACGTTCATGATGAGGAAGAACTGTAAACATCACAAGATAGAACGAAAATTGTATAAAAAGCTCAAGAAGCACGTGTTGTGTATAGGGCTATATGTTTTTCAGTTCTGACATATTGTTCAATATGGCAGCATATTGTAAAAAAGAACGGATCCAAGTGCTTTTTTAGCTCCAAATTTTAAACATGGGCGGAATTCTTGTAGTTTATTTAAATAATAGCATAACTACAATACCAAGCCACCTACCAATTTTATATTTATTATAGTGGGGATTGGAAAAAAGCCTTATTTAAGCACATTTTATTTACCTGTTGATCAAATGGAGCCATTTTAGTTCCAAAGCGCCATGGGTTCTGGAAAGGACTGGTGTGGAAGCCTCCGAATTGCCAGAGTCCAGCATTAGTAGGAGTTATCCTTCCTAACTCTGTGTTGTCGATGCTGAATCTCAAGAAGTCTGAAAAATGTAGTTTAAAAAATGTTTTAAAACAATTAATACAATATATATAATTAACCGAGTTGACCTAGAGGAGGGACTAGTTCTTTATCGACAAATATTGTTTCCGATGCGCATTTTGATATAGAGCCGATCAATTTAGAAAATTAGCAATATTTTTAACATTTTGCGTATTATACCTATTATATAATTTGCGATCGCCCGCGACTTCATCCGCAAGGAAATCTTTTTTCTAATACATATATACCATTCTGTCCTGTCCGGTTCCTTCCAGTTCCGTCCCCGTTTTGTCTTGTACCATCCTCATCCCGTCTGCATCCTGTCCCGTCACATCCCGAGGTCCCGAGTGTGTGTATAGGATAGGACATGGACTACTTCTCTTTCATCTACCCTGGTGAAACTGCGAGTGACAACCAATTAAAAGTGACTAAAATTACCAGGTGTCCATTCGAGTTGGTAGTTGTGGAAGTTTCGGTCCCAGCCGTTGCCGTTTCTGCGGAGCCAGTGCGCTCTGCTCCAGGCGTTTTGACCAGGGAAGGGACCGAAGTGCAGAGTCGATCCCGCTTCTTGAGTACCGATGTGGAGACCGTTGCTGAACATCTGGCGATTTCCGCGAGACTCTACGAGATCGATCTCGCCTGATGCAGGCCATGAGCCGTAGGAGTTGTGGGTCGGCATAAACCAGATAGCTGAAAAATGGTCATCATCATCATTATCAGCAGATTGAAATGACCCACTGCAGGGCTAGGATATAAAGACACCAAAATCTTTCGGAATTATATTCAGCCCCTTAATTACCTGAGAAGCTATTTAGATTTTGAGTTGGAGCAATATGGGGTTTTAGTTGACATCAACCATCATTGAAATGTTATTTTACTAATAAAAAGACTATTTCAGTGACAGTTGCACTTGTCATTTTACTGATTGGAATTAATTCTCCGACTATACATAGCTCACGGCGGCTCATCTTAGAGACGATTTGGCCTTAAGGACCCCTTAAAACCTATGTAAGAGATATATGTACCTACCTACTTGAAAATTAAAAGCATACCTGGCCACAGCCAATCACCAGCGGGCATTCTAGCGCGTACTTCGACGCGACCGTACCGGAAGTTGAAAGACTGGACGGTACGGATGCGGGCGCTCTTGACGGGGTTGATGACATGACTGGGTGAACCACGTCGTTCACATCCGTACCACTGAGGATTGGTACATCTGCAATTGATTATTAAAGTTGGTATTTATTGTGAGAGAGGTATTTATGTTATGTGAGAGATTTACAAATAGATGAACTGTAGTGGCAATGGGCGGGGCACATAGTTCGAAGAGCCGATGGACGTTGGGGTCCCAAAGTGCTGGAATGGCGACCCCGCACTAGTAAGCGCAGTGTTGGTCGACCCCCCACCAGGTGGACTGACGACATCAAGCGAGTCGCAGGGATTCGCTGGATGCAGGCGGCTCAGTATCGTGATGTTTGGAAGTCCCTACAAAAGGCCTATGTCCTGCAGTGGACGTCCATCGGCTGATATGATGATGATGATGATGAACTGTATTGATGTAGATTGTAGGTATATTCACATTATTGGGAACTTTTCGTACTTACAAGTACTTGTATTTACGATTAAGTAAATTTTTATTTACTAAATTTTAAATATAATTTAGTAAATTTTTATTTACTTGTATAAAAATTTACTCTCCAAATCGTAGGTTCGTATACGAATAAAAGCAAGATGAGCCCTGTTTTAAGTTAGTTCAGTTTCATGTGTTCGTCTTTTCTCCGATATAATCTAAGTAGATAATAGCTAAAGCGCTTCTACTCGTCTGGTCAGAATGCAGTAGTATGTTGTATGGTAGGAAACGTACCATTACGTAGTGATAAGTAATAACACCCACCTGTCCGCGGGTTGGCCACCCTCGATGTTGAGGTGACCACTCCTGAGGAAGTTTGCGCCAAACTGATCAGCCGTCAGCGAGGGCCGCAAAAACAACACTCCGTTTTGCGTAAATGAGTTAGTACGGTTGTTGTCGTAGTATTGGAACTCCCAGTTCTGTAGGAATGTCAAAATGGCACATACATTTGTCATTCATAGAATTTTACAAGTTATGAATTTTGTTGTATAAACTGATTTAAGTTGGTTTATGTACACATAATTATACTAATATTGGCTGATCTCGACGGTGAACAGTGATTTATTTGTCTCATCATCATCATCATCATCATATCAGCCGATGGACGTCCACTGCTGGACATAGGCTTTTTGTAGGGACTTCCAAACATCACGATACTGAGCCACCTGCATCCAGCGAATCCCTGAATCGCTTGATGTCATCAGTCTACCTAGTGGGGGATTGGATGGGTTATTTGTCTATGGCTACTCTAATGTCTTTTGAGGAACTACCTATTAGTAAATACAGAATGTTTAAAAAATTTGGCTTATAAATAAATAGCTTCCGGTTAATATAAATCACTACTGGTTAAAATACGGGTACTCACCCCGCCACCAGCTAAGGTTAACTCGTGTTGCCACCTCGCTAAGTCAAACGAGTTGAATTCATCACTGAATATGAGTTCACCGCCACACACTCGGTCCGGGGCGTGCGTGCCACTGACTGTGGTCACCGTCGGCCTGCAGGCTGTAGCTGCCGTGGCCAGAGCGGCCACAACAACCAGTGACGACCACATCATTCTGAAAATTTAAAAAGAACCCTTAAATACTGGATCAGGTTTTTGAAGACCCCTCTGGCGAAGATATCTGATTAGGATTTTATAATTTCTAATTGGCTCAGGTCTGGTCTATGTCGTACCGTCAAGCGAATTAGAAATTAGAGTAGGGTAGAATAAACTCGTACTCTTTCCAAGCCCGCTTCCATCTCAGACAGAATTGTCCTTAGCATAATATGAGATCGCAGTCAACATATGTATTAACTAGAGTTTTTTTCCGGATTTTTTCTATTTTGAATCAGGTTTTTCAATGCTGTAGTTGCTGGAATTACGATTTTAAAGATCTGATTTTTGTTAACTATTAAGAAATAAATTAGCAATGTACTATAATACCATTTCTATAAATTATATTTTATTTGTTTTGTAGAACAAGTTTTAAGTGCAATCATTATTTTTCTTTCATTAAGATGACCTGATTAAAAAAAGTCCTGTAAAAAATGTATGGAACTGAAGTGTACCATTATTTTTAAATCTTATTCACTTATCGAGGTTCGTAAATTGGTATAAAACTTGTGTCTACTCTTTGTAGTTACAAAGTTGCTGGTAAAAATCCATGAGAGGTGCTGAATTTTCAATACAAGATTTTTTTTAAAGTGAGCACTTTTTAACTTTTTCCTTTAAAATCGATATCTGCTGACTTACTTATATTTACTAATGCAGTAATTTGTATTGTATATATTTAATTTATGATATACTAAAGGACGCCCGCGACTTTGTTCGCGTGGAATTTAGTTTTTCAGAAATCCCTCGGGAAACATTTATTTTTTCGGGTTAAAAAGTAGCCTATGTGTTAATTCAGATTTTAATCTATCTCTACTTTAAATTTTAGGTGATTCGGTTCAGTAGCTGAGGCGTAAAAGAGTAACAAACATCAAAATTATCAGGGTTTCGCAAATCTCGGGTCCATGAATTTTTTCGGGATAAAAAGTAGCCTATGTGATAATCCAGAGTAAAATCTATTTCCATTCCAAATTTCAGCCAAATCGCTTCAGTAGTAGCGGTGTTAAAGTGTAACAAACATCCAAATAAACATACATCTATACAAACTTTCATGTTTATAATACTAGTAGGATAAAATCCAATCAACCAACCAACCAACTAACGGACTTGGGCATTGGATTTATATGAAGAAATAAGCCTTTTTATCTATAAGTATGACATGAAAATCGAACTTACCAGATTAATATTGCACTTTGAATGAATTTCTAGATTTTTCACTTATATATATACATCCAAGTAGACCGTCTGCCTGCGATAGTCAGACATACCTAATCCAATTTTAAAAGGCTGAAAAGGGTTAGTCCGGGATCCGTTGAACATTTTTTACAACTGATTACTATCAAGTTAATTTCTCGTGAGTAGATTCATCTCGATGAGACGATCAACTTTTTTATTTACGAAAATTCTTGATTCTAGTAGGTAGAGTTACCAGGAAATACAAATTTCTGAGCGTCGAAATGAGATAATGTACCACGCAATTTGTAGGACATTGTGGCTGTTAAGCAATAGTAAAAAAACACAGTTGGTTTGTAACCACTTTTAATAATCTCGTTATTGATACAAGTTGTTAGGAGGGTAGTTTATCAAAAGTTGTTACTAACCAGATGTTTTTCTTTTTATTGATTAAATAATAGTTATACAACTTAACAGCCACAATGTCGTACACATTGCGTTTTACATTATCTGTACCGACGCTCATAAATTTTTCGAGGTATAATAGAGCCGGTATTGGGCAATATTGTATGAGACCCTGGCTTGATTTTTTTGCTGCCACCGACCAAATCATTGCTATTGTATAGTGAAATACATAGTAATCACGAATGAAAAACTAATTTCACCCTAAGTAATATCGAAACTGTATATGTAAGACCTCAAAGTTTTAGAAATATGTGACCATCCAATGTCGACATATTTGTCATATATAAATATATATTTTATGGTTATTAAAATTCCACTAGATTACGTAGTCTGATACTACTTTACTTACTTTACTTTACTAACTGACATAGTCGTGGTTTTGTACAAACGCTTTCATAATTAGATGTGCTTATATTCGATTCGGCATCTCTGCAGCATAGATCAGGTTTCCACCGAATCGAAGGCTTTCGCAATCCGCAAACGCTAAGCAAGTCTCTCTCGCTCTCTCGCTTCTCGATATTGTGTGTAACCTCCCCTAGTATATAAATCAATGTTGTCTATGATAATAAAGCCATTCTTTGAAGTCGGCCTGTTGAGGTGGCTGGTGGGAGGCTTCGGCAGTGGCTAGTTACCACCTTACCGACAAAGACGTACCACCAAGCAATTTAGCGAAAAGGGGTGTGGATTTTCAACCTCCTGACAAGTTAGCCCGCTTCCATCTTATTATCATTTATTATCAGGGGAGATTGTAGTCAAGGACTAACTTGTACAGAATTAAAAAAAAAGGTAGCTAAAAGTTGTCAAACCTTTGAGTGTGGCCTGGGAACCCTCGTAACTTTAATTATAAATTTTCGACTAATTACTATCGTTAATATCTAATAATATTCTGACGTTTCGAAAGTTATTGTAAACTAAGCCTAATTGAAATGAATGAATTATGATTTGATTTGTCTCTCGAGGACAATGTGTAGAGTCTCCTCAGTAAAATCCTCTCAACCGAGCGATCGATCGCAAGTTAATATATGGATTTGTCTAATGCTCTCTGAATCTCATTATTTGTCCATCATCCTTTCATTGTTTCATGAGCCTGAGTGTTCGGTCTCAGAACTTTTTGGTTCTTTTGTAAGGTGGGTGGGTGGTCTAAAGTACTTAGATTCAATCCTATAGACAGTTTCCACCAGTTTGTTGTTCAAGTCGTCCGTATTAATGAATTCTGTTAGGCAGTCAAAGTGTTTCTTCTGTTCCAGTTCATAGCTTGGGATAAATATATGAGTAGGTAGACTTCGCCAGTTGGTTCCGGTCTAGCTGTCTGCTTGTGTGTTGATATTCAACGTGCTTCTTACGAGATGGTGATAACTGTCTGGTGACACATCGTTAAATAACCAAATTGCTCCTTGCTCAACTAATTCTCCAGCTTCGCGTTGAAATTACAAAACGGTAACGGTCTTTCTAAAAGAAATTACTTATAATAAATGAAAAAATTAAACAAAATTAATTTCTGATTGTGTTCTTTCAAATTCGAGTCTAACTGTGATTCTTTGTTTTTCGACGGGCTGCCGCGGAGTTAAGGGACTGGCGACTGGCGAACCCATTTTCGGCTCACTTTTGAGCACGAATCTTCTCTCAGAATAAGAGAAGTTAGGCATTAGTCCACCACGCTGGCCCAATGCAGATTGGTAGATTTCACACACCTAAGAGAGAGAGAATTAAAAAAATCTCAAGTATGCAGATTTGCTCACGATGTTTTCCTTCACCGTTTGAGACACGTGATATTTAATTTCTTAAAATGCACATAACTGAAAAGTTGGAGGTGCATGCCGGACCGGATTCGAACCTACACCCACCGGAATCGGAAGCAGAGGTCATATCCACTGGGCTCTCCTGGCTCAATGCCGTGGATAATATTAAAAAATACGTTTTATACTTGGATGGTTCCATATTCCTCAACCGTCTGGACTCTTAAAACATGCTATCTTCCAAAGCCACCACATTCCGAACTAAATAATTGACTACCATCTTTAACCCTTCCTACAATAAGGTATGTCTGGTTATCACATACCTTTGAACTAAAGATTATTGTCATTTGTCATTGTGGATTAATTAGCAATCGAATTTTGTTTTAATCTAAACAAATGATGATCTGCAACGTCTGGTATCAGTTAAGGTAGCGATATAGTCCAGTCATATTATGCATTTCCACTACAAATTAAAGAAAATAACGCTTACATCTTCATTGTCACTCACTAAAAAAAAACAAGTTGGTAAAGGTAATATTGGCCATAAATCCAGTGAATCGTACTGCCCATTGTTATTTTGTTCCTTCGCATTACTTAACAACTACTTTGTCTACGTAAGACTCACATTTTTTTTTCCAAATAACAAACAAATTCAGTCGGTAATTTTTGCGTGAAATAGTTTTCGCAAACCTCGCAGGAATTATGATTTCTTTCGGTACAACTTATGCGTTAATCTAGGATACCTATAATATATTTTCAATACAAATTTCAGCTAAATCGATTAAGTAATCGTGGCGTTAAAGAGTAACAATCTGGGGAAACCATGTTTTTTTCGGGATAAAGACTTGCCTATGTTTATTCCAGGGTATTTATCTATCTTCATTTTAAATTTCAGCCACAGGAACCCTTAATCCACAGGAACTTATTTTCCGGGATAAAAGCATTCCAATTCTTATTCAATTTTGCAAACGCCCGAGGCTCTATCTATATAAAGTAGCGTATATATTAATCCAAGTTATAATCTATCTTTATTACAATTTACAGTTAATTTAAACAAACATTAATACCATTAAAATCATCAGCTTTTTGCAAAGCTTGGGAAACCATGGACTTTTTCGGGACAAAGAGTAACCTATGTTATATTCCAAGGTATATATCTTCATTTCAAATTTCAGGCAAATCGGTTAAGTAGTTGCGGCGTTATACTAGAGTAACAAACATCCATACAAATTTTCGCGTGCATAATATTAGTAGGAATGCGAAATGCGTGTTTATGCGAATAGCATAAAAAGTTCAATACAACTCCAAGAATTGTTCCAAGAATTGTTGAATAAAGTTACATCTTCAAGTGATTGCTGTGGTGACCTCATAAAGGGACTTATTCAAAACATACTGTCGATGGCTTTTTTGTGAAACCTATTTTCATAGAGACTGTAGAAAAAAAAAAAAATTGGGTATGTATGATCACTGAAGCACGGTCGACCATATTTTCCACCTATCTCATTACGTCATTATGGTCTATGAAATGTTTTTATCGAATAAAATCCTAACCAAAAGGTTTGTGAAATCTCACCAAACAATTAATTGACAGCGTACAAAACTGTGCACAACCAAAAATTTATTGTGTAAGGGACAACAATCAGTAAAACTTGTCAAAAAACAACATTAATTCCGATTAATTACATTATCGATAGTCCCACGTATCAAATAAACGCGTACTAGCCTTAATCAACGTAGGGGGTAACGCGACAGGTGATATAATATGGTGGACTCGTACTTAGCTGGTGTTAGTTGTTATTTACTGGCCATATTGGCTGACTAGGCTATAATACCGAAACTACTTCTTCTATCTATATCTATACGTTAAGTAAAACGGTAACAGGACCAATTCTGTACAAAGAAGATATTTTGAAAATAATTTATTTAATTAAATTTTTACATAAAAAGTAAGATTTACCATAAATCAGAATTCGGATTTTTTCTTATGCTGCTACAAGATATTGTGAATTGCCAATTCTATGATTTTAGGTCTACAGAACTATAAGTAATGATCACCTTTGTGAATGCATGGAAAATTGCGTATATACGAGATATTGCGAAGACTTAAAAGGAGTAATATTTTTATAGATTTAAGGAACCAGTTCAACTTAAAGGTACCCCTACGCGTTTCTGAGATAAAAGGTCTTCGCGGTCAGATTATACGGACAACGAAGTGATGTTTTATGAGTTCTTTTCTTCCTATAGAGAAGGAACAACAAAACGGAATTTTCAGCTAGTACATACGAATACCTAAAGTATTTGTGATTTTGGTAAGTAGGTAAATGATACATACATAAACGTTAGTTAATTTTATTTGCCAGGTATATAAATATGTATATCATAATTCGTTTGAACATATGCATGAAAATCTACAAGGCCCAGATGCGCACGTAGTCGACCTGTAGTGCGGCGTCTCTGCCCTCGTTCACGTTGAGGTTCCATGTTGGCAACCAGTTGCCTTGTGCGTTCAGGAAGTCGGCGGCGGCCTAAAACAATTTGTTTTAGTTAAACTATAATCCGTTGTGTTATCGCTATCGGTGATTTTTTTAATTATTACCCTACCCTACCGCCTTTATCTGTCGCCTCTTTTGCTCTATCGAGGATACCGATTTCGAGACTTCTTTTATAATTCTGTTTTCAGATGTGTCCAAAATTACTATAACATTCATTGAAATAGTTTTAACTTTTTTATCTATACTAATACTATAAAGCTGAAGAGTTTGTTTGTTTGATTGAATGTGCTAATCTCAGGAACTAATGGTCCGATTTGAAAGATTCTTTCAGTGTTAGATAGCCCATATATATCGAGGAAGGCTATAAGCTATATTTTATCCCCGTATTCCTACGGGAACGGGAACCACGCGGGTGAAACCGCGCGGCGTCAGCTAGTATTAACTAAAGGTATTCGACTACCTTTATTATGATAAAGTATGGATAAGTTAAAGAATAGCGCAGGTGCATGATAACATTGCCAAATTAAAAATGTAGCAAAAAATTTCAACAAACCGTTGGCGAATTATTCCTCCAGGGTTTGGGATGAGGGTTCTGGACGTTGTCGGGGAAGTATCCGTTGGTGCCTCCGACTGCCACGTTCATGATGAGGAAGAACTGTAAACAACAGAAGATAGAATTAAAATAAACTACAACTAAAATAAATCTATACTTATATTATAAAGCTGAAGAGTTTGTTTGAAAGAAAGAAGAAGAAGAAAGAAAATAAATTTATTCAAATCTAAAAGTTACAGACAGTCAATACCCTATCCTTATGACAGCATGTCTGTCTGTAACCCTTAAAAAGAAAGGGTATGCCGTGCACTACGTACAAGTATAATACACGGCGCTGATTTCCAGCTGAGACCCGTGTGACGTCACAGCTTATAATTGTACAAATAAACTGACATGAACTAAATTAAATTAAAATAAGCAGCAAATATGTGTTACATCGTTTGTTTGTTTGAACGCACTAATCTCAGGAACTACTGGTCCGATTTAAAAAATTCTTTCAGTGTTGGATAGCCCATATATCGAGGAAGGCTATAGGCTATATTTTATCCCTATATTCCTACGGGAACGGGAACCGCGCAGCATCTACTAGTTCGTGTAATAAGCAAGTAGTGGCCTATTCACCCGAGTGCGCAACCCAAGGGAGAGTTCTCTGTTTGTTATTTGATTTTGTTAATTCTTACGTCAATTGTTGACTGTCACTAAAGACCAATGCTAAAGATATGACAAACGACAATCTATACTCCAATATTATATAGCTGAAGAGTTTGTTTGTTTGCTTGAACGCGCTACTCTCAGGAACTATTGTTCCGATTTGAAAAAATCTTTTTCAGTTGGGAATCTACATTATCTCTGAGCGCTGTATGCTACATTTTGCCTACTACATTGCCAGACTTTACTATTTATAATAAAATTTTATGAGCGATAACTTTCCAGTTGTAAAGGTTTTTTACTACTTGTTTTAATTAGTGAAACTTAATTTTTTCTACTGCGAAGTAAGTTTTTGCGAAAAAGGTTTCTTTTTCAGTTTTATGGATGACTGTTTAAGTCACAGTGTCACATTGGAATAAATGTACTGGACAAAATTGTACTTGTAGATTTAAAAAAAGTGTATTTATTTTTAATATCTGTTAGTATAAAACAACCATTTTAATTACCTGTTGGTCAAATGGAGCCATTTTAGTTCCAAAGCGCCATGGGTTCTGGAAAGGACTGGTGTTGAAACCTCCGAATTGCCAGAGACCAGCATTGGTAGGAGTTATCCTTCCTAACTCTGTATTGTCGATGCTGAATCTCATGAAATCTGAAAAAAATTACAAACAAATTGATACGAAATATACAACAACCAAATGTTAAATAAATATATGTATCTATAATTGTATATAAATAGGATATTACTTCTTTATTCCTATGATAACAAATATTGTTTCGGATGCGTATTTTGATATACAAAAAAAAATATCTATTTAGAAAATTACTAACATCTTAGGTACTTATATATTTTAATTATTATTAGTTAGCCAGTGGGCGCCCACGACTACGCCCGCGTGGAATACTATTTTCTAATCATCATATACTATTAATTTTACTATTCTTTCCTATCCGGTTCCGTCCTGTCCCGTCCCCGTGCTCGTCCCGTCCCGATTTGTATAATTTATCAATATAATTCATCTTTAATCAAAATTTCGGCTGGGTAGCTGCGGCGTGAATGAGTAGGTAACAATTAAGTATACTCATTCACGCCGCGACTACTATACTAGAAATGACCTTTATAATGTTAGTGTGATGTGATAGTTTCGATCTGGAACGACACATGGTCTACTTTTTATTCTGATACAGACGCCCGCGACTTCGTCCTCGTGGAATTCAGTCATTCACAAATCCCGCGGAAACCATCAATTTTTCCGGGATGAAAAGCAGCCTATGTGTTAATCCAGAGTAAAATCTATTTCCATTCCAAATTTCAGACAAATTGCTTCAGTAACCACAGGGCAAAGGAGGAACTAACATACACACTTATACACAAACTTTCGCGTTTATAGTATTAGTGTGATTTTCAAACTGCGAGGAAAAATTTACCAGGTGTCCATTCGAGTTGGTAGTTGTGGAAGTTTCGGTCCCAGCCGTTGCCGTTTCTGCGGAGCCAGTGAGCTCTGCTCCAGGCGTTTTGACCGGGGAAGGGACCGAAGTGCAGAGTCGATCCCGCTTCTTGAGTACCGATGTGGAGACCGTTGCTGAACATCTGGCGATTGCCGCGAGACTCGACGAGATCGATCTCGCCTGATGCAGGCCATGAGCCGTAGGAGTTGTGGGTCGGCATAAACCAGATAGCTGAAAAATGGTCATCATCTTATTATCATCTTATTAGCGGTATGCGCGGTGGATTTACAAATCGGAGGTCCTGGGTCGATCCCAAGCTGGGCAGATTAAGATTTTCTTTATTGGTCCAGGTCTGGCTGGTGGGAGGCTTCGGCTGTGGCTAGTTACCCTACCGGCAAAGCAGTACCGCAAAGCATTTAGCGTTCCGGTGCGATGCCGTGTAGAAACCGAAAATGTGCATTTACATCCTCCTTCTAACAAGTTAGCCCGCTTCCATCTCAGACTGCATCATCACTTACCACCAGGTGATATTGTAGTCAAGGGCTAACTTGTAAAGAATAAATAAAAAAAAGTCTATTAAAATGGCACACTCCAGGGCCAGGGTAAATATTGAAACTATCTCTTGGGATTATGTTCAATCTTAATTGAGAAGCTTTGATTTGGCATACACGAGCCACCGCGCTTACCTTTAGAAACTAGGCATGTGAACCCCTATAACCTGTGAGATTTTTTCTAATTGGTTTGCGAAACTGACACAATGACTTAATCTAATAGCTTCTATTCATCCTTATGTAATTGTGCCTATTTAAAGCATATACAACATGCTTAGATTGGGTACATAAGACAAAATATTAACTTACTCTAAATAAAAAGAAAAAAGACAAACAGACAGAAAGATGAAGAAAAAACAAATGTGAAGAACTAATCTTCCATCAACATTCAAGGAAACCTAGTCCTTATACTACTAATTGAGTCACTGAAGATATTTATACGGTTAGTGATTGATAGAAGATATATATATATATGGTTAGTGATTGATAGAAGATATCTATACGGTTAGTGATTGATAGAAGATATATATACGGTTAATGATTTATAGAAGATATATATACGGTAAGTGATTGATAGAAGATATATATACGGTTAGTGATTTATAGAAGATATATATACGGTTAGTGATTGATAGAAGATATATATACGGTTAAAATTTATAGAAGATATATATACGGTTAGTGATTGATAGAAGATATATATACGGTTAGTGATTTATAGAAGATATATATACGGTTAGTGATTGATAGAAGATATATATACGGTTAGTGATTGATAGAAGATATCTACACGGTTAGTGATTGATAGAAGATATATATACGGTTAGTGATTGATAGAAGATATCTATACGGTTAGTGATTGATAGAAGCTATCTATACGGTTAGTGGTACGTGTTAGTGATGTATGTACTTGAAAGCTGAAAGCATACCTGGCCACAGCCAATCACCAGCGGGCATTCTAGCGCGTACTTCGACACGACCGTACCGGAAGTTGAACGACTGGACGGTACGGATGCGGGCACTCTTGACAGGGTTGATAGGGTTATTTTGTGTACCACGTCGTTCACATCCGTACCACTGAGGATTGGTACATCTGCAATTATAATAACATACTTAGTTAATTATTTTGTGATAGAGGCATTTGCTTTACTCCATCGTCGCGAGGACCTACTGGATTTAGTAGATTAGATATTAAGAAGAATAAAATGGTTATATATTTTTTCGCATTCAGTGGTGGAAAAAACTACAGACTTCAGGAATTATTTTTATTACTTCACCCGTACCCGTACCCGTACTCGTAGTTCCTGTTGCCGTGAGAATACAGAGATAAATTAATTATGTATCCTATGACATTCACAAATAATGTGGCTTTCTAGTGGTAAAATAATTTTCAAAATCAGTTCAGCAGATCCAGATATTTACGCCCTACCACAATACTGTTTTTCAGTAATTGTCGTTGTAGCGGCAACAGAAATGCATTCATCTGTGAAAATTTCAACTGTCTATCACGGGTCATGATCACGAGACAGTCGGACAACCTAGTGACAGACGGACGGTTGGACGGACAACGGAATCTTGTAGGGTTCCGATAGACCATTTGGGTATGGAATTCTAAAACTGGGGTGTGGCTCTGTCCGGGAAACTGTCGTATTATTGTACGAGAATAACATGTATGTGATTCAGTGGCAATTCACTGGCAATGTCGTTTACCCGCTTATCCGGATTAATTCTTTCAAGTTTTGTTAGTATTTATTCATTTATAGCATATCAGTGCAAACTTTGTTCTTGTTGTTTTTAAATTCCCAATCGACGACTGTCATTATTATTGAACATCGTTGAGCTGTTTCGAAGCCTACAGTAAAAAAAAGACTACTAACATACAAACTCAAAACTCAAACTGCTATTTCTATAAGATAAGTAGGTTCAATATTTATATATGTAAGCAAGTGAAAGACAATCTTTAATTAATTGCGATTCAACCTACGACTAGTAGGTAAACCTGTTTAGGTATGTAGACTATGTTTATCTATGAATTAATTCCTTTTCAATTTCATACTGAATTTATTAAGTAATTGAAATGGAAGATGATGGTAATGATTACATCATCATCTATCTCTATAGATTCGCACTCTACTGAATTACGTCTAAGACCAGGATCAGGCCTTTGGTATTCAATCCATTTAGGGTTCCAAACGTACGTAATATAAAAAATGGAACCCTTATAACACTTGCGCACATTTTAAAGTCTGTTTTCTCCAAATGTACTGGACCAATCCAGTAGAAATTTGGCACACATATAAATTTTAGTGACCCAAATACAGGGATGTATCGTGTTTTAGGAAAGAATTCCTACCTATCTTCTTCTGCCCGATACAATCTAGAACTGTAGAAAACGTCACACTCACCTGTCAGCGGGTTGGCCACCCTCGATGTTGAGGTTACCATTCCTGAGGAAGTGTGCACCAAACTGATCAGCCGTCAGCGAGGGCCGCAAGAACAACACTCCGTTTTGCGTAAAGGAGTTCGTGCGGTTGTTGTCGTAGTATTGGAACTCCCAGTTCTGTAGGAATGAGAAAAACACATAACTGACAAACACTGTTTGGCTCAGCTGGCAGTTTGTGGAGTGTATTTCAATTTTGGATATCTACTAAAACTTTTCCTTCTTGGAATTTCATAATAATTTTATTGGTTAAAGAAGTTGTATCCTAGTTGAACAATATCATTATCATCATTACATCAGTCGATGAACACGTACTACAAGACATACGCCTTTTGTAGGGTCTCCGAACATCACAATTCAGAGCCGCCTACGTCCACATGACTTCCTGCGACTTCTTATGAAGTCTCTTCAGATAATGCGGAATTTTGAATGAAAAGATATCGCGTAGTTTAGTAAATGCGTTGGTTCACCCCTTTCTTGAAATTTAACAACTGGACCTTATGTTCCAGGTAGGCATATTCGTCTACACTTTCGAGTGAAACGTTTCCAATTGTTCGCTCGCTCCTTAAAATGATTCAGCAAGGTCCTTTTGACGAACACAACTACCCCGCTGTTGTAAGGCTGGGCCCCAATTGCCCTCGTGATGGATGGTATTGAACAATCGCTGAAGGACTTTAGGTAAGTATCGGTTTTCTATCCGTTTTTAGGAGTTCTGCTGTGATTTCGTCCTCACCTGGTGTTTTAAGTTGGTATTCACAGATACTAATATTAGCTCTTCTTTGGACGAACTACTCGTAGGAAGGTAGGATACAGAATGTTTTAAAATTTAGCTGATTATTTTGATTTATAAATCATCAGCAGAACTCTGCCGTTTCCCGTAGGCATACGGCGATAAACTATATGTGTGTTACTTCTATATAATGTACTCGGAGCTTTCTATTGGTGAAAGAATGTTTAAAATCGCTCCAGTAGTTTTTTAATTTATTCATTACATAAATACAAATAATTCCTCGTTATAATATTAGTATAGATGTAAGCTTTTTAAAAGGCAGCTGTTACGTAATAAGAGAAACCCGACACTAGCCAGCATAGCCCAGCCAATATTACCAAGGCTAGCTATAGTCTGGTAAGTTCGTTGATGACACTCCCATGATATGCGGGCGACGGGGGGAGATACTGCGCGCGTGTGAAATCCTGCGTGCGGGGAAGTGATGTGCATGAGTCGTGGGGTTTTCATTCATCGCTACATGCCCCCCAGCCCGCGTGGAGCAGTGGGAGTGTTACCAACAAAGTTGCCAAGCTATAGTCGTAACATCTTCTTTCATCAAGAACCAAGTCAGTTTTTGTATAAATTTAGTTTAAAATACATAGTAACAAAATATTTGAACTTACTCCACCACCAGCTAAAGTCAGCTCATGTTGCCACCTCCCCAAGTCAAACGAGTTGAATTCATCACTGAATACGAGTTCACCGCCACACACTCGGTCCGGGGCGTGCGTGCCACTGACTGTGGTCACCGTCGGCCTGCAGGCTGTAGCCGCTGTGGCCAGAGCGGCCACAACAACCAGTGACGACCACATCATTCTGAAAATTTATAAAAAATACCAGCCTTAATAAAATTATCATCAGGATCTGACCGTCTCGAGGATTTGGGTCCTTGGAGGATTTGGAGTTTAGACCCACCACAATGCGGATTGGCTAACTTAAGGTGACAGTGGATGATTCTGTAATGTAATGATCACAATCATGATAAACAATGATAATAAAAAAATATATCTAAATCGAACTACTCAGTAAAAAGTTACAAGTGTTTCGGAGGGTGTGGGTTCGAATCCGGTCCGAAACATGCGCCTCATGCTTTTCAGTTGTGTGCATTTTAAGAAATTTTCACGTGTCACGTGTCTCTAACGGTGAACCGTTAGAGACACGTGACACGTGAAAACAAAGTGAGGAAACCTGCATACCAGAGAATTTTCTTAATTCTCTGCGTGTGTGAAGTCTGCCAATCCGCATTGGGCCAGCGTGGTGAACTATCGGCCTAACCTGAAATTCTGAGAGGAGGCTCGAGCTCAGCAGTGAGCCGAATATAGGTTGATAATTATAAAATTTGGAGATAAAATATAGCCTGTTGCTGATAAATAATGTAGCTTTCCATCGGTAAAAAAGAATTAAAATTACTTCAGTGTCTTAGCCGTGGTTGGCCGTAACAAACAAACAAAAAAAGATACACGCATTCGCATTTAAAATATGAGTGTGGATGTAGATATTAATTATGTTGAACCATCAGTTTGTACAACATTTTGAATATTACATATTATTACTGTTTAGGTACTACCGGACGCCCACGACTTCGTCTACGTGAAATTTCATTTCATTTAATTTCATTAAAAACATACTGGGGAAAAAAAAATGCCTATATGTTTCTCAATAACTTTTTCTATGTATTAGTGAAAGTTTCATTGAAATCAATTCAACCGTTCCAGATATTAGCCCGGACGAACATACAGATAGACAAAAGTTAAAAAAAAGCTCGATTGTGTTTTAGTGGCGTTTAGAAAAATATGAAAAGATACGATTTCTCAAGGTATGATAAGCCGGAATTTTTTAATTAAAATTTAAAATATGACGTGAAAATGGGACTTACCAGATTGTTAATGTACTAATATCTGGAATTTCCACTTATATATATACATCCAACATTATTGACATCTAACGTTGTGGATTATTTAGCAATCACCATTTGTTTTAATCTAAACGAATGATGATGGATCGATCATCGTGGGGTATTGGTTTAGGTAGGGTTAGGCTGTTCACGCACGAGACTACCGATATGCGAGTCGCGTTTTGTATGACGCTACTATATATACTACAGCTCTACTCGAAGTGTGCTGTTTACCAACAAACAAATTGGAAATTAAGGAAGAAAACGCAATATGTATGTGTACGTTCTACTGTAGTGCTTAAACTACTGAACCGATTTTAATGAATGAGGACACGTAATAATACAAATTGAGACATAGGCAGTTTAAGTGTATCACCTACTGTATATGGTTTAATTGATCTAATGTGATTATGCCAGGAACACTTCTATTTTAAACATAGGTATTTGTACATGCTAGGTATATAATGGATGCGGCCACGGCTTATTCTTTGACCATTTTTTTCCTATGCATTTCTCTATTTCAATCTGAAATATTTTCTTGTTTCGTTCTTTCTACGAAGTCGGGCTATAGTTTTTAGACTTTTTTTCTTAAATTATGTATGTTTGTTTTTAAAAAATCTTATTCAAAATTAGTATCTAATTGTTCTAAGCTTATTAGACGAATTTATTTTCATTAATTTAAGAACAAGTTAATTATAATAGGTGTGAAATGACTAGCGATTTATACCCTCATTTTTAATTTGCTTGTTTGTAAACAGTACATATCGAGTAGGGCTGTAGTATAGACACTTGCCTCACGTCACTCGTGCAGCAAACACTTTTAACCAGTGAACGAGTGTGCGCAGTTTGTAAGATCATTAAAAAACTGTACAATTTATACAGTTCTCAGTTTTGCCTATACACGGACTTTTAGCTGAATTGTTCAAACTTACAGTTAAAGTTGCAGGTTGTGTAAATTATGGAGCCTACATTCGATGTCAGTCGCACGCTATTGGCTGTGCTGGGCGCAAGCTGCACTAGTCGCTTACCTACACCGTATGCGACGCGTTAGTGTCCCCGTAGACTACAGATTACATCAAATTATCTACGAGTGTATGTTGATAGGTTTATTATTGGGTTGGGCTGTTAAGCGCGCACACTAAATTGTCGGGTTGGTTGTGCGACCCCATCCAAACGGTGTAGGGTGTAGGTAAACTGCTTCGAAATTTTCTAGTAATCTTTCGGTGTATGAACTTATAATAATTATGTGTCAGTTGATTAAGTGAATGGTTGCAGAAGTTAACAATGAAAATTAATACAACATTGCATAGAAAAATTATATGTTATTCCACGAAAAACGTATGCGTTCAAGGAGACAAACTATTGGCATAATATAGTCAGTAGTCTTTGGGGGCCCTAACATGACATGTATGCTACTTACACAGCACATCCAGTAGCGTACGAATGACATCAAATAGTTATTAGGCGCGTCGAGTTGTGTGTGAAATGTAACAAAATTTTATGAAACAGACTGACGAGCGACTAACGCGTACACTACACTAGTCGTTTGTCAGTAGTCTCGTGGGAGAACGGCCTTATAATAATAGTTTCAACATTGAAAGAGAGATAATAATCTGGAAACTCCTAAACTTAATTTTGGTTTTCTAATACACACATTCCATTATCAAACCACATCGCAGCAGTACACTCTCATAATAATTAGTATATTTTACTAACTGCTAATGATTATTTCTCTTTTTGTTCATTCTTTTTTATTCTTTAACATTGTATATATAGGTAATTAAAAATAATGTACAAATAAATATAATGCAAAATAAAACGTTGTTATATAATATAAAAATGTATATGTTGTATTTTAGTTAGGCTTAATTTCATTATGTTTGTGTAGAATAATTATAAAAATATGTAGAATGTCTACTGAAATGTAAGTGAAACTAACTAATGAAATTTAAGTGTCTGTTTGTAATATCAAAATAACTGTGTTTTCTTAAGTGCTTATTATTTTAAAAAGTTAAAGTTGATTGGGTTTTAGTGTCATGTAGATAACTACTAAAACACACTCAAACACTCTGTCTATCTGTTTGTCGGGGTAGGTAATCTCTGGAACGGCTGCTGGACCGATTTTAATAAGTCGCTCACTGGTAGGAGATTTAATATTTACCAGCGTACCCTGGTAAATATTAAATCTTTTAAACTAAAGGTTCCCTCGGGATTTGTGAAAAACTGAATTTTACGTGGACGAAAATGCGGGCGTCCTCTAGTAATTAAATAAAATATTGTCTCAAAAGTCTCATAGAATCTCGTGTCTGCCATTGTCTTGTGGTCTATGGAGTCTGCTCTGTTTATTAAAATTCATCATAAAAATTTCTACAATTATAATGACATGCGACAATTTTGGTTTGATTTTTTTTTAACGCTTAACTATTTTTAGAAATGGAGCAGAGAACTGGGAGGTTATTCTGTAACAATGTCTTTATCACTTGTGAGCTTCGTACTCGAATCTATGCCCTCTTCCTATAGTACTGTGTTTAGACAGAGAGAGTATACTGTGTTAGGTGAATTCGAAACTCGCACTTGCGAGTAATTTAAAACATCGTTACTGAATAGGCCTCCTGGCATTCATCGTCACTAATGTGAGAATATCAGTGTTATGAAGCTGCAAAGCATTATGAACTGAATAGGTATATCGAGGATGATGCATAATGCCCACATACTTAGGAAAATTCCGTGGAAAATGGGTGAAAACTTTCATTCCCTTTTTTAACACACACGAATAAATATAAGCATGAGATTGATAAACAAGACAAACATGTACAAACTAGTAAGTGGCTAACATCCTATACTTACTTATCTTATACTTATCCTATTTTTAATCTTAGCCCCCATTCGCACGAGTTTTTTAATGGACGTTAAAAAATCCTTCAAATACAACAAATGCATTCCCAATAATTGTATATTTTCACATGATAGCGTTTTAAAGACGACCCTTTTTTTCGAGTCATTTTCAATTTTAGGCGTTGGAAATAGACCTTCATTTAACTTAATTTGAACGTTTTTTTAACGTCCGTTAAAAAAGCTCTTGTGCGAATGATGGGTTATATTTATTACCTAATGCTGAACTTCAGCGATAGCTTTTTGATAAGTACGAATTAAAATTTGAAGTCTAAATTAAGTTTGACTTGCAGGATCTAAGGAGGTTCTTATTAGCAAGCACTGTATTGCTAAAAACTTTTTCGCATGTAAATGATAAAATATTGTCTCTGAATATCAATGAAATGCCTTAATGCCTACCAAAGACCAAAACAAACATTTGACTGACACTCGCATTTGTCAAATTATTAATGTTTTAGAATGTTGTATTAACAAATAAATAAAACAAAATGGGAAATTATACAAGTGATATCTCATATATGAAAACATGTTTATAGTGTAAAAACAATACACGTTGCAATGGAGATATGGTATACTTTTGTTGATAACACGTGTTGATTTACATCTATTCCACATAGAACATGCATTCATTAATGCTTTCTACAAAGCATTTCGGTATAATACAGAACATAGGGCTCAAGTCGGCCGTGGCGAATTCAATGATATACTAGCGAACGTCCGCGACTTCGCCTGCCTACTATTTTTCCTTATGTCCAATCTGCTTCAAACTTACTACTTACTTTACTTGTGATCTACCCGCAAAAACAGTATGAAAACAGGTGTATTAGTTTTTGAACGTTGCTTGATGACGAAGTTTGCGTATAGATTGTCATAATGTACCTATATAAAAAAACGATTATTATTTTGAGAATACTTATAAAATATCGCTTATGTAATTAACGGTTTTTGTATCACGTAGCGCTTTCTAGAAAGCGCAATGTTGATCGACCCCCCACTAGGTGGACTGACGACATCAAGGTAGTCGCAGGGATTCGCTGGATGCAGGCGGCTCAGGATCGTAATTTTTGAAAGTCCCTACAAAAGGCCTACGTCCTGCAGTGGACGTCCATCGGCTCACATAATGATGATAATGTAGTAGCGGACGTAGCTGCGTCCTATAATTATTGCGTTATGATGTTTGTAGATACATTTGGGCTCAATACAGTATGCTGTTCCTGCTAGGGGCACTTGCTGTTCAAGTAAATGTAAATTGTAACTTTCAGATGATCAGCACTACAAAATATATCGCCAAAGCGTGCTGGCCATTTGCAACGCGGCGAGCAACATTGGCGTACCAAGCAAATTGCCGTAATACTTACAACCAGTCAAGAAATACAAATATTCCAACATGTCAAATTATTTGTAAAAGGAGTATAGCGTCACTACAAGAGGAGTTTTATTCAAAATTTCAAGCACTTGATCCTAAAAGAAACTTAAACAATGACGTTAATATACGCAACCCCCGGCAATTTGATTTTCTTAATTATTTTTCAAGAACTTGCTCTATCTACAATCGCGACGATTGGCCTAAGAAAAAACCAAAAAGACGGATCCCAAAGCTTATATTAGTACAAAATCCTTTCACTTGGCTCATGACCAAGGTTGATTTTTGTGTACTTAGGCATGTTTGGGATCCAGAGTTTAAAGAAAAAGAATTCAAATTTGGTTCTAAGCAGGTAAAAGATTAAACTCTTACTATACTTACTTACCTATTTATATTAATACAAGATTTGTCATTCCTGAACCGGTGACTGATTTTCGGGAAAAGGTTTGCTTGTGCCATTTTTCATGTGAATTTATCCAATAGTTTAGCGTGTTGCAGTCGGCAAAAAGACGTATAGAGACAGACAAGAATTAAAAAAAATATATAGTTTACTAGCAGACGCCGCGCAGAATTACACGCGTGGTTCCCATTCCCGTAGGAATACGGGGATAAAATATACTATAGGCTATATTTTATGTCCGTATTCCTTTATCGGGGATAGTGTTATATGATAGCTTTCTAACAGTTAAAGAATTTTTCAAATCGGTTCAGGAGTTTCAGACGCTATTCAAAGCAAATAAAAAAATAACAACAAACAAATAATCACGTCTTTCCTCTTTATAATATTACTATAGACGCAAACAAATTCCTGTTATATACAAATCCCGCGAGAACCATGGATTTTCCCGGGATAAAAAGTAGCCTATGTTCTTCTCCAAGGTTCAATTTATTTCTTTACACAATTTCACCCAAATCAGTTCAGCCGTGAAAAGGTAACATGCAGAATAACTTTCAAATTTATAATATTACTAGCGGATAACCGCGACTTGGTCCGTTTCTATTTCAGTTTTTACATTGGTTTTTGGCGAAAGGAAAAATAGCCTGTGTGTGTTAGGTAATCTAGAGTAAAATTTATTTCCATTTCAGCCAAATCACTTCAGTAGCCGCAGTGTAAAGCAAGAACAAACACACACTAATATTCTATAGTAAGTTTGTGTACAAACATACAAACTTTCGTCTATAGAATATTAGCGTGATATACTAGGTAAGTGTAGAGTATGGATTTAATAAAGCAACCATACGTGTTTCAGGCAATTGCTCGCGTGACTGAAGCGATTAGTGGCGGTCAGTTCCACGAACTAAACGGGCTTCTCACAAAGGCAGCTCGCCTGAGCCTACTCCGAGATATAGAACGGAATTGGAGTGATAAGCAAAGAGAGCTACTAGCCCTTAATAGAAACGATATACAAATATCATCGCCACGAAAAGTATATTTTATAAAGATAGCTGGTATGTTAATGTTTTAGGCTATTTGCTATGTATTTTTTAACATACGAAATTTGATTTAAAACCCTTTTCATCCAATAAATAAATCAAATGTGTAAAGGTCGCTTCTGTATCGGATCTTAGAATCGCCTTTTGTAGAAACACGGGATATGGTGTTTTAACTTGGATTTTTTGTAATCTATCTATACTTATAATAAATCTGTAGAGAGGTCAATTCTGTAGATACATGAAATATATTTCCAAAATTACTATCAGGGGGTAATTAGTGATGAATACTGATGCCAAAAATACAATCAGTAAAATTTTCGTCTATGTGTCTGTCTGTATGTTCGTTATAGAAACAAAAAATACTCGACGGATTTTAACGAAACTTGGTACAATTAGGTATTCTTCATACTCCTCCATAACGCTACAATCAATAGGAGCAGAGCATTGAAGGGAAATGTTGGGAAAACGATAGAAGTTACTGCATTTTTTAAGCTTCCGTCGTGTGGTAGGGTAGGGTTTTGGCAAGAATAGGGTTGGATTAGGTTAGGGGTAGGAATGAGTTCCAACTCATCCCCTGTATAGTAGGGTAGCTGTAGAGTGGCAGTAGGATAGGATCGTAGTAGGTTAAGTCGCGGGCATCCGCTAGTTATAAATATCTTTAAAACTGATAAAATAAAAATATTATGTCATGTCTACCATACCCTACTCCTACCCCTACTTAAAACTCAAACGTTTATGTGGGAAATAGAAAAGGGTTGATTTTATGGTTTTCCCAGCTATTATTCTAATTTTTCTCACCTTTTAAACCTTCCCTATACCTCCACGAACATTTCAAGACCAAGATGAGATAAATCCGTTCAGCCGTTCTCGAGTTTTAGCGAGACTAACGAACAGCAATTCATTTTTATATATATAAGATAGTGATTGTTATTATCATAACATAAACTTGAAAAATGTAATTAGTATAATATTTTTTAATACAATAGCCATTATGGAGTTAACATATTTTTTCTATATTTCAACTTTCTGTTTAACTTCATGGAAATCGTTAGACCCATCTCCCATACTCAGATTATACGAGTATTTAGAATATCATGCACATGAAATAAACTTAACACAATATCCATGTAGACACCATGGATATTGTGTTAACACAAAATCGTGACATAAACCACAAAATACATGTAGTGATGAGGGTCGGGGCGTCAAAGTGCCTCATTTCGTGATCTTTTAACCTCCCAAATCGGACACAGGCTGGGTTGGGTATGGTTGCGGGAACAATTTGCAGGCATAATAAGGCTTTACACCTATGCCACATTGTAAGTCAATTCGTTTACATGCTTTGCGAAGTTTTGCTCTGTTACAGACTACATCAACTTTTAATTTAACATACCTTTGAAACCCAACCCACCAACGCTGGCAAAATTACCATGGTTTCCCTACATACTATTGACGACTTATGACGTGTTTCAGATAAAAAATTCTGCGACGTGGATATGGCATTCCTAGCTTTGAAATGGACACCGATAAATAATGTTGATGTCCTGCTGTTCACCGAGATATTTGCACGGTTCCATAGGGAGTACACGCCGCATTGCATACCGGAATGGACGATTGCTTATTTCAAAGTCACCCGTTTTGAAGTCATGCGACGATAAAATTTTATAATGAATAGCAGTCGCGTAGCGTAGACAAATCTAGCATCAATATACCATTTTCGAGGATTTTTAACCGACGAAAAAATTTATTTTTTGAGAAATTTAATTTTAGTGATACTTTATTTTAAAATGATCATGTCTCACAATAATTAGTTTCTCTGAATCTAAAATAAAATTGAAAGTATTTAAAAATTAAAAAAGTAACAGTTTATTGTGACACAGTTTACTAAATATTATATATTTGCACTAAATATTAGATATTTGCACTAAATTCTTGGGGGTTGTGAATCCGCGCAGGCCCCTTTATGTACGAGGCCGTGGGCGACCGCCCTATTCACTCACTCGCTACGTCACTGATGAATAGTTTATAGATTCCGTTGCTAGTAGTTTCAGTTCCACACTCTGATGATGATTCCTCCGTTTCACTCCGAAAAGCACCCTAAGGAGATTTTTACTCAATATAAATATACAATTATATTTTTAAAATTCAACTTTATTTGGCTTGCATATTAAAGTCAATTGAAAAAATAAAATTTGTAATTTGTTATTTTATTTAACAAAAACATTTGTAAAAATATACATTCTCATGTGTGTAACTTGAGATTTACAGATCTAAAATTAGCTTCTGTGGGTCTTCGAGGTATTCCTTGAGCTGGTTTGAGAATCGGGCCATTGTGACACCGTCGATGACTCTGTGGTCCGCAGACCAACTCACTGATAGGATATGAGCTTTTACCACGTTGCCTTCTGAATCAAATCTGGGCAAAACCTGAAAACATTCAATGAACTTTCTTACGTCTGGGTGCGTCAATTTTACTACTGGTGCTTTACTAGCGCTTTTATTTCATTTTTCATTCATTATTCAAGTTAACATTTTTTTTTTAAATTATAATTATCTAATAAGATAACCGCACCGGAGAGCGCAGTGTTGGTTGATCCCCCCTAGGTGGACTGAGGACATCAAGCGGGTTACAGGGAGCCGCTGGATACTCGCGTCTCAAGACCGTTTTGTTTGGAAGTTCATGCAAGAGGCCTATGTCCAGCTGTGGACGTCCATCAGTTAATGATGATGATGATGGATGATGATGATGATGATGATGATGCTGATGATGATGATGATGATGATGATGATGATGATGATGATGATGATGATGATGATGATGATGATGATGATGATGATGATGATGATGATGATGACGATGATGATGATGATGATGATGATGATGACGATGATGACGACGATGAATAAAATAACTCCAAATAATAAAATCTTTACCCTACTAACAGTAGATAGATAGATTTTATCTGAACAATCAATATTGTTATTCTAGCTATAAGATAAAACTATTAATTATTTCATAATGTAATTATTATAATCAGTTTTGTTGGATAAAGTGCTCTATCATAATATAATCGTCGTAGATAAAAACAATAGACAAGTAGAATTTCAATTTACAGGCTTAAGAGAGATGTTAGTGGAACTATCATACTGTTACGAACCGGGGTTTTATTTTAGGAGTCACTACTATTAGGATCCTCCGTAACAATACTTTACTACGTAGATTGTTCTATTTCTGTTATATTCTGTTCTAAATTACAAATTTCAAGCTTAAAATTAATTTCTAGTACAATACAGCCTAAAATCGAAATTAGAAACAACCTTCACCCATCTGTTTAATGGATGAAAGAGTTTTATTTCAATTTAGTACCTATATTACAAATTATATTGCAAGTAGGATGCTTAGAAAATGCCTGGCCAAACTATTAATAATCATTAATAAGTTTTACGCAAATCGACTCTAGGCAATCTAAGTTTGATATAAACTTCATCCACTAAACACAAGGGTGAAAGTCGTATTCAATATGGATCGTCTTCTAATACTAAAACGTTACCTACTCATAAATATGACTCTTAGTCTATGTAAAATAATGAATTAATAATTTAATAATAAAATTAATAATAACCTGTATTTTTCCTAACGCTCCAATCGACACTTGTGGAGGGAATATAATTGGCTTCGTGTAAGTACCTCCTATCTGGAATAATAATAAAATTTGTTAATATTTCCCATATTGTAAAAATTGATATCCATAGAATAGTTATTGCAGTTCTGAAATTAGCACAAAGAAATTCTCGTGAACATAACTTACAATGCCAATATTAGAAATAGTAAACGTTCCACCAGTTAATTCGTTAAGTCCAAGTTGGCCTTTCAATCCTTTTTCTTGTAACGAATTCAGTTCAACTGCTATCTCAAAAATGCTCTTTCTTTGCACATTCTGTAACAATATTATTAACATTATTATATATTTTTAGCAAAATAGTAGTTTTCTATTTTTGAACTGATAGTACTTACTATACTATAAAAGAAAATAGTATACTAACTGAGTTTGTTGTGGCTTTCTTCTCTTATGAGAGAAGAGACGGAACTTTGTGTGAAAGACGTGCTAATCTCTGAAACTACGTGTTCGATTGTAAAAATGTTTTTTTTGTATGTGGAAGAGGACACTCACGAGGAGTGACGTAGGCTGGTTTAAAGAAGAGGGTCGGTACAGGAGGGGAAGCTTTGTATGATTTTTTTTTTTTTTTTTATTCTTTACAAGTTAGCCCTTGACTACAATCTCACCTGATGGTAAGTGATGATGCAGTCTAAGATGGAAGCGGGCTAACTTGTTAGGAGGAGGATGAAAATCCACACCCCTTTTTCGGTTTCTACACGGCATCGTACCGGAACGCTAAATCGCTTGGCGGTACGTCTTTGCCGGTAGGGTGGTAACTAGCCACGGCCGAAGGCTCCCACCAGCCAGACCTGGACAAATTAAGAAAATCTCAATCTGCCCAGCCGGGGATCGAACCCAGGACCTCCGTCTTGTAAATCCACCGCGCATACCACTGCGCCACGGAGGCCGTCAAAAATCTGTTCTTTAATAAACGGTCTTCCACGAAGCCGGTGGAGTCTGCCAGTTAAAAATGAATAAATTTTGACACATATTTTTCTTATCACAAAAAAATTTATATGTACAAATTACTCGTATACTCACTCTGATAACTGGTACGACTAAACCATTTGGCGTGTCCATCGCTACACCAATGTTATGGCTGGCTTTGTAAATTAGATTTTCATTAGAACTGTCTAGGCTGCTGTTTAGTATTGGGTAGGCTGTGAGACTCTGAGATGCGGCTTTAATAATAATAGGCATGTATGTAAGTTTCACTCCCCTTCTCTGAACAACTTCTCTTAGCTTCTCTCTTGATTTTACCAAATTTGTTACGTCATATTCATCACTAAACACAAAGTGTGGTATTTTCTAAAAAGAAAATTTAGAATATTTAATGTTATTATCATCATCATCATCTCTTTTACCTTATCCCACTTCTGTCTGGTCAGCAAAATATGTAAATCCCTTCCATTTGCTTCTATCATTCGTTAAATTAGCATGTTTACCCCTTTTACACACATGTCTTCTTTCACAAACTCCAACCTCTTCCGTTATCGCTCAATCCTTTTTCACATGACAAATTGTTTTTGAATATTTAATGTTAGTATTAGAATATTTAGTAACATACAAGACTAGTAAAATGTAATAAAAAACATACCATTGCTTCAGTCATAGACTTCACCATAGCTTTCATAAACCCTGTAACAGGAACTACTTTGTCTTCTAAAACGACTTCTGTCCTTGCAGTTGCTGTAGCCATAGGAGCAGAAATTGCTTCTACGGACAGAACCTTATCCGCCACGTCATTAGATTTATCTGCAGTAATATTTAGGTGAGATAATACATCTTCCTTAAGTATTCTGCCATTTCTACCTGTAGCATTTATACTACTGAGGTCCACCTTAGAATGTTAATGAATAAGATTTTAAAATATTGTTACGATATTTCAATATGTATATCTAAAATATTATACTAACTTTAAACTGTGCAGCAATTCTTCGTACGGCTGGGGTGGTTAATACCTTTATACGTTGAGTACTTTTAGCCTCTGTTTTTGATACATCTTTGGTAGCATTGGATGAGATATCTGATTCCGGTGTACCTGTACATAGTTATTGTAAAATTACATTAACTTATCTGATATCTAGATATTACGTATTATCTTTTATTTATTAGTATTACAATCATAAACATATCATATTCATTCATCACAATCAGAATCATCTGATCTACGTGAGAAAAAATTAGATATGATTTCGTAATACAATTTCAATTATTTCGTATTACCTGAATAATAATACCAATATTAGTTTACCTTCATCATTTGAATCATCAACTTCTATATCGACCAGTGCTTGTCCAACTAAAGCCGTTTGATCAACCTTGTGATAAAGCTTTGTAACAACTCCATCGTATCGGCTAGAAATTGTCACTGATGCTTTATCACTTTGGACCTCACATATGTTGTCAAACTGTTGAACTCTATCACCTACTTTAACGAACCTGCAACAGTTAAGAGTAAAAAATTAAAAAGAACCTTACTTTTCGACTAATAATTTATTTTTGTTTAAAAAATTATTGATGGTTTTATTTCTTTTTTTTAAATGCATGAATATAATAAACTAAATTAACATCATACTAATTATTATTTACTTCAGCTTTAGATGAGACATTGTATTCAAAGATCGTTTACATTCTAAGCGTCGAGTTATTTTGAATGTTCGTATGAATTCATTTCACTATCTTTCGTTTCTTTAAAGTAGTCTAACGTTCAAAATAAGCCCATCTCGCCTATCTATTAAGTCTTCGAATCGTGCTGATTTTCGAGACATAAAGTATCCCAAGGACCTCTTGGTAGTATGAACTCAAATCGTTTCAAACTCAATTCGTTTGATTTCATACAGTACTTTCGGCGTGATGTGCAGCTATATCTACCTACTACTAGATACCTACTGAAGGTTATTTAAAAATCTTACCATTCTTTAATAACAACTTCTCGTATTCCTTCGCCGATGTCGGAAAGATTGAATGCAACTATTTTGTTAACGGTGCTTGTTGTGTGAAACCCTCGGGGATTTATTTTAGTTTTTATCCTGGGTATAGTATTTATACAAATCCTTGAGCTAAATGTGCATCTAGCCTAAAAGTGATTGGATGAATTATTATTAGTTCTACAGTGATGGATTTACCAGCGGCTGAGTAGGCTGAAGTCTAGGGCGGCAATTTTTATATAGACATACTTAGTGAATGCTTTAATTATAGAATAGGCTAAAAATTATGATTATGATGATGCAAGTATGGATTGGTACGAAAATTTTATTAAAAACGCTCGATGAAAATTCCCTAATCCTCATATCAATCAGATTTAACCAAATCAATTTCGGATTATTTAATACGTGCCTACATAAAATTATCTACTCGAATATAAATACCGAAATTAGAATCTAATCGATTTATTGAGGATTTCCCTAAATAGAATCAAAACGTAGGTTACAATCAGATCTTTAAACGAAAAAAATATGAAAAACGATGAAGCTGCTCATTATTAATAATAAATCATTTTCGAGCCACATAATTAACTAGCGGACACCCGCGACTTCGTCCCCGTGGAATTCAGTTTATCACAAATCTCGCGGGAACCATGGATTTTCCGGGTTGAAAGTAGCTTATGTCTCCAGAATAAAATCTATTTCCATTCCAAATTTTAGCCAAATCGGTTCAGTAGTAGCTGCGTTAAAGAGTAACAAACATCCATACAAACATTTGCGTTTATAATATTAGAAGGATAGGGCCGCAGGACGGCTTCAAGTGGGTGTTGGATTTGAGTAGTATTTCAGTATTCGGGCATGTGACTCGACATTCATGACCATTCTTGACTTAACAAAAATATTGAGATAAAATTATCAATGGGTAATTATTGTGATGCATGATAGTTTAAAAAAAACCGGCCAAGCGCGTGTCGAGTCACGTGCAGTGTAGGGTTCCGTAGATTAAATTACCATTTTAAACCGTTATAATGCTGAAAAATTGAAAAATGGTGCAGCTGTTACATCAATAATATATTTGAATACCTATCCAACGATACTCTACACCACTCTACACTATGTGATAGACGAGGGAAAAATCATTCTCACTGTAAAGTGAGAATGATTTTTCCCTCGAAGTGTAGAAATAACATTTTTTTTTAAATTTTTCTTTACTATCTTTTAAAGACGTGATTAATATATATAATATGCCAATCTTCAGCTTTCTAGATCACTCTTCGAGTTACATTATTGACAAATTTATCTAATTAAATACCAACGGAATTTGACGTACTGACAGACATGGTGAAATATTATAAATATTATATACTGACTTATAGTTTCACGAGTTATTTGTGGCCTACGGAACCCTAATTATAATTGCTAGGTAACAAGGCTTGTAATGTAATATATTAAATTGATAAGATTACGTCCAGTTGGGCCTTATCATACGAGTATTTAGATCTGTAAACAATGAAATTGTTGTTGTCTCTTTTTAAATTTAATCGCAATTTTAATTAACAAACTAAATTATAATAAGTAATTCGTTTCCGTAATATGTACCTACAAGGTATATTAGAAGAGTAGGCATTATACGAAGGCAAAAGAGAAAATTCCTTCTCCGATATACCTAAGTAAATTTGTAATAAATCTTTTCTAATAATCAAAGCATTTTGCATCTATAAACATCACTGCTCTGCTTCCACTTCCTTATAACATATTTGTATTACGAAAGATTTTCGATTTGTAATAGTTAATAGCCCAAAATTCATAACGTTACTCGCAAACGTTATCTGTATTTACGAACATCTGTGTGAAACTATACGAGACTCTACTTTTACTTCTCTATGAAGACAATTAGTTTTTCACTTCAGTTTCCAATACAAGATTATAATATCAAACTGTATTTGTGTTCACTAAAACTTACGTCAAAAGAACTCAAGAGCAACACGTGCTAATAACACACTAGATAAATTAGCCGGTTTCTATAACTAAAAGAACACTTACGTAACTTAACTTGTTGTACTTATTTATGCTCCTCAAATGAACCAAGCACTTCCTCGCTGCAAACGCCATCGTATTAGCTCACCACATAACCTTATTTAGCTAAATTAACAGTTAAAACACAAGACATTTCCACTAAATAATAGTTGCAGTCGTTCGCACACAACTGAATGTTGTGAGGCCACATTATCAGTGACTCGGAGCGTTGATTAGCATTTTTAAATAAAATTATACAACAGTATGATACGTTTCGTGAGCTCGCACGTCATGTCTTCAATATTCAAAAGGGTCAGAGATCAAAAGTGATATAAATGTACCTACTAGCGGATGTTCAAGACTTCTGCCGAGTGTATGTAATTCAGTTGTTTCGAGTTGTGTTTTTTCCTCACATATCAATATAAAATCTTTTTGATGAAAAAAAATTGACGGCCTCCGTGACGCGTGGTATGCGTGGTGGATTTACAAGATACAAGGTCTGGCTGGCGGGAGGCTTCGACCGTGCACCGTAACGGCAAAGACCCGACAGGCGATTTAGCGTTTCGGTTCGATGTCCTGTAGAAAACGAAATGGGTGTGGATTTTCATCCTATGCATAACAAGTTAGTTAGCCTGCTTCCATCTCAGATTGCATCATTACTTACCATCGAGTGAGATTTCAGTCAAGGGCTAACTAGGAAGGAATAAAAAAAATTAACTAACATTAAACACGTATTAAATAAAATAAAATTGTTTGGATCATCTGCAACAACACACGTATAAACTATTAGGTACATACCAAAGACAACGAAAGATAGATATGCTGATCTATTGATTGCAAAGGCCTATTCTAACTTCATTTAATAAACAACAATAATGTCCTGTAGTAATTAACATGATATTTTAAAATGTTCACTAACTAACATTGACATTTACACTTACATTTAGGTATAAGTACCTACCTATCTATGAATTAATAGCGATCTTCAAAAACAGAAGAAGAGTATTTAAGGATGATAAAATAATAATGCTTTATAAGCAATTGTTTTTATTAAAGACATAATAAACATGTTAATAAAGTGAATAAATACAATAATATATAATTAATAACGGTAATGTTATGCACGACGAGAGCGGGGCAACACATAATAAATCAGAACAACATCAGTTTTGTGATTACACATTTCATTTCTTCTATTCTAATCAGCTACGTGTATCACAGAGGCATTCTGCCTATAATCTGTTACAATCAATAAAACTGTTGCATAATACGAGATAGATATTACCCGATCGAATAACATAATGTATGTCAATTAAACTGGCTAGAGGCTAGCGCAGACTGGGGATTGGACGACAGAGATTTTAATAATTATTATCCAATGTAATTATGGTAGCAATACATTTCCATGCACAGTAATCATGTTGCATAATATGCCGATAGATATTACCCGATTAAATAACACAATGTATGTCAATTAAACTGGTTTGAGGCTAGCGCAAACTGGGGATTGGACGACAGAGATTTTGATAATTATTATCCAATGTAATTATGGTAGCTATACATTTCCATGCTCAGTAATCATGTTGCATAATATGCCGATAGATATTACCCGATTAAATAACACAATGTATGTCAATTAAACTGGCTTGAGGCTAGCGCAAACTGGGGATTGGACGACAGAGATTTTGATAATTATTATCCAATGTAATTATGGTAGCTATACATTTCCATGCACAGTAATCATGTTGCATAATATGCCGATAGATATTACCCGATTAAATAACACAATGTATGTCAATTAAACTGGCTTGAGGCTAGCGCAAACTGGGGATTGGACGACAGAGATTTTGATAATTATTATTCAATGTAATTATGGTAGCTATACATTTCCATGCTCAGTAACCATGTTGCGTATGCCGATAGATCCGATCGAATAACATATGTCAATTAAAGTGGCTAAAGTCTAACGAAGACTGGGGATTGGACGACAGAGATTTTAATATTATCATCCAATGTTAATAAGTATATATATATTATATATATATATTACATTGCTCAGTAATTAATCTCGGTGAATCGAGATGCAGTTTTCTCTGAATTCTGCGGCGGGAGGCGGTGATATGCACTAGTATGCGATGGTCTGCAAAGTTGCACAGAATGAAACTTGACAAATTAAAATACCATAGTCGAAAGACGATTAAATTAAAATTAAAATTGAACTAGAAGATTTTTCTTTTTAATCAACATTGAATTGGATCATAAAATGGGAAAGGGTACTCAATCTTATGATAAACTATAGAGAAATTCTTTGATGTGCTCCCCTGTCGTCCACCAAAGTGCGCAGGCCTACATATAAGCGTTGCATCATTGAATCCAAATAGGCGATGCCGCTAGTTTCAACGTGTAATGAACCGGCGTTGGCCGTTGTGTTAGGCCAATCAACATCTGGAAAACAGTGTTAAATACTGATACCTCGTGATAGCGACGCAAATGTCATTATTGTTGGTTAATCTGTGCTTTATAATAAAGAGGCAAAACGGAACGTAAATGGTGACAGCGTACGTCATACTTTGACAACCTTTTTAAATAAAACCAACGACTTTTACGCCAAGCGCCTAACCGTCAACACATATGTTTCCGAATTAAGCCGTTTTATACAAAGTAAATCAGTGTTTTATTAAGCCTGGCCCTTACAAATTGGTCCTTCGAGCCGGATAATTGTGGTATATTCCACACCTCGAATAAATATACGAGTGGTAGCTCGTCTAGAAAAATGTGCAAAATTTTCAGACGTCAACTATTATTGACATTTTTAAAAGTCTTTAATTGTTTATAACTTTTGCAATCGTTTCTGTGCGGGTCTGAAATTTTTGCACATTTTTCTGGACGTCATAACGAGTCGTATGAGCTACCACACATATTTAATTCGCGGTATCAGTATTTAACACCATATCCCAAATGTTGATAGACCTATGTGTTTTGGCGTTGTGACGTCGTGTTGTCACCCTCGACACGACATTAAGTTGTTAGAGGATGGTAACTGTTTGTTGACCCGTAGTAATGGATATTAAGGGTCATAGCTCATTAAAGTCATTCGGCACTCGATCAGCCACGCCACGCTTGGATATAGTAAGCGCGTTATCAACCAAGTCGTCAGTTTATACTTAATAGGTCTAAACTGACGACTTGGTCTTAATAACCAATTTATAGGTCTACTACAATCTACAAGACCTCTTTTATAGGTGTAGCGTTTGGAGCTTAAATCCCATCCCATCAGACTGCTCCAATTGGCAGACGTCTTAAGACAAATTAATTAAACAAATTATGGCCTCATGACTCAGTTGATAATGCGCTGACTATAGTATTAAGTATATGGACTTTCAGGAACGCCCATTACATCAATGCCGTAGCGTCACAGGATCGCCTTGCTCTTAATTTATCTCGAGACCTAACAGTGACGGGTTGTAATGAGATATATAAAAAAATGTTTCTTAACAAAAAAAAATTCCAGACCACAATCAAAACCAACAATTTTAATATTTTTAGGTACATAATCGTACAAAACAATAACGCACCCTACATTAAACAGCTGCTTTACTTCGCTACGCAGAAGTCTATGAATACAGGGATATTTATCACGTCGCAACTGTCTATAACACATATCTATCTAGGTATAATCAAGAATATACAAAATTTACAGTTCCAGAGTGTTATCAAATAAATATATTCAAAATCAAATAATATACTTGTAATAATAATAAATAATATTCTATTTGGAAGTTATTAACGACTTTCATATATTCTCTTGAGCATGTTGATGAACAATTTTTCAATGCAATGTATTCACTATACATAATATGGTAAGTATTTTCTATATAAGATGTTATTACATTTTACTGCACGTTACGTTACCTTGTAATAAACTCCAATTTGCTTCAACTTATAATCTATTTATAATTTTAATGGAAAACATTTATTTTACATGTAATTTATTATATAATGGAAAGCTCTTACAGTAAATTAACAGATTATCCGATAAATCACAACACATTTGGATAATACGAGTAGAAGACAGGTGAACAGCAATCGATAATAGTGGAAGACGTTGTTTGAATTATACACGAGTATATGGCGATTACGCACTGAATCCGGTCCGATTGCGTAAAGATATGGATATAAAAAACTCTAAACGACTTCGGATATTGCTTACGCATTAAATCCAATGATGTCGAGCTGTGGATATGTCGCAGATGACGGAGGTAAATCGGATAGGTCAGCCTCAAAACGTGTTTTCACGAATGCGAATCGGATGTAGTGAGTAACTGCCCTTACTTTGAAAATTGAAGCTGCTAAAACTCATTCATTGCATTTTATAGTTGTTATTTCTAGTGTCTTTAATTTAGTTTTATCACTTCCATTGCAGGCGCGAAATTTCATAACAAATATTCAAATAATTTTATATCTACAGATGAGTCTTTGATGAAGAAAAAACAATGAATCTGCAATAGTTCTAAAACTAAACTCATAAAAAATTAGTTTTAATACTAGTAGTCCGCTCATAATGGTGCGATCAAGGTAAACCGTAAAGTAGGGATAGGACTCATTTTTGGAATATATGCAATGATCAATGCCTATTTTGCCCAGACTAAAACAGAGTATCAATAATTTAAGAAAAGAAGAGTTTTTTTCCTACTTAAAGACTCACCCATAGTGGAAGTTGCCATATATCGTGCAGAAAATATTAATATGATAATATAACGCTATAATTATTATGACAATTTTCTACCATGATCACAATTTCAAAGCAATTATTATAATATCTTAGTTAAATATGTTACAAAACAGAAGAAATCAAGTCACGTTTTTTATCTTATCAATTTTAATTTCAAATCTAGGTGTTTTTAGTTATCAAAATTTCACTAGCCTTTTCCAATGTAATTTTTTTATATCATAAAAGCAAGACCCACAATTTTTGTAGTAGGTACGTAATACAAAAAATCATAACATCGAGAACAGTGCGACTCCAGCATTATTTAATTTAGAAGCCAATAACATCGTTTACAAAGACTTTATAAATACGTAATAACTTTGAAGAGTATCACAATTCTGAATTTCTCTCTCTTGTTTATGTCATCAGTACAGATAGTCTACTTTCGGAAGATGGTTTGGCTTTGGTTCTAATATGCACCTACATACGTTTGTACGTGAAAATGACGGAGCGTTAGCAAAGCAGAAACAATTTTATAAATTATCATGACGTGTTCTCTCTGATTGCTGAATGACGATTATTTGGTAAACGCGTTTTGATGACACCCCGTGTATCACTCTAATTATGAGCAGGTTTACATTTACGCTTAACGCGCGCTTTCAACTTTATGCATTTTATTCAGGCAGTAAACGTCATGCGGGCGTTTTTGTAAAGCGTGCGTCGAGCGTAGCGCTAGTGATGTCAGAGTGCGTCAACACGCGTCACGCGCACTTTGAGATCATTGGTTTCTGTTCCGTGGTTCCATCCAGATGAGCGCGAGCTATGACGTGCAATACGCATTTTCGAGTTCGCTCACTTTATCCAGAAATCGGCCGAAATGGATGCTTTTAATATTGAATTTATATTTATAGATGGAATTTGGGTCTGTATTGTCTTAGCTTATAATAGAAAGTTATGGACTTTCAGTCAACCTGTATGAAAAAATTGGGTGGACCTAATAATATCTCTGTTTGTCTTTGTCTCTCTGTTGCCGTTGGTATAAAAACACTGTAAAACTGTTTCTACGTTAATCTTCGACAAAATTGTAGAACTCAAACTCAACCAGGGCGACTATGGCATCATGGATTCAATTCTTGACAAGCGAGTACGTACCATGTTAACACTAATACAAAAAAAAGCGCGCGTTAGACGCTTGTTATGTGAACTTAGCCTTAATATAACAATATGTCTTTGCTGACGTTCCTTCAGTTAATACACACAAACACGTTTATGCTGTCACTTTATTATTACATCGGAAGCCAAACAGTCTCCCAAAACTAGAATAACTATAACAGACCATTGTTACATAATTAATGTGCATAAAGTGGGTTGTAACGGAATTGACAGTTAATACGATTTTTGGGCTAATTTATTTTTATGTTAAATGATCTTGGGCAGACTATCGCCCTGTAAACTTTGCTTTATAGTAATATAAAATATCTACTACCATAGGTAAACACCAGCCGCAGTTTTTAGACTTCCATAGCCTTACAGAATAACCCTCCAGGACCGAGTTGCGAGTTGACTTGGTCGATGGCCATGTTTATTTAGCTGATACTAAATATATTATATTACTGCAACCAAATTGATATTTTACCCTTATGTATATATCTTATAATATTCTACATTTACCCTCATTAAAAAAATTAGCCCAAATATGGGTGATCTCCTTTTTAGCCTTAAAGTGTTTTGCTACGTTATTAAACAATTCTAACGAGTCGAGTGAAGACATTCTAAAACGATATGTATTTGCTAAATACACCGTGCAATAAGGACAAAATATTATTGTCGATACTTGGGATTATCGTGTGGTAAAACAATGGAAAGTTGATAATTTTCTGGAAAACTTTACTCCATGAAACTTAACCTAATTAAAAAATATGAATGTTATTTAAACGGGTACATACCACGATAAAACGACGAGATTTTTATTGTCGACATTTCGACCCAGTTGCATGGATCGTGGTCACGACGGGACTGAAGTTGCAAGATGAGAAGTGAAGTCAGCTGTTAGGGGCAGAATCGATCTACCCTCTTTCTTGTTCTTTTTCTTTTTTCAACGACCTCGCGTTTTTGGCTGTTTAGGCAAACCACACTCACGACATCGCTTTTGTTATTATGCGTATCGCGGCGCCCTCTTGGTTTGCACAATTCTACCACCGGGTTCCACTCGCTGGATAGTTTGAAACCATCTTCCCGATTGAAACTAGCCAGCGAGTGGAACCCGGTGGTAGAATTGAAATAGCAGGTATTAACCTGCTACTATTAATCGTTACACTAAATTATTTCTCCTTTGTTATCTTATAGTATAACTCGTGCGCATTAACTTGACACCTGGTTTCCAAACACAACCAAAGAAACACAATACAAACATTATTCGAGCCAGGTGTCAAGTTAATCCGCACGAGCTGTAGATAACATTGTAGTACGTCTTTACATTATTTACATTATTTTTTAACTTATCTACTGAACAGTTATTGTTTTCAGATTTATAAAAGTCTTTATAATAATATAACATCTGTCCCGAGGCTCAATCTACTGTAAATATTTTTGCAACAAATTCGATTCGATTTTAGTAACTCTAACTAATGCTTTAACATGTTTTTCTGAATACAGTGTAACCTCTATGGCTATGCAGTGAAATCGTAATTATGTTGTTATATTGAAGCCATAGAGAATTAAGTTATGTAGAATTATGTGATGTCCTTATTACACGTTGCCTGCATGGTACGTATTGAACGTCGAAGCGTAGTTCGACGAAACACATACAATAAAATTGGTAATATGGACACTAATTGTCCATCTAGTGTTGATACGGTACAGTCACGAAGCGACGACAACAACAACTAAACACCAACAACTTGATAATAGTGTTTTTTTACCATTACAGTGATGTGTGATGACATCTAATTATAGGAAAAAGAACGTGATAGTGAATAATGTTAGTGATCTTCGCAAGAATCAGAAAGTTTACTTGAGTAGACAAAATATACTCAGAGGCACAATTATCCACCCACTTTAATATACTCGCGTCATATTAAAGTGGGCGGATGATTGTGCCTCTGAGTATATATATCGTAATTTAGAGCACGATGTCCAAACGAAAGTTGATAGATTTCAAAAGATAAACATTATAAATACAGAGAAAAAAGTTGTTACATTTTTAATATAAAATTTTTCGTTTTCATTGAGTTTTTCATCGAAAGTATACCATCTGATTCACGCGTATGACGTATAAAGTGACCATTAAAAGCTTCAGCTGTAAGTTTGGCTTGTATGTGAAATATTAATTCTTATATTGTGCACTTCTGATAATACATTAAAAGTTGTGAACAGTTTGCTTGTAGCAGTGATGCATTCGTCATTATATCTTTGAAACCCGTGTCAGTTGGGTCAGTTGTATTTAAAATGTTTCTTAAATTTCGGGATACTTAGGTAACTATACACTTTTAAATTATGTTTCATAAAGATCCGAGTCTTCTAAGATATTAACTTATCTCAAAGATTTATGATCTTTACGAAAAGGGGCTATCTAATATAACATCCAGAAAAATATTGTTAGGTACATGCCCATTATCAACATTTTTACTATTTAATGACTGTTTTTTTTTGTTACTAAGATACCTACTTATAAAAACAGTTCAGTCTGATTTTATTATTACCTACCATAAGGTAGATACATAAAATTGAAAAGTCATTAATATTAGACGTTTTTCGTTGTAAGCAGTACGTCAAGGTTTTACACAGAACAAGCGATTTGCGAATCTACAGAAATACATTTTTTGCAAAAATATAGCTCTATTAAAAACCCTATAATGGTTTGATTTGTTGTAATTGAGTGTTTGAACCGATTTTGATGTATTTTTTTTCAAAAGTATGTTGGTATTGAACATGCAATGAGATCCGGTATCAGATGAAACTAAAAAAATATATTTTTAAATTAATAATTTAATTTAATTAAATCTATTTTAATTAAAAAAAAAAGTTGTCTTTAAAAATATGGAACGCCCTTCCATTCCATTCGGCTATAAATTTCATGAGATAGGCTTGTATTACTTCTGCATTGTATTGGTCTACTACAGCTGAGTATTGTATCAGTCATTTTCTATAGCGATCTCTGATCTGAACAGTACAAAAATTAGAGCATTGAGCGGTATTTATGCAAAATAAGATATAATAAAAATACATTAAATTCTAACTAGATTAGTCTACATCTCACACAATAATTACACTTTTTAATAATTCAACACTGTCACTGCGCAGTCCAGTTGTACATACATCACTATATTTCACTAGTCACAATAATTTAGCCACTTCTCAGTTGTGAGCACTCGAGTGTTTCACAAATTCGTTATGAGCGAACGAAACTATTCACTGAACGCATACACTTAATATGGGAAGCTCGATTTTTTTCTATAAAATAGGTATAGCATTTCTAACTTGCGAAATTAACTTCGATAGTTTTCGATATATTGATTTTGGAATTTCTAGAGACCCGCAAAAATATAATTCAATAAAAAATAATAATTTTATGAAATTAACATACGCAAGTATTTAAATTAACACCCCATACATACAGTACAGATTGAAAAAAAATAACTGTTAATACATTTTGTTTCTAAATAGGGATGCAATAAAATAATAGAAAAGACTGAATTGGACAAAAATATTCAAGAATAAAATTAAGAATATTGAAACATAAACTATTGTGTTCTTTTCTATTTCTCTAGTCATATCGAGCAATATTTTTGCGGATCTCCACATGGTTTTGAAATGAAATCAAACCGTTTATGAGGATCTGAATTAGAAACGACTTCATCCATTTGTTTAATGTATGAAAAGTGTTTTATATCAAAAGTTTATTGCGACGAGATTGTTTAAAAAATTCTAGCCCAACTATTATCGCTGGCCAAATTATTATTATTATTACTATTATAGGTCGCACCGCGCGCAGCTATAATACTGGCTAGGATTCAATGCGCGCTAGGCTTTACTAGGCAACCTACTCGCAATATATTTTTAGTACACTTTGTATAATCTACTTTTCATCCATTAAATAGATAAATGAAGGTCGTTTCTAATTCGGGTCTAGGCTTTTGAAAGTCCATTTATGCGTCTAAAAGTCAGTAGTGTGGGGCGTCGTTCGCTCGGCGGGGGGTCAAGGGGCCCGCGTGGGGGGAGAGGCGGGCGCGACCAGCGGCACCAGCTCGGGCTGGAGCCGCGGCCCGCGTCACACGGCCGGCTCGGGCGCCACCTCAGCGAACTTCACTTCGCGGCCGCGGCGGAAGGAAGCGGGCCGGCGCGGCGGGCTGCGGCGTGCGGGCTGCAGACTCGCGGATGATGTCTGCGCAACCAGGCGTGGCGGGGCGGCGCGACTGAACGGCGACTGGCGCAGGAACTGCCGCGCTACCATCGGCTGCCAGTACGAAGTCCCTGCAATACATTTTTACATGCAATGAAAATCCGACCCACGGGTGAAGAAGCCTCACCCCCGAAAGTAAGAACTAAACTGGGAGAGAAAGTTCCCTCAAGGATTCATTGGTCAATAATTAAATACGCGAAATTTACCAGCAGGCCGACAGAATTTAGAAAGCGTCACATTTGATCCAAAAATTTTTATCTTACAGAAATAAAGAAAAACATCAATTTACGAGTACCTTAAGAAAACGAGTCCTATTAATAAAATGAAAAAACGAAATTTATTAGTACTAATAATAATAACATACTATATACCTTTGTGTGTAGTGGACTTAGCCCGCCACGCCGCGCTGCGAAGGCGGCCGCGCGCACCCTCGTGCACGGCGTCCACGCTGGCGGAGCGCGTGAGGTGCGCTGGGGGGCCTTCACCCTCGACCCCCACGCCGGCGCTCAGCCCCTCGCTGACCGAGTACAGCTTATGTGTTATATCTTTACCTGAAACATTGTACGAGAAACCTCAGTCTTTATCGATTTTTTAAAGAATATTTGACATATTTTCTTAAATATTATTATTTAATATAATATTAATTATTATTTAATAATTTTACCGTTGAGCTGTTAATCTTGACAAGACTACCTATATAGATCATCATCATAAGGCTATAAGTAATAACCCACAACTAATGGCGATGCGTTATGGAGGTTGTGGCGCAATTATCCCGGGGCATTCGAAAATGGGCGGTGGCAAGTAACAATGTTGTTAATTCAAAATTGAAATATATCTACAAATGTGCACTAGCCATCAAGTTATCTATACAAGTTACTATTTTTGTAAGTTAAATCGAATTACTAAATTGTAAATGAGTAGGTAAGTCATCATTAAATCGAATTACTAAATTATAAATGAGTAGGTAAGTCATCCATTATTTTAAGAATTAAATATACGTAATTATTACTACGATCAAATATGTGATTCGCTGAGTCATTAATTTGAACTTTCTACGTAAATGCCTATTTAATTTCAGTACGAACATGTTATTCCAGTACCAAAGGAGAACGAAATACATTAATTGTGTCGGGAAATTGCTACGTATTCAGCCGCACAAGGAACAAAAGCTTTCAATTTATTCTTACTAAATGTGTAATGTGTATACACAATTTTATTGGTAAAAGAAAAAATATATTGTGAGTGTTTTTACATTTCGTTCCTGGGAGAAAAATGAAAACTCTCTTTAGATACCATTGCGCACCAAAAAGTAAAAGCCTAATATGTAACGATATGTTTTATAGAAATAATATAAAAACCTACAAGTCTTAAGATCCCAATTGTCATCATTAACTTATTGTTATTTTACAATATAACTTATTATATTGCAAAAATATATTGGAGGAAAAAGTATTAATTGATTTGACTTTGAAGGTATAGACTGACCAGAAAAATATAAACTGGCCACATACATGTCGGGCCACGCGCAGTGCAGGGTTAAGAAGTTGAACATCATCATTGCCGATTTCGATTGGTGATTTCTAGTAAGTCGACTACAATTCTTCAATTTTCATTTTAATTTTTAGTTTTCCCTTTGATTTAATTATAGAGCCTCTATATTGCTCAATAATTTCTTTTATTTTCCACTGAAAGTGATGTTTCAATTCCGAAAATAAAATTATATTATTTGTTATTGTCTTGTTTGCTTTCTGTTACCACTTGGTTTAAGGCAAGGCAAGAAAGGCTATATAGAAAAACTATTGGACGCCAGCGATTTCGTCCGCCCTCAGACCTCTATAATCTGGCCCTCAGACCTCTATAAAGCGGACGTCTACTAACTACCTCTCTTCCAAATTTCATCTTGGTACGTTAAGCGGTTTTCGATATTTCTTGATGAGTGGTCGTTCATATTTATATATTAAGATTAAGTTAGTTATGAACACCCAACAGACAAATCTATACTAATATTATAAAGCTGAAGAGTTTGTTTGTTTGTTTGTTTGTTTGTTTGTTTGATTGAACGCGCTAATCTCAGGAACTACTGGTCCGATTTGAAAAATGCTTTCTGTGTTATATAGCCCATTAACCGAGGAAGGCTATAGGCTATATATTATCCCTGTATACCTACGAGAACGGGAACCAAGCGGGTAAAACCGCGCGGCGTCAGCTAGTTTTGAATATACCTTTTAAATAAGTTTTTTTACTTCTACTAAAATCTTTGCCTATTTTAATAATTTACGTAGCCGAAATTCTGTTATAATCAATCTAACTTGTAATCGATCAAAACTATGGAATAAACTAATAACTAAAAGATTAGGCTCCTCTAATCTAGCTAATCTATGTGTCCAAGAGAAAATGTATTACACGCCATTCTGATAACGACGAATCGATTAATGACATCCTATTTATCAAATACATTCTTCAGGTTCATTCAGTTGATTTTGATGATTATGACGTGCGTCATACATATTTTGTACATACAAACATCTAAGATTTTTTTTGGAGTGCGCGATTCTAATGTTGTTTACATGAACGAAAAGTCACAAGAGGTTACCATTCACCGAAGATATTATTTAAGGCGGATTTTAAGGGTATTATGGATTTTATCATCAGAACGCTCACCTGTGAGGTTAACGGCCGCCGTGCGCACTGTGGCACGTTTTAGAATAATGTGTCCATTATTTTGTCATTTTTGTAGTGGGAAATTAAAAAAAAACAATATTTTTCATAAAAATATATCTTATTAACGATACAGAAGCACAAAAAGCAATTTGTGCACTATAAAAGTATCTCCCTGTATATACAGTGTACAGAGTACATACTCAACAAAATAGTAGCTGACATTAAGACTTACTAAATTACACGAAATATCTTGGGCGTAATTTGACTTTATGTTATACGAGTAGGTACTATTTTTTTTGCAATATTTAAAAGTAAGAACCTTCAATGTACGAGTAAGTTGGTCGTATTATGTTTTGGAAAATGACCACCGTCACGACAGTCCACGCGCTCTAAACGCATGCGCGGCCAGCACACGCACGTGCTCACCTCCTCCGCGACCACCGTCACCTGGAACTGAGGCGACTGACCTATGAGACAGTCGAGCACGACCTTGAGCGCCGGCCGGTGCCGCAGCACGCGCTCCAGACGCATGCGCGGCCAGCACACGCACGTGCTCACCTCCTCCGCGACCACCGGCACCTGGAACTGAGGCGACTGACCTATGAGACAGTCGAGCACGACCTTGAGCGCCGGCCGGTGCCGCAGCACGCGCTCCAGACGCATGCACGGCCAGCAAACGCACGTGCTCACCTCCTCCACGACCACTGTCACCTGTAACTGAGGCGCCTGACCTATGAGACAGTCGAGCACGACCTTGAGCGCCGGCCGGTGCCGCAGCACGCGCTCCAGATGCATGCGCAGCCAGCACACGCAGGTGCTCACCTCCTCCGCGACCACCGTCACCTGGAACTAAGGCGACTGACCTATGAGACAGTCGAGCACGACCTTGAGCGCCGGCCGGTGCCGCAGCACGCGCTCCAGACGCATGCGCGGCCAGCATACGCACGTGCTCACCTCCTCCGCGACCACCGTCACCTGGAACCAATGAAACCAATCACTTGTGTTAATGTTTATAGTAGGTGAGCCGAAGAGGGGATTTTTTAAGTTACACGAGCGCGGCAGATGAACATAAAAGAGTATACTTTGCACGTTGTTAAGTCCAAGTATGAGCCCTTAATATTGGTGGGTACGTTTAGAGCAACCAAAACCAAAAAAAAAAACTAACTTCAGAAATACTCAACCAGCACGTCAGATTAAGATAAGGTCGGTGAGTTGATAGCTAAAAAGAGTGCATTTCGAAAATCTGACGATTTGAGCATAACGCAATAGAATGGGAGGATTCTAAAGTTTCAAAATAAAACCCTTATATTTGTGTTATCGAGCCACGAGCGCGGCTAATTTTGTACTAATTTTGAATTAACTAATCTCCTGAATAATCGCTCATGTTTTCTGATGATTTGAGTAAGCCGAAGTAATAAAAATTGTCTTTAAAGTCTGTAGTTTGTTTCCCCACCGCTGAAAGCGAAAATCGTATATAACCATTTATTCTTTCTATCATCTAATCTACCAAATGTTATCGATTCCAATGACACTTTAGAAACTGCAAATTTTGTATCCCGGGCTCCCCTACTATAAGGAATGAACTCGTATTTTAATAATTCCTCTTTTCTATTCTCTATTACTCGCAAACCGTTTCAATTTACTAATATTAGGTACATAATATGCTATTCACGGATTTAGATCTTTAGCTAATTCGATGAGATCGCAATTATTTTCTTTGATAAATCGCCCGTCGCCGTTCCCATGCATTATTCATGTCTACGGCCGGAATTATTTAAGTTAATCGTGTGCAGAATGCCAATGAGGTTTGTCATTACGCGCCACGCGGGGGTTACGCATATTGCTTTTTTATTAGCTTTGATATTAAAGGAAAATCCAAATAAAATTAGAGGCAGATAAATACTGTCTGTATCTTTGTTTGTCCGGGATAATCTCTGGATAAGCTGAACCGGTTTTAAGCCGTCTGCGTAACGGCATAACGGCGTCTGCAGTCTGCTAGAAAATTATAATATCTACTAGCGGATCCGGTCAAGCTTCGCTTTGATTCATTCTCAAGAGCTATCCTATTCTACTCCCACCCTACCCCTACCCTACCCTACCATACTCCTACTCAAGCCTACCCTAAGTTTCCTATGTTCCAGTTCTCAGCTACCTCTTCACCAATTTGGAGCCACTCTCAGCACTCTCAACTCAGTCCTGCAGATCTCGAGTTATAAGTGTTGTAACAAACCCGACTTTCTTTTATATAATTTCTAAAAACAATTATTCAAATCGGTCCAAGCGACTTCGAGTAATCAGGTAACATACACACAAAAAAAAATATAGACTCGAAACCTCCTGAAGTCGGTTAAAAAATCGCGTACAATAAACAAATTATTTAGATTTAAATTGTTACGATAATTCTGAGTTTTCAAGTTACGTTTAGGTTTTTATTACTGTGGGAGTATAAAGTTACAGGTCAATAAAAACCCGATGTTAATGCCAGATAACAATACACAAAAAAAAATTCATTCGAAAATTAATTATTTTATACACATAATTTTTTTTTGTTTTTTTTTGTTTTTTTCCTTAAAAAAACTGATTTTTTGATAGCATAGGATATTTTCAAGTGCAACGACTTCGTGTTGAGGTTTTTTTTTGGTTCACGATATTATCTCTTCACAATAAATCGCTTTAGCCTTTTGGTTTCATCAGGCGCAATTTGTGCAAACTTCGAAAGACTATATTTTATGTGCACTTCTAGTTTTTTGTGGGTTTTATATAAAAAAATCAAATAATAACTCTTCTGGTGAAATAACTAATGACTCCTGGGTGTTCAGTACATAAATTACGAAAAAACTTTGATTAAGAATGAAAACAATAAAAAGAAATAAAAAGGAAAGGAAGGAAAATGTTGCCGTAATTGAATTTTTAATAAAACTAGGCGACACTCACCGCTTTTACCCGAGTTGTTCCTGTTCCCGAGAAAATACGATACGATACGATAGTAAAATATAGCCTATGACACTTACAAATAACGTGGTTTTGTAATGGCAAAACAATTTTCAAAATCGGTTTCAGTAGATCCATATTTAAGAAATATATCTATAGAAAAAATAATATTTTCATGATTCCTTCATGGAAATATTGTATGAACCTAATGTCCAATTAGATTTAAACTTATTAATTATGTATTCTGTGATTCAAACACATAATTAAACCAAACAAACATTACAATAATCTACTTAATGAGTATGCAATTGTAATGGCTACCTAACTACTATTCTACTCATCTAAGTAGCCATAGCGGTAGTCGTTTAATAAATATAAATTTAGAACAATATTTTGTTTTTAATACGTATGGCACTCTAATATCCCTTTGGCATTACGGATAATATGCGCTTTGGGGTTAACGTAATGGTGATAAAGTGTGACAAGCTGGAAAAAGGATAATATTATTTGAAAATAGCGTGACATGGCAAAGCGAATGTTACTGTAACATCTATACTAATATTATAAAGCTGAAGAGTTTGTTTGTTGGTTGTTTGTTTGTTTGTTTGTTTGATTGAACGCGCTAGTCTCAGATCTGATTTGAAAAATTCTTTCAGTGTTAGATAGCCCATTTATCGTAGGCTATATATTATCTGCATATTCCTACGGGAATGGGAAACCGCGCGGCGTCAGCTAGTTTATTATAATATGTTTCAAGTAACTATTATTTTAGCCTATTGATTCGTAAACAAGTCAATAATTAAATACATAAATAAAAATACGATTGCCTAACTTGCTCGCACTAGTCATCCGCCTCGCGCATTTTGTATAGCGATTAATAAATACCGTTATTCTAATTATAGGTATTTTTTTTAATATGGTTATGATATGCCATTTTGAAATTCCCTTGGTGAGTCCTTGAATTTGATACCCATATCGCAATATTCTAAAAAAAATTTGTTTCATCTTGACTCTACTCATCTCTCACAGTCGTCCTATTGGTTTTTTTTAACTTTACCTTGTTTAGAACACTTGGGTTATTAAGACAAATCTAACGATATCTTAATTACGTAAATCCGTTTCCGGTTTGAAAGATATCTTATCTTACCTGGAAGACGTCATCTGACTGTTCCCGGTTCGCCTCCCACTCGGGCGAGTCGACGAACTGATAAGGCTGTATATAATGTAGAAGCGTTTCATCACAACTCACTCGCATCCTACCGGAAGAGAAAATGTTTATGTTAAGCTTTTACAAAACTTTTAGATGTATTTATGTTCACATTCGCAACATTTAACAAGTGTCTATAAATCTTAGAACTATTCAAAATGAAACTGTATCAGCGGAGTGGTGGGTAGTGGCTCTGCCTTTTGCATCCAAGACCGTAGGTTCGATTTCGACAACTGGAAAATGTTTGTATAATAAAAAATAATGTTTTTCAGTGCCTGGGTGGTATTATATAAATATTTTATAAGTACTCATGTATATGTAGCTACCCGACGCCCTGCGGTTTCACCCGCGTATCTCTCGTTTCCGTGAGAATACGGGAATAAAATAGGGATAAAGTCTATGACATTCACAAACGATGTGGCTTCCTATTAGTGTAAGAACTATCGAAATCGGTTTAGTAGATCCAAAGATTATCCCCTACAATACCACAAAGCCCACCGGCCCATACAATGTCGGCCCAGGGAACCCAGGAATACCCCCTAATAAAAGGATCTGGTTAATTAATTGGCTATGTTTCTTAATGAAAAATACATTTGTTTATCACTCTTCTGGGGCAAAATGTTCACCGGTGTACCAAAGCGGCGAAGTAACATTTGAAGCTGTATTATTTTTTTTTGTATTAATTTTTCTGTTAGCAACAAGCTTAACATAATAATCACAAGTCATGAAAAAGTATCAAAACTTAGGCTCTATATATCTATGGTCAACTATTTTAGCTCGTGGACAAATTAAAGATGAATTAAAAACGTCGTAAAACGTTGTAGCAAACATTTTTTGATAAAGTAATGATTTCACTATTAAAGTAGAATTATCAAGATATTTTTCGATATAAGTAAATTGTTGGGGGTTGGCTTAGCTCGGGGATGGGCATTCCTCTTTAGCTCTTGATTAATATTAATATTATTAAATAAATATTCATCAGCTATCTTAGTAACCATAATACTGCCTACGTTTACTTTGTTATAGCGCTGTGTTTGTCCAAATAAAAAAAAAATACAAATCTTGAGATGTTCGAAACAAAAGTTGGCTTAGGATATCCCGAATGGAGGACATGTCTAGTCGTGTAGTTTATTGAACCGTATGTCGTACTTTACGACCTATAAAAGTTGAGCTCAAGAAACTTATAAAGCTTTAATAAGACACTCCTACGAGAGTTGAAACGTATCCAGCTTTGTGTAATAATTTAATAGATACTCGTACATATAATACAAGTTATGACTATGGACACAGTACACTTGGTGGATTAAACTAGACTGTTCGATATGCCATTTACCTGCATTCCGCGGATTTTTTATAAGATTAAAGATTACGTATTTTTATAAGATTAATCTATAGCTATAGGCTTGTTTTTCTTTGTCTAGTCATTTATAAAATAATAGTAGAAGACAACCCTGAAAAACCTACCAAATACATAGGGCTTAGTTTTAGTTAAAACGTTACAAAATATGGCTATCCTTAATTATATTACCGAGTAAAGTTACTAAACTAACTATAATTTATCATCGTAATATACAGCCGTGATAGCCCAGTGGATATGACCTCTGTCTTTGATTCGGAGGCGTTCAATCCGGTCCGAGGCATGCACCTCCAACTTTTCAGATATTTGCATCGTAAGAAATTAAATATCATGTGTCTCAAACGGTGAAGGAGTAACATCATGAGGAAATTTTTGGGCGTTTGATGTTTTTGCATTGGGCCAGTGTGGTGGACTATTAGTCTAACCATTCTCATTTTGAGAGAAAACTGGTGCTTAGCAATGAGCAAAATGTGGGTTGTTAATGATAAATATTTTGCAATAAATGTTAAATAAATACTTATAATAAATAAAAAAGTGAACAGGCAGGACAGGACAGACGTTGTTCTGTCCGAAACGTTGACACGACGGTACAAAATCAAAATTCTCGAAATAAATACTATAGAAAGCCATTCCATACAAAATGTATGTAAAAACAAGTTTTCTTTAGTTCATAGTGCCAGCCGTGCTTGAGTTATAAATGGTATGGCTAGCTTTGTTGTGTTACTATATAAATTGCAATGTTTTGTATGTACGTTAAATAAATAAAATAAATTGCATATTCATAGCTGCAAATGACGTAATATTTCTTTGGCATGCATGTAGGTTACATTGTACAACAATATTGGATTGTACTGGCGATACAAAGGCTGGCGCGGCTCAAGTAGCAGCATCAAAATTCCAGACAGCTTCGAGCAAACTTATAATAGAACGAAAACCTGCGATAGTCAGATATACTTCTTCGACTTCGATTCGATTTCGACTCCGTGGCGTAGTGGTTAGCGCGGAGGATTTATAAGACGGAGGTCCTGGGTTCGATCCCCAGCTGGGGATTCCAAAAATACCTCATTTTATGAAAGTTGACAGCAGTTTGACAACATGCTCCTTCCATATGTAAGTACGGAATTTTTTAAGCTGATGAGGTTCCAATGTGGGTTGACGAACTTAAAACGAAGGTAGAGCTTTGTAAAGCAAGTTTGAAAGGTCAGCTTTGTACGTCAGCATGTTTATAATGTCCATATCCTCAATTGCCGAGGAATAACTTAAAGAAACTATACAAAAATAGGTTCTTCAAGATATAATGAGGATCGTTTTTCCATTCGATAGATCCTGAAATTCATGGCGACTCTTCGCTAGTAATCCTTAAAGTTTGATCTTTAACGGTGTTTTTCGAAGAGTTACCGCGAAATTAAAAGACTGGCGAGACTGTGGATATTATTACTCCTATTATGCCAAAAAAATATACCAAAAATATACGCTTTGTGTCGGACGGTTGGGGGTCTAAAATCTTAAAACCTGCTACTTTCCAAAGTTACCACAATCCAAACTCCATAATTAGCTACCATACCTACTTAGCTATAGTATTAGCATAGGCTGACAAAGGGAAATGCCCACCGGCCTACAACGTCGGCCGATAGTATATTATGTAGACGATACTATTGTGTATAATTAGGATCTGGTTAATTTATTGGTTTAATAAAAGTACGTCTCTTGAAGAAAAAAAACATTTCTTTTTAACACTCTTTTTGCTCGAAAAGTTCGCCGGTGTAGCAAAGCAGCGAAGTATCATTCGAAGCTATATAATTTTATCATAACAAACAAGAAAACGAACAAACAAACCAATCATAATAAGTCCTCAAAAAAATGTCGCAAAACTCAGGCTGTATGGTCAACGATATTTGCTTGTCCCTTGTTGGGGACAAATTAAAGTTGAATTGAAATTGTTGTAATACGTTGTAGCAAACTTTTTTTAAGTAATGGTTTTTCATTTTGAAGTAGAATTATAAAGTTTTTTTTAATATAAGTAAATTACCAGGTGGTGAGGGTTGGTTGGTTGTTTGGCCGGGCCGGGGACAGGCATTCCCTTTTTCAGCTTTCATAAAATGAAGCATATCTGGCTATCGCAGACTCTTACACTATAATAGAATAGATTTTGACCGCGAGCCGACTTGCGTGGGCGAAGAAAATTGCTCGCTTTGCCTATTATACGAGTAAAGTACATAACGTGCAGCAAATAGCGGTGCTACATCTTCGCGATCGTTGCATAATTGTTCTGTCTGAACTCTGAACATAGTTCGACAACAAAATTGGTACCATGTTTATCATCATTTGTACATATGTCTAGATACTTAATGTGACCTACCTTTAAAGTTTTAAGAGCCACAATAGCTCAACGGTTAAGAGGTCGGACTCATCACCGGTAGTCAAAGTCGGGAAGTTACTTTACTTTATTAGTAACACCAAAATGATTGAACAGATTTTATGCAAATGATCGTATCACAAAATACATTAATACAAGTATATTACATACATATGGTACATATGGTACAAGTAATTACTATAGTTTGAAATAAAATCCCGATATTCCCTTGGTAACGCTCGTTACATAAGCGGGTGAACTAGCGAGATACAGTTATTTCTAGGTAGTTTAGAACTAGCTCATATGCACTGTAAACTCAGATAGGAATATTTTTCTAAATCCTACTTCTTATTAATATTATAAACGCGAAGGTTTGTATGGATGTTTGTTACTCTTTAACGCCGCTACTACTAAAGAGATTTGGCTGAATAGATTTTACTCTGGATTAAGATATAGGCTACTTTTCATCCGGAAAATCCATAGTTCCCGCGGGATTTGTGAAGAACTGAATTCCAGTCTCGGGCGTCCGCTAGTAACTCTAAAAACATATACCTACTGAACCTACTTTCTACTGTTAACACAAGATAATCGTTAAAAAAAGCTACTGAGGTAGGTACCTACATATAAAAATAATATTTACAAGGTAACTCATGTATGTGTATATAAAATATCTACGTGTAATAAATACGAAATGATAGTCGTACACTCAGTACTAAATAACGGTAGGTATTCCCAAACGGCGAGGTTGGAAAATTGATGTGTGCTTCAAGCAGATACATTAAAGATATTGGCCAAGCCTTTCCTTATATTTAAAGACGTGTACGACCAAACCATTTGAATAAGAACCACTACGCAAACCTAATCATCTAGAATTAAATTGTTCTAAAGTCTTCTAATGTCAGTCACTGACGACTGTGTTGGTCGCGATCGGTATGATGTCATGCAAATCGCGACCAACACACGATCAGTTTTATCAGCTGTCAAGTCGTTAGCGCTGCAGGCATGTGAGATTACTTGATCGTAAGTGGCTGACATAAAAATTGCAATGCGTATCAACTTATTTTAAAATATAGGTCAGGTAACAAGGCAATAGAAATGTCGTATACCTACGATCTTTATAGTGATGGAGCCTATTGGATTGTTAGGCAAGTTATTTTATTCAATAAAATATAATTTCCATCTAGTAAGATGGGGAGGACCTACCTTACTTAGGATCCTAAACCAATAGAAATCCCTGAATATTCAATATATTCCGGGAAGCTAGTTTGGCTTGGAAGTGTTAAGATGACAGATCAAGTTACTTTTGTTCATAAAATCATATTCTTTTTTATTAATTTAAGAACAAGTATAATTAATAATAGGTGTGAAATGACTAGCTATTTATACCCTAATTTTTTTTCGTTTTCGGCAAACACACTTTCAAAAGTAGACAATCTTTAGCTAACTATAATTTTAATTTAGAACATTTTTGCTAACATTTATTGTAGTATTATTTGTTTAAAAATTAAAATCAATCTAAATCATTTTATTCCTAAGCTTTTTTATCGTTTTACTAAACTCTAAAGTCAGGTACCTATCCATCGATGACATCGATACTCGTTGACTACGTTGACTCGTAGATGACACTTGTGTCTAGTTCACGCTATTTCTGTTGCCTTGTTAGGTAAGGTGTTATCTAAATGAAAGTGAATACATACTTTCCCTTCAATATAATTGATAATCTTTCGTCAGCTGGCGTCACTTCCTCAACGGCGTACGCTTCGCCCGGGTCTAGTCTGATGAGTCTCGCTTCTCGCGTCAACTCCTGAAAGTGCTTCTTATTCACTTTCAGAGGCTTGAATAGTTTCAGGTACAAATCTGTCAGCTCTAATGACAACGCCGGCGGAAGAAACCTGAGGAAATGTTGTTTAAAACGTATCACGAAACTAAAGATGCTTAAATCTACTTGAAACCCTGAAATCTACGTTTTAATCCTATTTGTGTACTAAGTAGAACGTGTTAAATTATCTAAACTCTAAAGCAATATAGGTCACTATCTAAATGGGACGTATAGTCTAGTCTAGAATAACTATACAAAAATGCTACATGTTAAAACTAAGAAATTTAATCTGATGCTAACGTTATTAATTCCTATATTATACATATTATAAGACGGAGATGGTCAGTGGCAGTGACGGCATCAAACGTCGGCGATATCATCTCCACTAGCCTCTCTGTAAATAGATACCTCCGTGCTGATAGCAGGCGGTCAGACCATCTGAGCTATTCTGTAACAATGTTTTGTTTATCTCGCTTGTGCGAGTTTCGAATTCACCATTTTAGAAAGAGAAAGATAGAGGTGAATTCGAAAGTAGCACTTGCGAGTTATACATCGTTACAGAATAGCCTCTTAATATAAAAGTTACGATAATTACAAAGAACACGGAATTTAATACGCGAAATGTAGAACGTACGAGTAGAACGCCTGTAGGCCCAAAATACACACCAAGAGTTATCGTGATAATTTTGACTACATCTAGCTCTCTCTTTCGTCCCATCCCAACAAAATAGACATACATATAATGGTAGGATTAGACGAAGCCAATGCTGGCAGCCAGATTCACTGGGACCTCAACTAAATACGGACTAGACGAGCGCTGATGTCTGAGGACTTACTCTTTCCTTCCTTTAAGCGTTGCTTAACTTTTATTTCTTTTTCATTGCTATGGAACGACAAAGAGAGCTGCATGTAGAAGTTATCATGTTTGAAAAATTTCTCTTCGTGCACATCTAAGGCGTGCAGAACTTCTAGTCTGCGCGGGCTCTTACTTGGTAAACGTTCATGATTCAACGTCGTCGACGCCTACCGCCTACTGCCACCATTTATATTTATGCAAGCAAGTAATATATTACCTTATAATTAAGAAGACAGTGTGAATAGAGTTGACGAGCACGAGCGCCAGGCTCCAGGCGAGCACGTCGGGCGCGCACACCTCGGCGCCCGCCCACATGCCCATGAGCACTGCGCCCGCCGCTATGAGCGCGCGCAGCACCAGTATGCTCTGCTTGAAGCTCTTGGGCGCCAGGAATGCGATCGCGAAGCAAAGATTTGCAGCCTAAGGATTCAACAAAAATGAATAATTTAGACTTACGTTAAGCATGCAAAGGCAGAATTATTGCTATACGCAATATCTACCAGGCAATCCCTGACTAAAATACTGTGTAAGTGACGTAGGCTCCTGAATGGGACCTCAGCCGGGGAAAAAGTCGGTGCGAGAGCCACAAAATATCTCCTGCTTAAAGACTTTGAATTTACTTCTAGCAGCAAGTATACCATATTAGATCAGGTATCCAAAACTTTGGCTATGCAGGAAGAAGAACACGAGCAGAAAGTTGAGTGTTGACGCGTCATAAAGTAACTCTCTATAACAACACTTGGGTTCTGTCATCTAATGTACCTAAGTATTTGATGAATGAAACGAATGAAAACTATTAGAAAATTAAAATGCTTTACTTTGCTCTCATTTAAAATTTCCTTTTTTAAAATTTTTAGCAATGATAATAAAATACAAAATATAAAATACTATAATAATCCCCTCATTTTGGACATTTCAGTGCCCAAGTAAATTGGCAGTCAGGGCTGCAGAGTGAGTAACTTCTTCGCAAAACGCGTCCTCTCAAGAATCAGTGCCTTCTGTATCAGACTCTTGATTCAGCAGTTAAGCGAAAGATTCTTAAAGTGTTGGTCGAAGGAAAAAAAACATTAAAAGCTTTCCTATTGCTTCATCATCATCATCATCATCATATCAGCCGATGGACGTCCACTGCAGGACATAGGCCTTTTGTAGGGACTTCCAAACATCACGATACTGAGCCACCTGCATCCAGCATCCAGCTGGATGCAGGTTGCCTATTGCTTATTTTAATAATAATAATGCTTTTTAATTTAATTACCTATGTTGCAAGTTACAAAAAAATTGTGGAATAAAATACAGTTAAGAAGCATGAACTTTAATGTTGTTGCAGTGATAAATTACTGTACCTGAGCGAGTAGGTAGTTAAGTTTTAAAAACTGAGTAAGTTTATAAGGTTTTTACCTCAAGACTGCAATGTTTAGCAAACTGATGTGCTTAATCGGTTTTAAACGTGTCGTCATTGCTTTACCCACCTTCGTCTTTTGTTTGACAAACAAAAACTTCTTAACACAACTTCCAGACTACGTGTTTAGCCTGTAAAATTATACACGTCCAGTTTTCTTAAGGCTACCCTCACTTTATTTTGATATAGATTTTATTTACCCTCATCATGAAATTTACTTTGGTAAGTATTTAATTCCCTAGTTATTTAAGTAGGCGTAGGCGTTTTGTTGAATAGACATGTTGATATTATTATCGACGTACTTATGACATTTTAACTAAAAACATTTTTTAGCATTTAAAAAAAATATTTGTAAGAAATAGATTATTCTAACCACCGATAAAAAGATTTTTATACACGAGAGATCTGGGTTCGATCCCCGCCCATTGGACTATTGCTACACCCTCTCATAACATAGGCTTTTGGTTTATTTAGAAAGGCAAGGGAATATTTTTCATATTAAAAAAAAGGCTATTGATTACATTAGCTAGTTAAGATGGAATAGATCTTGCTCGTCGCTGGAGTTCGTTACCCAGCAGCACGTAGTCGTCCAGCGTGGAGTTGACGCGCGCGAGCGACAGGTTGTAGGCCAGCGTGGCGATGAGACTTGTAATATTTCGGTTATTATTGATGAGGTAGGCAGAGTGTCACCTGGAAGAGGTCTTGCTGCGCGCTGGACCACTTGGCGCAGAACCAATGGTTGTCGTGCTCATCACTGGAGTTGCCCAGCAGCACGTAGTCGTCCAGCGTGGAGTTGACGCGCGCGAGCGACAGGTTGTAGGCCAGCGTGGCGATGAGACTTGTAATATTTCGGTTATTATTGATGAGGTAGGCAGAGTGTCACCTGGAAGAGGTCTTGCTGCGCGCTGGACCACTTGGCGCAGAACCAATGGTTGTCGTGCTCATCACTGGAGTTGCCTAGCAGCACGTAGTCGTCCAGCGTGGAGTTGACGCGCGCGAGCGACAGGTTGTAGGCCAGCGTGGCGATGAGACTTGTAATATTTCGGTTATTATTGATGAGGTAGGCAGAGTGTCACCTGGAAGAGGTCTTGCTGCGCGCTGGACCACTTGGCGCAGAACCAATGGTTGTCATGCTCATCACTGGAGTTGCCCAGCAGCACGTAGTCGTCCAGCGTGGAGTTGACGCGCGCGAGCGACAGGTTGTAGGCCAGCGTGGCGATGAGAATTGTAATATTTCGGTTATTATTTATGAGGTAGGTAGAGTGTCACCTGCAAGGGGTCTTGCTCGCGCTGGACCTCTTGGCGCAGAACCAATGTATGTCGTGCTCATCAGTGGAGTTGCCAAGCAGCATATAGTCGTCCAGCGTGGAGATAACGCGCGCAAGCGACAGGTTGTAAGCCAGCGTGGCGATGAGACTTGTGATATTTCGGTTATTATTAATGAGGTAGGTAGAGTGTCACCTGGAAGAGGTCATGCTGCGCGCTGGACCACTTGGCGCAGAACCAATGTATGTCGTGCTCATCAGTGGAGTTGCCAAGCAGCTTATAGTCGTCCAGCGTGGAGATAACGCGCGCAAACGACAGGTTGTAAGCCAGCGTGGCGATGAGACTTGTAATATTTCGGTTATTATTAATGAGGTAGGCAGAGTGTCACCTGGAAGAGGTCTTGCTGCGCGCTGGACCACTTGGCGCAGAACCAATGGTTGTCGTGCTCATCACTGGAGTTGCCCAGCAGCACATAGTCGTCCAGCGTGGAGATAACGCGCGCAAACGACAGGTTGTAGGCCAGCGTGGCGATGAGACTTGTAATGTTTCGGTTATTATTAATGAGGTAGGCAGAGTGTCACCTGGAAGAGGTCTTGCTGCGCGCTGGACCACTTGGCGCAGAACCAATGGTTGTCGTGCTCATCACTGGAGTTGCCCAGCAGCACGTAGTCGTCCAGCGTGGAGTTGACGCGCGCGAGCGACAGGTTGTAGGCCAGCGTGGCGTTGAGCCAGGGCGCGGCGCTCGCGGGGGCGGCGGGCGCCATGCCGCGCTCGCGCCCCGCCGCCCGCGCGCCGCCGCCCGCGCGCCCCGGGCGCTGCTTGGCCGCGCGCCGCTCCGACGCGAGACGATTCAGTTGGGCTCGCGCTTTCAGTATTACCAACTCCATTACCACTCCCTGCCCACCGCGCGCGCGCCACCTGCCACCTGCGACCACCCTAGCTGCAACAAAATGTTCCATCCCTTATTATAATGTTCCTTATATTAAAACAAAACAGTATAGGTACTTATTGCTAGCGTACACGTGAAATTCAGTTTCAGATCCCGCGAAAGCCACGGAGTTTCCGGGATACGTTGCTCAATAACCTCGTCTATCTTCCAGAGAACGTCCCGTTCAAATCGGTCGTGCCGTTCTAAAGATTAGCCCTGACAGACAGACAGAGAGACAAGAATTTTTAAAAAAGTTCACGCTTACGTTTCGTGTAAATACAGAACATACATAAAAGTAATGTCTGGCCTAATAATCTAAGGTCCGCCACATATTGTAGTACCGATTCTTAAGCCATGCCCCCTAGAGAAATAGTTACTGTAACATTGCTGGGATACTACTTAAGTACGCCGTATCACGAATTTTGGGCAACGGTACACAAAATTACTCTTTTTATTATTGTGTGTGTTCGTTTAAGGCCCGTCACAGACTATCGCTCAATAAACATTCAAAATCAACTGTCAGTGTTACCAAAGTATCTAAAGTTACTCAAATGTTAAATCGTTCGTAACTAAAGCCTTACATTTAATGTCGGTAGCCAAGCGGACGTAATCTCAACACGGACTGCATAATAGCCACCCATGTGAGACGATTAAAAGTCACGAATACCGTACCATTTTCACATGCATTTTCGTTTTAAACTGAAGGAAATCTGTGACATCAGACGTGGTGACGTTTAGCTTAACGCTACTGAAAGGGTCATCGAAACGTAAAGACAGGTAAGGGGCGTGCACAAAGGCTTAAACTTGGGTAGGCACGTATAAATTGTTAAAAATGGAAAAGTTCTCCAATCCAGGTACTTAATGAGTTTTCAGAGCAGGTAGTGCATCTATGAAGTGCACGCCGTTCTGTAAAGTAAATAAAAACAGGTTATCATGTACCCATACTGCCAGTGGCGTGCACAAGAATAAAAACTCGTGTAGGCACCATATGTAAAAGTTGTACTTAAAAAAATAGAAAATTCTTCCTTCAATACAGGTTCGTAAAGAATTCTCAGGGTATGCAGTGTATTTATGCATCTATGGAGTGCTCGCTACTGGTAGGTACCTTTTCTAACTAGATAGCTTCAAAAATATGATATACTGAAAACTTTATCCTAGTGTTGTAACTGTAGGATGGTTCCATGAAACAAAATACAGTTAAGAAGAAGCAATGTCTTTGCAGTGACAAATTGCTATACATGAGCGAGTAGTTAAGACGAAATAGAAAGTTGACGAAGTAAGTTTATAAGTTTTTGGAGTTTACTTCTTAAGAATCATTAAGAATCCTTGTACGCAACCTGTTCTTCAACCTATCTTTCACTTTTCAGGCGTACATAGTGTATGCTGCGGGGCAACATACACCTATTTAGACTCGACAGTCTAAATAGGTGTATGTTGCCCCGCAGCATACACCAACATGAGAAAGAGTAAATTCCATTCGTGCGTCGGAGTTGACACACACTTTTTTAGTTGAAGACTGAAATGTTTAGCAAAGTGATATACCTACATCGGTTCTAAACGTGTCGCCTTACCTTCTCCTTTTGTTTGAGAAACAAAAACTTCTTACCACAACTTCCAGACTACGTTTTAGTCTATAAAATTAAGTACATCGGTCTTTTTTAAGTCTACCTTCTTATAATTTTTATAATAGTTACATTTACTCTTCTGATTTAGTAACATTATTTTGTATTAAGAACTATATGTTAACATGCTATTTTGTTAAATTGCATGCATGAGCAATTTTGACAAATGGTACAGAAATAGAATGAATACATGAATAGATAAAAGGTCATGGAAACGTAAAGGAAATAAAATGTTATCATCCCAGTGGCGTAACTTCATTGTTTTATCTGTTTCTGAATCGGTTTATATTCTATGATAAAGTACTCTGTAATATAAAGGTACCTTCTCTGTGTTAAATCAAAATTGTGTAATTAGTATAATGTGTTTAATAATAAAATTAATTCAAAATACCTCCAATTACTTAACACCTACGGCCCGAGAGATTGTAAGCAGAGAAGTAATCTAACTTTGAAAAAAAAACACATAATGACCATTTTTCAATAAATCCTCCACGGGCCTCATATAGTGTAGTTACACCACAGTTATATCCTTTCTTGATCATCACTACATAGTATAAAACAAAGTCGCTTTCTCTGTTCCTATGTATGCTTAAATCTTTAAAACAACGCAATGGATTTTGATACGGTGTTTTTTAATAAATAGAGTGAGTGAAGAGGAAGGTTTGACGACCTCAGTGGCGGTTCGATCCCCAGCTGGGCCGGTTGAGGTTTTGGTGCAGGTCTGGCTGTTGGAAGGCTTCGGCTGTGGCTAGTTACCACTCTACCGACAAAAACGTACCGCCAAGCGATTTAGCGTTCCGGTACGATGTCGTGTAGAAACCGAAATGGGTGTGAATTTTCATTCTCCTACTAACGAGTTAGCCCGCCTCCATCGTAAATTGCATCACCACTTACCATCAGGTGAGATTGCAGTCAAGGACTAACTTGTAAAAAATAAAATAAAAAAAGGTTTATATGTATATAATAACATCCATGGTTCCCGCGGGATTTGTGAAAAGCTGAAATCCACACGGACGAAGTCACGGGCGTCCGCTAGTCTTAGATATAAAGTTCTAGTTTATATTTCTTGATATTAATTCTGGATATGTTGGCTGCGGTCATGTCTTATTCATCTAAAGTTTTGAAACTACCGATATGCCAGCGACAGTATAGAATTTCGGTTGTCGTTTTTCATGAAATTAAATTCCATTTTGTTGGCACACCTGCAAGCTTGGAAGGTTTTACATATCCATACTTAATATATAATATTATAAATAAATGTGTGTGTGTCTCTGTCTGTCTGTTTGTTTGTCCGTCTTTCACGGCAAAACGGACGACGAATTGAGGTGATTTTTCAAGTGGAGATATTTGAAAGGATGGAGACCTGCATAGGCTACTTTTTGTGTCTAGAAAGGAAATTTGTATAACATATTTCAGGTAGAAAGCTAAATATTGGTGACTACCGTGCATCATTTTTTTTGTCAGTATCAGTCCCCAACCCCTTAAAAGAGGGGGTGAAATTTTATATGGGACTTTTCGCAGTTTTCAAGGTAGGGTAGAGTGCACATGAGTCACAGCGAAGCTTGACCTGGTCCGCTAGTTAATAATGAATCAATAATGATACTCTGTTGCACAAATTAATTTTAAATACGATTTTATTCATCACTACCGGTGGCGGTAGATATACCATTCCAGTGGGAATGTCAGAATAGAAAGTAGTCTATTACTATTCTAGACTTTACCTATACCTGTGCCAAGTTACACCTAAGTCGTTCTGAAATTATGCAATGGTGTGAATTTGTTTTATATTAGCGGACGCCCGCGATTTTGTCCACGAGAAAATCGGTGTAACTAAAACTCGTAATTGTAAGGACTATTTTAGAATTGTTATAGTCAGGTCTGGCTGGTGGGAGGCTTCGGACGTGGCTAGTTATTACCCTACCGGCAAAGACGTACCGCCAAGCGATTTAGCGTTCCGGTACGTGTAGTAACCGAAAGGGGTGTGCTCCCGCTTTCATCTTAGCTTAGTTGCATCATCACTTATCATCAGGTGAGGTTTTAGTCAAGGGCTAACTTGTAAAGAATAATAAAGAAAAAAAATATCATCATTATTTTAATAGAGGGGTTATGGAGCGTAGATCCGTCTTAGATGGTCCGTTGTACGATGTCCGCAGAGCTACGTGGTTAGCAGATGTCTGAACATTGCAGTCCCGGGAACTTAAGCCCGAGGTCGCCCAAAAAAGTTGACATCGTACACGCGGACTTGAGAGTCAACAAACTCAAGAAGTCGGATGCCCAAGATCGGGCAAAGTGGGCGAGATTATGTCGGAAACCGGACCCCACGTAGTGGGAGCCAGCTAGGAAGAAGAAGATGAAGCGTAGACCCACCACGCAGCTCCAATGCGGGTTGGCGGCTTAGTTTAATAATGTTAAATTTAAGCCCACTGTCAGATGTTAATGAAAATGACGACCGACGGCTTAACGTGCTGTCCAAGGCATGTGGGGGGGGGGGGGAGGAAAACCACTACAAACTTCGGGTGTAGAATAACTAGTTACTAAAAATATCGTAGAAGAAAGAAAAGCTCAGCTTATTCCATGACCTGACCCAGGATTTTAACCCGGGACCTCGTAATCTGGAGCCACACAGGCTAACCACTGGACCAACGAGGCAGTTCCCGTAGGAATACGGAGATAATATATGGGCTATCTACCACTGAAAGAATTTATCAAATCGGACCAGTAGTTCCTGAGATTAGCGCGTCCAACCAAACAAACAAACAAACTCTTCAGCTGTATAATATTAGCATAGATTCAGACTCAGTTCTGGATAAGCCTTTAAGTTATATACATTGTTTAGGAGATCCCGTCTAAGGGAGTCCAGCAGCAAAAAAAGAGCATACAAAAGTTAAAGTAATTTTAAAACCCATGTTTAAATTGATACATATTTTACCTACGGCAATTAACATATTTTTTACTTAGGTCCAAGGTCCACAGGGGACAATAGCTTAGGGCATCAAGGCTCCATAATCCGTCAGTAAGTAATATCCCACTATGCATTGTTTTGTCGGAAAGACTTTTCTGACAATTCCACCAATTGTCGTCAAATTTGCCAAACATAATAATCCTTATAAGTCAATATATTGGTGAAAACTGCATGAAAGTCCATTCAGTAGTTTAAGTTTATCACAAACAGACAGACAGGAGTTCTATCAGCTTAGAGATATGTAGGTACTTAAGCTTAGGTATACAGATAAGCAGAAACTTTAATTTGCTACTAACCGCGATGGTGTTAGTACGTAAACATTCTCGACGCACGTTTCACTTCGTAACTAGAACATGCAAAGTTGCTGAGTGGATTGGTTATATTATACGTAGAGTTCTATTTATATAGTCAATAGAAAATTAACTTTACACGTCTCGCGTAGCGTTTGAAGTTATGTGATTTATAACTTTATGAATTTTATATTTTCGTACCAATACTAGAGCCCTACTCGATGTTACGTACTGTTTACCAACAAACAAATTACAAATGAAGGTAGAAAACGCATGTAATTTCCTAATGTTATGAAATTATACAAAGTTTGGTAGTGAAAAAACATTTTCTAACGTCTATAAAAAAATAAAAAAAGAAAAGTATTTAAAAAAAGATCAATAAAATCAGTCTAGCCGAGTAGTGAGACCACTAAAACCGTGACACATTTTTATATTAGGAACTATGCCCGCAACTTCGACCGCGTGAAACTCGATGTAAACTTTCGACTACCTTTACCCTACCCTACCCCTACCGTACCCCCTACCCTATTAATATGAATTTTATACAATAACAATAAAGCTCAAATTGACTACGTTTTAGTTAGAAAACGTAGTATGGGAAAAAGAAAAGGGCTATTTTTATGGTTTTTCCGACAATTATTCGATTTTTTGTCGCCGTAAAAACTATCCTAAAACTTGAAAAAAAATGGCCAAATTGGTCCAGACGTTGTTGAGTTATGCGCTTACCAACGCATTTTGCGATTCATTTTTATATTATAGAAGATAGATTACGTAATATAGAGGTATATACGAGTATACTGGTAAATACATTCATTGAAGCAATAGTTAATTGTGTACAATGTCGAGATCGGGGGATAACATATCGGAAATTCCAGTTACAGTCAGGTAGTAAAAATTTATATTACAATGCACGTTTAGGAATATTTAGTGATGTAATAGAAACGCTCGCCCAGTCTCTCCACAAGGATATTAGCAAACGCCTCAGGGCGGCAACGGGCGATTCTCGGGCGGGAATTTCTATCGCAATTCATCGCGGAAATGCTGCCTCTATGATGGACACCCTACCAAGGGCGGCAAATGATAGGTATTTTTAAATATTAGTTTTAATTTAATTTATTTTATAGATTTAGTTAATTTATTTTAATGTATGTCTATTTTGTTAGTTAGTTGTACCTTTTGTGTTTCTGACCTAAATATATTTTTCCTGAAATGAAATGGGGATATACGTGTATTTAGTTTTTAACAAGTAGTCTAGTAACTTGTTGTATAATTATATTATACAGAAATAATATACATTTAGCGTCTCTGCAAGAGGGTGAGTTTTATCCATAAGTCACTCATTTATATTTTTAGCACTCGACCAAAGATTTTTGCGTCTTCATCGCTTATACGCTAGGGTGTGAAATTCCCTCCCAAAGTCTGTGTTTTCCGTTTCTTATGATTCGGGCATCTTTCAAAAACAAAATCAAAAACAAAAAAGTATTTTTTAAAAGATTATTTATATTATTAGATATTTTATAGCCAAGCGCGTTCCACTTTAGACCAATCGGTCATCGTCCAACGCGAGTTTAATACCAATTAAAAAAAACTTAAAGTTATATAAGTTGGCTGGTGGGAGGCTTCGGTCGTGGCTAGTTACCACCCTACCGGCAAAGACGTACCGCCAAGCGATTTAGCGTTCCGGTACGATGCCGTGTAGAAACCAAAAGGGGTGTGGATTTTCATCCTCCTCCTTACAAGTTAGCCCGCTTCCATCTAAGACTACATCATCACTTACCATCAGGTGAGATTGTAGTCAAGGGATAACTTGTAAATAATAAAAAAAAAAAAGTTCTATTTAAGTTTTCATATTTTACGTATTTTGTATTTAAAGGAACCCTAAAAAGACTGAGCCCTTATCGTAAGTTCCATTATCGACAGAAAGTGTCCCGTCTCTACACTATCTATGTCCCTACATCAAGGTTTGTAATTTGCGAGATTTTGCCAATCGTTTACTCGACGTTGCCTACAATAAACTACCAAGCTTAAGTTTATTGCTTGTTTTAAATCTTTATTGCACATTTCTTCAATATTATCAAATATAAATTTGGTATATTCTCTATACCAAAAATAAATTCCTTATATTTTATTTAAGTTTTAGTTTAAGTTACGAATATATACTTAGGTATATTCGAATAGGTATATTCGTATTTATATATGTATATTAATTATTACAGTAATATATAAAGTATTTTTCTATAAAATTATATATTATATTATACTAGCAGACGCCCGCGATTTCGTCCGCCTTTGATTGACTATAAACTTACTCCCTACCCAATTTCATCTTCGTACGAAAAGTGGTTTTCGATAGGTATTTCCGTGGCCTTTCACTTTTATATATTTAGATTTAACTAAGTTTATACAAAAAACCATAAGGTTTATCCTTTAGAGTAACGTAAAATACGCGTACGAAATGGCAGCAGGTAAATAACGTCATTGTCGTTGCATGAATAAGAAACAGCTTAACTAAACCCGTATATGAAGGTACGAGTATTAATGTTTAATCGACTTCGACGTTAACTTATAGAACACATTTACAAGCAGAATAACATAAAGATATTTTTACTAATACCTACCCTGGTATTATTATAATAATTATATCTTCCTCGTTGACCCATTAGTCAGATCATGTTCTGGATCGAGTTATTGGGTTGTTGAAATGTTCAGCTTACTTTGTTTTAAAAAAATCCAGACAAAATATTCAGTCTGGAATTGGGAAGTTGGACGTGTTATAACCCTACATAAGAGCACGTTAGTTTGTCGGCCCCGGCACATAAAACATGTATAACATATGCCCCGGTGGTGAATGCCTCATGGATGGAAGATATCAAGTTCTTATTAAAATTATCATCTCCTTTTCCGTATACAGGCGTCGGCAATTTATATTATATAATGATTTATTTATTTTGCTATCATCCGCGAAAAGTCGACGAACCCATGCGACAACGTCACCCAGGTCCGACAAAATACTCTCTACGTACGTTTCACCCGAAACCGGAGCATCCTCAGGAGATGTTGACTCTACAACGTGCAATTCCAAAGTGTCGTTTTCGACCTTTACTTCGTCTTTTATATGTTAATCTCTTAAATTTGCTTCCTTTATTTCAACGTTAACTTCTTTTACAATAAACATACACAAACTCTATCTGTTCTTTGGCTTTCCTCTCCTCTTATATGTCTTTACACTTGCAATTTACTTTTCTTCAGATATGCATAATATTCAGTATACAAATAGGCAACCCAACTTGCCTTCGAGTCTTTGTAATGAAAAGACCTTTCACAAATTTACTTTTCCAGAATCATTATGTGAGGTCTAAAAGGAAATTCGAGTTGCTTCCAAAACTATTTTTGCATTGTGTTTTCATGAATGATTCATTCTTCCGTTTATCGTTTGTTGCCGGCTAGCAGTGGCTCGTATTATCTGGGCCGTTTTATGCTGATTGTAAAAACGTTTTGGTTACTTGAAATTGTGGTCAAACTTTTAATTTAAAACCCATTGTGCTCGTAAATGTCGCTTGAACTAAAGCGCTCAAATTGTGGCAACTCGTGAATAGTCGAGGAAATTTAAGAAAATTATGCACTTCAGGTGGAAAGTGTGCGAAAAAGTAATTCTATTCACATATGTATGAAATTAGTAATTAAGGTCGAGGTCGAACGTAAAGCTGTGCGCTGAAAGGAGCCATATGACTAATTGCTTTTCTTTAAGAACGACGGGAACCATGTATGTACATGTATACCTTTATTTCATAAAAACTCTAAAACTGAACAAACATCCTGTGTTAGGAATGGGCACGAAATAGTCCAGCAAATGAACATCGAACTCAGGAGCTCTTGACTTATGTAAGGTTCGACCACGAAGCCATTGACTTACTTGCGATTCGATAGGAATCTGTATATGATGTATACTAGAAGTACATTTTTGTACTTGTCCCCTGAATAGTGTACTAGAAGTACATTTTTTAAAAAGATTTTCCCATTAATGTCAGTCTAGGAAGAGCGAAATTAGAATGGATATTTGAATTTTATTAAATACTAGCGGACGCCCGCGACTTCGTCCGCGTAAATTTCGATGTCAACTTTACTGCTACCCCTACCCTACCCTACCCCTACCCCTACCCTACCACTACCCCAACCCTACCCTACCCAACCCCTACATCTACCCTACCCCTACCCTACCCTACCCTAAGCCCACCCTACCCCTACCCTACACCTACCTTACCTACACCCTACCCCCATCCTACCCCTACCCTCCCCGTACCCTATCCCTTTCCTACCCCTATCCAACCCGTTCCCCCTATCTCACGCCTATCCTACCCCTACCCTACCACTTCCCTATCCTACCCGTACCTCTACCCTACCACTACCCTACCTCTACCCCTACCCTACCACTACCCTAAACCCGGCCCTAAACCTACCCTACCCCTACACTACTCCTACGCTTCCCTACCCGTACCCTACCCTACCCTGTAACTTCTCTATCTTACTCCTACCCTTAGCAAAATCGGTCCAGTCATTCGAGAGTGATGGTATGACCAAGAGAAATAGAGACTTCTATGCTAATAATATAAAGAGGTAAAGTTCGTGTGGTTGTAGGAGGTAATCTCTGGATCTACTGGACCGATTTGGAAAATTGTTTTACCAATAGAAAGCTACGTTATTTGCGAGTGTCATAGGCTATGTTTGATCCCCATATTCACACGGGAACGGGAACTACGTAAATGAAAGCGCGGAGCGTCATGTAGCGGAATATCTGCGTCTTTTAGAAATTTTGTATTATCTCCGAAACTATATATTTAAGTAATTAACATACTGTAAAGGGCAAATCTTATCTCCATAATATTTTTGAGATTATTGAATAATTTATTTTAATAAGGATTAAAGTTTAGTAGTATAAATAATGACGTAAACCTAAGTATATAAAATTAATAATTTTTAAAACACAAAAGGTACTATATCTGCTAATATATAGAAGATAGATATATGGTGTCGCGGACTTTTTTGTAGAACTTTTAAAGATAGATAAAGCCTCCATACATTAATTTCAATTTTACACAATAGTTGAGGCAGCGCATGCGAATAAGTCTGCTTAAGAGGATTTTCGGTCCGACCTGTATGACAAAAACTGTGTTAAGTCGGCGAATATATATCATACTAGCCTATAGCACTCCCCGATAATGTAGCATTCTACTGGTGAAAGAATTTTTAAAATCGGACCAGTAGTTCCGAAGATTACCCCATTTAAAAAATGTGACAAACTTACAAACTTACAAACTTTACCTCTTTATAATATTAGTATAGAAGTATAGACTAGTGGACCCGCTCAAGCTTTGCTTTGACTTATTAATTTATTTATTTGCATTTCTTCCCTATCCCTACCTTACACTAACCTACCCCTACCCTACCTCTACTCTACCCCTACCCTACCCTACCCTACAAATACCCTACCGCTACCCTATCCCTATACCATAAGCCTACCCTACCACTACCCTACCCTACCCCTACCCTACCCCTACCCTACCGCTACCCTACCCCTACCCTATTCCTATACCATTCCCCTACCCTACCACTACCCTACCCTATGATTTAGGGGTTTGAAAAATAGATGTTGGCCGATTCTCAGACCTACTGAATGTGCACAAAAAATTTCATCAAAATCGGTCAAGCCGTTTCGGAGGAGTATGGTAACTAAAACTGTGACACGAGCATTTTATAGTATATTAGATTTTACTTCGCCATCTTCACTTATGTAATTATTGTAATAATATGCAACTACTGTTTCTAGTAATATAAGACTTCAAGCCTTAGGTTGACTGTACGTCCGTTTTAACCGACTTCCAAAAAGGAGGAAGTTCTACGTTCGGCTGTATGTATGTTGTAGTCAACAACTTTTAGTAAATTACCCTCCTCCCAACTTGTATCAATAACGAGGTTATTAAAAGTTGTTACTAACCAGCTCTTTTTTACTATTGCTTAATGAATAGTTATACAACTAAACAGCCACAATATTCTAAAAATCGCGGGATATTTACTTATACACTATACTTGTTGCGATATTTAGAAATTTTTAGAGTATATCAGCTACCAGAATCAATAATGTCGTAAATAAAAAAGAGACGATCAACTTTTTGAACTCTCACGACGACTCACTAAAAATTAACTTGATAATAATCAGTTGTAAAAAATATTCTACGGATCCCGGACTATCAGTTTATTAGCAAAAAATTGCATCATGGAAACCAGTCTCTGTAACTATTTTTCATTAATTACATACCAAACTCTATTAAATTGGCTTTAAAAGGACTGTTGCCTTTAGAGGATTTACCTGTGGCCAGTTTTCACTCAACCGGCAAGGCTGCATCGTTAAGGGACTTAGGTACTATCTATCTAAACTACGGTATTATTTCGGTAATGCCAATTACGGAGAAGGATTATGCAACTGTGAAACTTACTTTAAAGATTACAGTTGCACATACAAAACCAAGAATAATCTATCTATTATTCTTCGTATGTATTAACACTAGCCGACGGTTTCAACCGCGTAGTTCACGTTCTCGTGAGAATACGAGGAAATATTGCCTATGACATTATCAAATAACGTGGCTTACTAGTGTAACTGAATTTCTAAAAAAAAATAGATAGGATTTCTTACTTACAGAGATACCCCCTATAACACAACAAACTTTACCTCTTTATTATCGAGGTTATGTCGTGAGCAAAACCTACTTGTAATATATTGTTCCAAAGATTAACGATTTTCCGGATACGGTCAAAAATCTTATAAAAGATATGAATACATTTACGAACGTACATAAGCGGAAATTAAGGAATACTTTTTGTGACAGCCTGTGTAGCGTCGCAGCAGCGGTTCACTCACACTATAATTATGATATTTATTTAACTACCCGCGAATGATTGTTCTTTGTTTTTCTTCTCTTTTTGTTTGTTAATTCTTTTTTTCTTAAATATTGTATTATGTAATAATAACCAGTCCACAGTAAAACCAACTATGGTTTGTGTTGCATTATGGTTAGGCTTAATTTAAATATGTTTTTTGTAGTATAGTATTTAGTAGTTGTATAAATAAATAATTAAATTATTCCTAACAATAATTGTAAACATTTTGGAATATCCTACCCTAAATAGGTGCGCCTTATAAGGTAGGTACTTTGTACTCGTATTAAACACTACATATACATACCTAGCTTGAATGTGAATGATGTCTATTTTGTAAGAAAACATGCACCGCACTGCAATTTATCGCACGCAGACTCAAAGCGAACGAACGTAGTAAAACCTTGGAAAGACCTCAATGTGTGGAGATAGAGACGTGACACTTATGTCGATAGACATGAATTACATTAGCTATGAGTCACAAACTAATATTGGCACATAATTGGAACGATATTGGGTTTAGATTATTCCGACGTATTGGGTATGTAGGTAATGGGTGTACCTATAATTGTTGATGACATGCTCGTACATAAGTATTTCATTCGATTTGCTTTAATATTGAAATTTAAAATTTTTGTAAAAATTGTAGACATTAAATATCACGTGTCTAAAATGGTACAGGAAACACATGGGAAATCCTGCATACCTGATAATTTTCTGTATTTTCTACATGTGTGAAGTCTGCCAATCCGCATCAGGCCAGCGTGATGGACTATTAGCCTAACCCTCATTTTCTGAGAGGAGACTTGTGCTCAAAAATGGCATTATATTAATGATGATTATAAAAATCATTGTGAGAACTTTTTCATTTAAAGTATCTATAGTTTATGCTTAGTATATGAATCACTATCAGATACCAGCGACTTTACCTTTTTTTATGAAGACCTCTGACATATCTAAATTCAAAGATTTTCGACACTTCCAACAATTGTTGTTATATTTAAGCCAATTCACATAAAACCCTAACCTTAAACCTAAACCTTCCTTAACACTCTTAAGTATTGGTAAAATTCGTATGTTTCGTATATTGTTGAATTCGTATGTTCAGTACTTTTCTAGCTTTTTTTTTTATTCTTTACAAGTTAGCCTTTGACTATAATCTCATCTGATGGTAAGTGATGATGCAATCTAAGATGGTAGCGGGCTAAGTTGTTAGGAGGAGGATGAAAATCCACACTACTTTCGGTTTCTACACGACATCGTACCGGAACGCTAAATCGCTTGCCAATTAAGAAAACCTCAATCGGCCCAGCCGGGAATCGAACCCAGGACTTCCGTCTTGTAAATCCACCGCGCATACCACTGCGCCTCGGAGGTCCTCACCTCTCGCTCTAGCTCATCGTGAATAGCCAGACAGACGCGGCGCAGATTTTTTTTTTCAGAATCAGAATCATTTATCTGCAAGAGACATTATATTTTGTCATACAAAGATGTAGGTACAGAAGATATGATATATCAATACAGTTATATTGCGACTTATGCAACCGAATCTTGATAATAAAGTTCGCGAGCCATATTGGAGCTCACTGTAGAAGTCCAGACGATAAAGCCCGAGTGTCGCCATTGACGGATATTATGGGGAACACAGTGGCGTGCACAAGGATTTTAACTAGGGTATGCACTGTAGGTACAAATTGTGCAAAATGGAAAATTCCTGCTTCGATACAGATTTTTATGAAATATTATTTAAATTTCTTAAAGAGTAAATTATTTAAAGAGTAATAAACATCCATACAAACTTTCGCGCTTTTAATAGGATTTATTTGTAATATACCTAAGTATTACGTGAAAAAAAAAACACGCAAAGATCTCTCCAAATTTTCCTAAACCTCTACGTGCATGAAATCTACCAATTGGGCCGCATTGGGCCAGCGTGGTAGACTATTAGCCTAACTCCTCTCATTCTGAGAGTAAACTCATGATTAACAGTGAGCTGAATATGGGTTTGTTAATGATGATGATTCTTTTACGTGTCCAATAATTGTGGCACTAGCTCTTATACTACAAGAAAAATGTACTTTATACGGGCACATTAAGCACGGCAATTCATCGTAAACAGACGTATCACGTAGGTACAGTGAACGATAGGCGAACGAATTATAAACCCCAGCGGGTACCGATAGTAATCTGTAATGGCGCAGCTTATGTATGTGTGATTGTAATTGCATGAAACGTTGTATTTCTTTCTAACTGCCTCATTGGTTCCGTGGTTAGCTGGTTCAACAATGGATATGAACTTTGGACTTACAAGACAGAGGTCGTGGATTTCTTAATTGGTTTAGGTGTGATTGGTGGGAGGCTTCGGCCGTGGCTAGTTCGATAACTAGCCACGCAAAAGACGTACGTGTAGAAACCCAAAGAGCTAACTTGTATAGAAAAAAAACCTGACCTGAAGGAAAAGCTAAGTACGTCGTACTTAGCAATTCCTTACTTAGATGATTACATGATGAAGACTCATCTGTGACTTACAACCGAAGTTAGCAATGGAGACTCATCTGTGACTTACAACCGAAGTTAGTAATGGAAAATCATCTGTGACTTACAACCGAAGTTAGTAATGGAAAATCATCTGTGACTTACAACCGAGGTTAACAATGGAAACTCATCTGTGACTTACAGCCGAAGTTAGTAATGGAAAATCATCTGTGACTTACAACCGAGGTTAACAATGGAGACTCATCTGTGACTTACAACCAAAGCTCGCAATGTAGACGCGACAAATTATTTAGCCAAATAAAATAGAGCCACGATAAGCCTAGCGCTGCCGTGCCGTGTTACATAATTGCATGAAGTGTGTTAGTTGCCAGTTTCAAGAAAATTCAATACATTTTCTATTACACAACTTAAAATAGAAAGTCCGCAAATGCTGAGGCAACGGGTCGACATGAAACTTCCACTGAAAGCATGAGCTTCATTTGCCTTCTGAATCTAATTAGAACTCTAATTAGATGACCGTATATGTACATATTGTAGAACAAAGTCCTCCGCCGCTTCCATCTGTCTGTAAGCGACGAACTCTAAAACTACAGAACGGGTTTCAAGCGGTTTTAGCTAATTAATTGGGTGATTCATAAGGAAGGTATATATTTTGTCAAGGTTTAGTATAACACGTTTGAAACATGACGATAATTGTTGAATAGGTCGGAAAAGTCAAGCCGCCTGGGAGCAAAAACGTATAATCCCTTAAGGTATAACAATATATTAGTCTTTTATAAATCTACTAAAAATGTCTGATAGCTTACTAACCTATTCTATCTTCTTAATAATGGTCATTTACAATGACTTTTTACTTTAAGTCGATTGTTTTTCAGACGAAATCTGCTAGATAAAATATTATTTTCTAAAACTGTTCCGCCCTGTGATCTACCAAAATATACTAATTACAAAAGTTTATCTACTGAACTTCTCGATCCAGTTGTCAGTGAGACCCTTGGATCCTGAGATCGAGCCAGCCTGGGTCGGGCTAAAAACATTGAGCATTTCTTTTTTTCATTGAATTCTAAGTAACAGTCATCCCAACCAACTAGTGGTTGAGGCCTGCAACTACACTCCCAATCTTAACGCTAACTTGAAACAGAGACGTCCCAAAAACATCCTTTACGATCCTGACGATGATATGACAACCGACAATGCTTCCCAGGCAACACAAACACAAGCTACACAGCGTCTTCGCCGGCGAAGATGAGGTCCCCGATAACGTCACCCTGACGTGGATTTTCTAACTCACTATCTCGGGGGCGTCCGGACTGATTCACTTAGTTCACGGCTACACCCTCCCGAATGGCCCTCTAAGCCGAGGCCCGAGTCTCATAGGATAAGCCCTTAGAGATTCGTTCCATCCTCTGTTTTATTCCAGCCTTCGTGCACCAGGGAATACCTCTCGTAGTAGTTCCGCAAGGAGCCAGACGGCATTTACACAACAGAAAAAAAGAGCAGTCATACATAAAAGGTATATAAATAAAAAATACTGAATAATACAAAATATTCACGTTTCTATTCTATTCCGAAAAATGTTAAACGGTGTGAGTAACATAGGTAAAAACAGTTGCCGTGTATTTGAAATTTAAATAGAGCCTAAATTTAATTCCACAGCGTTTTACAATTGACCTACTAAGATATTTTAGCTTTTTTGTACACTTTTCGAATTTTTTACTGGTTAAACAGCCAAGATTTAATGTTGTGATATATGTATACTTGTCGGTATATAGCACAACTTACTCGCACGTGAGTAGGTATAATATTGCGTTTTAATTATATTAAGGTAGTGTTCATGACTCCTTTGTTGAAGCAAAAAAACTTATTGGTTAATTAGCATCAAACCAAAACTATATAATAACACAAATTTGTAATAACATTACCAATATTTGTGATTTTACATGGACAGAAAAGGTTCAAAGCAAGACTTAATTGTGGAATATGTCCAATAAGCTGGAAGTCCTGAGTCCTTATATGTAGCAAACTTCAATGTGTGAGTCACATCAGGTCAGTATTTCTCAGCAGGATCTGTTTTACAAACCGGTGGTAAAATCTCTAAAAATAGTCTAGTTTGACGTTTCAAAAGTGCTTGTAAAATAAGCATACTTAAAACAAACGAATTTTGAATTTTGACTCACTTTTGTTGTCCGAGCTGCTGGCAGGACAGTTGTAATGATTGCAACCTTGTAGACTATTTTAACAAAAGAAGAACCGCGCATTGCATTGCGCTACGCATACTTTCGAAAATCGGTGAGTTATCTTACTAACTTAACTTTTTTAGTTGCAAGAACCTATATATAACATGACTATATCATGAGAAGGTTCTTACAACGTGACACGATCTAAACTGTAGTTTGGGTTGTGCTACGTTGCAAGAACCAGATCATTATTAAGGGCCCCGTATGGATTCGAAACTAGTCAGGCATACTTCGACTTTGTATCGATATTGTATTTTTTTTTTCATAATTAATTACCTAATATGAAAAACACTCACGATAGTTTTAAGTCTAAAATAGAGTTACCTAACTTGTTACTAAAGTCAGTATAAAACATTTTGGCTTTAATAATTTCTACAAGAACTATTGTTGATACTCTACAGAATGTAAGACGAGCGGCGATTATTTACGACTCAGAAACGCGATAACCCTTTTATCTTAACAGACGAGCTTCCTCATCGAGATACGGAAGTATATGACAATCAGTGTCAGACTGAGGGTGATCATCACAAGCTTATTCAATCGGAAATCTGATATTTCTCTATTGAACCTATTTATTATAAATATACATGAAATATTCATTTTCTAAGGCTGGTGGCTTAAAATAAATACTTTTTACCCGACTACGGCAAAGCTTTTATTTTTTTTTAAATAACAAGAATATTTAAGATCTAGCTTTCCAAATTCAGAAATCTACTCAGGCCTCTACGTCTGTGCCTCACATGACAATAGTTAACCCTTTTTTTAAAAGGGTCTTTAATTGGTCGTTATCATTGTACTACATTGAAAATAAATTATCATAATATTTTTTTGAGACATGAATACATAAAGGACCGTGATAGCCCAGTGGCTATGACCTATGTCTCCGATTTGCAACTGTTTCATGACGTTACGTTAACACTAAACTTTGACCAAACGGAGTGTTTACCAGAATTATTTGTTAATAATTAGTTTCATGTATATTCCTTTAGTGACATCAAGTAACATCGTGACGTTACAAAATTGACAACAGTGTATTTGACGTTTGAAAAAAATTTAATATTACATAATTTTTAAATTTAATATTTTTTTGAAATTCTTAATTTCGGGCCCTTATTCCATGTATTACACAAAAATAATTAATATTGTTTATATTATATTTGATATGAGTAGTAGTAATGGAAAAAACTAATATGAAATAGTAATTATGAAATAACAGTAGTAACTATTATGAAATACTTATTGAAAAATCATCGAAGTTTTCCAAACATTTACGAACATCTAAAACAATGCAATCATCTGAAGCGCCCGATATGACAGCGTCATAACATAACATAAAAGACAAAGTAAACATACTAGCATAAAAAAATTAATTCCATTTCCATTTTTATTCATGTAGTGAATACACTGCCTTCACAGTAATGGCGTAATGAGGGTTGACGGTATTTTGTTTTTCTCGTATCTTCCCTTTTGTTTCCCTTTTGCGTAGAGCCATAAACTTTCAGTCACAGAGGCTTGCCAAATGTATATAAGTGCATACCATAGAGTACAACGAAATGTATACAGTAAATTGATGACGGTTTATTTGTATTGAAATAAAATATATATTTTTGGAGTTTACTCCTTATGAATCGATTTTTCATATATAGCCCCGGATATGAAAAAAATATGGGCAGTTCAATGAACGATTGCGTTACGTTTTTGTGCGGAACCTATCCTGCATACCTTTCACCTTTCATCTGAGCTGTTATTATGTCGATTTTTTTTCTTTGTTTAATTATAAAGTCCCGTTTCATCCTGTTGTTTCATCAATTTTATGATTTATGCTTGTTAATTTATAATTTATGATAACAGTTGCCGATATTTTTTTTCTCTATTGTATAAATAAATGCAAAAAGTATTATAACCAGCACAAATTAGACTGTAATACTACAATTCAGTTACTGACGTTATATTGAATCCACTAAAATATAGTGTACTACTATGAACCAGTGTTTACTCGTATATATTTACCTACGTACTCGTATATACATATTGTATTTAAATTCGACTAACCCAGGCTAGCAAAGGCTAAACAATTTATATCAAATGTCAATTTTCTGCGCTGTCCATCCCTCCGATATGGATGATAGATGACCCCTGTGTTCCAGTTTAATCCAATATGTGAAATGTTTTAAACATGTTCCTAATTTACTGTAATCTGTACACAGCTGAAGTGTGCTCCGACCTGAATTTTGATTTATGGATGCTGCCTTATCTAGCTACGAGTTTTGACTTCCTATATTTTTTTGGTTTTCTATCTATAATCTATTTTGTGTTTGATGTCCTGAGTACGATAGCCGAGGTTGTTACATGACAAATACATATCTCATTTATTTATTAGTTCTTTTTTTAATTTTTAACAATGTTAATATAAATATAAAATACAAAACACTATTAAAAATTTATAAAAAAAAATCTGCCCTCCCGCTGCGGGACATTTGAGTGCCCAAGCAACCGGTGGTCAGGGCTCCAGAGTGAGGAACCTCCTCACTATACGCGCCGTCTCAAGAATCACTGCCTTTTGTATCCGACTCTTGATCCACGGTTAAGCCAAAGCTTCTTATGGTGTTGGTCGAAGCTTTTCGCTATAAGACCATTTACTGAAACAACTATCGGAACAATAATTGTCAACATTCCACATGGCGGTATTCTCGTGAGCGAGGTCGAAGTACATATATTATGACGTTATTACAATATTCTATAATATTAAATATATAAAATACGAATTGTAAATGTAAGAATTTTTATAATAGGATGTAAATGTATGGATTATTTTACATAAACTAAATCTTTTAAGTTATTTACTTATAAATCTTTTAAGTGTAAAGCTTCTATTAGTAAACTGTTTACATCGCTTCGTTTCCAAAGGCCCACAAATTAAGTTACTCTCCTCGTATTAACCCGATCGGTCCGACGCGACGATTGTTAACACGTGTTCGGCTTTCTAATCTTCAGAACGACCGTCTCGATCGTTGTTAACATAGTTTGTAGTTGTCTCGATTGGATTTCACCAATGACGTTGCAATAGCCAGCACAAGATCGACTACTTTCGACAGTCCCTAGTACAAATTAAGTATTGACTTGACGGCCGCCAACACACAACTTTCGATAGGTGACATACAAATTAGCATCGGTACCTATTCGATCATCATCATCATCATTATTCATTATCAACCAATATTTAGCTCACTGCTGAGCTCAAGTCTCCTCTCAGAATGAGAGGGATTAGGCCAATAGTCCACCACGCTGGCCCAATGCGGATTGGCAGACTTCACACACGCAGAGTATCAAGAAAATTCTCTGGTATGCAGGTTTCCTCGCGATGTCATTTCTTCACCGTTTGAGACACGTGATATTTAATTTCTTATAATGCACACAACAAAAATGTTGGAGGACCTGTCGACAGCATATGTCAATCCCATACATTTTTCTAGTTTTCGAAGCGTTTGCGATCGTAGAAAGAGAATTGACGTGCCACATGGCTAGAGGGGCAATAATGAGGAAACAAAATCACCGACATACGAATAGGGTAATGAGACGATATCAATGGACATATTTGTAGTTCTAAGAGCTTATGCAAGCTGTAATTCTCTGTGATGTGTAGCTATTGTAAATATCCCAAAATATTGAGATGGTGACCTGACCCCACATCGGAAATCTCAGTGTTGGTCGACTCACTAGGTGGACCGATGATTTTTTTTTATTCTTTACAAGTTAGCCCTTGACTACAATCTCACATGGTAGTAAGTAACTTTAAGCAGGTAAAAGAAAACAGCAAGATAGAGGCGGCTTAGAAGCGTGGCGTTTGGCAGTTTCAAAGACGCAGGCAGTAGACGTCCAGTGTGATGATTCGCTAATTCGGTTGATTTCAAATATAACTCACTGAGCTCGGCACTAATCAATCAGAATTATCAAAATCTAGAGGAAATAAGTTTGCAATTATCTACAAATTTAGGAGAGAAACAACTGTACTGTTCTTATATATCATATAGCGAATACTTTCGCAATACGTCATATAAAATAATAAAATTTTGAATAATAAATACAGAACTATAAATTCTAAATGGGAACGGTAAAACACGGGCGAACGCTACAAAACGCCTGCGAGCTGCGGGCTCATATCAGATGGAAACAGGTACCTATTGAAACAAATTTTTATTTCATTGCCTTTTCAGTGGAATTTATTTTCCAATACAGGTTATTCCAGAACAGAATGTTCTGTTATGTTGTACCTTATTAAAAAATAACCCTTGGCTGCTACTCATGCCAACAACCTTGTACAAATATTTGCCTATATTTTAACAGGAGACTCCGATCGCGAGATTTTCTTCTTCAAAAACTAAATGGTTTCACGTAAAATGGATAAGAAGTTTTGAAGCGAAATATCAAAACATGACCAAAACAGCAATATTTTAATTAATTGTAATTTCAAATATTGATAATTTATAGAGATATAAAAAAGGTCAAAGAATTATAAGAAACTAGCGGGCGCCCGCAAAATCGTCCGCGTAGAATTAAGTTTTTCACAAATCCCGCAGGAACCATGGATTTTCCGGGGTAAAAAGTATGTGGTAATCCAGAGTAAAATCTTTTTTCATTCCAAATTTCAGCCAAATCGCCGCAAAATTGTCAAAGTTTCATACACACTTTCGTCCCCTATTTTATCCCTTTGGGGGTAGAATTGATCAAAATCCTTTCTTAGCGGATGCCTACGTCATAACAACTACCTGCATGCCAAATTCCATTCAGCCTGATCTGTCCAGTGGTTTGGGCTGTGCGTTGATAGATCACTATTTCAGTCAGTCACCTTTGAGTTTTATATATTTAGATAGAAAATTAAGATTGTATCGTAAATGGTATAGATATTGTTTATATAAAATTGAGTCAAAGTAGCAAAAATATTTTTCTTAAAGTATATTTGCGATTCAATTTTAGCAAAACATTAATAAACGTATCTTCGTCATTTAATTATAAAATGTGTGACAGTGGCTTTATTAAAAGCTATAAACTGAAATTTCTGATCAAATATGGACAACAAACTGCTAAGTGATAAAATATTCAAATTGATTAAATTATCATAAATTATAAATTAAATAGATAATCAAATTACTAACCGCAAATGACGTGAAATACCTATATGAAAACTCATTCGCTTAAATGCATAAAGTATTTACTAAATAATATCAGATTGTGAATGGATTAATATAATTTTCCTTGTACTTTGACCAACTCTTACAGGAAGCCAATATATTTTTTAGGAATAGATAAGATAACAGTGCGGTGGGAGTTAAATCTAGGTAGCATTCCGCTCTAGACAAGCACGACCCGCGACCGCGATCTGCGACCGCGACCGGGTCGCACGACACACTGCTTATTATGCATTTATATGGAGCACTAAAGGCGGTCGCGTGACATGCTCTCAGGATTTGTTTGTCCATATAAATTCATACTAAGCAGTGGGTCGCACGACCCGGTCGCGGTTGTGTGTCGCGGTCGCAAAGATCGGAATGCTACCTTAAGACCTCTTGGTTTTCAGTCAATTATTTGTATTGCTGTGTACGAGAAAATCTTAGATTTTAGAAATAAAAGTATAATTTTAAATTTTTGGTACTAAGCTTGTTATTAGATTGGATAGGAAATATAATTGTAGCTCATGTCTACTATCAACATTACTATGAATGCAAATACTATTGATTATATTACAGATTGATTCTTCGTTTGGGCCGTATACAAAACACTATGAGCATTATAACTATGAACTATCGTACTAAAGTTTCTATTTTCAAATAGATAAATTGTTTATTACCAACATAGAAACAGTAGATTGATATCAACTAACCATCAAAGATTATAGTTATCGCCATGTCCGTCTGTCTGCCCATCCATGAATTAAAGTGCTAACTTCCACTTTAATCCACGGAACCCTACACTACACGTGGCCCGCCACGCACTTTTTTATTTTTTAAAACAACTATGGTAAGTGACTTGTTTGTTTTTAGTACCTCACTGCTATTACCGACTACTATTCAACAGCCATAAAATAGTGTTGAGGCACTAAAGTAGATACTAAAACAATTATTATTGTTTGTACCTATGTATTTTTTTATCCATTTTAATACGCGGCTGTGCTAGTACTGATGATTGTACTATATTTTTTATGTTTATCTATGTTAACCTTTTTACCTTATAGTAATACATATATTATACCCTATATACTTTATTGTTTATTTGAGATTAACTAAGAGTTATCAAGTACAAATTATCTTTGTAGAAAATAAATAAGCCAAAATGAATAATGCTGAAACAGTAAAATAAAGCATTTTTTCTTGGAGTAATAGAGTGTAATGTAAAGTTGTGAGTTAACTTCAGTGGGGTACTCATATTAAGACATTAGCGACTAAACTTAGTTCAGTTAGAAAAACTGAACAGCAGTTATGGGAGTACAACTTTAAACAATGTTAAGCCGTTGACAGAGGTACTTTTGATCTAGAAAAATATAAACAGATAAAATAATAACTTATAGAGTATTGACCTGCAAAACATTGATTTACCAAATCTACATAAACGCAAATGGGCAAAAGCTTGTAGTACAAAATCGAACTTTATTGAGACGAATAACATTTCATGGATTCACTGGGTGTAGAGTCCTATTATTTTGGTACGGTTAAGGAGTTCAATTATTAAAATTATACATAAAATTGATAACTTTTGATAAACATCACACAAAACTTCAGACGAGTATAAGCCCTCATTCGCACGAGAGTTTATTTAACGGACGTTAAAAAAGCGTTCAAATATAGTATGAAGTTAAATGGAAGTCTATTCCCAACGCCCAAAATAGAAAATGCAACACTCGAAAAAAAGCGTCGTGTTTTAAAAACGCTGTCGTGTGAACATATACCTGGGAATGCATTTATTGTATTTTAACATTTTTTTACCGAACGTTAAAAAAATCTGGTGCGAATGAGGGCATACGTATTTACCGCAAGACAGAGATTGGAACGCGCGCTCTCTAGTCAGCAGAATTGCATCCACCTATGCAATAATAAGCTTAAATTTGTATAGGATATGATATAGCGAGGCTTTAACATTCATTCCAGCTTAGTCATATAGGGGTGAGTTGCTGGCACTGCCGCTAGGCGACAGATTGTCGCGGCGCGCCTCTGTGACCCACCATATCTTCTTACATATCAACATAATGCGCTCAATCACATCCAAAGTTGTGTGTTCAGAGGAAAGAGTTCATATTTTGAGTGATCAACTGAGAAAATGTCATGTACTTATATCAAAATTAATTAGGTTATGTTGTCTGGTACAGATCAGTTTTTGAAAGAAGTTCGCCTTTTGCTTAAATTAATAAATTATTTGATGCTCTCGCTAAAACTGAAAATTGCTTGATCGATTTCAATAGTTATTTTTATCAAGTTTGCCCTGATTGCCCTGGGGTTTTCCCTACCAGGGATGGATAAAAAAAACAAAATATGGAAACCCCAAAGGAACAGGCGAAAAATCTAAACGTGTTGGTAGTTTCTTCAGCTTCTGCAGTTCTTGCTTCAGCTAATGTGATAGGTTGAGAAAATAAGTAGGTATGGTAGGTGGGTTTAAGTTTCAATAAAGTTTTAGCTACTTGACAATATTAAAGAGTGGCTTATTTTTTTACATGTAAATGGTGCTATATGTACCTAGCTACATTGACCTACCTTACTTTCGTTTACTGTAATTTGGATGAGCATTCTGAGTTTATCTACATTAATATTATAAAGCTGAAGAGTTTGTTTGTTTGTTTTATTTAACGCGCTAATCTCAGGAACTACTAGTCCGATTTGAAAAATTCTTTCAGGGTTAGATAGCCCATTTATCGAGGAAGGCTATAAGCTGTTTTATCCCGGTATTTCTACGGGAACGGGAACCAGGCGGGTGAAACCGCGCGGCGTCTACTAGTTTGAAGAATAAAGTCAAAAGCTTTTGAGGACAAATCAACAGATAATTTACCAATACCCGCATCCTGGCGTTACTTTTACTAAGTTTACTGCCTAATGTGTTTTTATGTCTATGCAAACCAAGTAGCGTCCCAAAATATTCGTTGAATGTTTAAATCAAGCAAAATATCAACAAAACCTACAAAAAGAAGGGTAAATGTTAGGTGAAGCAGTTACCCAAGTATAGCATGTGTAAGTGTACTTAAAAACTTCCTAACTCGCTAACACCATTTAAAGTTACATCAAAGAAATATTGATTGGCTATACCAGCTGTTATTAAACTACAAACCTATTTTTAAACTGTACAAAATATTTCCTTTTCATACAAGCCAGAATGTCATTTAGGCAGCAAATCATTATGCAAACGACGACGGTCGTTGTTCGTATTTCCGTTTAGGAATGCTTAAAAAATGTTTGCCAAGGACTAACTTGCATACAATGTCTACTTGCATGTAACGACATATTTGTATGAAAATAATATGTACCTACCGAATTTTCTGTTTTGACCATAGCTCAGAAAAGCTATTATCGAACAAGTGAAGCTGAAGGTACGGGTGTAACCATAGATTTACGATTCGGTATAAGGGTGTAACTGTATGTACTTAATCAGCGCATATAAATAAAATTGCAGTGTCTGTGATTTCGAAATAACTGTGTCAATTGTTTATTTTATGAAATGCTTATAGTTATTTACATGATACTAAAACACAAACATTTTTTTCAAAAAATTACATCTATTAATATCTGGGACGGCTAAAACAATTTGAAAGAAACTTTCATTGAAAAATAGAGCAAAAGATTATTAGGGTAGGTACCTTTAATCCAGGAAAAATCCATGGTTCCCACGGGATTTGTGAAAAATCTGTATTTCACGAGGACAAAGTCGCGTCCATTTGTATCAATATATGAAATAATAAGTTACAATGAAAAAGTGATATTTCTTTATGCATGTTATGAAGTTATTAGACAAGGAAAAAATGTTTAAATTTTTTTCCTTCCTTAATTAACTAATCCTTGCCCAGTATCAAATAATATTAGCTTATACTTTAACTATCCTATATATATAACTATAACTCACGTTTATTATCCAGCAATGTATGTACGAGTATTGCACTGTCAGCTAGGATATTCACTAATATTATAACACGATCTCTTTCAGATAATGTAAGCCACCGAACTGCTTTGACAGTTATTCTATAAAAGATGAAGTACGAAATATTTTTCGTTTATCATAAAGAGAATTTTTTTTTTGTATTAGTAACCGCGTAGACTTCAAAAGATACATTTAAAAAAAATCTTGTATTAATGGAAAACTGCATTATCGGCAAATGACAAAGGCTAGGTAGGCTAAAGGCATATGGGAACGGGAACAACAGATGAAGCCGCTGTGCATCCTCTAGTAGAATACAAAGCATTTCTTATCGTTCCCGTTCTCCCCAGTGCTCAAGCTCATAGGCTTCCGCAAATAGCATTTTCGATTACGATGCGTATCTCGGCTTTCGTTTGAGTGATTTGACAGGATGCTGTAGCTAGGCACTAATCCATATCAATATATCAAACACAAAAGTAATCTTATCCGTTTGTTTGCTTGCATTTTGACGACTAAATCGCTACACCGATTTTAGTAAAACTACTCAACGAATTTTCAAGCGGTTTTCACCAATAGATAGAGTAGAGCGATCACGTGAGTAAGGTTTATTTATACAATTTGTCAAGATTTTTGTACAAATTAGTCCAAATATGACGATAATTATAGTAGTAGTACGAGTCAAAATAAATCAGGGCGCCTATGAGCTTTTGGTACCTATTGGTACAAAACAATGCATGGTGAAATATTCATCTTTTATACATCTATAAAACAGTCCGCGATGACGTATGTTTCTTTCTATCTTTTTAATATAGTTTAAAAGAAAGATTTGCTCGCGAACGAAGTCGCGGATATCCGCGAGTAAATAATAAAATCTTAAACGAAAATCGGTACGTATTGGCTTATGGTATTACTCGTATAGTAGAAGGCATGAGATTGATGACGACAGCACGAAGTTATCGACTGTAAGATAACATTGCGTGACGAGCGAGTAAACGCACCGAGTCACGATGTAAGAGTACTTCCCTTCTGTGGGATTTACAAATAAGCGTTCGCTTGGCTACGATTATATTTATAGAAAAAAATAACAACTTCCTAGTGTGACATGACGGGTAGCACAGTGATTGTACCATTATTTTGTGGTAGAAGAAACACCTCGATTAGGTTTAAGGGATCCCTTTAGCCATTCGCTGCTCGCGAGTATTTTATCGAAAGCCCGTCTGCGTTGAAGAAGCCGACAGTCAGGGAATGCGGTTTTAATCTACCGTTGTGAGCCATTTAAAAAATCTTTATATTCCTCTATCGCGCGGAGCATGATGCTGTGTTCGCCTATTAGTTTACTTTATATTTTTTTACATGTCATGTAAAAAAATATAAAGTACATGTAACGGATACGATGGGTGACCAGTCGTCCATTTAGGAGCCAAGTGGTTAGAATGCATCAATACTCATGCCCACACTAAACCATTTATGATAAACAATAATCATTATTATAACACAATAAAAAAATCCACAAAATCAAAAACGCGACTGGTTACAGGGAGCCGCTGGATGCCTTAGGCTCAAAACCGTGGTATTTGGAAGTGCTTCTAAGAGGCCTATGTCCAGCTGTTGACGTCCTTAGGTAATATCAATAAAGATGGTGATGATGATAATGAAGGATGGATGATGATGATGATGATAATCTAATAAAATGAATTGCTGCCGTCCGATTCTATCGCTAACACTTAACCATATAACCAACCAACGTCGAAATTTGTAAAATTGTTTAGGTTGGTACACTGGTAGTTAAAAATAAAAGAAAAAGCCTCAGCAGAAAGTTTGCATTTTGAAGTAATATTCGTACGAAGTCCACGCGGTCAGCAGCTTATGACCTAAAGTTGTCCACTGCATTAAGCTTCTAAAATATGTTAGCGTGTATTTTGTTATACGTATACGAATAACATACGAGTATGTTATTAGTCGATACATTTTTTTTAACGATCACCTTCAAGATATTAATGTAGGCATGTAACATATGAACGCAAGGCAAACACTGAACTCTAGGTTATTTTAGGAGAGTCATTACGAACCTGGGTCGAAAAAGGAATTTTCCATATGGTACAAATTGTAATGCATACTCTAGTTGAATACCCTGTGCACGCAGCTCTGCAGCTCCTCGTCACTCGCAGCAGCCTGCAGCTGAATAACTAATAACTAGACCAGCAAGACAAGTAACGAGTTTGAAACTTAACGAGATAGTTATTAGTTATAGGTAAATAGAACAACTATTAAATTTGAGCTACGTGAATAGCCTTCGAGTTGTATAAAAAGATGTTTGTTTATAAAAATATGTAAAGACATTTCAATTAATTAAAATGTCGCATGATCTTCTGGATACGTAGTGAATCTTTTGAATATTTTTGCTCATTAACGTAGGATGATGAAAAGACAATTCGAAACTTAATTAACATTCATCAAAATACAGTCTTAATTAAGTATCATAACAACCTACGTAACACAGTATTCACTAATTGTTATATGTGCAACAAACAATACTTCATTAAAAATATACGAGAATTATTAAAGAAATACTAAATATTATTGGTGCAGCATTCTAAACGAGGTTTTTTTGCAATACCACTGTATTAACAAATTAAAAATTACGGACTGAAAAAGCGCTATTACATCATGTAAAGCAACAAATAGAGGATTCGTCTCCACTGGCGCGGGGTAGACCGTAGCACGTCTACGCGCTCTACGCGGCTCACGTAGCACGCACTAAATAGGCGGTAAAAGGTCACATCCATTCGTTAGGCATTTTTTATCGACCCCGAGATGGCAGCGTCTTGAACCAGCGACGTGAGATAAGAGAGGCCGCTCACCTGAGCAGCCGAGAAAGCGTCCCGTCTCTCCGCCCACTTGTGGCGGTGGCGAATCTAGCAGGGCGTCGCTCACGGAACGTCCGCATATCTTGCACTTTCATGCCGTACCATCATAAAGCACCACAACACGAGCGAGCGCAACACGCGAGTCGCATAGTAGATCTCGAGCGGCACGCGGCGGCACGGAGCGGCACGGAGCGCTCGGCTAGGGGCGCAGCGCCGCGCGGCAGACTGCCTCCGCGCCACCGTGCCCACGGGCGCGGCCGCGGCACGCACGCGCGCCTCCGCCCCCCCACCCCTCGCCCTCGCGCCCTTACTCACATCTCGCTACTACCCACTTTAGATATTATCAATAAAATTATTGTACAACATCAACTCGTCCCCTAACCGCAACACGTCAAATACACTCGTAGGTACCTATTGGGTCATCACACATTCCCATTCGAACATTTTGCACTGTCCCTGAAAGCAGTTGCCTAGTCACGCTTACTTAACCTTTTCACGCATCGACAAGTCGCCTTTCAGTGAAATCGAATCTCCACGGAGAAACGGGATTAAATAAACGTAGGGACGTTAACAATGCGAGATCTGGAGTGACAATATAAATTGAATCATATTTAGTAAAGGTGATACTTATCCGTGACTGATGACCAGTATTGACACGTTTATGGAACTCGGCACGATTCCAAAAATTTTCAGGTATTGAGTCGAGAAGTTGAAATATTAGTTCATTGAACAAGTTTAGACGATATTTTTTCCAAATACGAATAAGCCGTGAGCCGAACTCGCGGTTCCGGAATACATAAACATGTCTCAGATAAGTTTTTATATGTATTCTTACTTGTATTACTTAATAATATATATTAAGTATACAGCAGAAATATGTAAATACTTCCCTCTAACATTAAAAATCAGTAAGGAAGTATTTCATGATAAGGATGATGAGTTTTTTAAATCTATGCTTATAATAAAACTGTAGCAGGTCAAATTCTGAACATTGAAAATGTTTTGAAAATTTTTGTTGGAAGGCATTATATGTATAATCGATACTTCGATTTCGAAATATTTTTCGTTTTATTTTTTGTCTGTCTGTCTGTGTTTTTGATAACGGGGTATCACGCTGAAACTGTATACCTGTAACAGGTAAATTTCTGAACATTGAAAATATTTTGAAAATTTTGGTTGAAGGGTATACAATTGAAGACAAAAATGTTTTTTTTTTATTTTTTTGTCTGTCTGTCTGTCCGTGTTTTTGTTGACCGGGTATATTACTGAAATTACTGAATAAATTCGAATGGAACTTTACACGATATGAGACTATAATACGGAGTAGGTTATAGGATACTTTTTATTGCGAAAATAAAACCAGAAGGGGGTGAAATAGGGGTTGAAAGTTTGTATGGAAAGTCCTAAATTTTTAAAGTAACACTTATCAAAAAATTGTCCATAAATCATGAAAAAAATACGAAATGTAATTTTTCAAGAATTTTGTAAAATTTCCCCCTATTTAAGGTAAAATAGGGGTAGAATCTTCATAGAGTTTCACGCGGATGAAATCGCGGGCATCCGCTAGTTGCATATACATGAAGAGTATTCTAATAGCGAAGCAATTTTGTAGAAGTAACAGGGCATCTAGGGTCATTACATACGGAGCTACAGGGATTTAATGGGTCAATTTTGCGGTGGTTCCACGGATCGAAGAATGACGTCGTCGTTTAGTGAGATCGTTAGATTTGTATGAGCGTTCAAACAAAATTACAAATATATTTGTTATTTGTGCGTTCATATTTCTAATTCATATAATGAAAAATATCACATTGAAAAATTTTGATTGATATTGAAATTTTATAATCTTACATATTTTATAAATATCCTCACACAGACAATCTTAGTTTTTCATGTATTAATTAGTTAATATTGACCTTATTCACACAAATGTCCCATAAAAATCAATATATCCAAGCTTATTCATCAACAAACGTGAAATAACAATATTGGTTATCATGATTGCATGTTTTAGGTACCTAAAACTATTCAGTGTTTTGGTAAGTCTTCGAAAGTTTCTTTAAGAAAAAAGTACGACAAGCAGCAGTTTTTTACCAGCATAGTGTCCAGGTTAACTAGTTATTTATGTGACACGGTCCGACGATTGTTAGCACAGAATTTAAGGCTGTGCCATGAATTATTTTATTTATGAGCGCCCGAAGCCCCGGCCTCCGCGATTGAATGTATAACTGCGTGACGATTAGCGGTTGGCAGAGCTCCAGCTGTGAACAGAACCTTGCACTGACGCAGCCTTACCGACTCCACACCGACTATTAAATAATATATATTATTATCATACTCATAACAGACTATTCGTTCGAAAAAAAAAGTACTTTAAAAAGCGCCAGCTGGTTGGTCCCCGACAAAAAAAGTGATTGTCATCGCTCGGTACGCATCCTCTACAATTCTCCTTTTTAATTGACTGCCTCCGTGGCGCAGTGGTATGCGCGGTGGATTTACAAAACGGAGGTCCTGATTTCGATCCCCGGCTGAGCAGATTGAGATTTTCTTAATTGGTCCAGGTCTGGCTGGTGTGAGGCTTCGGCCGTGGCTAGTTACCACTCTAGCGGCAAAGACGTAATGCCAAGAGATTTAGCGTTCCGGTACGATGCCATGTAGAAACCGAAAGAAGTGTGGATTTTCCTCCTCCTAACAAGTTAGCCCGCTTTTATCTTAAACTGCATCATCACTTACCATCAGGTGTGATTGTAGTCAAGGGCTAACTTGTAAAGAATAAAAAAATAATAATAATACTAAAATGAGAGAAAACTAAGCACAAATACCAGTTATATGGTTTACTTTCACAGCTAAATTACTTATATTTCTCCACATTAGGATTTTAAGTTTACAAAATTTTTATAAATGCAAATGTAATTTTGTTTGCTGCGCTTTCACGCCTAAATTACTACACCGATTTTAAAAATTCATTATCTACATTATCAAATAATAATAATTCGTATTCGTATTCACGTAGGTATATCACGTATAAAATAAACCTAATTTCCGATATTTCAGCTAATCTATACTAATATTATAAAGCTGAAGAGTTTGTTTGTTTGTTTGTTTGATTAAACTACTGATCCGATTTGAAAAATTCTTTCAGTATTAGATAGCTCATTTTTCGAGAAAGGCTATATAGGCTATATTATATCCGTATTCCAACGGAAACGGGAACCACGTGGGTGAAACCGCGCGGCTTCACCTAGTTAAATCATATTTCTCAACTATGTAATTTTCGTCTGTTGTTGTATATTATAGTAGATTAATTTTAGGAGATTCCAAGCGTTCTATATGAAGAAATCTTTACAAATCGATACTTATAAATAAAATTATAGTTGAGCACAACATTTTGATTGAAAATAGCTGAATTAAGGCCACAGAACAAACATCGCTAAAAGTTAACGCTGCTACTTCTCATATCTGTGATTAAAACCTTCATAATAAACATTATGCACCTTCAGTACCACTATACCTGCTTTAGTATGTTCAGACTCTACCCCCCTAGCCAAGTGGCATATCGATTCTCTTTCTACGATCGCTAACGCTTCGAAAACTAGAATAATGTATGGGAATAACAAATCTTGATCACGTGACCTGTCGATAGCAAATGTCATTCCCATACATCTTTCAAGTTTTCGAAGCGTCAGCGATCGTAGAAAGAGAATCGACGTGCCATTTGGCTAGGGGGGCAGTTATCGATTTGCTCGAGCATTTTAAAAGCCCTTTGTGGCTAAGGCGATCTGATAACGTGTGGAACGTTAAATCACACAATGCTCAAGAATAGCGAATGTGGATAACAGAGCCTAGTGCCTGCCACCGCGGTCAGCGCAGGCCTTGGCCAACTTTGTTGATCCGATTCTTATCTAAATGTCTTGCAACGACCCTTATGAACGTAAGCCATTGAGTTATTTTATATTCGCTTACATAAGATTAGAATTGCCATTTCACGCTTTAGTACAGTTGCAGTATTACTGCAATGTTGCTATTAATAAGCACCATTTTACTTGCATTAATTGAAAAAAAACTATAATGGTGTGAACATGTCCAAATCTAAGTCAAAATTCATTTATTTCTATTCGGCTTAGCTTGCAAGTAGGTACTTTTGAAATATCAAGTTATGTCACGATATAATGGTGATAATTATAGTCAAAAACTTAAACTAAACATTAGCTGACAAACTTGCAGTATTCTGTAATCATATGATAAAGAAAGTCTGGCCATCACAGGCTCCAAATATGTTTATAAAAAAATCCTCCTTTCTTCTAGCGGGGTCTTTGATTGTCAGTCAAGGTTCCAGGAAGATTCCAGGAGTAGGAAACTACTTTACAATACGCACCGTTATAATCATTAGGTAAGATACTTGGGTCCAACAGCCAAACGAAAGCTTGAATAGTCGTCATGTGGAGCAGTAATTTCAGCAATGGTAGTTAAATGAACTGCCCCCCTAGCCAAGTGGTACGTCTATTCTTTTTCTACGATCGCTAACGCTTCGAAAACTAGAAAGATGTATGGTAATGACAGGTCTTGATCACCTGACCTGTCGATAGCAAATGTCATTCCCAGACATCTTTCTAGTTTATAAAGCGTTATTCTATAGATCTGGTTATTTACTATCCCGCTACCTACACTTTGTTATCCTACCGAAGGAGAGATGGTTATCTAAGATGTGTGTATCTAGATCAAGGTATATCTATGTAATGCTTTACAGCCTGAACTGTTTGATGGATATCTACGTTACGACGTATGAGGTGTCATTAGATTCGCCTACCTTCGTGTATCCAGAAACTCTCACAGAATCGGTGTTTGAAATAAAATCTGAAAATTGCAGTATTTTTCGTCTATAAGAGATAATTCAATAACAAAAGCGCGATTTTTGAATGTCAAACAGTTAATACCCGTAATTAGGTTAATTGTATGTAACAAACGTATAGCACCCCTATAGTAAGTATCTACTTACCTAGGTACCTAAATTTGATATTGCATTTGTACGGTTATTTTGCACAACTTGATTGTGTCGCTGGTTAATTTTTTCATGTTAAGTAATAGACTGTATAGACACAGATATAATATGTTTGTTTGTATTGTTGGTAGGTATGTGTTTGCTAATTTCTACAAAACCAAACAAATAATCTAAGATCGTACCAATTTTGAGCCGCTGTCCTTCCAATGGATGCACGTACGCCCACTGAGTTTTGCGACTTGGAAAAGTTCTCGAGGTATGATGAAGTTCACTAACACACAGTCTTGATTCAGGAAAAAGATTTTCCATCTGATAGACACGACCTAGAGCGCAAAAATGTATTAACGCCGCAGCCGATTCAACTGACGGTTATGTTTCTCAAACTACCTTCATTAGCAATTGTAAATTTTCAACAACATTCATAAGAAAAATAAAATTTACCATAATAAATTACTAAACAATAGAGAGAGAAAAATACTCCTTAGCTCAGTTCAATAGGCAATCAAACGCAATTAATTACAAAATAACTGAAAGCACAACTTTGTAGTACGTAGTTTCATGATTGGGAAACTTTCTTCGATTTAGGGCGCCTCGACGTGCAGTAAATCTAATGCGCGTCGATCGTTAAAAACAACACAATTTGCCTGTTCGTTTCACTAGGTTTATGTAAGGGTACTTTTTACATTATAACATTGAATGATTTATCCAAGTATCTACTTGTCCGGTTAACTTCGTACCATCAAAAAAAACAAATGTTCAAATAAAAAAATATCAATAGGTTATCATGGTTGTTCTCAAAGTTTATCCGTTTTCTTTAACCGACTTCAAAAAGGAGGAGGTTCTCAATTCGGTCGGTATTTTTTTTTTTTATGTATGTACACCGATTACTCAAAGACGCCTGGACCGATTTCAAAAATTCTTTTTTTGTTTAAAACGGTATAGCCCCCATTTGGTCCCATTGCCATCATGTCAAGATCTGATGGTGGAATCCTGGAGAAATTGAGGGGAACTTTCGAAAATTATATGGGTGTCTAGTGTATTCGTAAACTTTTCCATTTAGTACTTTTAAGCACTATAATTTCATGAAGGTTTAAAGTCGATCTGATGATGGAACCATAAAACAGACGAGGGAACTCCTCGGCGATTTACAGCAGTTACCTTGTGTTTGGGCTTGATTAATTTGTATTAATGAGAACTTTCCACATAGATAGGCTGTGACTGTCATTTAGGGGTCTGATTATGAAGACCAAGGTCAATTAAGGGAACTCCTTAACGGTTTACGGTAGCTACCTTGTGCTTGGGCTTGATTAATTTGTATTGCTGAGAATTTTGTACCAAGATGGGTTGTGACTGTCATTAGGGGTCTGATGTATTCGTTTGAGATGAAATTTTACACTAAAAATGGAAAAATAATAAAAATTTTAATAAAAAAAATACAATCGACTTCAAAACCTAAAAACGTACCCACTAAACTAAAAAGTGAAAAATAACATCATAATATTTTCTACCTGCTGATCAGTATGAAGGCGGTGCTTAGCCGATGTTGTCTTAATTAAAGCCATTTCTGACAGGACCACATGAAACAACACTGTCTGCAAAATCTAAATCTATAAGATATTCTCACATGGCTTGAATTAATACATCACCGGCTTAGCACCGTCTTCATACTGATCAGCAGGTAGAACATATTATGATGTTATTTTTCACTTTTTAGTTTAGTGGGTACGTTTTTAGGTTTTGAAGTCGGTTGTATTTTTTTTATTAAAATTTTTATTATTTTTTATATTTGCATTTTCTGTGTTAGAAAAAATATATTACAAATCAGCTCATGTGTTTTGAAGTAACTCACGTTACGTCACCAACAATCTCGTAACGTTCTATCGTTCTAATCACTCAGCAACGTTTGTTTTCCAGAAATATATTGCGATAAAACTACTTCATAGATACATCATATAATTAAATCCTGATTAAACTCATCAATTAATAACACATATCCAGTGTATTGTATGATTTGATTAAAATCGTTGATTATGTAGGCATGCTAAGGTACTCACATAATGAGTCTATAACAGAATCGATTCCAGTTGATTGATTGGTTCTACGCTTCGTGTGAGAGCAGGCCGCCTTTAACGTGTTTGATTAGGTAAAGGTGTAATTACGTAATTCTATACGTACCTACATACCTACTAGGCTACTGTCAACATATTACATACAGCTGTCTTGTTGGTCTAGTGCTTGTCGGCTATGATGTTGAAATTATGACTTCGTATTGAGTCACCAATTGATATTGTCACTGATATTTTAAACGCGAAAGTTTGTGTTTAAGTGTGTATGTTTGTTCCTCATTTGCCCTGCAGCTACTGAAGCGATTTGGCTGAAATTTGGAATGGAAATAGATTGTACTCTGGATTAACACATAAGGCTATTTTTCATACCGGAAAAGTCAATGGTTCCCGTGGGTTTGTGAAGAACTGGATTCCACGCAGACGACGCCGCGGGCGTCCGCTAGTTTTCAATAAATTTTCTATAACAGACTAGAGTTATAAAATTAAAAGAAATTAAGAGAAATAAAAGACCCGTCCGTCCCCATCATATCACAAGTCATAAGCCTGCCATTTCGCATTGAAGTAGTGTAGTGGTATGACCTCCTAATACCGTCAAGAGTGTCTATGTGATTTTTGGGCTGAAGGATACAGGTTTTACTTTCATCATCATCATTATCAACCCATATTCGGCTCACTGCTGAGCACGAGTCTCCTCTCAAAATGAGAGGGCTTAGGCCAATAGTCCAATGCGGATTGGCAGACTTCACACACTTAGAGAATTAAGAAAACTCTCAGGTATGCCGGTTTCCTCACGATGTTTTTCCTTCGCCGTTTGAGACGTGATAATTAATAATTAATTTCTTATAATGTACATAACTTGAAAGTTGGAGATGCATGCCCCGAACCGGATTTATACCTACGTCCTCCGGAATCGGAGGCAGAGGTCATATATATAATATGAAAGAGAGACTTAACTGTCTCTCTTCATAGAAGGATGTTTTTCTGATATATTTTGTAATAAATACTTCCCCTCGCTAAACCAAACCCTGTTTTGTTCATAAAGCTACAACATAAACTTAATTATTATCCCTGAAACTGTATCTATAATGTAATCACTGACGTCGTAATGTATCGAATCTTATCAAACCGACTTCCTTTTAATTTGTTGGATCCATATTTTATTCTCTAACGTTAGATTGAATCACATACTTATCAGTTGCATTGAGATACGAATCTTTTAAATTTAAGTAGAAATATAATAGTAGGGAGTAGGTAGGTCCTATATGAAATATTTAAAAAAAATATTATAGAATTCACTTTTGACGATGATAGCGACTTCTTACTTAGTGTCAATGATGAATTTTTTCTCCTCCTTGCGTCGTATTCCTCATTAATGTAGCGTCATGCGGCTCGGTTTTGCGCGACTTGCAGAGCCTCGTGTACCTTGGTCTCGAGAGCGGCGCGGATTTGGTCTGACCAATCGGGCTACGTCCTCGAGGTCTCTTTTCTTCCACTTTCTCAGTGATCACTAGTTTCTCTAAGTTATTTCTTCTCCTGGCAATATGGCCGAAGTACTCGAGGATCCTCTGAAGACAGGTGATGGACAGTCAGACATGACGATCATCGGTGATGAATCTTTAATGAATTGTTTATATCATCAGATTTACCTATTTAAATCTATCTGTCACAAACTTATGAGACGAATATCTTAGCATTCATTTTAGGATTGTGTGAAGTCTGCCAATTCGCATTGGGCCAGCGTGGTGGACTAATTAACCCCTCTCAATCTGAGAGGAGACTCGAGCTCAGCAGTGAGCCGAATATGGGTTGATAATGATGATGATGATTGAGTATATTGTACAACAATTATGTAATCGTCTGTTTACTAATAGAGTGGCTATAATAGCAGCAATCTTATGTTGTAACGAGTACTTGAAGCACAATATTATTTGCAAAGTTTAGTCTACAATGTAATGGATTTTATAGCAGCTGTTTCTGATTCGATCAATTTTATTTGTATCCGTCGCTCCAACTTCAGTATGCAAAACGGGCTTACAAAATGCATTATGCAATGCATGGGTAATAAAAACATCTACATAGTAGTTGCATTGAAGGTGTTGGTATTCCACCGTTAATTGGATGTTACGTTTGCAGGGAGTGGCAGTACACTGAACAGCCAGTGGAAATTTATTGTGATACAATCTCCAGTCATTCTAGTGACAATGATGTATGTGCTGTTTGCAATGTTTAAAGGGAAACAGTATAAGATAATGGATTGTGTTACTGAAATCAAGGTACTCTACCTAGGTTAATGTTTGCAAGATAGCCTGCTAGGTATACTCGTATGATGTAAACAAAAACTGTGATAAGAACTGATATTATTATTTTTATAAATTACTAGCGGACGCCCGCGACTACGTCTAAAAAACTATGTAAAAAAAATTGTGAAATCAGTCCAGCCGTTCACGCGTGATGGCGTGACCAAGGGATATATGGATTCATTTTTATATATGACTTCCGAATGCCTATTCGGATGATTGTTTCTGTAACACAATGTAAATCCCGCGGGAACCATGGATTTTTCCGGGATGAAGTGTTAATCCAGAGTAAACTCTACGAGTATTTTCATTCAAATTTTCAGCCAAATTGCTTCAGTAGCCGCAGTACAAAGGAGGAACAAACATACACACTTACACACAAACTTTCTATATATAATATTAGTGTGATGTATTAGTGTGATGTGCGGATGCTAACTAACTTCGATCTGAATTTTTGTTTTTCAAAATTTTTGCGGCGGGAATTGCTTGGATTTTTGCGAGATAAAAAGTAGTCTATGTTGAGGTATCATTTATCACTGTACCAAAATTCATCTTAATCGGTTCAGCTGTTTAACCGTGAAAGTTAACAGACAGACAGATAGACTTATTATCGTAATTCGCATGTATAATAATAGTACCTACGGATGTATGGATTTTAATGAGGACAAATGAAAATACAATATTGCATCAAAATTTTTTATTAATTGTTGTCTTAAACTAACAAAATTAACAATGATAGCAAGTAATAATTTAGAGATTTTCTTAAGTTACATAAGTACTTTAAATACAATATAATATTATGTAAGTACATTATGCTCATTTCATATTTGCAACAGCGATCTATGAATACGTTGATAGGCAATTAATATAGGTATTCTGTACATAAAGGATTCTTATTTAGATATATTTCTCTATATTTTTGTAGCAAAAGCAAGTAATAGATACATACCTATGGCTAGGGGTCGGCAACTTCTGAGTTTGAAGAAATAAAATATTTATTTACTATATTTTGAGGACTTTTTATAGTCTGTTTAGCCACAATTGAAGCAAGTTAAGGAAGATAGAAAATGGAGATGAACCATTTAAGGTCCACTCTTATACCCGTATCATTAAAATTTAAAAAATTCAAGATTTTTTTAAAAATCTGAATAAGTGATTAAAAAAAATTAAAATTAAAAGTTTTTGAGTTATATCAAGATGGCGCTCTTGAAGCAACTATGACATGACAATTGACAGCAAACGTCAAATCGACTACTGCATTGAAAACGTCATCAATCCGCCATTATTACCCTTAATAGTGTTGTATTTCTTGAGAAAGAATGAATATTATTTAGAAAGAATTATAGTGAAATCGTAGTTTTGTATATTTGTACATATAAAAAATATGTTCTTTTATTTCCGATAGGGTACAATAAATGATCCTGGACTCCATACAATTTTGGACCATCTCCTTTACTTTCGTTCTGGGATAGCACCAAGTGATGACTATAATATTATAGTAGATTGGTACTTAGCTTATAAACTTGTTGACTGACGATACATGCCATGGGGAAATAAGCATTTGGCTGAGTGACGACATATTCCACTGTTATATTTTAAAAGACTTTGTTATTAAAATATTTAAAATCCACAACTTCACATCGAAAGACCCACCCGACCGACCCGGTTGGCGACCCCTGCATTAAGCCTAATAAAAACTGAAACCACGAAACAAATCCAAGTTTATAACAGTAACAATGTTCATGATACACAAGCTGTAAACTAATGATCTGTCAACACTCGAATCTTCTATTGCGAAAGACTATCGGAGGAAACTGTTTTCGTGTTGCAAAATGTGAGCGAAGTTTCAAGTTCCTCCATACTATCTGCGGTCAGCGATGACAAATCATCATCCATATGTCAATGTCTCAATTCGTCGTCGGTCTCAACTGCCTCACAGCTGTGGTACTTCGAGGAGGTGTCGGGGCAACTGTCTGCTACTGAGAGGTCGTCGGAGGAGGCTGCGGGGGCCTCATGAGCTGCTAGGGGTATGAGCTCTTCGTCCTCATCAGGATAGCAAGCTGCGACGCCATTACGTTTGGCGATGCTTACTCCTGTCTCTGCCTCTCTTGACCAGTAATCTATAAAATAATTTGTTTTTATTATATTGTGTTTTCCATAAGACTGCAAGAGAAAACATACTGACACATATGTTTAGAGCCGTTATAGCCCTGTGGATATGACCTCTGCTTCCGATTTCGGAGGGTGTGACCTTCTAACTTTTCAGTTGTGTGCATTTTAAGAAATTAAATATCACGTGTTTCAAACGGTAAAGGAAAAACATCGTGAGGAAACCTGCATACCAGAGAATTTTCTTGATTCACTGCGTGTGTGAAGTCTGCCAATCCGCATTGGGCCAGTGGTGGCCGAAGTGAAGTTCATATTATCCTTATTAAGTTTCATCATCATTCATTATTATTAACCCTTATTCGGCTCACTCCTGAGCACGAGTCTCCTCTCAAATTGAGAGGGGTTAGGACGCTGGCCCAATGCGGATTGGCAGACTTCACACATGTAGGGAGTTAAGAAAATTCTTAGGTATGTAGGTTTCCTCACGATGTTTTTCCTTCGCCGTTTGAGACACGTGATATTTAATTTCTTAAAGCATTGATAAGTTTACCTATTACATTTTATGAATTGTAATAAAAAATATTTTTAACGTTACATTAATTTACTTTATTTGTTGCAGATTTCTTTTTAGCCCATTCTTCAGGGGCAGAAAGAAATACACAATTATTAAGGAAACAACAAAAGAAAATCATAAATAAAATAAATATCTCCTAAGGTTAATATAAATTGTATTAAAACACGAGTCGTGCTCGTATTTTTCGCGGTTACCGCAATTCCCTAAAGAAGCCCATCTGTACTTGCTATCCTTTATATTTTAACGAACGTCTAAAAGCTCGCCGCGCCGTCTTTAATTTAGGTCAATTATGGAGCAAAAAGTGTGTCAAGTAAATGTCCTCTTAAGTTCTCTCAAATTAACGGCTTCTGTACAGAAAAGTTAGAGTGATCATAAATTAGTCCCACTTACCCAAAGTTTCGCCATGGCTTTTGGCCAACGGATTAATGAATTGGGTGCAGTTCGATGGTAAATTATACATGGCTTAATTTTTAATTTCATAATTTGACAAACAGTTTTAGATGAATGGCCCCAAACGGAGGTACTTGTATTTATTTTTTCTGTGGTTTTAGCACAGAACATTAGATCGGTTTCAGACTAGCGTTTTATATGCGCGTATGAGCTCATTTCTGGAAGCGCATATATAGGCGCGCCTTTTGTCACACCGCTGAACTCGTACGAGCGTTGACGCTGACTTCTAAGCTCGTATATATTATGTTGATACTGACACGACACCAAAGGTTTGAGCGAACACGCCGAAATATGCTCGTTTACGCGAGTCCGGTTTTTTAAAGCGCGTAATGTAGCGCGCGTGTTATCGCGTATGCTGAAACGAGCAAATAATACGCTAGTCTGAAATCACTCTGATAGTACAAGTATTAGTAACAGTAATAAGTATGATACAATTTCTGTTGTTATCCGTTCGTGAAGGTATACATGACAGCCGGGCGTTTGAAAGTTGCACGCCTGTGCCTTGGTGTGCGCGTTAAACAGTCCACCCCGGATATTATCATAAGGATCTACTTAATAGAGGTCGTTACAGAGTTAAACATTATTACCATAAGTTATCCAAATATTCTATAAGGAGGTCTGGCATGTAGTAGGCCATTTAGAAAAGCTGATAATAATTATAAAGACGCCTGGCACGTAGGGATCATTAAAGGGGAATGCCCACCGGCCTATACATCGTCGGCTCAGACCCAGGTATACCCCCGTATAAAAGTATATGGAGATGATAGTATGATGTATAAATAAGGAACTAGTTATATAATTGGCTTAATAAAAGTATGTTTATTGAAGAAAAATTACATTTTTAATCACTTTTCTAGGCCATAATGTTCGCCGGTGTACCAAAGCAGCGAAGTACATTTGAAGCTGTATTTTTTTTGTATTACTTTTTCTGTTACCAACAAACTTAACAATCAAGAAAACAAACCAATTATAAGTCTTCAAAACATATCGTAATACTCAGGCTATATAGTCAAAGCCTGTCCCCATCTATACTTCTATACTAATATTATAAAGCTGAAGAGTTTGTTTGATTGAACGCGCTAATCTCAGGAACTACTGATTCGATTTGAAAAATTCTCTCAATGTTAGATAACTCATTTATCGAGGAAGGCTATAGGCTATATTTTATTCCCGTATTCCTACGAGAACGGGAACCACGCTGGAGAAACCGCGCGGCGTATACTAGTTGTGGATAAATTAAAGATAAATATTGTAAAATGTTGAAGCAAACTTTTTTTGGTAAAGATGACGATATTTTCAATTCATCTTTAAGATTATATTATTAAAGTAGAATTATCAAGATTTTTTTAGATATAAGTAAGTTGCTGGGCGATAAGAGTAGGCCTGATAAGGATAGGCATCCCCCTTTGGTTGATCATGAATTGTCACTTACTCGATCTTTTCTCCGGAGGCACCGGTTGCACTGTAGTAGGAGGCGGAGGCTTACTGGCCGAGCGAAGTCTCCTTGGACTGCGAGCCAGTGCGTGCGATATACTCGGCAGCCGAATGTCCAGATGCGAGCCTCGCTCGGTCACGATCTTGTTGTTCATCGCATACAACTTGGTGGTGATGTCACGAGCTATCAATGTCGTCACCACGCAAGCTAGGTACGGCTCCTTCACGAATAGATACTCTAATGAACTCCTTTGCCAGTATACGTAGCGGCAGGACGACGCGGCGACTATAGAAACCTAAAAACAATGGGGTAGTTGACTCATATCATTTTTAATATAATATTAATTTCGTCTAGTACATCAAATAATGGTCCGAAATATATCGATATCAATTAATAAAAGTTAAAGATTTCTTATAAAAATATTTTTAAATATCGCGTATTATTTCAAATTTTCCATACGTCAAAAACGCTGTCGTCCATTTTGTTACGTCACTAACACACTTGGTGTACTAAACGAAATTCTTTTACCACTAGTAAGCCACGTTACTTGTGAGTGTCATAGGCTATATTTTATGCCCGTATTCTCACGGGAACGGGAGCTACGCGGGTGTAACCGCGGGGCGGTGGCTAGTTATTTATAAAGACTTTTAAAAACATTTTTAAAGCCTCAATAGCTCAACGGTAAGAGCGGTTGGACTCATCACCGAAGGGTGGTGGTTCAATCCTCACCCCTCACTCCTAGCACAGTCTTTCCCGACTATAAAAAATATGGCAAATAATCTATAAAACAAAAAAAAATATACAGAGAGGAAGAATTAAAAGATCTACGAAGCTCTAAATTTTAGAAACTGATCTATATAAACTAAAATTCCGCATCCAAACTTTGAGAAATACATATAACTTAATAGGAAAGAGAGAGACAGTTCTTTCTTAGGTTATATTTACTCAATGCGAATAAAAACGGAACCATTATAGCAGCTCATAAAATGTTGTCTGTATTTTTCAAAAACGTTTCTTGAAAGTAGTTTAGTGTCTAATGATGTCTAGACTGAAGAAGTTAGACTATCTATAACTAAATATTGTTTTTAAAAGATTTTATTTAAAAAGATTGTAAGTGTACCTACGGTAAAACGTAATTTAAAGAAAAGTTTCACATGCTGACTGATTTCCTTCAAATCTATAAGATTCGGTGATTCTACTTTCCGGTGACATACAATCTTAAAATTTGGCACGAAAGGAAGTCTTTTGGCATGAGCGAAGAAATAAATCCGAAAATCAATAATTTCAATTCCCGGGTGGCATTATTTCGAAACAAACTATGTTTGTAGTTAATTTCGTGAAGTGATTTACGCGAGCGTCGGTATAAATTAGTCCAGACAGAAACACATAAAATTACATATACCTACTTGATTATGTCTTGTAAAGAGTTTTATTTATTTGTGATTTAGTGTCTTGCAAAACCTGTAGGTATACTTCCAGTGATCTGGTTAACAATAGAAAGAATTACTTATCTTAATTATCCGATATATCCTATAGCTACTTGTCCTATTGGCTTGGCTTTGAAAGAAACACCAGGGAAGATTACGCTCTTTGACATATTGTGTTGCTTTGTTGAAAAAAATTACACGAATACTTGGAGATGAATTTGACCATACATGACCATTGACCATACATGAATTTTATCATATAAATAAAAGCTCCCTTTACAACAGTAACAGTTTAACATACTTTGTTACATAGGACTGTTATGTACTTTTTATCATTATTTTAATAAAATGTATCCGATAACCGTCCAACTTCTGGATAAACGCCTCTTGTAAAGACATCCCAACACCGTGGCCTCAACCAGCATTTAGTGACTCCCTATTACCCGCCTGTGACCCAGTGGGAAATCCACCTACGCACTTTCAGTGTGAGGTCGCCATTACAGCACTTAGATACCAACGTCCATCGGTTCTATGAAATAACTTTCATTATCTTAATATTTTAAGTCATTATTAAAGAATGATACGTCGTACATAGAGTAAAATTTGCTATTTAGTCTGCTAGATAAATCACGATAAGCAGTTAATTTAGCGAAAAATGTTCTTAGTTTGCTCAGCTAATTACTAAGGAAACGCTTACAGCAAATTGCTCGTGCTATATAGAGAGTTCATGCTAAACAAGCAATTTTACGGGCCCCACGCCGTGTGTCGGGGCGTTGACGAAAGTGTTTAGTGTTAAGTTCATCGATATTTAACCTAGTTTCTTGCATTTATCGCCACTTTAGCTTTTATACAGCCGTATCTGACAACAATTAGGTCACCGGAATGGGGTAGGTGATGCGAGAGCTCGCTATGACGTATGCTCAATGCAATTGCCCATAAAACCTAATTTGTTATGGCTATTAAGTTACGCAATGCAAATTTGTATACTTAACTTGCATAATATGATATTTTCTTCTTTATTTTAACATGGCAACAAACACTTGAAATGGCAAAACTTTCTACTTAAGCTTAATCTTCAAATTATTTATACTTTGACCTAAACTTACTACTTAAACTACCACCTTAATATATCTACTTTAATTTCTAACTGCCAAAAAATTTCTCCGAAGTGTTTCACCGTGGTTACTGGTCAGTTGCCTCGACTGGTGACAGCGCAGGGGTGGCTTTTTTTTGCGCAAAGGATCAATCTGGCTGTCCAACGCGGAAATGCAGCCAGTATTCTTACCACGTCGGCACAATTTTTTAGATATATGGATAAGTTAGCTTAAGTTTCCTAGCGTATTCTTTATTCGTAAAGAAAGTTGAAATAAGCCCCTCAAGTAGCGCCTAGTAGAGTGTATTCATTCTTTACATCTTCCTTCTTAGCAGACAGTATTTGGAGCTTTGACCCGCCAAGCAATTCTAATACCGTTTGGCGTTTGGCGTTAGTCGTTAGATTATGTAAGATTCTTTAGAAGTTGTTGATAATTATGACTGTGACGAACGTCTAAATAAATAGGTATGCTCTTCACTTGAAGAACACATCAAGTTGGTTTAACATAAAAAAGGCCTGATAAGCTTCGGACATTTACCTAACTATATATTCTATTAATTATTATTGACCTAGTATCTCAACGTGTTAGAAAAAGTGGATTGGATGATTCACGTATGTCCAGGATCTAAAATGTATACATACATACACTACATATACAATATACATTTATGCAAACTTATATATATCTGGGGAAAGACGGACAAATCGTCGATGTTGACATACCTACGGGCATATTTGTTATTCGGTAACCTACATACGGATATGGGCGATGTCGTCATCCAAAGGCTTTATATACCATTATGTATGTATCACCATTATAACTGGATGAGCAGTAAAATTCCACGCGGTTTTATATATGCCATCACTTACAATATTGGTTGAGAGACTTTGTCCTTGAGGAGTAATAATATGAGACTTTGCCATTATTCGATTCCTTAGGGATTAAGGGTACATGACGTAGTAAAACTTATATGCGAGTATTATTATGAAAAAGTACCCCTAAGGTATTTGTCCGTAAGCTAGTAAACTATGAATAAGGTTTTTCATTTTAGCTTTATATTAACTTAAACCTTAACAAAAACATTAGTATATCTTCACTAATATTATAAAGAGTAAAGATTTTATTGTTTGTTTGTTTGTTAGTTTGCTTGCATTGAATAGGCTCTGAAACTACTGAACCGATTTGAAAAAAATATTTCACAGCTGTTGTGATGCTACACTATTCTCACGGGTTATATGTTATACTAGCGGACGCCCGCGACTTCGTCCGCCCTTAGACCTCTTTAATTCAGTCCATACAGTAGTATCGCTGTAAAAATGGAGTAACTTTCCCGTTTTCCAAACATTTCCCTTCACTGCTCTGTTCCTATTGATTGTAGCATGATGAAAAGTATACTATAACCTGCCCAGACAGACAAAAATTTTACTGATTACCTTTTTGGCAAACCGTGCGGGGTTTGTTAGTAGATTATATGTAGCAATTTCCATAACCAGAGCCTTGTAACTTATTTTATGTCTTGAGTAGGTACCTCATTATCATTATCATCATCAATCTATTTCAACAGTACACAGGTTGTCCCCTTAAGGAGTGAGGGACTCCTTAAGGAGACATCGAGCTTAGATTAAACCGATCACGCTAGTCTATTGCAGAGCGAGTTTAGGGTACTGTTCAAATATTTGATGGCTGGGGGGGAGGGAATGATAATGAACCGGACCGATGATTTAACCTGCTTTCCGAGCCCACCACCAACTTCCCAATTCCAGGCGAAAAATTTGTACTGGGAATTTCTTATTAAATGAAGAAAGTAAATTTAAATATTTCGTAGCTCGACCTAAGAACTCGTGACCCGAAGCGACATAGACTGGTAAGGCCAATGAGGCATCAGTATATATAACAATATTGTATCATGGAAACTAAACTACGTATATGTAGGTAACGACCTTTGCAGACAGAGGCCGTAACATTTCGCTCAAAGGTCGGGCGGAAGGGCCGGAGCGGCGAAGCCCCAAATAATGAACTCATCACAGTCGTGTCAGCCCCATTGCGTTGTTTAATGAGCTGATGATGACGCTATTACATTTGAGACGGGAAGTGAGATAAGCCTGACTAATATTACAGATACATATGATGTACATGTATGTCAGTTCATTGTTAATATATCACACCACAAAGGCTTTGCCAAATCTGGGATACGATTCCACTATTTTACACTCGTCAACGAACTTTTCGTCTAAGATGGAAGCGGTGTTTCGGTTTCTACACGACATCGTATCGGAATGCTAAATTGCTCGGCGGAACGAAAAATCGGTTAGCGTCACGACGATTGCATCATCACTTACCGTCAGGTGCGATTGCAGTCAAGGGCTAACTTGTAAAGATTCAAAAATAAAAGTCTCATTTGAATTTGAACCATTAAAATATCACTAATAACGAAGTTGCCATGGAAATGAAGGATGTCACAGCGCTGTAACTTTACACTTTTACAGAATGCATCAGGGCAAAACGCGTCAGAGGCTTGACGCTGCGATGCAGCATCGAATAATGTTGTACTATGACGGTATTAGAAAATAAAAAACTCAGTATCTCATAGCCCGACCCAGGTTCGAATCCAGGACCTCGTGATCTAAAATCATATAGGCTTACCACTACACCAAGGCAGTTCTCCCCTCTCCTGTAGGAGAGAGAGAGGGCTGGCCCCGTAGTGAGCCGCTAAAATAGGCTGATATTATATTAGCTGAATTTCAAGTGAAAGCTACCAACTTACTTACCTTGAATTTTTCATCGATAGTAGCTCTGCTGGACTCGAATTCCGGTGAATCCAAAAACTCACACGGCAATATTGGATGTAGAAACTGATGTCCACTCATAACGTTTACCTGTACAAGAAGAATAGATATTTGTTATGATAGGCAGCAAAGTTGATTTTTATGGTAAGTGCGCGTACATAATGCCAAGAGTGAAGGATTCTAAGATTGGACCATAAGCAAAACGAGGAGTTCAAAAAAGAATCCCGAACTTCGCGAGGAATTCAAGGATACAAGATGTAAATATAAATTTTCTGCCGTCCGCAACATAATATTTTTAACTTGTTTTATTATATTTTCGTATAAAGAAGGTATTTTTTTAAATGCCTATTAAGTGTAATCCGTATAATCAAAATTGTTTACAAAACTATTGTAATTAATTTTGATTACACAACACCAACTACTCAAATAAAGTATTGTTACCCTTCAAGTACTTACTTAACTGATTATTCTGAAAATACGTGCACACATTGTGAGGGACACAGAAAAAGGAACCTTTTATCCCAGATAAAGAATACCTTTCGAGAGGGATTGGAATATTTTATTGCCGTGATGCCGTGAGCTATAGTTAGATATAGTCAAGAAATGACAAAAATCACGTCCCAACCGTTAGAGTGTCTCGTATAGCAATAAGGTCGTCGCAAACATTGGCACGTGCATCCACCAAAAATTGTTTTAAATTCGCCCGCTGTGTAACGATCCATGAAACAAGCCTGCAATTTGCATAATTTGTAACCACCGAGGATAGGGGTTCCACCCAAGTGATTCTTGCTAGATAAGCTATGAGATACGGTAATGGTGGAATTGCAGTCCTCATAAATACTTGATCAACAAGTTCCGTGGTCTGCCTACCTCGTATAAACCGCTCGTTTTGATAGCTGCACCTGATGCCACGGTACAGTGCAAGTTACGACGCTGTTAGTACAAAAAAACGCTAACTGAGGGTCGTATTAAGGGTTCCGTGCTTTGGAAAGTGAACATTTTACTAATTTTCCTTTACTTGTGATATATGATTTTATTTCTTGCTAAGTATAATGATTCTAGGTCAACGACAAGTAGATATTTACAGATAGAAAGACTGTGATTAAAATCAAAAAATTGTTTATACAAGTAGGCTTACTTCACAAGCACTTTTGAAGTGCCTAGTTTGACTATTTTTACAGACTATACAGTAGGCCCCTCCAAGGCATGCTACGCTACTGCTCTGAAGTTTAGACCATGTCAGCTTTGGGCCCAGATCCTTAACCTACCAAGTTTAGTTTATTTATTATACCACTATCCGTTTTCTATTACTTGATTCTTACATTGCCGGTTGTCTGGAGGAGGCTATTAGTGATAAGACCGCCTTTGTGCATATTTCTACCTACTTATTTTGTTAATGAATATTGTTTTATATTTGTTTTGTTTCTACCAAGTATAACGCGTAGTTCTATTTATATCTTTTTCAGGATAATATGAAAAATCATGTCCCCATTCACCACCCTTCGTAAAAACTCGTTAAAGATTAATTTGGGTCTTGGCGATGAGTAGGTAGACATTATCTTTAGAATTCGTTAACTTAAAAGTACGTTAATGTAAGACAGAAGCTCGGCTCGCTGAAAGTATACAAAATATTAACCTCTAGCCGTAATAAGTTTGCAACATCTTAGTTTTACCGTAACGATAACTCGCTCGGTACGTAAGCACAAGTGGTGCTTATTACTTACCACGAAACTAGTAATGCCAAGGGTTGCGATACCTATTAAATCCTAATGCCAATACTATTACTTACATGTAAAATCCATTTAGGGATATAGGTAATGACTGTATGTACTTACGTATTAATTTCCTTTGAACAGTCATATGAATTCGGTTGGTTGTACATCGACCATGTTCAGGCAAAAATTACATGATTTTGAGTTGTTCATTCATAAATCATCACTTACAATAATTGTTAAATTTTTATGAGACGTGATAAAATTTATTTGATTCAGTCAACATTAGGGTTTTCAGGGCGAACAAAAGTAACATGATTGCGTAAATAATAGGTAGGTGTACCTTATCAAATTCAGTGAAAACTAAATAAAGGAAATACGACAATTATTGGACCATCCGCAAAATAACCTTTTTATTTAATCTTTTGATATGTAGCACAAAAATATCTATACAAGTTGCGAGTCAGCTACATTATAAGCCTTCACCTAAATTCGTATAGAAACATACTTATGTAGAGCATATTATTTTGAAGTAAATTTTACAAGTGTGCCAACACTAATGCCCAAGTTTGCTGAGTAAATAGTTTACTTTGAGCATAAGCAGTGCCTATTTTAAGTGTCTGTTTCCAAGATTGCTTTCATTCAAACATTTGAAGGCACGCGATTGTTACGATAATAATAAACACCGTATATTTACTCTACACTTTCTGACCTACCCAAAGCCTTCTATTCCTAACTTGTAATTATAGCAAGGCAAGGCTTACACTGTTGTTAGTAAAAACTGTGATTTAGAAAGGTTAAACAATTTACTTACAATGTTGCGAAATAAAGAAATAATAAAATGCGTATACCATAAGTGTAAACATAAGTTTTATTTTGAGATAGTTCTAAAGAAGTAAATGACTCTCGTAGAAGAACCAAAGTTACTGACCTACCTCAGCGAGTCGCTATAAAGAAGCTGAAGTGGCAATGGGCAGGGCATATAGTTCGAAGAGCCGATGGCCGTTGGGGCTCCAAAGACCCCGCACCGGAAAGCGTAGTATTGGTCAACCCTCCACTAGGTGGACTGAAGACAGGGAGCTGCTGGATGGTGGCGGCTCGAGACCGGGGTTTGGAAGTCTATGCAAGAGGCCTTTGTCCGTCAGTGGACGTCCATCGGCTGTTAATAATAATGATGATGACAATGATGATGATGATGATGATGATGATGATGAGTTCTAAAAGTCGAACTGATGAACCAGTTCAAAATAAATAGATGAGTAAGTTCGATACCTTTCCGGAGAGCAAAAGTCCCAGCCGATCGGTCTTCGTAAGGTTTTGCATAGCATAGGCCTCACCAGCGTGGAGAGACATTACGTGCGCAAAGTCCGGTGACACCATCCTTTTGAACTGGAGTCTTGATACCTATGGGATACAGGTCAAACAGTTATGGTTATATCACTACTACCTACCTGATGGACGGAATAAATAAATCACTTACGAAATGTAGGCTACTTTTTTGTGAGGAGTTATATATACCGACGAAACTATTCAATTAATAATATAGAAAGAGTAATGTAGATTTCTATTGGATTTCTATTGGACTTTTTCAAATAGGTCTAGTTTTTTTGACTTTTCCGTTAAAAATACAAATCTTTCCTCTATAAAATATTAGTGTAGATATTCTTTTTCTTTAAAAGTTACGCAGTTTTATGTATTTTTAGTATGTATGCTTTAAATACTGCTACGACTGTGAACACTACTACGCTAGTCGCTAATAAAGACGAATAATACGTGTTACGAATATGACTACGACGCAACGAATACTACTACGATTGGTACAAATACTACTACGATGTGCTACGAATACTGCTACGAATCAAGAATCTCTGACGACAATAATAATTTATTATTAAAACGGACGCCCGCGGCTTCGTCCGCCTAGAAATAGGTGAAAACTTTCAACCATTATTTTACCCCCTTCTATTTATATTTTCACATTGAAATTTTCACATAAAACGGATTTTACGCGAACGAAGTTGTAGTACTAGTAGGTATTATAATATATTATAGAAAATATTTAAAAAAATTGTGCAATCTCATTTACTAAGTTCAGGGATTTACACATACCTTGAGGTTTAAGACTAATTTAAACTTTTAGATTAGTACTATCCAATCTAAAGTTACTACAACGGAAACCTAGACATAACTTAGATAATATTACGTATGCTCGAAGAATAATAGTATTTTTTTTTGATACTTCTATGTCCCGTTATATTTAAAGTAAGTTTGTGAGACTACAGGGGTAATCTCTGGATTTACTAAACCGATTTTGAAAATTACCAATAGAAAGCTACATTATTAATGAATGTTATAATCTATATTTTTCCCCCAAATTCCAACAGGTACAGGAACTACACGAATGAAACTGCGTAGCGTCTCCTGGTTTTTAATTAAAAAAATACAAACCTTAAAAGGATCGAACAATGTATGATACACCTCTTCAAGTTCTGGGTCAAATTTGACAGGTCTCATTTCGTACACCAAGTAGACAACTTGAGCGAGATTCAGGAACACGAAGCCGAAGTTCCACGAGAAGGCGTCAGGTGAACAAATCACGTGCCACGCCCATACAGAGTATAGCATGAAACCTGTTATGAAAACACTTATACAAATCTAGACTCCGCGCCTCGAAAGAAGTCCCGCGGCTAAAACCTGAAGTAAAATTAAACAGCCTTACACAAATGACAATAAGACCGTCATTACCAAATGACACTGAGCGCCATTATGACATTAGCGCTGCGTCTACGGGACCATCATGATAAAACCAGTTAAATAACAATAATAAGCATTAATTATTATTGTTATTTAACATTAAAATCAAAAATAGTAAAATGGATGAAATGAATGAAACCCACCAGATCCTTGGATAAACTTGAAAAAAATGTTTTGAGTTTTTTTGAACTATGTGAGGCACAAATAAACAGAATGTTTCAAATTCAAAATATAGGTTTGTAAATGGTGTGATTTAAAAGGAATCAATATTTAAAATCTAGAATTTTACGCAGTGGCATAAATTTATTTTTATTTTTAACTTAAGCACTATGTTAAGCACTTATAAATTGAAATATCGGAAGGAAAAAACTCAATGTTTGGAAACTTACCGAAAATTAAAATTGTGTGCATCCAAAGTTGACCTTTCTTTGTACTTGGAGCGCAAAAGGCAGCCACGAAGAGCACATTTGAGAGCTAAATTTAATTAGATTTTGTTATTTATTTAAACTGGTTCCCCATTCATAATTTCACATCGTAATAACTTGAAATTTAAAAAGGCCTTAGGCTCTTGTTTATATCCACCTTTGAGTTTATATTATAATCTATATCTATACTAATATTATAAAGCTGAAGAGTTTGTTTGTTTGTTTGCTTGCTTGAACGCGCTAATCTCAGCAACTCAAGGTCCGATTTGAAAAATTCTCTCAGTGTTAGATAGCCCATTTATCGAAGAAGGCTAAATATATCCCCGAATTCTTACGGGAACAGGAACCACGCGGGTAAAAACGCGCGGTGTCAGTTGTTAATATATAAACTCAAAGACATAGATATGAAATAGGTAGATTTATTTACTTACTAACCTGAAATAATGGATGTTGAGGAATTTTCCACAGGGGACACCATGGCCAATACCACGGTCCTACAAAAACACAAAATGACCGTAGAATTAAAGTTTATACTTAATTTTATAATAAGTTTTAAATACTTGTTTTTAAATAAGAACGATCAGTCTTTAATGTATTTTATGTTACTGGGAGAAACAGATTGCTTGTCTACAAAAAAAAAACGAAAACAGATTTTTTTACATATACTTAGTCGTTTATGTTTAAAATTTGTTTATATAATAAGGATATAACCAAATTAGGTTCCTGTAAATAATAAAAAAAGTCATTCACTGCACATACCTGAAGGCATTGTATAGTTGACAGAACCAAAATCTTGTAAAGTTCCATTTTCACCGGGCCATGAAAAATTATATTCGCCAATTTCTAAATATTCACTCTTAACGTCCGACAAGCCTTGAGGCATTTTAAATTAATAATTTACGATGATACAATTTATTTTCAATTTAGTAATCATAAAATGAAAATATACCGCTATTTAATCGGTGTTTTCTTCTACATCATTCATTCGCGCCAAAATCAATATCGCAAACGTAGTGCGGTCTGTCAATCGAATATCCGCTTTTCTTTTTTTACATGTTGCAACATTAAAATTAACCATAAAGTTCATAACACAGACTAAAATAAAAGTCTATAAAGTTTAGTCTACCTAGGTCTTTCTTTAATAAATAATGTATAAAAATAATGAATTATATTTTATTTTAATCGTAAACGGATTGTACCTTCCTCAAAACTAGGTTAAAATAAAAAATGAGGAGAGGAGCTGAAAAATTATTAATTTTAATTCCAAGAAAGATGTAAAACCGTAGACGTAACGGTAATTGGTCTGAGGTAGACGGAGATCTTTTTGACATTTATCTGCCAAGTGTCAAACAATTTGAAGTGACTTTAGTGATTAGTCTGCTATCTTTGGCTTTCATTCACATTTGTCATTTACAAAAAGGTGTGATGTGCGAGCGCGATCGTATTAAATTGTTGGATTTGGCTAAAATATCAGTGAAACAGAATATGCGGTAGCAGAAGGCAATAGTGAAATAATTTATAACATTTTAATTATTATGTCCTAAGTTTTTTTTGGTTCAAATACTTTCACGGGGATGTTGAACATGAATAATGCCTCAATCGCCAATGGTGAGTTTAGATCTGTAGAATTAGATCTTCGAAATTAATAACTATTTAACAAGTGACTCATTTTATAAATGCACGCTTGTAGACTCATAACGGTTATTAATTTTAACTTGTACATTTGTTAAAAAAAACGACTTCAAATGAACAATTTACATGACCAAATTATACAATATATTTCTTTGAGTATAGGATTACTAAATAACATAAAATACACACGTACTTCTACTTGACATTTTGTCGTCTACTATAATATTTCATAATAACTAATCTTCTATAGCATTGGCTACAATGACAACAATAAAAAAGCTGATAGTTATATGTCACACATTCTTAGCTTTATATTTTAATGCAACGTTAAGATTGCTAAAACTTTTGGAGTTGTACATGAATTGAATTTCATTATTAATAAGGTCAGTTGTGCAATAAGTTTCATAATTCAGCTGACTACCTGCTACACTATCCAAGCAATTGTAAAATTAAATGTAATCTACATTTTCAATGCACATTGAAAATTATAAACTTTGTCATCAAACAACTATATTTCCAGATATAGAGCATGAGTTATAGCAGTTACACGCCATGTCCAATCGGAATCCATGGAAATGTGTTTTGAAATAGCTATAGAATTACTTGTATAGTAGCATAGATCGTCATCAACCCATATTCGGCTCACTGCTGAGCTCGAGTCTCCTCTCAGAATGAGAGGGGTTAGGCCAATAGTCCACCACGCTAACCCAATGCGGATTGGCAGACTTCACACACGTAGAGAATTAAGATAATTCTCTGGTATGCAGGTTTCCTCACGATGTTTTCCTTCACCGATTGAGACACGTGATATTTAATTTCTTAAAATGCACTCAACTGAAAAGTTGGAGGTGCATGCCCAGGACCGGATTCGAACCCACACCCTCCTGAATCAGAGGCAGAGGTCATATCCACTGGGCTATCTCAGCTCTCATAGCATAGCTCTCGTAGCATAGATAATACATTTGAATCTACTGTTGGTAACATTTGATGTCTCTACATCAACTGTAAGATTTGAGGGTTAACATGACATGTGATTGGCTCGATGTTTTAACCAATTAAAATTCTTGACTACATTGAGGCCTATTTCGAACTTGGGTAGCTTTGAACTTTAGATGGGCCTCCATAAAAATTGTCTCATTGTAATTTTTTTTAATGATGGATTTTTTCAAAGCTTGTAACTTCTTGGGCCATGGATCGCTTTTTATCCATAAGCCTGTGGCAGTTTGCAGGCCCTCCTACCCTTTAGTTACACCACTGATATGCTACCATGCACCTGGTAATCTGTGGCATACTGTGAGATTTTCTTGAGCCTTTCTTGATCTGTTGTGATGAGATATTGTCTTTTTTTATAGATGATTATGAAGTTATTGGAGAAACCCAATGGCAAATATTGGAGAACGCAGATGACTATGTCATCAAAATATATGGATACAAATATTCAAGGATTCGTGCAATAATATTCCATTCCGTTTGCATCTTACTATGTGGAATACCATATTTTGCTTTGGCCTACTATCCTAAGTTAAATAGATTGAAATACCTAAAATGCAGTTTGAAAATGGCTGAGGATGTGTGTGGTAAGCTTTGGTTATTATCTTATTTGACTTCAATGACAGATTTTCTTCCACCGATTGTACTATAAGTGTGTATAGTTAGACTAAATATTTCTTATTGGAGAACTAAATAGCCAATGCCAAAGAAGAAAAAGAAGAGCCAATGCCAAGTTAAGTAAGCACAGGGCCATTCCAAATTCTATCAAGAGCAAGACACATCTACAGTACTATTTACTTTTTAAATATAATTTAATGTCTAGCAAAATTGTAAACATTATACTTGTTTACCCATGAATCTGTGTTTATGCTTTCCGCTGGTAATTTATGTATTTCCAAGTAAAACTTAGCTATGGATTTGTGTGCTAAACAATGCTGTTTTATAATTATGTAATAACAAGCTGTACAAATATGTATCAAATACAAATCTTTGTATTATAATAATAAATGCGATTTTTTTATATATATTTCATTTCTATTGTGCAATTAGCTGCAGCTATAAGCAAATTGCTTGAGAGTACTTAATGGCAAATAATAAATGTCTGTATTTTTAGTAATGAACGGAGAGGGCTCCTTGAACATCGCAAGCGTCCAACAAATTGATCTCAGCATCTCCAGTCACACAGATAACAAACTTCGCTACTTCATATACCAACACAGCCGTTACATCTGGCTGAACGACCAGGGAGCATTCATCAATGTACTGGCACTGAACGAAAAGATTACTATTAGCCTGCTGATGGAGAATATGTCCGGTATAAATAAAAGGCAACAAAATGAACTGTAAGTGGACCCTAATTATTATTATTTAATATTTATTCAAGCAATTGCAAAGTCCCATTGACTTCTTGGTTTTTCTTGATAACTTTATTATGTACTAGCAGAACCGGTCAAGCTTCGCTTTGACTTATGTGTGCTTCTTCCCTACCTACCCTACCCCTACCCTACAAATGATCCACTCAAACTTCCACCCCCCATTTTATGGAAGTAGGGGGTTAGAAAGAAACAAAAAGTAGCCTATGTCAGTTTCAATCCTTTCAACCATATCTCCACTTGAAAAATCACGTCAATTTGTTGCTCCGTTTTGCCATGAAAGATGGACAAACAAACACACACACACACTTTCACTTTTATAATACTAAGTATGGATGCTCTCAATGAAACAAAAGTTATCTTTAACTCAGTCTACTAATCAATCCACGTGGAAATTATGTCATGCTTCAACACAGAAGACAGAACAAAACATAATATATAGCAAAAAGTAAAGAAACATGAATTTGATTCCCATTTGTTTATAAAAAAAATTCGTTTTCGTGGAATTCATTTCTTCTCAAATCCCGATGAAACCATAGATTTTTCTGGGATAAAAAGTATGTGATAATCCAGAGTAAAATCTATTTCCATTCCAAATTTTAGCCAAATCGCTAAAAAAGCTTTCGCCTTTATAATATTAGTGTGAAGTTTGATTTATCAATATATGTAATATTTTTATGTTTTAGGATAAAATTATATGGAGCTAATTCAGTGGAAGTTGAAGTGAAAAGTTACTGGTCAATATTTGTAGATGAAGTATTCAACCCGTTTTATCTATTTCAAGTATTTTCCATTGTCCTCTGGTCATTGGACGAATACTATCAGTATGCAACTTGCGTTTTCCTCCTTTCAACGGGCTCTTGTTTGATGGCTCTATACCAAACCAAGCAGGTAAATTTATCTTTTAACTATGTTGGGTTTACCAACAAATGATGTTTGAGGAAAACTTTTTGATTGATTATCTTGTGCATGTTATCTTGATATGCACTTGTAATTTTAGTTTAAAATCTATATTATCTATTATGCAAATAAACATAATTCTGTTTCTTATGTAAATTTATTTATACAAGGTGACCGAAATCTTAACGATAACCTGGTACCTGGCGAGACTAAGTTATATGAAGAAGTTAGTTTTGTGGACAATTATGTAACACGACTTAATGAAATTTAATTAATTTTATTAATTTAAGCCATGTTATAGTTAAATGACATCGCCACCAACCTCTTTTCGACAGTTTTCATACATTTGCATAGAGTCCGCGCACACGGCTTATGACGCCGGTGGTCGCCACACGTCATAAAACGCCTCTTCTAAGGTTTATGTGGATAAAGCTTAGAAAAGACTTTTTCGATTGTGGTGTGGCGATAGTAATGTGTGGCATGTGGCATTTTTTTTAAAATAAAAAAAAGAATGTTTGCCATATTTTTTAGATATGACCAATATCCCATTCGTTGGGAAAGACTGTGTCAGGAGCACGTACGACAATAGACCAACTGGGCGGGGATCGAACCACCACCCCTCGGTGATGAGTCCGACCGCTCTTACCGTTGAGCCATTGAGGCAATAAACATCGACTCAAACAGTATGTCTTGCACAGATGAGCATAAACCTGCACAACATGGCGGGCTCGACCAGTGCGTTCACGGCGACGGTGCTGCGGCCGACGCGCACTGGACGCGAGGAGTACGTGGTGAACGCGAGCAGGCTGGTGCCGGGCGACGTGCTGGTGCTGCCGCCCGACGGCTGCGTCATGCCGTGCGACGCCATGCTGCTGACCGGCACGTGCATCGTCAACGAGTCCATGCTCACTGGTATGTAGGCAATTGTTTTTTCAATTCCAACGACTGACAATGCTTTTCCAGGTAACACAAGCCTCAGACTAATTATAAAAGGACCTGCCTCGTTAGACTTTTCTGTCAAAGTATATGATCAACGATCTAATACGATTATAAGAACTGTCTATAGAATCGATGTTTCATAGTTCTACTCGTGTTCGTCGTTTAAAGAGCTCCGTAAAAATACCTTTTTGTGTAGTTGACTGGTGTAAAAAACAGTCAACAACTACTAGTTTATTATAAGATATATACCTAATCTAAGGTCGTTTTTACGAGGTCCCCAGCATGTCAAGGATACACTCTGGTCGAAACACCCATCGAAAACGTCCCTTTAAGCCGACGTCGGAGTGTCAGAATATGCCCCTAAAAAAACACTGTCTTAGAGTGCGATGTCGTCGTCATTTAACATCATGTGAGATCGCAATCAAGAACTTATAGTCTATGAATAAAAAACAAAAGTATTATATACTAGCGGACGCCCGCGACTTCGTCCGCGTGAAAGTCGTTGTAAACTTTCAAGTACCCCTACCCTACCACTACCCTACCCCTACCCTACCCTACCACTACCCTACCCCTACCCTACCCTACCCCTGCCCTACCCCTACCCTACCCCTACCCTACACTACCCCTACCCTACCCTACCCTACCCCTACCCTACCCCTACCCTACTCATTAAGGCTGCACTTCTTTATTTATTCCCCCCCCCGCGAGTCGCGTCGAGCGCGGCAACCGTTACACAAAAATAATCCATATAGCATGAATTAGTATGCACGCGCGATGGCTTAGCGTATTTCTTGTATAACTTTGGTGTTTCTTTACCGATTTTTATGATTCTTTTTTTATTGAATAGGTAATAATGTTAACTTTTTTAGTTTGGGATGAGTGATGAGTGTTATAAACATAAGAGTAGACAAATTTAATTAGAAAGCTCCGAACTGCTAAGCTATCGGGAGTTACACGTGCTATTGTGAGTCAACCATAAAAGATAGACATATATGTGCTGTTGTGTTTTTATACATAATTTTAAGGAGAACATTTCCGTCATACATGATTTCTATGTAGCTTTAACCATTAAGGCTGTACACGCGACGGAAACTTAAAAAATTGAGTAACTTCTCCCGTTTTCTCTACATTTCTCTTCACTGCTCTGCTCCTATTGATCGTAGCGTAATGAAAAGTATACTATAACCTGCCCAGGAGTATGTAGAATAATTGTACCAAGTTTCGTTAAAATCCGTCCAGTAGTTTTTGTTTCTATAAAGAACATACAGACAGACAGACAGACAGACAGACAGACAGACAGACAAAAATTTTACTGATTGCATTTTTGGCATCAGTATCGATCACTAATCACCCCCAGATAGTTATTTTGGAAATATATTTCATGTACAGAATTGACCTCTCTACAGATTTATTATAAGTATAGATAACTTTATAGTCATAAAGTTCAATCAATATATCAATATATTTTTGTTTTCAAAACAAAACAATGTTAGAATGCATGGTAAAAGTATCAACTCAATACCAAGAAATCCCTGCGTATGTAGATACAATTCAATCAACATTATTGCTTGTCGTTAACTGGAGTTAATTCACTGTAAGTAGTTTATTTGACTCGCATCAAGTGGTTGAGAACTATGTCACACATTTTAGGCCCGACAAAACGTAACAAACCTTTAATAATAATTGAAATAATACCTAGAAATATTAATAGATAAATATGTTTTAGTATTCTTGATATTATTTGACGTTTCTTTATTTAATAGATTTATAGATAAAGATTTCTATATTTATTTTTATTTTTACAAAAAACAGCTTTCTTTCATCACAAAAAATATCATTTCTATAGGAAGCTTTATTAAGCTGTGCTTGCGTTAAGCATGTGCAACAAAGTATAATGTTTTGTATAGCAGATTATGAAACAATTGCATAATAGGGTTTAATAAAACAAGAGTGCATTTTTTAATATGAACGAAATGGGTATAGTATTTCATAGATTATGAAATTATTGCATAACCTATTTTTAGGGTGTATTTTATAAGGAAATTTCTGTTTACTCGTATCAACCATCTACGCTTTGTAGTAATAATATCATTAATAGGCGCCGCACGAAGCGACACACACGAACAGAATATTAATAAAATTGCTTGCTATCGGGCAATACCCGCTGTCTTTACCAAGTGTATAAAAATAGTAATGGAATTACTAACAAAGTTTCCCGTGTGATGGGTTTTTTTCAAGATAGGATATACTAGCGGACCCGTCCTGGATGTCACCTACGCAGTTCCCGTTCGCCTGGTAACTCGCTGATAATAATACAGCTTCAGCTAATGATACAGCTTCAGCTGATAAAAATTATTCAGCATTCATTGGTGAAAGAATTTTTGCAATTGGTACAGTGGTATAAGCGTAAAAGCATGACAAACAAAAGAAACATTCACATTTGTAATATTAGTTAGGATAGTTGACGGGACAAGCAGATGGCAAACCTGGAGGTATATTATAGGTGAGAATAAATCGGAATGGTGATGATGATGATGGTGATGATGATGATGATGATGATGATGATGATGATGATGATGACGATGATGATGATAAATGTATATTTTTAGGTGAGAGCGTGCCAGTTATGAAAGGACCTCCTTGCATTTCGCCGGAACCATATTCCACTGAGACCCACAAAAGGCATACACTGTTTGCTGGCACTCACGTTATCCAAACAAGATTTTATGGAAACAATCAGGTATTTATTAATTTACTGTTTAATATACAGTAGTTTAAAAGGACTTGTTAATTTAACTAGTTAATTATAAGTGACATTATTTTCAGGTGCTAGCAAAGGTAGTGCGCACCGGTTTTTATACAGCGAAGGGAGAATTGATCAAAAGTATCTTGTTCCCGAAGGAGTTTGATTTCCAGTTCTACAAGGATGCCGTCAAGTTTGTCATATTCATGTTTTGCATCGCCGCTATTGGAATGGGTTATTCGATATGGCTGTATGTTGTCAGAGGAGTAAGTACTTACCATTTTACTTTCAAAACACGTTACTAATTGAATTAAGGCGATTGTATAGAAGTTATTTTAGATATTACTCTACTGTATTGTAGTTGGATTGAAAGATATACATGCATGTTTACTTTATAATTCAGTATTTTTGTGTAAGCTGTGATAAACTAAAATTGGCAGAGCAATGACTATATCTTACTGCTTGGATATGTTGCATTAGCTGTTGATTTTCCTAATTAAATAAATAAATAAAGCCAATATAGAATACATAATACAATAGTCTAACGCATACTAGGTATTTTGGCAAACATTAGTTTGTTTTATGATTTCATTTTATATTGTACTAGCGGACGCCCGCGACTTTGTCCGCGTGGAACAAATCCCGCGGGAACCATGGATTTTTCCGGAATAAAAAGTAGCCTGTATTTTAATCCAGAGTAAAATCTATTTCCATTCCAAATCTCAGCCAAATCGCTTCAGTAGCTGCTGCACAAGTAACAAACAAACATACACACTTACACACAAATTTCGCATTTATATATTAGTATGTGTGTGAAGTGTAATAGAGTGACATAATATATTAGTGTGATGTGTATTTTAAACATACTATTTATGCTATTTTCAGAGTGAATTGGGCACTATAGTTCTTCGAACATTGGATATAATAACGATAGTGGTACCGCCCGCGTTGCCGGCCGCCATGACAGCGGGCATCGTGTACAGTCAACAACGTCTCAAACGCAATAAAATCTTTTGTGTTTCGCCGCCTCGTATCATTATCTGTGGCAAGCTGCAGGTCATGTGCTTCGACAAGGTTAGTTTATCTGTTTTTAGGCTATAATAATATTATAAAGGACGATGGCGAAAGTGGGAGTCAGACTCAGAAGTGTCGTACACTCATACATTTGTATTAATTAAAACTATTATTTCATAAGATACTTGTATAAAAAATATTGAGATTTTACAGAACGGGAATCAAGATTACTTTTATACTTATCATAGTAAAATTATTCTACTTGTTGCCAGAGACCGAAACGCCTTGTCGTATTTATAAAGCAATCACGCAGTTGTATGTCAGCGGCGGTGTTTTTCAGTATAAAATTCACATTTGTTCCTATGCATAGATAGGGTACCTTCTAATTTTAAGGTATATCTTTTTTCTCCCTGCTTTTCAAGATTGGTTACCATTTGCTTTTTTCTTAGTTTAATCACCATTAACAACTATTAATGGGTTTCCATTATGTACGCTACTTCTATCTGCTAGTCCCAAAATACATGCAACCTCGCCATTCTCCTTTGAAAGTTAGTCTGTCTGCTATCACTCAACTGATTTTGATGTATTTTGGTAAATTGGTCCTTGGAGCAGAATTATCATCATCATCATATCAGCCGATGGATGTCTACTGCAGGACGTAAGCCTTTTGTAGGGACTTCCGAACATCACGATCCTGAACCGCTTGCATCCAGCGAATCCCTGTGACTCGCTTGATGTTGTCAGTCTGTGGAATGATTGAATGAGTTAATGAATCATTCAATGCTGCGACCCTCCACTAAAAAGCGCAGTGTTGGTTGACCCCCCACCAGGGGGAACAGAATAAACCGATTAAATGTTTGTAGAAATGTTGTACATTGCTCAAATTATGTTTATGAAAATTGTTATTTTTTTTATTCTTTTCAAGTTAGCACTTGACTGCAAGTGATGATGCAATCTAAGTTGGAAACGGGCTAACTTGTTAGGCGTAGGATGAAAAACCACACCCCTTTGGGTTTCTACACGGCATCGTACTGGAACGCTAAATCGCTTGGCGGTACGTCTTTGCCGGTAGGTGGTAACTAGCCAGACCTTTACCAATTAATAAAAACCACCATCTTGTAAATCCATTGCGCATACCCCTGCGCCACGAAAGTCGTCAAAACCTAAAATTAAGCGATAAATATGTTATTTAAGAATTAAATTTTAAAAAGTTTGAGCACTTGAGAAAACACACTTTTTTAATAACACAGACAGACAAAATTGATGTATTGATTGTAGACTGGGACATTGACCGAGGACGGGCTAGACCTCTACGCTGTTATCCCCTCCAACGCTGAAGAGAAGTTTGGCCGCTGTATCGATGACATCGCCGCCCTGCCCGCAAACAGTCCTCTGGTCCAAGCGCTGGCCTCCTGCCACTCCCTCACCAGCATACAAGGAGAGCTTAAAGGAGATCCGCTTGACTTGAAGATGTTTGAATTTACACAATGGGTAAGTATTTACTTGTTTATTAACTATATTAAAGTTTTTTTTCAATGCATGTTTAGAGACAGACGAACACAATTACAACATGCGTGCTGTAGAGACTTTTTTTATAACTGCATTAGATTGCTGATCATAGCGTTTGATAGAAAAGTAACATCTAGCGAGCAGGGGCGCAGCTACCGCCGTATCAATGATAAGGGGCCCCCGGACTACAGGGGCCCCTTACGTGTGAAAGCAAAAATTAGTAAAATGTACCTAATTCATAATCTAACTTAATTTGGTGCTTCCTGGAAAAAACGTAAAAAACTGAGTTTTCACTTCAGAAATGACAAGTGTCAATAAAATCCTTTTCCCGGGTTAAGCGTGCGCCCAAAAGTTAGAAAACGTTAGCAATAGTTTTAAAAAAGTTAGGTTAAGGCACAGTCATATTTATTTTAAGCACGCATTTTTTGTTTCTTTTGTGAGAAATCTTAACCCTTTATTTGGGCCCCTCAACCAATTTTGATATAGGGCCCCGCTACTACAAGGCACGCTACTCCACTGCTAGCGAGGCAGGTCCTATACAATAATTGGTCTGAGGTTACATCCCCATGATACTTGTAGTTATCATTAACTTCCGATAGTTGTTATTACATAGTTAAATATTTCCCTAAAACTACACTACAAAATTCAAAATTCATTTATTTCAATTAGGCTTACTTTACAAGGAAATGCCAGGATTATGTCACAACTTAATTTAATCCAATGGTGGTAATAATAGTCGAAAACTTAAAATTAAAGTTACGAGGATTCCAAATTTCATCCTATATTGAAAAAGGTAGATGGTAAATGATGATGATGATGTTTTATAGGTCCTCGAGGAGCCAGGTCCCGAAAACACGAGGTACGATAACCTGACGCCGGCCATTGTAAAACCAGTCACCGCCAATGGGGATTTGCAGAACCTGGACAACTACGACCCCTTCACCATGGAAATGCCTTATGAGGTTTGATGTTTATCTCAATTCGTTTCTATATATAAAATTCCATAAACGCGATAGTATGTATGGATGGATGTTCGGATGTATGGATGTTTGTTACTCTTTTACGTTGAAACTGCTGAACCGACTTCACTGAAATTTAATGAATTTAGACTGGAGGTAGGTTATACTCTGGTTACCACTTTAGTACTTGATAGGTTACTTGTTGTCTAGAGAACAATGTCTTGGTTTCCGAGGGATTTACTAAAGAACTGCGTTTCACGCAAATGAAGTCGCGGACGTCCATGTATATTAATAAATTGATATATTATTTGGAGGAAGCTTTCATCTATAATGGGTCCCATATTTAATAATAAAAAAATTAATTTTAAATTATTTTTTTGTCTATTTATTATTATGTAGAAATTTATACTCCCCATCACCCTGTATTATTTATATTATTTGTATTTCTCTAGATCGGTTTGCTGCGCAGATTCCATTTCTCTTCATCTCAACAATCAATGGGCGTGATCGCCAGGGTACTCGGACAGCCACAAATGGTGTACTTCGTTAAAGGGGCGCCTGAAAAGGTATAAATTAAACAAATGTATCAAATTAATGTCAAGAATTTAGTCATTTTGCAAATTTACTTCAAAGAACTGCATTATCAGGTCTGTAAATAGGTTTAAGATGCTCAATTATAGTTATCGATTTTTGGAACTTTGGTGACATGGAATAAAGTGTGTAGTTCACTCCATGGTTGGTCTATGTATGAAGGATTCAGGTCTAATATCGAAATTCATACATTTTTAACCTACATTCTAATATGAAGAGTTCATAAAAATGGTCTTATGTTTCAAGTTCCTCAAGTACGGGTTGTAATAACGTACATTATTTATATATTATTATAAAAAAGGAGGTATTTGTACGAAGTTCAGTTGACTGAGTTTGTTGTGGACTCTTCTCGGACCAAGGCGCGTTTGAAACCCTCGTAACTTTAATTTTTGTTTTCGACTAATTATTATCACCATTATCTTAAGTATAATATTATTACCTGACGAAAGAGCTTGTAAACTAAGCCTATTTGAAATAAATGAATATCGATTGATTGACTGATTGGTTGTTGCAACAGTGATGCTATAAATAAGAGGGTATTTGATTAATTGAGTTTAGTTCTTTGTTAGGCAGCGTGCACACCGTCACGCTGCTTAGTGATTTTATGCAATAATGTTTTGCGTTGAAATTATTGATCAAAAATCGTTTAGTGTGGGCATGGAGAATATGTCGGGCAGGGGAGGTGAGTCAATGCATTCTAAAGGGTTCCCTAAAACCTACACCCAAGTTCACAAGTCCTGGGACCTCCTTGAGGTGTTTCCTCTACCACAAAATAATGGTACAATCACTGTCGCTGCTACCCGTCACGTCATACTTACGTGATATTTTTCATCTGCTATCACAGATTGTCAGAATAAAAACAAAAATGTGATTAAATCGAAATTGCAAAAATAATAAAAAATAAGCATTTTTTTTATAACAAAAGGTTGCAGGTATGTGCGACCAGGCATCCTTACCAGACAACTTCAGCATGATCCTCAACGAGTACACATCCAACGGGTTCAGAGTGATCGGTCTCGCCCACAAGAAGCTAGACCGCAAGATGAAGTGGGTGGATGCGCAGAGACTAAAGAGGGAGTCCATAGAGTGTGACATGACGTTTTTGGGCTTTCTAGTCATGCAAAATAGCCTGAAACCGGAAACCACGCAAGTTATAAAGGAGTTACATGACGCGAATATTCGCCAGATCATGGTGACTGGTAAGATACTACGAAATTGTTTTGGTCGCATGATAGGGATGTTACTAACTTGTCTAAGTACAATCCTCTTTTTACATAAAACTAATTAGAATAAATAGTTCATGGGAATACAATGATAACTTAAATACATATACAGAAGGCAGTCATTCTTGAGACGGCGCGTATTGTGAGAAGGATCCTCATTGTGGAGCCCTGACCACCGGTTACTTGGACACTCAAATGTCCCGAATATAATAATAAAGCCTACTTTTTTTGCTGAAAATGTAGGCTTTCATTGGAGAAAGAATTATTAATTCATTTAGTAGTTTGGCCACCTATAACCTTAGCAATAATTGTACTTCACTTAGAAATATGCTGTTTTTTTCATATTTTTTTTGACGTATACTTTCACGCATTCCTGAAATAAAGGGTCTTGATAGACAGACAGACAGACAGGCAGGCAATCTTATAAACCTTAAAAAAAGATTTTTTAATATGGGTTATCGATTAGAAAAATTATTACCATTCGTCCGATTATCGTTCTCGCGTTATACAAAAACTATCTATACTTATTAATTTTTTTTTTTAAATTATAAAGCTGAAGAGTTGTTTGTTTGTTTGAACGCGCTAATCTCAGGAACTACTGGTCCGATTTGAAAAATTCTTTCAGTGTTAGATAGACCATTTATCGAGGAAGGCTATAGGCTATTATTATCCCCGTATTCCTACGGGAACAGGAACCACGCGGGTGAAACCGCGCGGCGTCAGCTAGTAAGATAAACGAAAACTGACGTGATTTTAGATTGTCTTTTGCATTGTTGGCGTAATTGAATCGATTCAATAAACAAAAATGTAACTTTTCCAGGGGACAACATAATGACAGCGATGTCGGTGGCGCGCGGCTGCTGCATGGTGCAGCCGCACCAGAGGCTGGTGCTCATCACAGTCGGCCAACAACAGCTGCCCGACCAGCGCCCGGCCCTGTGTATGGAGGTGAGAATTACACCTTTAATTCACCTTCGAGCACTACTGTCCGCGTGAATTTCATTTTTTCACAAATCTCATAGGATAAATAAATTTTGCTGGTATAAAAATTACCATATATGTTGCTCAATATTATGCTCCTCTATTTTCTAGTGAAAATTCCATTAAAATCTGTTCCGTTTCAGAGATTAGCCAAACAGACGTCTTGATTTTGACAGACATTTTAAAGATAGTTTGTGCTTAGTATTGTGTGTTATTTTGAAATCGCAGACACTTGAATTTAATTTGTATTAATATTGGTTTTCGTAAAATTATTTAATCTTTAGCAGCTTAGCATGCGTGAAATAACGAGATAATTGCCTGTCTACATATTGCTCTTTTTAGTCACATAGCAACGAAATCTCTTTTTTTGACGCACACAAAAATGTTTATGACAACTGAAACATAAAAAAAAATCATTCCGACAAATTGATAACCTCCTTTTTATGAAGGCGGTTAAAAAAATATATTTTCCAGAAATCCACAGAATTAAAAATACTACTATATATATTTATATTTTTATTAAAAGTAGTGTTTGTGCCTATTAATAAAAAACAAACAAACTAAAAATCTAACCTAACCCTTTTATAATATCAGTCTAGATTAGTATGAGTGATGTACTGTGTCTGTTTCGTAGGTAGTCGGCGAAGGTGGTCCACCTAAGTTATCGATAGACGCATACGTGTTGGCCATGGAGGGCAAAACTTGGGCGGTGCTGCGGACACACTATCCCGAACTGATGTCCACTATTGTCAACAAAGGTAACATATAGTCATAGTATCATATGCGGCATATCCTTTAATTACTCAGACCAATTATAGAAGGACCTGTATCGCACTCATAGTCACGAACAAAATTGTCTGTCATTTTCTGAGGAAAACGAGCTTAGATTTGGTATATATCTTGTACTAAACTCGAAGTTTTTGTCCGATTTTTACACAATTCTATTATACAAAAAGGTATTTTACGGAGCTCTTTAACCGATGAACACGATTACAACTATTTAACACCGATTGTATAGATACAGTTTTTATAATCGCATTAGATCGTTGATCATATACTTTGACAGACAAGTAACATCTAGCGAGGCAGGTCCTATACAATAATTGGTCTGAGTTTAATTAAGATATAGTTTGGTTTTAATCATAACATAACTAGCTGACGCCCGCGATTTCGTTCGCGTAAAATTCTGTTTTTGTTAAAAGTCCAGCGGGAACCATGGACTTTTCTGGAAGCCTATTTTCTATTCCAAGGTCTCTATAACAAATTTATCTAAATTGGTTCATGGTTTCATCGTGTAAATTTAACAGACAAACATATTTTCGCATTTATGACATTTCTATGGATGTCTTGCACATTGAAATTGTGGTATAATCCAGACTAAGTATCGCACCCAAATTCACAAACAAATTTGTCTATAATTTTTCGAGGAAAACGAGCTTAGATTAGTCATATATCTTATACTAAACTAGAAATTGTGGATAATTTTTAACACCATTCAACTACACAAGTATTCTTAAGGAGATCTTTAACCGATGAACACGATTACAAATATAAAACATCGATTCTATAGAATCAGTTTTTATAATCGCATAAGATCGTTGATCATATACTTTGACAGAAAAGTAACGTCTAGCGAGGCAGGTCCTTATGTAATTAGTCTGAGATTCAAGCAGTCTACACACCGATTTTCTTGCGGACAAAACTGTCGTCGCTAGTTTTCATTATAAAATAACAACTACTTCATTAGAGTCCATCAAAATAGTATAATATTTGTGCAGGAATGATCTTTGGTCGGTTCGGTCCGGATCAGAAGACGCAGCTGGTGACCGCGCTGCAAGGCGAGGGGCTCGTCGTGGGCATGTGCGGCGACGGCGCCAACGATTGCGGCGCCTTGAAAGCCGCCCACGTGGGCATCTCGCTCTCCGAGGCTGACGCGTCTGGTAAGCTACATTGAGGCAACTAAAAATGCAGTAAACATTATACATCTCATTACAGACCTAAGATGTTAAATATTATAAGATGTGTTACTAGGTCATGAAAAATGAAGCACTCTTAAGAGGAAATTTCCACATCTCAATTTTAATTGTGGTCAACAACGAACGTTATTTAAACAAATAATACCTAAATATCGTCTACAATGTCGAGTTGTGTTCAAGAAGTATAAAAATCAGTCAGAAATGTTTGAAAATCAAAATTTTTATGTATTCGTGTCACTAACAACTATGATGATATATTCTCAATGTAGTTGAATTTTACAAATTAAAATAATTTTATAAAAGTGTCAACTAGCTATTATTCATTAATTCGGATCAATATGTAGCTTGGCAACTACGTTCGTAACACTCCCGATGTTCCGCGCGGGCCGGGGGGTGTGAATGAAAAACCCACGAATGAAGCCCGTCACTTCCCCGCCCGCACGGGTTCACACCCGCGCAGTCTTTCTCCCTGTCGCCCGCATATCATGGGAGAGTTATCAAAGAACTTGCCAGACTATAATTTATATTATTTGCCGCTAGATGAGATAATCAAGGAATAGGCGATCCGAGCATACGCAACGACAGAGACGGCGCTACATCCCCATATTAGGGATATAGCGCCGTGGCATGCTCGCCCACCCGACAGGATGGCTCTACCTAGAGATATCCTGTTGGGTGACCAACCAAGAAAAAGAAGATGTTGAAACCCAAATACAGCTTCAACATGAAGTCCCTAGAGGACAACATAGCTCTACATAAATGAAAACCTGCAAATAAAAGGAACCTAATTTAGTACCCCCACCCGGGGACCGCAGACCACACGCAGGGGGAAAATGCCCCGGTCGTGTCTCCCCCTTGCGGGCCCGAGAGAAGAAATACTAGGACTTGCCAGACTATAATTTATATTATTTGTTGTCAGTGGCCGCGCCGTTCACATCCCAAGAGCAGAACATCCGGTGCGTCAAACTGCTCGCGCTGGAGGGCCGCTGCGCGCTCAGCACTTCCTTCGCCATCTTCAAGTACATGGCTCTCTATTCGTTGATACAGTTCTTCTCTATTCTCATCCTTTATAACGTGAGTATTATTATTATATTAGGGATGATGACAGTTTTTTAAATTGTATATAAATTAGGAATATGCTAATAGTTAGGCAATTTTGTAAAAGTAACAGGATATCTGCGATCATTATTTTGGGAGTTACAAGGATTTAAAGGGTCAGATTTGCGGCGCTGCCGCGGATCCCTGAAGAACGCCCCATACATAATGGTATACGATTTAATAACGTCGTAGGTCATAATTATCGTTAGATTTGTATGGGCGTTCAAACAAAATTACTAATACCTCTGTTATTTGTGCGTTTATGTTAATAGTAATTCATTTATTGAAAAATGTCACATTTATTGTAAGGAAGCTAAAAGTGTATGAATTTTCATTTAATTACGGTAAAAGATTATCATATTAATAGATTTGAAATTTTATAATCTTATTTATTTTGGAAATATCAAGACAATCTTTGCTTTTTACGTATAAATTAGTTAACGTTGACCTTATTTATGCGAATGTATCATAAAAATCAATATATTCTCAATCCTAGTCATCATCTCATTTGTATACTAATATTTTAAAGAAGAAAGATATAATTGTTTGTTCGCATTGAAGAGACTCCGAAACTAATGAACCGATTTTAAATATTCGTACGATTATATAATATACATTATTCCCGGTTGCTATAGATTATATTTTAAAACCGCATGGTTTCCGTTAGTATTTTATAATATTAGCCATGTCTTTTTAAATATACGATGAATAGGTTTTGATTGAAGATTAATCCAATCCACTTTGCCTGTACGGCGCGGGCGAAGTTTAAGTTCTATTAGTCGTATTGAACGATCACAGATGCCATAAGTTAGCTATAACAGTTTTGAACTTGGGAACAATAATTTATTTCTAAACATTCAAGATCAACACTTCGTGCAGTATTTTAAACATTTCCATTTGTTTTCAGTTCTACTCTATCCTCGGCAACAATCAGTTCCTATATATCGACTTGGTGCTAACCACGATACTAGCGCTGTCGCTAGGGCGCGCGTCGCCCGGCCCGGTGCTGACGAAGCAGACGCCGCCCGTCTCTCTAGTCGCGCTGGCCAGCATACTGCCGCTCATCATGCAAGTGTTGCTGGTCCTGACCATGCAGTTGGTCTCCATCTACCTCTTACAGAGTCAGCTATGGTAAGTTGTTATAGTACTGATAGAACTGACCACGATACTCGCGCTGTGCTGACGAAGCAGACGCCGCCCGTCTCTCTAGTCGCGCTGGCCAGCATACTGCCGCTCATCATGCAAGTGTTGCTGGTCCTGACCATGCAGTTGGTCTCCATCTACCTCCTACAGAGTCAGCTATATGGGATAATGATGATGATGATTATGGCTTCAGCAATTTACTGATTTTTATATAAATAATATTCAAATGTGTCATGAATACTGATAGAACTGACCATTATTGTCATTGTGCTAAACACAAACATTCAACGTCAATAATTTGTATTGCAGGTTCAACCCAGTGCAAGGTAGTCATGACGTAGAGCAAATATTGTGTTGGGAGAACACAGTAATATTTATAGTCACATCATTCCAGTACTTAATAATGGCTTGTGTTTACGCCAAGGGCTGGCCCTTCCGTCAACCGTTTTGTGCCAATTGTAAGTAAACATAAAATATGACTTTTAAATTTTAATTTGTTTGTTGATAAACATTCCACGCCGAGTTTGGCTTTAGTATAAATTAATGAAACTCTACACCTTATCCTACCCCTACCCCGACACTACCTAGGGTGGGAACCCTACACCTACCTTACTCGTACCTTTCCCTACCCCTACCCTAACTCTAACTGCCACTACCATATGTATCCTATGTCCGTCTCATGGTTCTAAGCTACCTCTTCACCAATTTTTAGACAAGTTAGTCCAGCCATTCTTGAGTTAAAATAGTATAACTATAGCTTGGAAAGTTTGTTGATGACACTCCTATGATATGCGGGCGACGGAGAGGGCAGGACTGCGCGGGTGTGAAGTCGTGCGCTCGGGGCTTAAGCTGGAAGTAGGGTGCATCAGTTGTGAGTTTATATGTCATCGCTTCCCCCTCCCGGCCCCCGCGGACCATTGGGAGTGTAAGCACCCATTCGCACGATCGTTTTTTTAACGGGCAAATAAAGTATGAAGCTTTTTTAAAACGTATTCGAAATGCATTTGTTCTATTAGCCTTTTTGACGTCCGTTAAAAAAGCGCTCGTGCGAATGGAGGCTTACGAATTGCCAAGCTATAACACGACTTTTTTCTAATCTAACTAGAGAATTAATATTACCTTAATTACATTTTATTTCATAAGTGGATGTATATTATAAATGTAATGAAATTAAATTAAGTTATTATTATTTATATCGAATAAGTTTTTATTATTTAAATTATTAACCTTTTCCAGACTGCATGGTTATAACATTAGTGACGCAGTCAGTATTTGTCACGTTGCTGTTGCTGTGCCCGTGGAGTTGGCTGGCGGACTTCATGGAGATCGAAGTCATGGATATGGCGGAGACTGATCAGACTATGTTCAGGGCTTATTTACTGATCATACCCGTCTTGCATCTCATGCTGGCTATCGCTATTGAGGTTTGTATTAAAGATGGCAACAATGCTAGTTTACCTATTTATTTATTAGTACCACAGATTAAAGAATAATAGGCAGATAGAGTGCACGGAACTGTGATGCAGACATTACAAATACAAATTCAAAAACTAATACATTCTCGAGTCAGTACTACAGTCGCATCAGTAATTTTCATTATTATTTAAGAAAAATGGCGTCTTATGTTTTAAAATATTTTAAAACTGTTTACAAAAACTAAAAAAATAAGATGGAGTATTTAGTAGTTATTAATTAGTCTATTCATCATCATGAATATGACAACAATTAAAATCTTGAAATACAAATTATGAAAAAAGTTTGTATATGCAGATGTCAAGGAGACGCGTGACGTTTGTAAAGTCTATCCTTCATGTACTGTCATCATTCACTGACATTCTTTTGTCCGTACGTAAAAATCCAGTTACACTAATTAAGTAGGTATAATACATTACAACAGAATTTACAGCTAAAACTTGAAACAAAATGACAAAAATAAAAACAAAATAAGAAACTTACAATTTCTCACAAGATATTTTTCCACAATTCGATACAGTTATTTGAAAATTGACACAGTGTGATAAATTTGACTCGGTTATTTATTTATGTTTTCAGTCTAATACAGGAGTAGTTTATAACCATATAAACCACATAAAGTAATATCACATTACACTATAATAAAATTTTTCTCTATGGTCGCATTTTACAAACATATAGTATTTATTAAAAAATTGTTCGTTTTGTTCCAGGCAACACTCTCAGACCAAGATCGTTTTGCATCCATCTTCCAAATGTTGCGACGGCGGTGTTCAGACAAAGAGGAGGCCTCAACCGAGGCCGCGTGTCCGCTGTGGCCTCCGCGCTCGCCCTCCCACATATGCTGACGGGGCCTAAACTTCGCGCCTTATACAGTGTTCGCGTTGGTTCGGTAGTGACTGAGAATGATATGTGACGATGAGGCCTCAAGGAAGGCCTCCTTGTCGCCCTCCGACGTCTGTGAATGCTGGCCTCGTCGCACCTTACAGTGTTCGCGTTGGTTCGGTAGTGAGTGAGAAAGATATGTGACGATGAGGCCTCAAGGAAGGCCTCCTTGTCGCCCTCCGACGTCTGAACGCGGGCCTCGTCGCACCTTAGTGTTCGCGTTGGTTAGGTAGTGACTGAGTGATATGTGAAAAGGCGTTCAGGCCAAGAAGAGGCCTCAACGGAGGCCCTATGTCTGCTATGGTCGCCCTCTAAGATCTGTGGACACAGGTCTCGTCGCACTTTACAGTGTTTGTGTTGATTCGGTAGTGACTGAGTGATATGTGACAGTTTATAGTAATGTAGTCATAGGGGAGTGTTCACATTTAACCAAAAGTATACTGTGCATTCTTGTGTGAAGATGAAATGATCCAATAGGGTAGTTGACTTATATCAAATTGTATATAGACATTAGACAATATGATTTTTGTATAGTACACGGAATAAGGATCCAAAATATATCGATATTAATTCATAAAAGTTAAGGATTTCATAGAAAACTTAATTATTATTTTTTTCCAAAACATCAAAAACGCTGTCAATTTTGTGACATTACAATGATACTTGATGTCACTTATAAAAGTCAAACTAATAATTTTGTCAAACACTAAACCGTTTGGTTAAGGTTTAGTGTTTACGAGCTTAAGTGACGTCATGAAACAGGTAAAATATAGACCATCATGGCCGATAGAGTTTTAACTCGTATTGTTAAAAAAAAAGTATTTAAAAATTAAAATTTTTATGTCTAAAAAAAATATGATAATTTTTTTAAAACTTTTACAATCATAGTGAACAATTTAAGACCCTTTTAAAAAGTGTCAACTAGCCTATTGCCGTCGAGCATCTTATGTATTGCTATATAGCTTGCTCATACTAGGCTGATCACTTTACGTTATTTGTGAATGCTCCATAGGTGTTTTAACTTACCGCCTACTACAAACTTCTTGGTGTTCCTGAAACATAGACTTCCTTACTGCAAAGCATTATCAATCATATTATTTCATTGTATTTTAAGTACTCCTATATGTTGATTGCATTTTTAATATGCATATTGCATCGATCTCCTATTAAAAAGTGGACGCACAATCAGCAACCAAAAAACGTCCCCACTCAATGAGTGCCAAACACAACTTTGGCACTCAACTCAAGTAATCGCATTTGCAATTTCAATCTGAAACCTTAAATCCTTACGGTTGAATTTGCTCTGAATGTGGATTTTATTGAATATTGGACTATATATAAAGTAAAATTGGCCAGTTTTAAGTGTGATTTTCTACATGATTGTGCATCCTTTTATTATAAGAGGTCAATGGCATATTCTAAATTGTTAAAATCTATTTGTATGACAAACTTTTAACCTTCATAAAATGAGGTAAGTCAAGCTCTTAGTCCAAGAACAAAACACATTCATACACCACACTTTTGTAAGGTTGCCTATAAGAAATTGCTGCAAAGCGATAAGGCTGCCTTTTGTATTATATTTCTTACATATTATGATGTCTCTGTTTTCTAGTTTTTATGTGGTGTACAAATGAAGAATAAATAATAATTAATACATATGTAGTGCAATACTTGGAACAGTGTAACGTCCCATCTTGCCCTTAGACAAATACACAACTCGCATTGTGTGTAAATGTGTGTAAAAATAATTAATTTCCCTATACAAATGAATGTATGTTTCAAAAGTGCATTTTATATGTATATTATAATTTTTTATTTCCATTATCATGAAGTAGGGAAATAGGCATTGCAAATATTTATTGTTTCTTGGCTCTTATATTTCATTTCTTATACAGGCCATAACTCATTAAAGCCACCCGTCACTTTACCTCGTGTGGTTGTTACTCTGTATATATGAAATTCTATAAAATACATTTACTACTTTAACTTTGTAGCTTCACTGAATCACCTACTTCACAATTCTCAACTCACGAAACAAAGTGACTCTGCAGGCCTTAGATATAGGTGCAGGGATAGGGCCTGGTGTCTTGCATTACAGATTTTTTAAACCAGTGCAGGCTCCATTCCTCACAATAGCCTAACACATTTATATGATAATTATGTACCTATCATAATGTGGAAAAAATTAAATTTTATATCATTCGTTGTGATAAGTCGATATTTTTTATTAAGAACGATATTTTTGATCCGTCGCTTATTGGTCGACAGTATGTCATTTTGACTTCACGAAGTATGTCGTAGCACTCGTTTCGCGTGTCTTAGGCATGATAAGGTGCTGAGTGGCTTCAATGAGCTATGACTCTTAAATCTTTCTTGTCAGGCCTACAATGTGTACATATAACAAATAGACCCCTCAGTATTTTTTTCTTGTATATATGAAACTGGTTGTAATGGTTGGAGAAGTTGAAACATTCTATGAATTATTTGGTAGTGAATTTAAGTAAGTGACAATGGATGTGACATTAATGGTCGTACTGAGAGATTTTTTAGAAATTTAAAATTCCAATCTGTTTAGTATTTAGTAAATGGAAACTGGATGTTGTGCAATATTATAAGTGTTACATATCTGTTGACTGTATTTTGAAATTGTATGTCTTTTTTTTTATTTTAACAGGTTGATTGTACAAATGAGGAATTCATTGTATTTGCATACAACATCTTCTTTTTCTATGTACATAGTAGCATTTGACAGCGGTAACGCATTGTGAGTGTTAAATGATTTAGAATTCTACAGTAGGAGACGTAGGATATTGAAACATGTTTATGAAATACCCAGTTTTACACACCAATCCTTGTCTGTACACGTTACTACTACATCTAAATGAAACTATCTTTGGAAGTAGAAATACTATATTGTATGCAAAGACAACATGTTCAAATCTGCATGTGAATGTACTATTTTGTCTGTACAAAATGGTACATACCCACACCCAAAAGTAAATAATGTATAATCTAGTTTGAAAATGAGATAATAGATAAATAGGCAAACTGCATAAGGGATGTGCCTCATTAGTGTGTTGCATTGCATCGTCGTAACGGATCAACGTATTGTATGCCACACCCGCGTTGCGACGCCTCAGTGCAAGACGACACACGCACCCATTCAGTCACTAATGGCTCTAACCACAGTAAATACATACAAACAGTATTTCAACTTCATACTAGAGGACGAAGCGCAAGCTATACCTACTCACCTCGATCTCGGGGTGCGTTCGCGGTGCAGACTGTCGCGACTGTGCCACAGTGACGGTTTGACGAACGGACAGTGTTTTGTTTTTTTAACAATAACCGCGCGATTTTTTTCACCAAAAAAAAGATCAAGATATTGTGCTGTTTTTAGTTGCATTAATTCGTCAATAACGCATCTAGAGATAACTTTTTTTAAATTACATGGCAACTCTGAATGGTAAGACCTTAAAATAATTGTACTTAGTAGGTAGGTACACAATGTGTGTATTTTAATGGATAAGGTATTTGCTCTTAGCTCAAGAAAAAAAGGAGTAGTAAATACAGTGAATAGAGTAAAGGAAAGTGATCGACACGAGTGCAATAGGTAGTTATAGGCGGTTCATTTCATGAATCAAGATACGATAGGTATACGCTCGGGTTAAACACATGTTCTTTATTGAACATTTCCTATTCGATTCACAAAGTATTTTATTTGTTTATGTAAAATACTGGAGGCGGGCAGCCCTATCACATGTATCATTACGTATCGCGTGGCTGTAGGTATTTATTTCAAAGATACGGCGGAGTTGGAATACTGTTTGTATGTATTTACTATGTTCTAACTGACAGTTCGCTCGCGCGGTGCAGGGGCAGAGGGGAAAAATTAATGAATGAAGTATGCGCTTGCCCCCTAACTCGTTAGTCACTCTCCTCTTACGTCATACCCTCACCTTTGAACTACGCGGGCGAGGGCTTTTGCCTATATACTAAAGTATCACAGTTCAGTCTGGACTTTCCAAAGGTGATATAGGCTTATTCGAATAAATATTTGAATAATAATGAAACTAGCAGATTATCTCTTATTAAAGCTATGTGTTTGATATTTGCTGCTGGATACTGTGTATAGATCGTCAGAAATTTTACAAAAACTTTACATTAAACACTAAATCAACTACTTTATTATATTAACGTCCCAAACACTAGATGAAAAAAATGCAAGGATGTAAAGAAGTTTTTATAATTTGTCTTCAATTTTGGTTTTCTTAATGATTAAAATTTCTGTACAATTTGATGTTATTAACATAACTAGTTATTTACGAGTACTTATTACCAGAAGTTGTAAACTTTACAACATTCACATTTATTAAAGTAGAACGTAGATAAAAATGGATATTATATTCTGTAATTTTAAACGCAAATCTGGTATTTCAAACAAACTCAAAATTGTTGGGTATTTTTATATATTTTTTTCATTATTTTAGATTCAAATTATTAGCTTACATTTAATTAAACCTCATTAAGCAAGTTTCTTTAAAACCTATGAGTTTTTTACTCTATTTAATTCGCATTACATATCTACTTGTTTCTTAGTACAAAAAAAAATTACAATTGAAAACATTTTTCTACTATTTTTACAAAAAATACAAAAGGTAGTTTGCTAGTTACTTATGTCTGAACTACTTTAAAAAATTAGTACTTAAAAGTTACTTACAAATCCTATTTGGTTAAGATATACCTAATAATAAATTTGAGGCCAAATAACATAACAGAAGAAATAATTATTCTGCTTAAAATGTCTATAAGACTTAAAAAATATATTACGGCATCTATATATATAAAAGTATTTAAAATGAAATTTAAATTTAGGGAAATCAATTGATTAACAATAGGGAGGCGATTCTTGAGGCTGTGTTTTTTTTTTGTTTGTTTCGTGAAATGTCTTATTTGATATACAAATAAAATTTGCATTAATTTTAGGATGTATACTTTCATTAATCACGCGCAAAACGATGTTACCATTACGTAATCTTAATTTTACTTACTATATATACTTACTTTAATTATAATATTCCACAAATCAAATTAATAATAATTTATATCAATTACATAAGATCAGAGTACTCTGTTATCTTTAATGCCTACCTTATTTTTTTTTTATTTAATTTATCTTTTGCTCCATAAGTTGCAGTTACTCGTAAAACAGAGGCGTAAAGTAATTTCTGAAATCAATAATTCTTTTTTATTTATAATTTATGCATATAAATAACACATACTCCAAGTAGACGATTAAGTTAGCCATTTGGAGGTATAATTCATAGGAATTCTGTCAGAAAATATAGAACATGAGAAAGGATTCTAAACTCATGTGCATATTTTATTTAAATTAACTTTTTGTTGCTTTACTTAAACTGCATTAATATTTTTATTACATAATATATTTATTTAATGTGTTATCTAAATGGCTGTGACTTACCGACAGACAAACTTGTATAATGGCGAAGGTCGGACAGACAAACGTTCATACGTGTGGATATTTAAATGCCTACAACATTAGTAATAATAGGTCTGCATGGAAATCCCAATATATTATTTGCGATTTTTATTATAAAGAAGCCATGTTTTTTTAAATTTTACTAAAGGTATCCTTTCAATACAACGGTCCAATAGACCGGATTGCACATTAGAATTCGGAGTTCTGGTACTTTTTGATCCAGCTTTTTAATCGTAGAGGTTTGATTGACACTTGAAATGTATTGAAAATTGTAGTTAGCCTACCTCAGGGTATGGGCTAAATATTCCACCATTTATGTATATCCATTACATATTACATGACCTTACAAAATAATGGATATATCAATTCAAACTCACAAAAATCTGTATTTAACCATTTTTCATTTTTAATATTGAAATAATCAAGGCCACTATATTTTAAATAATAACAATTGTTACGGAATAACTTACACCTTTTGTTTTTTGTTATTTTTTCTTATTTTTTATTTAATTAATTAATTTTAATATTTATTTTGCCAATATTTATCACTGAAATATGCTTTTAATACCTACTTAGATTATTTTTCATTATTGTGTTTCTTTCATATTGAAGACATGCATTAATTGGTAGATAGTTAGGTACTTATTACATTTAAAACTTAGTTAAATTTATATTAATAATTATTTATTGCGTTGCGAAAAATTATTAATTAATTAGCTGCGAATTTAGGCCTACTAAATATCCGCTTGCTTATATTAAAGCTACTTTCACATTGGTGCAAAGCCGAAGTGAGGCGACAGGCGATGCAAAATGTTATGGTATATTGAACTCTATCAAGATTTATTAAAGTACAAAATTGTGCGCAGTGTCATGCCTATTATTCTGTAGATTAAATGATATTGCATTTGTGCGAATACTGCGATTTTTATCATACCAAAAAGTTCGCGACGTTGGAGGCCTGAAGGAGCGAGCAAGACCACGACATATAATCGAAGGTTTCCCTCGTTTTAAGACTAACTGGCACGTGGTTTTCTGTATACTTTATTTGGATATTTTCTTTTGAGTTCAATTGAAACGCACCAGTCGTATTTTAGATTTTAGCTAGTAAATTTTAAATAATAAATCAAAGATCCTGTCTTCGTAAGCCCTCAGTATTTAAAAGAAACATTCAAGTCGCTCTTGTAAGTTGACTTGACCGTTAGATTGCCAATTTTTCAAAATTTGTTGTGCATTTATAAACTACTTTCCTGTGGCACGAGTAAGCATTTTAAGTTTTTTTAACATCAAAAATGAATTTTACTAAAACCAAACTACTAATATCTACTGTATTGTATTTAATAATTTAGATAACCTCAGCTAGTAGTTTAGATTTAAACCTGCAATATTAAAAATGGCAATTACCTACTAAGTTTATAGATTTTAAAAGCTATTCTTAAACATGAATAGGTACTTAATAACAATATAGATACTTAATTATAACATTTGTCAATTAAATTTTGCAGTTCCCACAAATAGGGCAACTTGTGCAATCAATCTTTCTATTGGCTGAAATATGCTTAGTTGCTTTTTATTACCCGACATTCAAGAAGGGTTATTTATTAACCAATCAAAAACCTTAATTAACTAAAAGACTTATGAGATGGATAGAAATCCCAGGTCTTAGGTTCAACTCCCAGCCGCTGCACTAACTTGACTTAAAGAAGGAAAGAAATCGTGTTTAAAACAGTTATTAACAAGATGTTTTTATAAGATTAGAATATTTATGCAAATATTAATTAGCTAAGATCCCAATGCGTCGATCTTTAAGTTACTGAAGCATATATACCTATAGAAATATTATCCATTTAGAATATTTAAAGCCGAGATAGGTATATGTGTATAAAATCTTGTTATTTATTGAACTGCATTATCGTGATCGTTTTGGACTCTTGTTGTATGTTTAGATGTATTTCTCGAATATTTTGAACCTGTTGACTGTTTTGTCATGGTAATGTAGTTCGATTGGAACTTTACAAATTGTGACATTTTTAGATGGATGTGACCAAAAAATATGAAATAAAACTTTAATTAAGAATATGTGTTTTAATGTTATCACATTTGTTCTGACTATGCCACTATGTGAAATATCTTTGATTTTGTTTATACAATAAAAGGATGAATTAAAGAGATAAATAAAAAATAGCGCTGTTCTTTAAAGTTTATTGTAATCATTATCTACCTAATTATAATACGGACATTAATGAATATCAACCTAACTGACAAAATATATCTAGCTTCTTAATTTGATACCTACATTCAAAAATTTTATAACACTTAAAATACGACACGTAACTCAAATTTCAAATTATTTTTTAATAAACCGTTATAAGCCATATGTACTTATAGCTATGTAGGTTTAAAGTAGTTCTTCGCTTTTTAGAGTTTTTTACTATTTTTTTATTCACTGACAAGTGCGCATCAATGCAACTGTACCTACATAGGTACCAGTGGCAATGGATGGAATTTACATGAAGGTAAGCAGTCCCAAAGAAAAGGAAATTCATATAGCGTGATACAGACTCCGGTTTCTCATATATTTAGACACAGCACAACAATGAATATGCATGATTTTAAAGGTAACTCGGCGGGAATCTGCTTGCATGAACTCTTCGCCGCTGATAGGTACAATCGATATTTTAATTTTCAAGGCAAAAAAGTCGGATAGCCGGGGGGCGGCGAATACTGCGGTGGCTGGGCATCCTTCACTTGCACCTTTATGGGACGCTTCTCGATTGGGACCGGAGGTTGCTTCCACCTGGTAAAAACGATTGTGTTATCAATAGGGTAGTTGACTCATATCAAATTTTATATAGGTAAACAATATTAATTTCTTGTAGTACATGAAATAAGGATCCGAAATATATCGATATCAATTAATAAAAGTTAAGGATTTCTTTTAAAACTTAATTTAAATATCACATATTTTTTAAAATTTTCCAAACGTCAAAAACGCTGTCGTCCATTTTGTGACGTCACTTGATATACTAAACGTCGAACTAATTGTTGTCTAATATTTGACAAACGCTCCATTTGTACCTATGGGATTTATTGTATTATAGTGAAGTCATGAAACAGTTGAAATATAGACTGTCATGGCCGACAGGCGTTTTGACTCGTATTGTCAAAAACTCATTTAAAAACTAATATTTTCATGTAGGTAATCACGTCTCGAAAAAACATGAAAAGTTTTTTTTTTAGTCTAGTAGAATCAGAGCGATAATGAGCTATTTAAAACCATTTAAAAAAAGTGTCAACTAGCCTATTTAAGATATTATTATTAAAGCTCAGTGCATATTGGGCGTCTACTAAATTAGTGAAGAAACACTGAGCGGGTACCCGAAGTTCTAACAAGTTCGTAGCTAAAATTATTCTTCTTTTTATTATATTTTTCAGTTAGTTTTGCGGGTTATCCGCATCGTTAATAACTTTATTCCCAGTTTCAGCCCCTATTTATATTTCTATCAACCATTCGCATAGAACATAGTAGATTGGTAGGTCATACGGACTGAAACGGATATGTATGCATATTCAAACTCTCCCAGCAAGGCGTGTGGTGTTACAAGTATGTCTCCAGCCTTACCACGGCACAAGGCTCAAGTCGTGCGGCGGCTTGGGTCGCGCCCGCCGCTCGGCGCGCTCCCGCCGCAGCGTGTCAGCGTCACGCACCACCGCGCAGCACGCGCGCAGCGTGAAGTAGTAGATCAGCTCCACGCCCGACAGTAGCGAGAACCCGAGGAACAGTCCCGCTATGCCTCCGAATGATACTGTAGCAAAACGTGCCTATATAGTCTGGCAAGTTCGTTTATGACACTCCCATGATATGCGGGCGCCAGGCGTAAAGACTGCGCGAGTGTGAAATCGTGCATGCGGGGAAGTGAGGTGCATTAGTCGTGGGGTATTCATTCATCGCGACACGCGGTCCATCGGGGGTGTTACAAACAAAGTTGCCAAGCTATAGTAGTTACTTGTGCGCCAAATTTTAAAGTATTACGTTATCAACTGGCTCAATCGATTTTCGGCTCACTACTAAGCACGAGTCTCCTCTCAGAATGCGGGTTGGCAGGCTTCACACACGTAGACAATTAAGAAAATTTTCAGATATGCAGGTTTCCTCACTGTTTGAGACAAGAGATTTAATTTTTAAAAATGCACATAACTGAAAGTTGGGAGATGCATGCCCCGGACCGGATTTGAACTAAGCCCTCCGAATTGAAGGCAGCTTACCCACCTACCTAATTTTAAATGCGGAAATAGGTAGGTACCTACTTCACCACTCATGAAGGAAATTAGGTATGTTAAGTATTAGAAAAATACCGAAGAAAGTAAATATACAATGGAAATAACAGATATATTGTTTGTGCCAGAATTAACTTATTAAGATATTGACTTTTTTTCAAGTTAATTTGATAGTCTATTGTTAAGCTATAAGCTTCATAAAGCCAAAGTACAAGTAAGATAGGTACATATTTATGGGCGATTTCATAACAAGCTTACTCTTATTAGTTTACAACACAGAACATTTAAATGTAAGTATGAATAATTTACAAGACAAAAGTATGAAAGGGATCAAGATCAATCGGATGGAAAATTACTATTTTAGCTAGTTGTTAACCCTAAATTGTATTTAGTTTGTTAGCAAGTACCTACTTGTATGTAATGATATAAAGGCTTATTTTACTTTATTTTATTTTATAAATCATTTAGTCATTTAGTAAAAATTTAAAAAACCACAAACCTAAAAGGTCGACCCAACCAAAAAGCACTTCGCGTTTGTACCTCACCATGGGCCAAGAAACGAATTCTGTCTCGAGGGAATTGGTCTGTGTGGGTGCCTTGTTGGTACTGCAAAAAAATATTAAATTACGAAAGCAGTAATTTTATTTATAAATTTTGGCAAAAAATATTGGGAACTTGTTTAAATTTACAAATATTTTTTTCTCGTGACTTTCTCCGCGTTTTTTAACAAATACCGCATACATTTTTAGAATAATAGTGAGACAAAGGATAGCCTGTGTTAATCCAGGTTATACTCTACATTCAATCCAAGTGTTTTAGCTAAATCGGTTCAGTAATTGTTGTGTAAAGGAGTAACAAATATACGCAAACAAATGTCTTCATAATATCAGTTTCATATTTTTTATTTTGGTCAAATTGGTGGTTGAAAATAATTCGTTGACGTACCAAAGTGTAGGTAAGTATTAATTCAGAATGGGCCAACTTCAAAGGCGATTTAATAAATTCGAAAGAATAATTCACATTCAGTGTAAACGCTACTAGTTTCTTGATAGAGTTGATAAGTATCTAAGTAATTGAATGTCGAAATAGCGATATATGCTTACTCGATGTCAGTCAGTTTTTCAACCTCATACACGGTATGGGAACATCCTAATTCACACGCGCAGCCACTCACGTCTGTAATGGCCGCCACATGCTTGGCTATACATTCGAGTTCCTGCACCGTACAATGCTTGTAGCCTTCTGCAATATTTACAAGCAAATCGTTAATTACCACGGAAGAAACAAAGTGGTATCTATTTCTATAGCACTTTGTATCGTCCATGGTAATGATAAAAATGGGTTAATCAAAATAATCCAATGAAAATTGGAACACAAAAGCAAATGACAGACAGATAGAGGAGATGGAAAAATGTAAGAGGTTTCACCGATAGTGGGATCTATAATGTCTAATAATTTGGCTTATAAGGTTCATTACAGAAAAAATAATGAATCTTATAAATAAAATAACAATATCAAAATACTTGAATCTTGCTCACGAGATCACCGCTACATGTGGGATGTTGAATCAACTATTATTGTTCCGATAGTCATTTCAGGCAATGGTCTTATAGCGAATAGCTTCGACCAACACCTTAAAAAGGTTTCGCTTAACTGCTAGTTGAAGGGTCGGATACAGAAGGCAGTGATTCTTGAGACGGCGCGTATTGTAAGGAGATTTCTCACTCGGGAGCCCTGACCATCGCTTGCTTGTGACTAAAATGTCCCGCACCGGGAGGGTTGATTTTTATTTATACCTTTTTAATAGTGTTTTGTATTAGCATTGTTAAAAATTAAAAAAGGACAAATAAATTAATATAGTACAAAGATTTAAAAAATATTAGGTAGGTATACTTTTTGAAACGGGTACACCGTACCACTATACATCCGAAAGAGCATAGATAATGGATTTTTTTAATGATGTTATTATGATCATAACATGCCTATTATTTATGTGCCTACTTACAAAAAATGGTATTACGACAATTTCTAATTTCCACTATCATGGAATTATTTAGATAATAACTACAATAGAACATACTTATGAGAGGATAAAAATGTGGTACACATTTGCAAAAAGACCGACACCGCCGCATCCGACACTGTCGCATGCACGCCGTGTAAGTGTAAATCTTAGATGTTTCCAGTTTCTGTTCATCAGCGAAGATGCAGCGTCGCTGGCGAATGGAGAGTTGGCGCGCATCCTCCGTCGTATACGTGTGTTTGACGGAGAAGGAAACTTTTTCCACTCGACCATCCCAAGAGAGCTGAGCATTCTGTTCTAAACCCGCCATTTCTTCCGTAGAATGTATGTACACCTAAAACATATTATTCTAAATTTAACCCTCATATGAAATGGGTGAAAAAGACGGATAGGAGAAGAATGCATGCGAACGAAATGCGCATGTTGAGATGTGTGGTGTGACAATAATTGTTAAACTAAGAGACAGTCTGAAAGTGGTGCTAGTGACAGAAATATTAAGGAGTAAATGTTTACTTTGTTATAGATCTAATGCAAAGGGAGGGATGATGAAGGAGGAATGGGATAGTACATATTACCCACAAAAGAAGTGGAAGGCGAAAGAATAAGTACTTAGTTGGAGTGTGTGGATACCTGGAGAGATGGTAGAAGCTAATGAAAGAGACTGACATATTTTGTCGACCTTACTTGAGCGAGTTAAGATGATGACAATGATGATGAGGAAATAGGAATAAATAATTTTGTATATGTATAAACGTACATCAATAGTTGTATAATTGCGGAACGAATTGTACATGAAGGACCACTTCGCGTCGGTTTCGTGAATGAACGCTTCCGTAAAGAGATCGGTTTGGGCTTGCCTGGGAAAGATCTATTATTAAAATCAAGGTTAAATAAAATTCAAATGCATGTATTACAAGTAGACTTGGTTAATACTTTTCAAAGGTCAGGTTAGTCTATTTGTGACTCTAACATTGGTTCGGAAGGCAGAGTTTGCTCAGAAGAGCCAGCAACAAACTTAACACCTTGATTTTTTAAAAGAAGTTGCTACTAATGATGTTATACAGTTTAACATTTTATGTTTACTCCTTACCAAGGCCACGAACGTTCAGCATGTCGCGAATTGAAACCGTAACAAAATCCCATCTCAGTGAACACCGGCACCAGCAAAGCGCAACACTCCTCGGGATCTCCTTTCCATTCACAGTCGTAGAACGATGTTTCACAGTGTCGTACAATCTTAAAAGAGGAGATTTAAAAAAAGTATTGGAATAATCAAAAACATTACGATAGTAATTATTCGCGAAAAACTGACGAATTCATGCGACAACGTCACCCAGATCCTAAAACCGGGGCATCTCCAGGAAATGTTGACGCTATACAACTTTCAGATGCGATAATTTCGCATCGTACGTGTCGCAATCGTAAGTGCAATGTAATTAAATAGCTTATATGAATTGTACTTTCAAATCACTTACGCTGAAAACTGCTTCTTTCGGCTTCACTAAAACCTCCACCTGGCTGTGTGCCATTATATCATGGTCACTTGCGAATTCCGAAGCTCGTCTAGCAATTGATTCATAACTGAGGTTCGCCAACCACCGCAGCATATCTGCTGCCTTAGACGGTTGATTGGATCCCCATGTTCTAAATAACAATAAATTGATATTTATCAAAAGACACGATCAACATGAGCCCGAACTAGATATATTTAACAACAAGATTTCATTTGGACATATTTTCGTATAATTTAATTTTAATTATGTAGGTATATTTAAATGTCAATCTTAATTGTATTTATTTTATTAGTAACAATTATAACATTGTAAGTAAATAATATTACTTAAACAGTGCTTTATAAAATTGTAAAATTTGCACACATGTTAATGGTAATACACTGTGACTAATTATACTTGTAAAACACCATTTGTATACGTGTATTAGGCAAATAAAATTTCATTTCATTTCATTTCAGATTGCATGCTTGGATGAGGCTAAAAATGCATGGCTAACTGAATCAAATCATTTCCCGACCAGACCAAAAACACAAAGGGCTTGGGTCACTATAATATCAGCTTCAACGTTGAATTCTCTGCTTGAAGTCACATCTGGCAGGGACCGGGCGAGGCTTCTGGCATCTTCTAAACCAGAGTCAGGCCATTGGCTCCATGCTTATCCATCACCTAATACTGGCACTTTAATAGACCCAGAATCATTTCGCAATTCAACGCGGGAATGCTGCCTGCGTGATGGGCACCCTACCAAGGGCGGCAAATTTTGATAAATATTTTTAGTTATTAGTTTTAATTTTAATTTATTTTAATTTTGTAGTTGTAGTTATAATAATATTTCATTATATTTTATTTTTATAATAAGTTAAGCCTATTTAAGTATTATCTTTAACAACAGTTCTGTGGCTATTCTTTGTGACTTGTGAAGCTTGCCTAGCAACTCCATCATCAGTATTCCATGGTGGGTACCTACTATTATTATTATTTATCTATTACATTGTCGCAGAAAATATGCATTATACCACACACTTGTGTACTTATTTGTGTAAAATCTTTTACTTGTGTTAAATTCTTAGACCATTTCTTTTTAATGGTCTGAGGTTAAATTCGAGTCTAATGTCAAGAAGTGTTGTGTTTCTAGCTTTCAAGGCTAATTTTTACACAAATCTATAACAGGGCAAAAAAACAAAAGCTTGTATAATGCAGAAGTGTTAATACGGTTTCTTCCAAGAGTATTAGGTAAAGGTATTTACTTGTTAATGTATTCATGAAGCAACTCGTCATCCACTGGATTATGATCACATAAGGTTACAGCAGGAAAAGGAACGTCCCAGTTATGAAAATCTGTATCCAAGCCTACGAAAATATTATCGTTTTTATTTAGAAACTTTAGAGACAGTAGGTTTTATTTATAACACTGCACTTAAGGTAGATACAGTGTCATATAGAATATAAAATATTACAAAAGAAATAAATAATTAAATTATTTACAACACTAATCTAATTGGAAAATACTAATGATACTCGCCTGTAATCGTCGGATTAGTCTGAAACTTCTCCCACAAACTTACAATAATAATACACGTAGCAACAGCCCCGATGGCCACAAAACTGAACCACATAAACCTGCGATCGTGAATACAAAAAAAATAGATTAAAAAAAACAAAAACTCCAATACATTTTCAACAACAACAGCAGCAAACTGCCTTAATCGGTGACAGAACTAGCACAATTTTTGCGCAAATGATCAGCCATTGCCACTTTTCCACGAGGGCATGATTTGTATAGTTATTAGGTTTTGTTAGCTTCAGATTCTTATTGTATTCTATTTCAATAAACGACACAAAATATCAAAAAATTACACACTTCTCACAAAAAGGACGTTCTTTTTCCGCGATGTATCGCACGCCATGCAAAGTGGAATTGTTAAAAAATTCAGTTGTTTGATGTCGCAAACTGGTCGCAAATAACGATATCGCTCCATCGTCAAGAGATTTGTCTTTTGGCTTTGGGTTTTCCGGAATCCAACTCTTCCGATTTCTGAAGCCTGGGCCATATTTGGGCAGGCCTTGGGGATGCACTCTCATTATAGGTATCTCTTGGTTATGTTATGTTGATACGAGTTCTACATCATTAATGTCAGAATGGTATACTGTTGACTGGGTTAGCTACTAGCTAATAGTTAGTACGGTCGATATCCATTGTATCACGCAAAGTTTTATAGATTAGAATCAGATATCGACCACATAATTGTCATATACGAAATAACACCTGAAATCTTTTTGTAACCGTTCTTACACAAGTATCTGTGTGTAATAGGTAGGTACTTGTAATAAATAGTTATTCCACTTCTACTTCGGAAAGACGGTTTAGATTAGAATATACTTAGTAGTAAGTTGATATCGCAAACGCAACATTTGATGAATAACCACTCACTGATAACCACACACTGTAATTTAAAAACACGCCTGTCACTTGCCTCTTGACACGCGTAGTGTAGGGTCCTATATTAAAGCACTTTAAACCCTTAAAAATATGGATAGAGATCCGGCGATAGATGAGAAAAAAATATCCTCACTTTACATGATTACCCTGAAAACAATAATTTTAATGATTTTATTTTAAGACGTTATCGATATTTTTGATGTACTCGTACCTAAAGACTTACTTATGCTAAATTACACTTTTCTAGTGGTAATAGTTTCAAAGCTAAGCCGTGGACAGACAGACAGACAGACGGATATGGCGAAACTATAAGTTTCTTGTGGACTACGGAACCCTAAAAAGGTTTCTGCTTTCCTGATGCACCTCAGTCACATACAAATCAATCTCACCACCACAAAGCCAAAGAGTCTTTTAAAAGTATCCTTAAATCTACTTCACATATAAGATAAGAAGACTCAAGAGGAGTATTTTGTAATTATTTAATTCAAAGAAAAGACCTAAATTAAACATAACGTATCAGGAGATTCGTTGTCTCACAGGTTCCGAGTCTACAAAGAGCTCATTCTATTAATTTTCTTTTTCGAAGTGGACGCCTCGCCAAATTCGATGTCCTTAGGTATTAATGGTTCGATTTTAATGTCCAAGTCTTTGATTGCGTCATCGAGTATTTTGATTTTGCCTAATAGTTTTTCAGCTTGGAGATTATATCCTGGCTCTAGCATTTTCCCACTTGGATTTAACTTAAACAAGTATTCCGCCTGAAAGCGCATTATATTCGTCATCTATTTTGTCTGTAGGCATTTTGTCGACCAATAGCGGTTAAAATCGCATTTATCGCACACTCTTTCAGTGCGATGGTACGATATCAAAATATTAGATATTCGATTCCACCGCTATTAGTCGTATGTATTTCTCTCGTCACGAGATATTATGTCGTTGATAGAAATATCTCATGACGAGAGAAAGACATTTTGTCGACCAATAATGATTCCACCGCTATTGGTCGACAAATTGTGTTTTGCAAAGTTCGAAATTCATTTATTACAAGTAGGCTTAGTATACAAGAAACATCAAGGTTGACTATTTTACTACATTTCTCGGCAGGAGATATGGTGTTGACGCAAACTAGGCCAGGTCTACAGTAACTAAGTATGTAGTGTCAATGAAAACTTACCAAAAAATCAATAGGGTCCTTAGGACGAAGTTTAGCCACTTCTAGCAGCGCAGCAGTCAACGTTGGGAAGATGTTATTCACGAGGTAGTTCCTCATTGGTTCGCCTGCAGCCGCTAAAGCTGCTTCCTCTTCATCACGCATCAGCGCGTATAACTCAGACTAACATGAAAAGAATGAGAATTTAAATAAATAACAATTTTTTTCTGAACAAACATAATATTAACAATAAGCATAAAATTATAGAATACTAGGTCATTTTTAACCGACTTCCAAAAAGGAGGAGTGTGTTAGGCTGTATGTATTTTTTATAATATAGGTATGTACCTAATCTCTAAAAATTATGTACGACACTGCTACATTGCGTAATACACTGAAACACAGAACACTAGATATGTGTTTAGTAAAGAAATCACTATCCACGAACGTTAGTTTTGATAGCAGAATGGAGCGTACAATTTCATTCATATAGTGACAATTGCAATGTAAAATTAAAATTACCTACTGATTAATTCTGAAGAAATAGATTGCTGAAATATTACTAAGATCATACGCATCATGTATGTGGCTTACCCAGTACTCCATTTTCTCTTCACGCTCTTGTTTCATTTTCTCTTCTAGTTCTTTCTTTGCCTTTTCTTCAATACCGCGAAGAGTTTCTCTTTCTTGTTTCTCCCTTTTTTCTGCCGCCTCAATTTTGGCTGAATTAATGTAAATATACGTATAATAAGCAAATTAATATTTATTTTTAAAAATGAAATAAGCATATACCAGTAAGTTTTCCATAACGACAGGGTCTTCCCATTCGCAGAGCAACGGCAGAATAAGCGCTTTTCATATCATAATCTGAGTGCTCTTTTACCGGTACTATCAATGGGTGTATATCCAGCTCATCAAAATAATTCAGAGGTGTGACATCACGTGCATCACCAGCTCTGAATTCATTAAGGCGCTTTAACACTTCTTCTTCATCTAATCGACCATCATCTTCGGGTTGACGCATTGCTTTCTCGCAGACAAAATCATCTGTAGCTTCTAATGATACAACAATATCTATAAATCAATAATAAATTTTAATTTTCAGTACTAGATTATTTTTATTAAAAGCCTTAGTCTGTAAAGTACCTGGTAACATTTTTCTCAGTACGTTACTGTAGAGATCAACATCTTCATCAAATGGTTCTTCGTCGTTTTCATCTTCTACATCTGAATCATCTTCCCCTTTTTCAAATACTAAAAATTACATAACATTAGTTGTAGCAGTTGATTATTACATATCATTTGAGCATTGTAGCATGAGATTAGCAGAAAAATACAAGGCACATTTATTTGAAAACATTCTGGGTTTAAGAACGAATAGATATTTAAAAAAATCTTACACATGGAACATTGATTAAGGTTTGTCGGAAAACCATCTAGCACCCATCCCTTGTTTAAAGCTTCTCGACATAAAAGGCGTTGACGGAGATATCTATAATAATTGAGAGTCTTGTAACAATATTAAGTAAATAATAATTGTACAATCACATATTTCCATAATAACATTACTATACACGCACCCTAATATCTCATCTTCGCTTAGGGGTCGTCCAGCTTTTAATAATGCAAGGGTTTGTTTGGCATTTTCCTGTATCGCTTCCTGTTCGCCAGCATCGTCTTCGGAGTTTGCATGCTCATCTTCTTCACCAATCGGCATGGGCAAATCAGCAGTTTCACCATTTTCCCAGTGATTTACACGCCACGTCTACAAAAATCTGTTATCTGTGCTCTATTCTATTTTTCACAGATCACCTACTTTCATCTTGAGTTAAAAGGTATTTGTGCAAGATTCTACCACTTACTCAGAAGTACTAATACCTACTCCTGAGTAGGTAGGTATGGAGTGCTGTTGATTATCAACAGCATCTCAATATCATCATTCATTACCATCATCGTTATCAGCTGATGGACGTACTTTTTTTGGGCTTAGCTGTCTTGTGTCACACGTTTGGACATTCAGGTTTCAGCAGCCCTGCATCTAGCACCGAAATATAAGCAAAACTTTCCTAAATCTAGAAATATTACTAATAAATCAAATACGTTGGTACCAAATCTTCCATAATGTCGTTCGCAACCGTTTCCGGAGATATGTACAGCAACCCGTAAGACTCACAAATAAGCTTCGATAATGTTGTCTTGCCTACAATTGGCGGACCATAAACAATAACCTGTAGAACATTACAATTATTATCAAATAGGTATACATATCTACTCTTATAGGTACCGTATACCGTTTATAAGTAGGTAATTTTAAGAGGAATAGGTAAGTAGACTTTTTCTTTTTTTTACTTTTATTCCAAACTGGAAGATCATTAAAAGATATGTACAAAATCTACAAAGTAATTGTCAAATGATACATAATGAATTTTTTAAAAGTCCGACTATGGTATTTTGGAAATGCCTAAGTAATTTAATTGATATTTTTTTACTTCTTAGAAATGCTACATCAAAGAGCTGGGGGAATTTTGTTTGAGCAATGAAGTTATTTACCTAAGCGTAAATAAAAAATTAAATTCTTACAACTTAATCCTACCTTAAAAGCTTTTAATCCATTTTCTTTTTTATATTGATTTATAAGAGCAGGCACATTTTCTGCAAAAGGCAAATCTGACACCCATTGGAGCGCCATAGTTTCGACAATGAAAGTCGGCTCCATGTAGAGATTCAATGTCATCAAATCAAAAATCCTTTGCTGAAAAAACATTTGGTCACAATTACAGAATTTCATCAATCTTTTTCCAAATGCACCGACGCCTCATGCGTCTTGATTTTAGCGTACTTTAATATACGACCTGCGTGTAGCGACATCCGCAGCCCGAGACGTCATAAATATTGCGTCCGACTATACACCGTTAATCATACTAACCAAATGTTGACAACAATGCTGCTTGGCGGCACATATATACATGTTTGTGAACCAGCTTCCTCGGACTTGCTTCGCCACTATAAGCTGTACTTACTACTATAAATAATTACAAATAAATTCACCGAAGTCAACTTACATCAATTTCTGGAATAAGAAACGCATCTTCTGGTGGTATACATTTAAACATTCCAGAACCAACAATCCGCCCTAATGTTTTGATGATCTGAATGACAACAAATGACAAAAATATTTTAGTTAAATTCTTTAAACAACAAAAAAAAATTATTAACCTTTATTAAAGCTTACCCACCTCTCGTTGTTTAGTAACAGTTTGTTCCACTGCTAGCAAGTAGAGTTTCCTTGGAAAGTCCACTACTAAGTCGTAAACTATCCTGGAAAACATGACTAAATTATTGCGGCTATTAAAATAGGTACAATAATGATTTTTTTTTTATTCTCATTTTGTACCTAACTTCGTCGTTATCAACCCATATACGGCTCACTGCTGAGCTCCAGTCTCCTCTCAGAATGAGAGGGGTTAGGCCAATAGTCCACCACGCTGGCCCAATGCGGATTGGCAGACTTCACATACGCAGAGAATTAAGAAATTCTCTGGTATCACGATGTTTTCCTTCACCGATTGAGACACGTGATATTTATTTCCATAAAATGCACACAACTGAAAAGTTGGAAGTGCATGCCCCGGACCGGATTCGAACCCACACCCTCCGAAATCGGAGGCAGAGGTCATATCCACTGGGCTACCACGGCTCTTCACCTGTACCTAACTTACTCAATACAAAACCTTTAAACCCTAACACGGCACAATTATTCATTCATTTAGGTCGTTTGGTAATGGCCATTGCCACTCGGGTAAAGTACCTGCTGTAATGAACTGCACATGCACATTGTCAACGGATGACGTTATTCATGCGCCATTTTTGATTTGTAACCCCATCATTAAAAGATGATACAAAATCGACAAACTAATTGTCACTGGTAATAATTTTTTTAAAAGTTCGACATAATCATTTTACCCCCACTTAAACTGGCCGTAAGTAATATGAACTTACGGTAAATTTAGGTGAGGACTTTTCCTGGGATCATTTTTTTATTATATACTTAATACAAAATAATAACAATATTTTATCCAACTTTTAGCCAATTAGTTATGACCACAGAGCATATGGCATTAAAGCTACGTTTTAAATACGTGGCCATTACATTACAGTGGCTTAGATAACCAAATGATAAAAATTGTTTCAATTCGTAGGTATAGTATCTTACAGATTATATTATACGTACTGAGCAAGATCTTGAACATTGATGAGAGGTACAACGTTACTTCCACGACCAATAATTGGCAAAAGCCTCTGGCATTCCCACGCCTTCTCGAACCAATAGAACAGCACATCCTCTTTTCCTCCGTAGGTGACACCAGATCCAATGACGATGGCTCTGCCATATACCAAAATACTTATGCATTTGTCAGAAATAAAATTATACATAGGCTAGATCCACTGCAAAATGTTGTCAGCATTTTGCAATGGACGACATCCGTATCAATGATGTTAAATAAAATGTCACTGATCCATAATATATATATTTTCTACTTATGATGTTGAATGTTTGTAGTGTAAATTAATCAGCGTTGCCAATTGTTCGAAATAATTTTCAAAACCGGTTAAATAAATACAGAGCTTACCCCCTTCAATACCACTACAACTTTAGCTCTTTATAATATTTATATAGATATAAATTTATATCTTTAATTTTATTATAATTTTTGTTCTGACCGCATGTGATTTATTAGAAACTGTCATTGACAAAGGTGTGCCTTTTTTGCTTGTATTGTGGTAAAACTGGTTTTGCTGTGTGAACTCTGCAGTTAATATAACGGTAAAGTTCTAAAAATCCTTAATTAGTGTCAATCAAACTAACCCGATTTGTGACTTGTACTTCCTAGCAATACCGATAACATCGTTCTCAACGTCGTAATGCATTTTGTAGTTTGGGTGTGGCTTTCTTTTACGAAAATCCGTCTCAATGAAAGGCATATCTGGGGTGTCCTTGATAAAAGTAGATAACAAAGTTACAACATTGCATTCCAAATATCGTCTCAGTGTGATCCAATCTAAGATCTGCTATACTCTAGATCTACTATTATAGTCCAGGATCTGCAGAGCACTTTTACAATTGATTGCTATCAAGTCAATTTTCCGTTAGTAGTTTCATTTTGATAATGATGAATGAAGCTACACATGGAAAATTAACTTGATAGTAATCAATTGTAAAAATGCTCCCCGGATACTGGACTAATCTATTATCGTGACTTTAAACAGGTTATGATGAAAAAGTGTTATCTTTGCGATAGGTATATTGATGTCCTATGAATTGTTATACTTAATTCCATTATTTTTTTAGATTTTAGCTAAGAGTAAGACCTTAACTAAATGATAATAAATATACCGGCTAACTGTAACGCGAAGCCAGTGGAGGATTGGAGGTTACTGACCAGAAACCTTGACCTGCTTAAGACTAATCTACTGTAGACTCAAGTGGCTAGATGATAATCTCGGTGGTCAAAACATTTATCACCTATTATTTTAGGTGATTTACTGTATACGAATGCATAAAAACAATAAAGTTAAGTATGCCCAATTCAAGACAAATTCATTAAGAAATTATACTACCTCGTTAACAGAGGTTACCCTCTACGCCTATGAGTCATGAGGTCCAGGAGTCAAATCCTGGGTCGATGGTCGAAATATCCAACTACACTGTATCAAACTAGAAACCTAGTTTGATACACTGTAGTTAACCTACCTCAAATGCAAATAATAATTTTATGATAGACTAAAGGACGCCCGCGACTTATTCCGCGTGGAATTCAGTTTTTCACAAATTCCGCGGGAACCTTGAATATTTCCAGGATGAACAGTACCTAGCCTATGTGTTAAACCAGAGTAAAATCTATTTCCATTCCAAATTTCAGCCAAATCGCTTTACATCCAAACATCTTTTGCGTTTATAATATTAGTAGGATTCTTTAAATTTTACAAGTAAGTAGTCTATGGAAAATATTTCTTTTATGTACACTACAGAGAACTGTTGCGTAAATAAAAGAAATATCTCATTATCTTAAGACAAAAGAATGAATAGAGCAAACCTTTCAAGTAAAGGTCTGTGTGTACTTTTGTTACAATATGGTATATCTGTCAGTCAATGATGAATAATGGCATTCAAACAAAACGCTTGTAAAAAAGTTTACCGGGTCTAATGGTTTAGTAACGGCCCAAGTCATTACAGTCGATACCAGAATCAAGTAACGTTTTTTAGAATAGCCAGCGTCTCCGTCATCATCTGGGTGGATTGGTGCTTGCTTTTCTAACAGCACTTTTAATACTGTAACAGGTTTACGAAATGATACAGAAACAAGTCTGAGATCTGAGGGACTTGGTTGGTTATTTAAATACTACATATTCCGTATTTCTGCAACTACAATCGCGGTAAATATTTTCTTTATGGCTAACAATCCTTATATATCTACAGCATTACTAATGGAACAATACTATTAGGAAACATACTTATAACATAAAATCTTTAAAAAACAATTCAACCGACTTTATAAAAAAATTAAAAACAAAAAATTACGAGCTCTTTTAACTATTGGTCAGATTAAAGGCAGCGCTCATCCAAATGGCCAGTGTGGTATTAATTTTAACTGTTGACCTATTTCTTAAAATTTTTGCCACCACCTTAAAACCGATCTGTACATAGCACATAAAGTTGCAAAAGGTATATAACAATACAAAATAAACAAAGAGAATATTCAAATAATTTTAGGAGTTATTACACACCTTGGTAGGTATTGTCTGTTAATAATGTCACACAACACAAACACGAAGCCTTACATAATGCCTACTTATACGCACGCATAATCTTATGTAGTACATACCTAAGGATTAAAATGTCATGTTATTAGATAGGTAAACAGGGGAAGGCGTCAAAATTTACTCACATTTCAAATAATCCATTGCAATTTGTAATTCGCCTCTATCACAGCTTACATCGAAGATGACAGTTCCACATGTTAACATTTGAGTCAAACATTCGGTGGTTGGAACTATTCGGGCGACGTTATCCAACGACTTGATCTTTGGTTCCACAACGGTACCTAGGCATGAAGAAGCATTAAATACTTGAAATTCAGTAAGTATGCGATTGGAATTTTAATTTGCAATCACTGTTTCACAATCACAATCACACACAAACGGCTTAAGATCTGAATGAAATTTTGGAGATATCAGATTCTGCAGTCTGGTACAGGGCAGTCTATTTTTTATCCCAATATTATCACAGAAATGGGACTTGCCTGAAATGAAAACCAGGTGGACATAGCTAGTAACGTATAGAATTATCAACCTGTGGCGCCTCACGACTTCACGAATTTCATGCGGTCGGAGTTCGGAAGCATCCACTAAAGTTCGTTGATGACACTCCTATGATATGCGGGCGATGGAGGGAAAGACTAAGCGGGTGTGAAATTGTGTGTGCGGGGAAATGAGGTGAATCAGTCGCCCCCCGCCCCGCGCGGACCATCGGAAGTGTTACGAACGAAGTTGCCAAGCTATAGCGACACGTTTGCTGATTAAAGTATGTACATGAATGTAGATCCGAGACAGGCATAACATTTTGCATAGGTCCGATTGGTTAAACAAAATTATGCAGTATTATATGAGCGCGTATTTACCTATGATTTCGTATGGTTGGTTTGGCGAAGGCAGCACCATAGGTCCCGCATCCTCCCCAACAATACTCTGTGATGATGGCTTGGTCGATTCCAACTCATTCCTTGATAAGAGTTTAGAGACTTCCTTCAGATAATACTCTCCATGATACGAGTCCAGGTGGTTAATAAAAATCCGTTTACTCGAGAATAAGTGTTCATAAGAAAATGAAGATTTATCCACAGATTTATTCATTATAAATATTGTGAATCACAATGATTATTCAAAGAAATAATTTTCATTTGAAGGAAGGTAACATGAAAGATGTCATTTTTGATTGTATGAAAATGTCTATTTACTGACTTGTCTTTTCCTATACCTATGAAGGTCGTATAGACCACATATTTTACCTACCGAAAGCATGCGTGATGCGACAGCCAGACATACCTCGGAAAAAGTGTATTCAGCTCCTACCATAGGAAAGTAACCGTAGCCAATTATGAAGTATGCATTTCTCGATTTCGATCTGAATTATTTTCTTGATTCGTCCTTTTTAGACTCTTTTTTATGTAGTTATAGTTTTTGAACTTTTTTCAAGCTAAAGACTCCAGCGAATAGTTGCCATAAAAGATCTCTCAAATGGAGATATGATTCCTCATGATATCCTGTACAAAATATAAAAAAAGTCAAGTTTTAAACATGGACGGTTGAGGATCTAGAATTCTAGACACTTGAAATCTACTACTACCTACCAACATTCACAAATTACTAAGATATATTCGAATTTATTGTATTCTTACATTAAATTTTCCTCATTTTATTGCGGCAAATAATAATAATTTTACAACTAAATACAACATTTATTATGTAAGTAGATATAAAATGACTTACGATCAACTCAATACAACATTTATTATGTAGGTAGATATAAAAAGACTTACGATCCCTGGTTGAATTTATCTTTTAGGTAAGTAAGTACCTTTTGGCAATGATTTTATTGCCTTTCGGTGATATTTTAAGAAGTTTCATTGCATACTACCTACCATTACTAAAAGTGACAAGTTTTTGTTGTAGATTATTATATTCGGGACAACTTCGGAATAATAGAAATAAATAAAACAACATTTTTGGAATATAAGTTCCATATATAGGTACTTTATTGAGATAACCAACGAAAAATATGTATAAGTATATATTAAGTTTATAGCTTAACTTACTTAAAAATAATTAAGTACCGTACAGATACAAAGGCACTATGACTAAGGTCACGAATATGCTTGACCAAAGTAGTTAGTCGGGGTAAACGGCTAAAAAATGCAAGGCTTACACATGACATGACATTGAACCGTAACCACATTTTGTGACATCAACCACGTCATTTCAATGTTGGAATCTGTGCCCAAGCGTGTACATTTGTTTAGTACATATCACGCGAACTGGATTAACGCACAATCAGACCGTATCGTGTTACACACATGCATAGTTAGATAATGCGTGCCGACAACTTATGTACTCCTACTACCTACAGGCGTTTGGATATTTATGATGAGATCATTTCATCACCAATATATCAGCCAATAGACGTCTTTACTACTGGTCATAAGGACTTCCAAACAGCAATGTCTTGATCCGCTTTAATTTTAGCGGCTCTCTCTGACCCGCTTGATGTCATCAATCATCAAGGTCTATCTAGTATCGACAAACACTGCGGAACTGTTATTTTTTGATTCGATCACGTTGAGATGTTCAAAGCATAGCTCACTCCATCGCATCGCCCTTGCGTGTGAAACTTAGTGACAAGGCAATGGAATTGGATCACGAGACTGTCTTTAAAACCACATGGTTTATTTCACACTGCCTCATCGTGCAAATTACAAAACCACACTATGATTAGAGACCTAAAAACAGTACGCGGTTTGAAATCGCTAATTTGCGGGTTCTTCTATATCGTTACCCTTTAGCGTTAGCCTACAAGTAGTTCGGTTCTAATTCTACTATACTTAATGATATTCTTGACCATACCCCTAATCATCATTGAACGTCTATCGGCTGATAATACTGACGATGATGATGATTCTAAATATAAATTATTTTTACCTGAAACTAACACTTTTACACATTGTGCCTGTTCATTATCCTAAATAGAGAAGTAAATAAATTAGCTATAAGATTTTGACATTTCGACGCACAACCATTAAACCATTCTTCACCAATATATTTTAAAGTAACTAGTTATGTAGGTAGTATATAATTTGCAACAATTTGAGGTTATAAATATCTGTTTGTAATTGACAATCGTCAATACCTATTTGGACCATCGTTGTGACTTGTGCCTGACATGGCGCCAAAATATCGAATAACGTTATCTCGTATCTTTACAGTCATAACTTAATAAGTAAATAAGATCGCACTTCTCTTTTTTAATAGGAATGCGATGAATGTCATATATCTGTTTACTTTTAATTATTTACTACTCTGTGTACACAACTCAAGCACAAATGTGAATATGTTAAGAAACGAGGAAAAAAATAATTTGATCATATATACTTTATATACCTACGTGTACAGTACTGTAGTACTGTACACTAAGCGTAAGAATATACGAAAGAGAAGAAAAGATGTTTATATAATTCTGCAATCTCGTTAATTGCGCTATATGTACCTTGATTATGTGTGAGAATAACGTAAGAATAACAAGAATCCTAATAACAAAAATGGATAATGTAAATGGTGTCAGATAGACTGTCTGACATAGAACAATATGCAATTAGCTACCGTTTTTTCCTTAAACTAAACATGTACATAGGGTGTAGCGTAGGATTTTTATTTTGTAGGTAAGTCACATACTCAAAAGTAATTTTTTTACTTACAAATCAAAATCAAATTGTACACTAGCTTCCTTCTTTTGACGCTAGAGATTAGGTCCGAATAATTTATAAGAGTTGAGGTAGAAGTTTAGATCGAAATGATATAGAAAAAGTTCAATAACCGATTTTTTTATAACGTTTATATTTTAATGAAAATACTAGTTACAGCCTATCTAGTATTTCTGTTGAAATAAACTTGGTCTTCAATCTCAACTAAAATTCAAGAGGTACTAAATTAAATGTTTTTTATTCGTGGTCGTATTCAGTTCAAGAAATAAATGTTTTTTTATATAATAACACATTTACCTATACATGTACCTAACATGTATAGTTTAAAAATTGAGCAGACATTAAAGTATACTTACTAAGTCTTTTTTTGAACAACATACTTAGTTGATATTATAATCTTGTCCCTATCAGATGTAGGTATTTAGAAATATATATTAGGTATATGGATTTAGATTTGTAGATAATTTACAAATTACATACAATTAGTAATGTTTTGTATATTGTAGCAATACATTATCGCGTGTTTAGTCCGTGCGTGAGTCACGGAATAGACATGTAAAATTTAACAAAACGGAATGTTTAGTAAATGATACATCATTAAATTACATTAATGCTGTATAACTTTAGGTACTTTAATCTTCAGTCTTAAGCTGCAAAAGAGCCTAATAAATAAATAATAGTAAATTATTGACAAGGCCGCAAGATTAAGCAATAACTAGACTATAGTCATAGACCATTCTCCACGTAGACAATAAATAATAACGCCCCCTCGTAAGAACGAAACTAAATAATCTGAGAACGCCCCCCTTTTGGACGTTTGTGATTATCGATGGGTAAAGGGATAGCCCAGAGAGAATTAAAATGCATTGAGGTAGCACAGAATGGAAGTAGGAAGATTAAAAGGATGGAGTAGTCCAAAAGATGACTCCCAAACAATTTATTTAAAATTCACTAAATTGGACGATTTGAAAAAATATTTTTAACTCATAGGAAATTGGGCACTTCGGATGACGCAATATTCTCAAAGGGGGCGGTAAGAAATAAAGGTTGCGAGTCAATGACCAGATCAATAACAACAAACGAATCTGAGAAATGTTCGTGATAGACACCATCCCTTTACAAGAACTTTCGATTTCTCTTAGGAGAAAGAAGAATTAAACATATCGTTCAGTATATTAAGCTGATTGATTCATTGAAAATATGGTTCTCCCTTGTACACTAGGTACTCTTTATGTCTACATTTGTTTAACTAACCAAAGGCAACTTAACACTAGTTGCACTGCATTTTTGGAATGAAGTTTTGTTCTTCGCTATTTCTACGCAAGAATGTGTAGCACATTTCAAAGGCAGACTATTAACTAACAAGAAACTTTTTGTGGTTTTTAAATCCTGAACAAATATTTCAATTGTTTTGACCTATTATCGTTTACATTAAAAGTTACGTAATAAAAACACGTAAATAAATTTATTCAGATTTTTTTGTGATTCCTGAATTATTTAGAATTAAAGTTTTTTTATTATTTAAAAGCATACATCTTTATTAAAAGCATTAGCGGCACTAGAGTTCACTAAACCAATTACTTGCCTTCAATAAGTATTTATGGCACCTCTTTCAGTTTATCTCCTCGTAATACTGATTATGTATCATTATATATTGTACTGTTTAATATTCACTAATTATTATATAAATTGTTAGAAAAATATTCGATATGAGTTATGGACGGTCTATAATTTTATTAATACCTAATCTATGCTACATTTATAAGTACTATGACTATCCCCTTATCCAATGTCATTTTCAAATTTTTTTCCATATATATATTAATAGACCTGAAATCTACTTGGTCATAGTTTTAGAACGTATTATTACATCATATGGTTTAAACAAAAACTAAACAAGAGTGTTAATTTTCGGATTAAGGGACTAAATACATGTCAAAAGCGCTTTGCAAACGATCAAACAATTTGTCAAATAATTTGATAATTTGCGACTTTGTTTAACAAACATTGCTTGATGGAAAAGTCAACTTTGACAGACAAATGTGTCAAACATATTTTTTGATCATTCTCCTAATAGCGCTTATATTGAAAAATCTATTTTGTCATGCTTACTGGTTACCACCACCAAAACCTATGCTAAATATAAAGGCAAACATTTTTTAAGCAATTACTCACGAGTCATTACTGACTTTCTTAATGTATACCTTTTTACCATAAATGTTAGATATATTTCAAACATAAATAAATCATCTGTTTCTTGTATAGCATTAAATTATGAGTATCTTTAATTTCTTAGAATAATACTTCAGAAAAAGTTTCAATTATAATTTTCCTAACGTGAACATACCTAACGTGAAACATAAAGTAACACAATTCACTATCGCTGTGTGGAATAAATGGAAATTGAAGAGAATTCTCCAAGAAAATATCTTAAGTTACTAACTTTTTAACACAACATTTAGGGAATGCATATTGAATATAATATCGAATAAATCGTGCATAAGGAGCTTATGTATAACATTAGTAGAAAAGTGAAGCATCTCACTTTAGGTTTCCTTCGAAACTTAAAAGTGAAATGGAAAATGCAACATTAATAAAATGACTTAGATTTAGAGCTAGATGGAGTTGAGTTTGCAAAATACTTAGTGCGGCATATTACATTAGAGGGGAGCGAGAAAAGAGCAGGCAGCAACACACTCGCTTCTGTCATTGAATTAAGAGTGTGCAATATGTAATTTGGTGGTTATAAATGGTTCTGGATCTCAGATTCTGGAAAAGTTAGGAGCCTGATATTTAGGTAAAAGATATTTCAAAGTGTTAGCTTCGTTATGACTATACAAAATACACAATTTGTAAAACTTTTCTCAAAAGATTATTTTTTTGAAAAATACATGTTTTGCTCACATTTTGCTTTCAATCTCAGGAAAAGCAAACTTATTTTCTTAAATTTTTGTTTTGTATAGAAAATTAGGTATATATCTTGAACATGGCCATTTTGTTTTTCGTTATGTTGTTTAATTTACTTGGAATTAGGTAAAAATGGTTTTGGCGCTCACGTCATAAAATTTGCGTCGCGCGTCAAACGCTCCGTGCTTTTCACTCACGTGAAAGTCATAATTCGGCGTCTCGTTTGCGCTTCGAATTTTATCCATATCGTACCGACGCGCTGCGCGCTCTTAATGAGTGATGTTTTGAGGTATATGAAGAATGTCGTCACACTAATAAGTGGGAGGGCTCATTTACTGTTTTATTTTTCAGTGCTTGTAGGTATGTTAAAAAAGCAATGGTTAAACAAAGAGGAGTCAGACACGTCCGTTGAAAGAAATAAACTTCCCAGTTTAAACGCCATTTAGAATTTTAGATAATGGTTTACAAGTCTGAGCATAGCTGCACTCTTTTCTGATATTTTGCATACTCAACTCCTTTTATTATTAACTGCTCTAAATGTAACAATTTGTATTCTATAAGGCACAATATGTCACTCGTCGATCACTGACACCTGAAATTACTTAGTAATTTCGGAGCACGTCACGCTTTAGATCACATTCACAATTACACTTTACAACATACAACTGAAGAATGAAAAATAAAAATTTTCATACATGATAAACAATAAATCAGAAAACGATTATTTTTTTTAACAATTTGTAACTGTGCACAAGTATTAAGTATCACAAAAGCAGCTTTTTAAAGTTGTGTAGTAATAACGGACTTGCGATGTATTATTGTAATTTCCTTTTCTCCTATGCCAGATGGTGAGCTTGGTTCTGAAGTGACAAGCCATGGTGAAAGAGATGAAATCGGTTGAGATTTAGGAACTAAACCTTCGTTTCTCTCTACAGGTTTTGGCGATGCCATTTTTGTTTGAGTCCGCGGAGGTTCAACCACAACTATCGAAACATATTGCGAATTGTTCGGATTGGTTTCATTTAATATCTTCGGTGATGGAGTAGATGGTATTGATAAATTAATGTTGGTTGACTCGTTGATAATTTTAACTTCACTTTCTCGAGCTTTTAGTATGTTATTGCATTTAAGCTGACCTGGCGGAAGATTTTTAGTAGAAGGCATATAGCATTTTGTTTGGTTGTTCGGTACTTCGTTATCGACTTGGTCCAATTGATCTTTTTTGACCTCGTTCTTTGAATCATCACTGTTTAATTTTTCTTTTACTAAGCTCATAAGAAGATCATTCAGCGGATTGAATTCAGCAACAGGTGAACAGTTACAAGATGGTTTGTTAATCACTAACTGTGACAAGTTACTCTTCTTTTCTTCAATATTAGCTTTATCCATTTTAAATAAAACCTTGTTACTGATAGCATCATCTTTCGAAATAAGTATATCATCGGAACCTTCATCGCTTACAAGTTTCTTGGTAGAGGGTTCTCCTATTTCAACAGCTCTACTATCACTTTCAATCAAAGTAGATTTCTGAGATTTTGCGCTACTTTTTCGCGATAAGGTATCAAGACCAGCTTCAGATACTAGGGCGTTAGGTTCTGCTGATGTACTGGGTTCAGGTTGGGAGGTAGTATCAGGCTTTGTAACCGTAGTTTGTTTTTCACGTTCTCGCAAGACATGACTTTGCCTCCTCGCGAATCGTTGACTAGGTCGCCTTTCAAATTGAACCGTTCGACGTGCACGATTTTGTTGCGTAGTTTGATACTCTGTTTTACCTGAATATTGAAATCTTGATCCCATTCTGAAGAAGTTTTGTCTTGCAGATGGTCCTTTGACAGGCGCACGTAAGCGGAAGAAAGTGTGATGTTCTACAGCACATTTCCAAAGATGTTTACAGGCTTTTTCGTTATGAAGTCTGAAAACGAATGTGTGTTCCTGTTCTCTACCTTGGTCGTCATCTTCAACAACAACTAACGTTAACTTCTTCTTTTTAAAGTCCAGCTTACTTATTTTAGGCCAAAAAAATAAGCCTATTTTTTGTGGTCCTTCAAATACGAGAATGCCTGTAGGAGTTAACCCCAAATGATACTCACACCCGTCTTTGCCTAGAACAATGTGCATATCAACACCATACATTTCAAGCCACTTAGCCTTGTTAAGATAGTTAACTTCTGCTTGAGCAGGTGAAAGACCCTTGCATTTTTTAAATTCATCCAATATTTCAATTTCCATCTCTTCACTCTGATTAGGGACGAATCGGAATTCTGATACAGTAGCCGGCGTATGTATAGACTCATCGAAGTCGCCAAGTTCAGACTGCAAAGCCAATGCAGCTAATTCTACTGCTGTAGAGTGTGGACATTCTAATTTGCTCTCTAAAATGTCTTTCTTTAATTGCAAAAAGAACTGGTACCTTGTCAATTCTTCTCTCAAGTTATTAGGTTCCGATGAATAAAATTTCACTTTCAGTCTTAAAGTGTATGGTGGTCCTATTTTCACTTGCTTTTTGATGGTTTTAGTTGGATCTAGCCAATGTTTAACATTATTGGTATCAGTAAATTGTAAACCAAAGTAATCCTTCTCTATCAAATCTAAAGAATAAAATACTTGCTCATAGAGATCACCAGCACTAGCTTTTTTAGACAGATTAATGGATAAATCAGTATCATCAAGAAGCATTACCTTACATTGTATCAGGTTTTTGTTGTTAGACGATTTTTGATTTTGTTTGTTGCGCGTCTGGCTGGAAGAGCGCCCCCTTCTACTAAGGAACCGTAGCATTGTTGTATTCAGTTAGATCTGTAAAGATCAAAACCTATTATTTACACAGCTTTTGCAACAGTCGATAAAAAGTTTACTATTCATCAAGATCACACAATTTTACAAGCCCACAGCAAGGGCTAATAAAATTCAGTATCATCATCATTTGATTCTTAAACAGTGCAGATTTGGAGTGCACATCATATTGTTTCAGCGCAGGTTGGTGATCTAAGGAATTTAGAATGATAACAATATTTGACTCTGTAACTATCACTCCTCCTTGCGTCGTATTTCTTATTACTGAGGGCTGTGACGCCTAACGCTAAAATTAGCTTGATTCTTGACAATGTTTAACATAACTATCACTATTAGATATGTATTGATATGTATAGGTGATGTATCTTGTTCTCACACAGCAATATCTTCCTAAGCTAAGCCTATGCATTTACTGTAAATTTGTAGGCAGAAAGACATACTTAATAATTGATTGCATGAACCTGGACAATAACCCAGCACCCACATAGGCTAACCAGTCCACTAACAGAGAACTTCTAGTTTTTCCTTAAACACATTTAAGTAAAACAGAATTTAATGGAACTAATAATATGTGTGAGTCATTGGAAATATACAATGTGATAATATATCAGATGTTAAACAGCAACATCATTGAAGAATAAATCAATTTCAATAAGATTTTAATTTCATTGTATAATAAAACCTTGGTACATAGCATTATAATGAACTTAAGAATTAAATTCATTTTGGACATTTGTTCAGCAAGCAAAAGAGAGGTTTTTTGTGATAGACCTAAAGCCAGTAGGCCTAATAGTTATTTATTTATTCTTTACAACTTAGCCCTTGACTACAGTCTCACCTGATGGTAAGTGATGCAATCTAAGATGGAAGCGAGCTAACTTCTTAGGAGAAGGATGGAAATCCACACTTCTTTCAGTTTCTAAAATGCAACCAATGACATACCTTAATATATGATGATAAAATATCTATATACATTTATAAAAAAGCAAAAGGGTCACTCTTCACAAAATCTCAAAAACCACTTGACATATACAAAGATGAAATTTGGTATGGAGATAGTATAAAGTTAGTAGATGTCCGCTAAGAATGTAATTGCAACAGGGCGGAATTAAGGATGTATAAAGGCGAAAGAAAACGAATTTCAGTAATTTGAATTTTTGAACTAGACTCTAGCCCATCTAGCCCATAAATTCAAATTGCTGAGATTAGTTTTCTTTAAAATGGTAATAGTATAAGTCAGTCTGGATTAGTCTAAAATCTTGTTTTCCCATTGGTTAACCTATATAGCTAAGACACATGAGTTCCACAGGTCAGCAGTGGCGTGCACAAGGTTTTTAAGAAGGGAAAGCATCACATGTGCAAATTGTACAAAATAAAAAATTTCTTCTCCAATACTTGGACTTGTTATCAGTCCTTAGGGTAGACAGTGCATTTTTGCTTCTATGAAGTCCGAATCAGTGCAGTTGGGCAATAAAATATCTTTCTTTTATGAAACTATCAGTGGCAGCCTAGAGTTTGTATATGTTGGTGGTGTTACAAGGTTGCAAGGTGTTGAGATCATTATCATTAAATTATTACTATTCATTCAAACAATGTGAGAAACCTGTTTAAGTACCTATTGCTTTTATGCAGCTCAGTCAAATAGTTTTTGTTATACACAACTTAAAAGTTAAATGCATTTGTTGCAGTACTCTTACTAACAATCATTTGTTAATACATAACAGTATTAAAAATTTACAAACATTATTTTTATAAATCTTATTCTTCTAATAATGTAATTAATTAATAGAAGAATAATTCCTTATTAAATATTCCTTTCATTCATCGCTACATACCCCCCGACTCGCGCGTAACGTCGAGAGTGTTACGAACGAAGTTACCAAGCTATAATTTGATCTTTACTATCAACTTATTAAAAAAAACATTGAATCAACTGAGAACTGTCATTAATGTATGTATGATAACCACCAAGGGTTGCCATTAGGCACTGGGTGATAATAGAATCTCAATTTTGTACATGTCAACTAACTTATGTCAAAATTTGTGAATTAGCTTGCAGGCCTAAAACTCTAAACGGCTTGATTAGTTTGACCAATTCTTTTTTAATTGTTCACTCATAAGAAGGGGAGGTTTGAAATTGAGAACTAGGATAAACTCTGAGAGTCAACCAAAACTTGAAAAAACTGATGTTGATAATTTTCAGTTCAGTTACATACATGTACCCTTCCTTGTACAGTTTTATGCATGTACCCTTCGTTTTGTGATAGGCACAACTGGACTTAATCAATTGCACTATTTGAAATGGTACTTAATATCTAACTAGCAGCTACTTGCAGCTCCGTCTCCTATAAAAATGGTTAAGGTGTCATTTTATTCGGAATTGAATGTAGATAGTTTTTGAAAAAATTGGAGGCCCGCTCTCAAAAATTGCAAAAGTTATAAACAATTAACTAAAAATATAAAAGAGTTTCAGTTTTTGACTTAAAACTCGAAAACTTTTTACGATATATCCAATTTGACATGAGATTCAAAAAGAACAGGAAATTTCCTAATTTTTTATACTAAAGAGCACAAGTGAATTAGACTATACTGAGAAAACATACTCACTCATATTTATTATTTAAGAATTATTAAATTTTTAAATAAGAGTTTTAAATTGGTGTGGAGTGTGAAACTACACCTCACACTCAAACAGAGTTAAATACATAGATGACATTTTGACAGACCTATTCCCTAAATATGCTGATACGCTATCAAAAAGAGAAAGAAAGAAAGAAAGAAAGAAAGATTTTATTTGGCAAAACACAAAAAAGGAGAGATGACAATACAATTAATTTCTGTTTATCTGGAGGTAGATTTTAATGTTCCTTACATAAACTATATATTCATGTGATTAAATATTACACTTAATAGGTAGATAACTTCATTGTGATATTCTGCTTCTGTAAATTTAGTTTCATTTAGGTAATGTATAAAAATATTTACTATTAAATATAATATTTTGTGAAGTCCTTTTCAAACGATTTCTTATTAAAGGACATGTGTTTGTAACTGAATATTAAAGCAATCATTTATAATGATAAATGTTTTTACAAAGTGGCATATGGTATTCTAAATCAAAATAACTTCCCAATAACATACTAAGCTACAGTAAATTCATTGCTAAGGGGTAGTTAATTTATAAATTTAGTAATTTGTTGATATGCTTACAAAATTCATTGGTTAATACTTGTACTTGACTATATTTATATTTTTTATGAGCACACTTGAGTAATATTGAGAACAAGATACAGTTTAAATAAATGAGTAAAACTTTTGAATAAATCCTACCTATTACAAATTTATTACACTTTAATATACAGAAATACTATACAACACGCTAAATAAATAGGTACGTACCAAATAAATGAGTGATCCACTTATTTGCAACTTGAATGCACACTCAACAAACAATCGATCACCAAAGATTAGTGAAGTTTCTCACGATTCATATAGATAAAGTTCGTTAGATTATAATTTAGAATTAAGTAAGTGGCGAGCTTTCATTATAATTAATTAATTCTTTTCAAGATATTTTAAATATTTAGTTAGAGTTTAGATTAAAAATGCATTCACTGCTCTTGACATCAATACATAGACCAAAGACAATGTAATGTAATCACCATTCACTTCACCACCACCACCAATAAACTATAAAGTTATAATTGTACTCTGTGCTTTATAATGTTCTTTCTTTTGTAATGTTTTCTTAGACCATTTAAATAACAGGACCTGCCTCGCTAACCGTTACCCCTCTGGCAAAGATCAAAAATCTATGATCTAACGCGTTTATAAAAACTGTTGCTATAGAATCGATGTTTGTCATTGTTGTAATCGTTTTCGTCGCGTAAAGAGCTCCCTAAAAATTCTGGTTTGTGTAGTTAAATGGCATAAACTTGTAGTTTAGTAAAAGATGGAGTAACGTTTCATATGAAAGTATTTAAACCTTAATTTTATCAAATTTGTAATTAAAACATTTTATAAAAAGAATCGATACTTTTGACGAAACAGCCAAACATCGATCAGTAATCGAATATTCTATGTATTTCAGTCGTTGACAGTCTGTCGTGAGTTAAACACACTTTTTGCGTTACGTTGTTAAAAATTTTCTCAAATACCCACAATGTCGAAATGTGATATTTGTAATAAAATTATTTCAAAATCTATGCCTGGATTGGAGTGCAGTAAATGTGAAAGGATTGTTCATTTGAATACACGATGCAGCAGTCTAACTAACAAGCAGATTGCCGCCCTTAAAGCGGCCTCCAGCCTGGAATGGACTTGCCTGGAATGCCAACGAGAATCGCCGCGGCGAAATTCATCCATAGTTATCCCAGAAGAGAACGAAGAAGACGAACCCGTTCAAATTAATGCCAAGAAGCTTCTTAGTAACGTATCTAAAGAGGTCGAAAAGGCGATTAAAAGTGAAATGCGTGAATTTAATGAGTCTTTACAGTTCTATGGCGCCAAACTGGATGAAATAATAGAATGTGTGGACGCGTTCAAACAAACAATAAAAATTTTGGAACGAAAAAATGTGGAGCTATCAAACAGAAATAATGATTTGGAAACTCGTGTCGGAGCCCTCGAACAACGTTTACAAGAGATTGAACAAGAAAAACTTGAGAATTATGTCGAAATTGCAAATGTACCCTTTCAAACCACGGAATCTGTAGATAAAATGGTGGAAAAAATAGCGGTTAAATTTAATCAGCCTCTTGAAACTATCAAAAGTTCGCAAAGACAGCAAGGTAAAAAAGAACAACCAGCTATCATAAAGGTCAAACTATGTGACGTGACAGCGAAGGAAAAATGGATTACGGCAGCAAAATCCGGCAAAATTACAGTTGCTGACATATGCCCCTCCGAACGTAATAACAATGCCATTGTATACATAAGAGAAGCTATGACAAAAACTAATAAGTCGATATTTTGGCAGGCGAAACAAGAGCTTAAAATTAAACAGAAGTTCAAGTATGTATGGTTTAAAAACGGATTTGTTAAAGCACGTAAGGATGAAAGTTCAAAAATTTTTACTTTAAGAACCCTAAAGGATGTACATTCCATTACAAATCAGGTAGTTTAAGGCGTTTTTATTCTTAAACAACTTTTATTTAAAATTATTTCTTTAATATGGACTCAATTTTGCAAGATGAAATTACTGAGATCACAGACTGTATTAATATTAATGATTTCATAATGAATGTACCTCATAAAAATAATATGGACCTACTGTGTATTCATTTTAATATCCGATCTCTCATAAAAAATTTCTACGCTCTAGAACAATGTATAACATGTTCAAATAAATGTATTGATATTGTTATACTTACTGAAGCTAACATTTCAGATAACATTAGCTGTCTGTATCATATTCAGGGCTACCAAATGTTTACAGCTTTAAGAAGGAACCGAAAAGGTGGTGGTATTATTGTATATGTAAGTGACAAGCATAAATATAACATTAAAAACACGAAAACTTTACACTCTGAAAGTATATTTTTCTCAATAACAACTAACACAAAATACACTGCGAACATTTGTGCCGTTTACCGTCCTCCTAACTCAAGTAAAAACTTATTTATTTACGAAATTACATCAATTATTGAAAAATACCCTAAAAACACTGATTTATACTTACTAGGAGATATAAATATTAACCTGAAACTTGATAATCCTATAAAACATAAATATAATAACATGTTACACAGTTTTGGCCTTTTGTGTGGAATCACAGCGCATACGAGAATTGAATTATCAAATGGAATATTAACTAAATCGTGCATAGACCACATTTACGCGCGATCCCGCACACTCGACCTCTATACTGCATCACTCGGTACTAAACTAGCTGATCACCGGGCTGTTGTACTCGCTTGCGTCGGCGCTCGAACACAGGGTGTCCCAGTAAATGAGTTTAAATTACGTTTAAATAATGAGAAGGTGTTCACATTATTGGACCAAGTGGATTGGGAATCTATGTGTAATATGACATGTCCTATTAATATATACAACAAAATACACGAAACTTTTTTAGAATGTTATAGTAAATCTGAATACAGAATTAAAGTAAATTCGAATAATATTCGCAATAACAACAACTGGATTACGAAGAAAATTATAAATGCTTGTGAATTTAGAGATAACTTATTTCAACAATGGATAAAAAACACCAATAATTTAATTTTAAAACAAAAATACAATAAAGCAAGAAACTACGCAAACAAGTTAATTCTAAATACCAAAAATAATCATACAAGGGCAGATATTATTTCAAATAAATATAATCTAAAAAAAATGTGGGAGATCCTTAATAGATTAACCGGTAAAATTAAATGTTCTGTTGATGAAGTTTTGTTAAGCTCTTTCTGTAATCCTGGTAACACTTCAAAAAATATATCAGATAGTTTTGCGAATACGTTTAAGAATAGTGTAACACAAATAATACCTAAATGTTCTATACCCTTGCTGGACAGATCTTCTTTCAAACACTCAGCGAATGTTAGTATGCGTTATAGACCAGCTGACTCTAAATCTGTAGAAACAATTATAAAATCCTTGAATAGTAATAAAGCTCCAGGAATTGATAGAATAAGAGCTATAGATATAAAAATGTTATGTGAAAAAATCAAAGGAGTTCTTGCACATTTAATAAACACTAGCGTAGTTACTGGCATATATCCCCCTCTTTTAAAAACTGGCATTGTCAGGCCAATATATAAAAAAGGCAGTCGCGTGGAATTTGATAATTACAGACCAATAACTATTTTGCCCACCATTGACAAGGTGGTAGAAAAGTTTTTAAGCGAACAAATCCATAATTTTTACAGAAGCAATAACATATTATCAGCTAAACAATATGGCTTTCAACCACAAAAAAATACCACACAATTGCTTTCAGCATTTACAGATAAGATATATGACCACATAAATAACAAAAAACATGTTCTGGTCGTCTTTATTGACTACAGCAAGGCTTTCGACACTCTCAGACACGATAAACTGTTGCAAAGTCTTAGTGATTGTGGCATCGGCGACAAACTCCTTAATTGGTGTGAAAATTATCTCCATAAAAGATCATACCAAGTAAGAGTCAATAATGCAGATAGTTTTCCAGTACAGGTGACTGAAGGCACAGCGCAGGGTTCAGTACTGGGACCCTTGCATTACGTCTCATATGTTAATTATCTACCTAATCTGATCAAAAAATGTGATATCTATCAGTTCGCAGATGACACATGTATAATTGCAGCAGGAACCGATATCAAATGTATGTATGTATGTGATAAATTAAGAGGAATACTGGCAAAATTTCACTTAATTAAAGGTAAAATACCATACTATTATTACTGTACAAATCTTTGGTTGAATCAATTATATCGTATGGCTTATCAAGCTACGGTAGAACATTTAAAACTCACCTTGATCATGTATTTTCCCTGCAGTTGCGTATTTTAAAAGAACTGGTTCCAAATAAAATTAAAAACATGTTCCAAAATGACTATCGACAATTATTCGCATATTGTAAAATTATTCCTGTACATGAAAAAGTTGAACTATCTTTATTGATTGAACATTATTTCACAGAAAATTTAATAAAAAAATCGAAAACTTATTCAGCACGAAGACTTGATAAAATAAAACTACTCTTACCTAACTATAATAACCTTTACGGAAAAAGAAAACTTAATTATGTTATTCCTAATTTAATTAATCAGCTTCCTAAGTCATTAAAAGACATTCTAACCATAAGAAATATAAAACAAAAATTAAAAGAGTATTATCTAAAACTTATCACTAATAAATATGAGTAACATAAATATTACCAATTATAGTATGAACAGCCTGTATATACAAATATCACTCAGATGTCAGTTTTATTCACTTCATACCCACCTTTTCTGTTTTTGTTTACATTTTGTTTCTAATTATTGTTTTTTAAGTTAAACGTAGTGATTTTATGTATTATGTGTATTTTTAATTGTAAAATTAGATTTCACTTTCTAAATTTTAATTATTTTTAAGTTCATAGTAGATTAGAATTAGAGTATTATATAGTAGTAGATTTAATTACAGTATTGTCAACGGCGAAGGGTGCGCAGAAAAACTTTAACAAGTTTATGTCTGCACCTTTTTAATTTTGATCATGTAATTATTATATATAATTAAAATAAATAAAATTTAATCTGTGGATAGTCTAAGCAATGTGTTTGTTAGTTGTTACGCGTGCGTGTATTGCGAGTCAAATTTATAGTTGTGTGTAGTGTATGGACATAGAAAAAATTTAATGGTGTTAAATATTTTCGATGTGTGTTTACCTCGTCCCCCTCAAAAAAACGACAGATAATTTTGTTCGTGAATTTGAATGTGATGCATCTCCATTTTCTAATTCCTTGGTTTATTTCGACCAAATAGCAACAGTTTTTATAAACGCGTTAGATCATTGATCTTTGACAGAGGGGTAACGGTTGACGAGGCAGGTCCTGTTAATTAAATGGTCTAAGGTAGTAAGGCATTTTTTTTGTCTCACACTGTTTAGGCGAGCACCGACTCTATAGTATTTTCCTTTTCCCTTCACGTCGTCGTCATCAACCCATATTCGGCTCACTGCTGAGCTCGAGTCTCCTCTCAGAATGAGAGGGGTTAGGCCAATAGTCCACCACGCTGGCCCAATGCGGATTGGCAGACTTCACACACGCAGAGAATTAAGGTAATTCTCTGGTATGCAGGTTTCCTCACGATGTTTTCCTTCACCGATTGAGACACGTGATATTTAATTTCTTAAAATGCACACAAACTGAAAAGTTGGAGGTGCATGCCCCAGACCGGATTCGAACCCACACCCTCCGGAATCGGAGGCAGAGGTCATATCCACTGGGCTATCACGGCTCCCTTCACGTACCGACTCGTAAATCTATGGATCAATCTAATATTCTGTGACAATAATACTTCTTGGAGGTTTGTACTACGGGCTCGAAAAAATTAGTACCCAGAGCCGTAAAATTAAATTAAAAATTAAAAAAAAATTATGGAGGTTTCTGGATCTGCCACAGACGACAAAGTTTCTGCCCTGCTCTGTGTCTGTGTCGTGACCAGGCCGGGTCAACTCTCGAACAAAGTTTGGTTATACCTACGGGGGCTAGACCTGTGGTGTCATCATCCATACGGTTTTACCTTCTGGTAGTTGTAGCAATATTATTATCGTTAGTAGCTCACGCCTGACATAATATTTTGATAAATCTAATACATTTTTAGATTTAAATATGACTTTAATAACTGAATAAATACTTTTCTTCTACAAAAATATAGAGAGACACTCTCGTTGAATATTGTTTTAGTAACGCATGGGTAAGGTTTTCTAAACGAAGTGTGGCAACCCCAATTACTTAATAAAAAATAAAAATGTTTTAAAATGAAAATGGCGTCATTTCACCAAATATTTTAAAAAACAAATTCACGAATAATAAAATAAATGTTTGCCACGGCCTGTTAATATTTATGAAGACCTCTTCATGGATTGGATTTAAGCAACCTGCTGTGTAATATCCTCGCCATCCTTGATGTTGAGAAGATCTATAAGTCTTTTACGTTTCATCTGAGTGTTGTGGTTTTTCATTATGTTAAAAATAAGACTTTGTTAGTTCAAGTGTCTCTATAACTATGAAGAAGAACAAAAGAAAATGCTTTGAGTGTGGTTTTTCGCCTGCCGATGATCCAGAGAAGACCCTACAGAGATTACAGAAACTTGATTCTACAAATTTAGTTTCCGGTATGTACCTACTTTAAGTTTTAGATAATAATAAAATACTTTAATAATAGCTATTGATCTGATAATGATTACATTAGTTAGTTAATTAGGTTTCTTAGTAGTCTTCTCAAGATATGGGAATTATTAAAATCCTACTAATTCTTATGAAACTCGTGCTCAATTATACAATTATGCTGGGTTTACACATTATGGTTTGTAGATGCAATGCACCCCAAATAACTGTCTGACCTGCAGCTGTCTGAATGTTTACTTCTCTGGATCTACTAAACAGATTTTCATTTGGTTATCACAGGTAGCTTAATCTGGAGCAACATAAGGTTAATTATGAAATGGTAATGAAAATAAACATCTGAAAAAAGCAAATTCCATGAACTAATTTGAAAGTATCTGTTACCAGAAGTAAATTTTTTACTATACCACTGTTCAATATTAAACCACAGGTATATGTACTAAAGGCAGGTAGAGTAAAATTTGAGTTTTATTTTTGAATCTATAATAAGTAGTTTATAATTATGTAATGATGAACCAAAACAATTTGTTAATTTGAAACTACAATTACAAGTTTTTATAATTATGTTAGGCACTAGGCAGACTAATGAAGAGTATGTTAGTTTACTTTATACGAAAATCTGTTCTTTGACATAATTATAGAAAAAGATGATAAGTGATGATGCAATCTAAGATGGAAGCGAGATAACTAGTTAGGCAAAGGATGAAAATCCACACACATTTCTGTTTCTACATAATATCTCACCGGAACACTAAATCGCTTGCCAGTAGGGTATTAACTAGCCAGCCAGACAAAGACCAGAAAGAAAACTTCAATCGGCCCAGCCGGGGATAGAACCCAGGGTTTTGCGTAGTTAATCCACTGTGCTACGGAGGCCATTTTGGCAATATTTTTCTTGCCTTGATCTATAAAAGCTTTTGCCAATAATAAGCTACATTTTTCATTGAAGGTTGTTTGAAAGAAATAGCTTTTAGCTATAAGACCTAAGCTTTGCACATTTTACTTTTTTTTTTCTTTTTGACAATGTAGCTTCTGTGAACAGTTGAGGAATTCCCTCATCTGTGTTTCTGTTCTATCATCAGATTGCCTCCGGACATTTTAGTTATATTTCTCACCTGGTTCTTGTCAAGGTTTTGTAATAAATAATAATAACAAATGAACTAAGTAAAAATGGCTATGTGGTTAGTCTGTCTGCCGTAGAAGTAGGTGCAAGAGGATTACCATCAAAATCTTTCTATAACTTGTTTAAAGACCTTGGCATCTTTAGGACTGCAGCAACTTCTATGTAGAAGAAAGAGAGAAAGAAGAATAAGTATCCAAAGCTGCTCTTAGTAGGATCTTACCAAATTTGGCTAAGCAGGGAGAACAACACAAGTAGGGGAGTTTAATCAATTGTCAAGAAATTCCTTAACCCTACATCCTGTAGTCACAACTCCAGGACTCTGCTCGGAGTATTTCTCTCTACCAGGCGATGGACCTGGCACCTGCACGGAATGCTAAGATATTCATCTGTCTCTTCATGCATAGTATGTTTATGTATTTTTAATTAAATTTACTCACTCTCTTTATTTCAGTAATGTCCAGATAATCAATGATTAGACTATTGGACTTTTAGAATAAATTTTACATTGAACTATGAATGGTTTGTCATCTACATTTTTAAAAAAGATGAGATGTTTTACCTGTAAGAAGAAGAGAGAGAGAGAGAATAAGAAGGTAAGTTAAACACCTACTGTAAAATGCACACTGCTCCAATGTGGGTTGATAGGCTTGGGGTAATAAAGTTAAATTATAAAAGGATCACTATCAGGTGTTAATGATAATGACTGGGATATATAGCATATCATACTCTCTGAGATATAGGGATATAACACCAGCAACAGCTCTCCAGTGATGCAGTAGATAGCATCATTGCTCTTTGCATCTACACGCCACAGCCAGTTGTGGCAATTGAACTCATCATATTAGTGTGATGAGCATGGATGTATTTCAGTGTCTATGTGGTTGTGAGTGTATGCCCATGTTAAATAATAAGTAATGGCCCAAATAATAAGTAGCCTATATGTTGCTGAATAATCTTCTCTATCTTCCAGTAAAAGTCCCATTAAAATGACCCTGCTGTTCCAGAGATTAGCTCAAACAAACAGTCAGATGAACATTTTAAAGAAGTATGACTGTATGTCAGTATTGTATATAGGCACTTGAGAAAACACAGTTATTTTGAAATCACAGACATACACTTAAATTTTATTTATATGTATTGGTGCTGTTCATAAATATAGCATCAGCTGAAATAAACTAGGCATAGTTAAGTTACATTTTATACAAGGTGCTCGGGACTATTTCTCATAAAGGTGTTGACAAGTCCACTTATAGGAGCTACCTTAGCTACTAGTTTATATTGAGGAGAACTTTCCACCTAGATGGGTTGTGACTGTATTAGGGGTCTGGTGATGAAGACGAAGGACAGTTAAGAGAACTCCTCAACGGTTCACAGTAGCTACCATGTGTTGATAAATTTGTATTGATGAGAACTTTCCACCTAGATGGGTTGTGACTGTATTAGGGGTCTGGTAATGAAGACGAAGGACGGTTAAGGGAACTCCTCGATGGTTCACAGTAGTAATTAGTTTGATTCTAAGTCAGACGCAATCCATACCTTTGGCGCTAGATCAATATCTAGGATGATTTCACTAAAAATGGAAAAATAAAAATTTTTAATAAAAGAAATTCAACCAACTTCAAAAACATAAAACATACTGGCTAAACTAAAAAGCGAAAAATAATATTATACTAAGTTCATATCATATTATGTTCTAACTGATGATCAGTTTGAAGGCTGTGCTAAACCGGTGTTGTTTTAATTTAAGCTGTTACTGAAAGAACTACATGAAAGAACACTGTCTGAAAAACCTAAATATTTATGATATTCTTACATGGCTTGAATTAATACATCATTGGGCTAGCACCACCTTCAAACTGATCATCAGTTAGAACATAATATGATATATAGAACTTAGTATAATGTTATTTTTCGTTTTTTAGTTTAGTAAGTATGTTTTTGAAGTCGGTTGACTTGTTTTTATTAAAGTTTTTTAATACACATGTTCCTTAGACATTTTAAATTAATTTTCCTTATAGAACTTGGAGCTACCCTAGAGTTATGGGAAATACTCCCGAGCACCCTGTAGATGCTACTTAATCCTACTAATCCTTCATTCATCAGTATCGGTTGGTGGGCTTGGAGTTTATAAAGTATATATAATTTATTTATGAACATTCCTCATTCAGTTGAGCTTTTACTACCCATAACACAAGCTAAGCTTACTTTGAGACTAGTTAGTGATGTGTGTAATGTGTTAATATAAATATTAACCAACTTTCTGCAGTTTGAGAATACGCGGATAAAATATAGCCTATGATACTCAGAAATAACGTGGCTTTCTAGTGGTAAAAGAATTTTCAAAATTGGTTCAGTAGATCCAGAGTTCACCTGCTAGACCACCACTAACTTTACCTCTTTATAATACATACTAGCGGACGCCCGCGACTTCGTCCGCGTAAAAATCGATGTCAACTTTCAACCCCTATTTCACATTCTATTTTGCAAGTTTTATAACTTATACCTTGTACCTAAAAAAATTAAGGACTTTCCGTACAAACTTTCTACCCCTACTTCACCCAATTCTGATTTTGTTTTCACGACAAAAAGTATCCTATTATCCTTCTACGTATTATGGTCTTAGTAATTGAAAGCGCGGGGCGTCATGTAGTGGAATTTCTGCGTCTTTGAGAAATTTTGTATTATCTCCGAAACTATTTAACTAATTAACATACTATAAAGGGCAAATCTTATCTCCATAATATCCTTGTGATTATTAAATAATTTATTTTGATAAGGATTTAAGTTAAGTAGCATAAATAATGCAAACCTAAGTATATAAAATTTATAATTTTTAAAACACAAAAGGTACTATATCTGCTAATATATAGAAGATAGATATATGGTGTCGCGGACTTTTTTGTAGAACTTTTAAAGATACATAAAGCCTCCATACATTAATTTCAATTTTACACAATGGTTAAGGCAGCGCATGCGAATAAGTCTGCTTAAGAGGATTTTCGGTCCGACCTGTATGACAAAAACTGTGTTAACTCGGCGAATATATATCATGCTAATATAAAATATAGCCTATAGCACTCCCCGATAATGTAGCATTCTACTGGTGAAAGAATTTTTGAAATCGGACAAGTAGTTCCGAAGATTACCCCATTTAAAAAATGTGACAAACTTACAAACTTTACCTCTTTATAATATTAGTATAGATTAACAACCCATTTTCGGCTCATTGTTGAGCACGAGTCACTTCTCAGGACGAGAGGGGTTAGGCCTTAGTCCTCCATGCTGGCCCAATGCGGATTGGCAGACTTCACACACCTAGACAATTAAGAAAATTCTCAGTTATGCAGGTTTCTTCACAATGTTATGCTTCACCATTTAAGACATTTAATTTCAAAGTGGGTTGAATACATATTAGTATTGATTTTTATTGTGAGTTTCTTGAAAGAAGGAAATGCTATATACCTAATGCTTTCAGCAATCCTGCTTCTTCACATGAATTTTACCCGCATGACGACGGTTTTTAATATAAAAAATATTTACACAATGTCTCAAAAAGCAATCAAAGCTTTGAAAAATAAACAATGTTCGCAGAAGTTCAGTACCAACAAACTCACAAAAAATGAGCCCAAATTTAGCATTACTTGCAAGCCAGACTAAGAAATTTCAAGAAGATAATTTAAAAGAAGACAATAGAATAAAATAATATTAACACACAATGCTTAGCAAATATAGCATTAACAGATGGAAACCAGGCAATAGGTATGTTAAAATAGGTTATGTTTCATAGAAGCTATTTTAATCCTACACATCCATCATTCATCATTGTCTCCATATAGTAGAGGAGGTATGGAGCTGAGACCCACCACACTGCTCCAATGCTGTTGGTGGGCTTAGGGTGATAATGTTCAATTAATTAATTACCACTATCTGATGCTAATGTTAATAATCGGGATTAAAGGTTTCCCAACTTCAGGATGAGAATTTAATTGATTTTTTTTACATTTTTCATAATCTATTCTTCACATTTTTCACTTAATAAAATTCTTTTAGCTTTTGTTTGTTTTTAACCTGGTGAAAATATGTGAAATTTTGCTATCGGCTTCTCAACTCCAAGATGAGAATTTGACTGAATTTTTTTTTACATTTTTAACCGATTTAAAAAAAAAGCAGGAGTTTCTCAATTCGAGTCTATGTTTTTTTTTCATAATCTATTCTTCACATTTTTCACTTAATAAAATTCTTTTAGTTTTTATTTGTTTTTTAACTGGTGAAAATACATAAAATTTATTCTTTATGTTTAAATTTTCAGGTGTAGCAAAATAGAAGATGAAGGTCTAGCTGTGCCAGTCAGTGCTGAGCCACACAGTTGCTGCTGGCATGTTTGCAAAATAGCACAAGGTAACCTGCTTCATCGTTATTATCAACCTATTTTAACAGCATTACAGGGCCAGGCCTTATAGAAAAGTGATTATGGAGTTGAGACCCACCACACTGCTCCAATGCTGTTGGTGGGCTTAGGGTGATAATGTTCAATTAATTAATAACCACTATCTGATGCTAATGATAATAATCGGGATTGAAGGCTTCCAAACTCCAAGATGAGAATTTAACTGAATTATTTTTAACCGACTTCTATGTTTTTATTTTCATAATCTATTCTTCACTTTTTCCACTTAATAAAATTCTTTTAGTTTTTATTTGTTTTTTAACTGGTGAAAATACACAAAATTTATTCTTTGTTTAATTTTTCAGGTGTAGCAAAATAAAAGATGAAGGTCTAGCTGTGCCAGTCAGTGCTGAGCCACACAGTTGCTGCTGGCATGTTTGCAAAATAGCACAAGGTAACCTGCTTCATCGTTATTATCAACCTATTTTAACGGCATTACAGCGCCAGGCCTTGATAGAAAAGTGATTATGGAACTGAGACCCACCACACTGCTCCAATGCTGTTGGTAAGCTTAGGGTGATAATGTTCAATTAATTAATAACCACTATCTGATGCTAATGATAATAATCGGGATTAAAGGCTTCCCAACTCCAAGATGAGAATTTAACTGAATTTTTTTCACATTTTTACCCTACTTCAAAAAAAGAAGGAGGTTCTCAATTCGAGTCTATGTTTTTTTTTCATAATCTATTCTTCACATTTTTCACTTAATAAAATTATTTTAGTTTTCATTTGTTTTTAACTGGTGAAAAGACATAAAATTTATTCTTTATGTTTAATTTTTCAGGTGTAGCAAAATAGAAGATGAAGGTCTAGCTGTGCCAGTCAATGTTGAGCCACACAGTTGCTGCTGGCATGTTTGCAAAATAGCACAAGGTAACCTGCTTCATCGTTATTATCAACCTATTTTAACGACACTACAGAGCCAGACCTTATAGAAAAGGGGTTATGGAGCTTAGACCCACCACACTGCTCCAATGCTGTTGGTGGGCTTAGGGTGATAATGTTCAATTAATTAATAACCACTATCTGATGCTAATGATAATAATCGGGATTGAAGGCTTCCAAACTCCAAGATGAGAATTTAACTGAATTATTTTTAACCGACTTCTATGTTTTTATTTTCATAATCTATTCTTCACTTTTTCCACTTAATAAAATTCTTTTAATTTTTATTTGTTTTTTAACTGGTGAAAATACATAAAATTTATTCTTTATGTTTAATTTTTCAGGTGTAGCAAAATAGAATATGAAGGTCTAGCTGTGCCAGTCAGTGCTGAGCCACACAGTTGCTGCTGGCATGTTTGCAATATAGCACAAGGTAACCTGCTTCATCATCATTATCAGCCTATTTTAACGACACTACAGAGCCAGACCTTATAGAAAAGGGGTTATGGAACTTAGACCCACCACACTGCTACAATAAAGGTTGGTGAGCTAAGGGTGATAAAGTGAAATTCATTGTGGATCACTATCAGATGTAAATGATAATGACCTGGACGAGGCACGGGAGTGTAATACAAACAACTTACCAACTCCAGGCTGAGAACTGTAAATTTCTTGGAAGAAAGAAAAACTCAGTATCTGATAGCCTGACCCAGGATTCGAAGCCACGACCTCGTTATCCAAAACCACATTGGTTAACCAATATTATAATACTAGCGGACGCCCGCGATTTCAACCGTGTGATGTTCAGTTTTTGAACATCCAGCGGGAACCATGTTTCTGGGATAAAAAGTAGCCTAAATATTGCTCAATAACTTCCTCTATCTTCCAATGAAAGTCCAATTAAAATCGGTTCAGCCGTTCCAAAGATTATCCCAGAGAAACAGAAACACAGACAGACGAAAAATTTAAAAGACCTTGTTTGCATTTTAGTATTGTGTATATAACTATAATCACTTGAAAAAACTATTGATAAATTTCACTAAAATTAACTTTTATTCCTGAAAAAATCAAGGGTGATTTGTGAAAAACTGTATTTCACATTTTTCATTGTTGCTTGCCTCACCCTACTCAACTAAATTATTTTAGTGTACAACATGATTTTTTTTGAGACGAATATCTTACCAATTCATGGATTCACCATGTGGGTGTCCATCACGTGGCAGAGAGAAAAACGCTGAGCAGAGCTTGGACTTGTGATCAATGGACATAAGGTTAAAGAATTCCTTGACAATTGATTAACACTCCCCTTCTCTGCTCGTGTTGTTCTCACTGCGTAGTAAGGTCTGCCAAATTTGGTAACCCAAATCTGCACTTCTAGAGAGACCAAGGTCTCTAAGCAAATTATAGAGAGATTTTGCTGGTAATCCTCTCGCACCTCTCTACGGCGTACAGACTAACCATATAGCCATTTTAGTTAGTTCATTTGTTGGTCATAACATTTATTCAGTTTTATACTGTGGTCCTTTGGTATGTTAGTCTCCCACGGGACAGTAAGCTCTACAAGTACTATGCTAAAAGAAAATGTCTGGTTTAGATCACGAAATAGCAACATCCTCTGGGATTATCCTCTTAACTGGTAACAATAATAATTATGTAAAATGTATACCTTATCAGCCGATAGACGTCCACTGCTGGACATAGGCCTCTTGCATGGATCTTGTTGTGTTGTACTATACATTGCAAGGTAATGCCCATAAATGACCACGCTGGGCATGCGGGTTGATCATTCGCTTCGCGGGGCTTAGACTTCTCGCACCGGTATCGCTGCTGCCTGACACCGGTTTGTGGTACTTGTGAAGTCTAGCTGAATCAGAATGGTTAAACCGCCATTAGTCGGTCGCCAGAGCCTCGTCGGTCAATCTGCAGGTGATGTTGGCAGTTGGAGAGGCTGACTGGTACTAGCCTCCCCCTTACACCCCATAAATGTATACTTCTTATTTATTTTTGCAGGTGCACTGCATGCAATAATAATTATGTAAAATGTATAACTTCTGATTTATTTTTGCAGGTGCTGTAAAATGAAGATATATTGTTTAATATCATGAGATAGAAATAAAAGATGAAGATCTAGCTGTACCCGTCCCGAGCCACACTACTGCAGCCACATTGCTGCTGGCATTTTTGCAAAATAGCACAAGGTAACTTGCTTTATTCATTCGGCTTAGGTTGATATTATTAGATTGATTAATGATCACTATCAGAAATGTTAATGATAATGACTGGGTTCGACGGCTTAACATGCTCTCTGAGGCACTGGGTGTGACACCACCAACTTCCCAACTCCAGACTAAGAATTTGTTAGCAGAAGCAAAAACTCAGTATCTCTTAAAGACAGAACCAGGATCTCGTGATTCAAAACACATGGGCTAACTACTGAACCAACAAGGTAGTTTTGACTTGCTTAATAACAATGAACTACATGTTTCCTAGATACACTTACAGTTTTGTTTTTAAAAACTGAAATAAACACATTATAATTTCTCTTTAAGTTTGTGTGCAAGTTTGTGAAAAACTGAATTCCACATAGACGAAGTAGCGGGCGTCCGCTTGTAAATAATGTAAGAAAATATCCATATTTCTATACTTTTCAAGGTTACAGCTGAGCTTCCTAAAATGATTTTTTTGTAAATGGAGCAGAAAATAGACTAAAAATTTGTCCCTGATGAGAATAGGAATTCTTATTATATATAATTATGTAAATATTAATTTTCAGTGCATTTTAAAAAGTCATGTTAAATGAAATTTTCTATTACAGGTCACAACAATTGATGTAACAAATATAATCAATGGACCAGGCACCTGCACCATGATTCTTTGGAGTACTAAAATTCGTCTCTTTATGTTTATACTTCTCATAATGAAAAATGTCACATTTTTATGAAAGAAATAATGGAATCAAATAATAAATAAAACAAGCATATGCTGGAAGTCCTCAGAAACAGCTCCGACTTTGATGATTTTTTTAAAGTCATGTTTTTTATGTTATTTAAAATCAGAAATGTTTTGATGGACGAAATTATTTAAATTGTTAAAAAATATCTATGCTATTTATACATATTTTTTTTAAATACAACCGACTTCAAAAATACAAACTTATGCAGAAAACTAACAAACGAAACAAAATATTATAATATTTTCTATCTATTGATCACTTTGAAGGCGGTGCCAATTGTCCAATTAATGGGCCGACAATTAGTTATCTATTGTTTTCCTAGCTATAGGGTTCGAATTGCTTTTTCATATCTTTAAAAGACTATCTTCGGAATGAACCCTTTATAATAAAAAAAGTATTGTCAAAATCGGACCACTCAATAAAAAGTTATACTTGGTTGTATACTAAAATTAATGGTTAAACAATCAATCATCCCCTGTTTTTGTAATGTAAAACCAAGCATAACTGTTAACATGAGTAGTCCGATTTTGATAATTCTTTTGATTGATCATTCTTGATTGTTTTAGTTTAAAACCAAGCATGTCTTCGAATTCCGATTTGAATAACTTTGTTTTAAATAGAAAGGGTATATTCCGACAATGGTCCCAAATCATTATAAATTTAAAAAAAACAAGAGATGACTGGTTATTTTCCCATTAATTGTATTGTAAAAATATGCGTAACTTATTACGAAGTGGTCCGATTTCGTAAATTCTTTATAGATTGTAAAGGTATTTTGATTGTAAAGCTCCCATATAAATTTTTAAAAACAATTCCAATCCTAAATGTGCGATTGATTGTTTTCTCATTCATTTTAATGTAAAACCAAGCCTAACTTTTTATTGGGTGGTTCGATTTTGATTATTCTTTATTTTAATAGAAAGGGTATATTCCTAAGTCTCATAAAATGTTGGAAAACAATTTCAAACCTAATAGTAGGAAAATAGAAGATGATTAATTGTTTTCCCATTTATTGTAATGTTAAACTATGCGTAACTTTTTACTGAGTGGACCGATTTTGAAAATTCTTTACTTTTTGTAAAGGGTTTATTTCGAAGTAGGTCCCATATAAATTTCGGAAAACAATTCGAATCCTTAAGGTGGAAAAAAATGGTACGATTGATTGCCTACCCATTAATTGTACAATTGGCACCGGCTTCAGTAATCAGTAGATAGAAAATATTATAATGTTTTCTTCAGCTTATTAGTTTACTGCATAACTTTGTGTTTTTGGTAGTGTTTGTTTTTTAATTATTTATTATATAAATAGCATAACTATTGTTAAATAGTATAAATCGTTCCATCCTCACTCCAAAAGGTTTCTGATTTCAAATGATATGAAGAAACAAACTGAACAAAAATAATCATCAAAATCAGAGCTGTTTTTGAGGAGGTAGAGGGTAAATGCTCTATTGATTCGCCTAAAAGTAATATTATGTTATCGCATTAGGTTGTAAAGTTTGGCTAATGAAAGTAGAGACTGAAATTGCCCGCCAAATTTAAAAATCATATAAACAAATTAAAAAAACATGTGTTTTCATAATTTATTTAGATTAGTTTTTCTTTGTGAATACATTATTACCTATACTATAAGTGTTAAACTCAGTTATTCCAATATTTGCACTATAATTTTGAGAATTTACTCAGATTTTTTAAAATTTGGCGGGTGGTTTCAGTTTCTACTTTCATTAGCCAAATTCTAATAATTTTATTGTTTATGAAATTTATACTAATTAGAAAGAGGAAGAATTTGATTATTTGTTTGTTTGCATTGAATAGGCTGTGAAACTACTTTGCTGATTTAAAAATTTCTTACACCATTATAATCATGGATTAGGCCATAATTGTTATCTCTGTATTCCCACGGGAACGAGAACTACGCTGGTGAAACTGCGTGACGTTTGCATAGTTTATCATATGTACAAATATCCCGACAATCTATATTTTTATGTATGAATTGGTTACGTTATAATTGACTTGATTTTCCAAAATATCTTAGTGAAGTCACCCAATTGATGCATAGATATATTTTTATTTTGGTTTTCATTTTACTTTAAAGATAAAATTTAGTTTTAGAAGCAAAATGAATATATTTAGATTACATTTTAGGTGCTGATGTTTACTTAGTTATTGATTAAGTGCATAAGATTTTTTATTTGATAATAAAGACATTTCAACTTGAAACTGTTATTCTTTCTATTGTTTACTTTATTATATACAATTACTTGTTACTAAAATATTGTGCTATTATATTGTTTTTAATATTTTCACAGTTCAGCTTTTGGGGACGGAGTGGTTTTAAAATAAATATTTTTAAAAATCTGTTTAAATTAATTAATTAATCGACAGAGTTTATAAATATCTGTTTAAATTAATTAATTAATCGAAATGGTTTTTAAAAATATTTATTTTAAAGCTATTCCGTCAACAAAAGCTGAACTGTGAAAATTTAAAAACAATATATTAGCTTTGAATTTCCCGCGTTGGCAAATTGTTTCAATGGGGGCATTCCACAGATGGCGGTAATTTTAGTGCCGCTTTTTTTGTATGAGGTTGGTATTCTTCTCCTGAGTAAATATGTTCCTTGGTCGTGACTGTCATATCTGTGTCCAATCCAATCTGACGTCTGTTTCTTGTTTCTTCCGTGGTTTCCTTTTGCTTTTTTGGTTAGGCGTTTAATAGTATTTTCATTAAATATTTCATAAAATTTTGCAAGAAGTTTAGAAACACCAATTGTGAGTATATAAAGAATGTATCTTCCAGTATATTATCAAAAAAAAAATATATTTTTACTGATTTACTGTGAACTTCTGAAGTGTGGTTACTTCTGACAAGTCGACAACTTAGTATGTTGGACAAATTTTTCTCGAATTATTTTCCAGATGCCAGTTGCTGATGAAATTCAGTCCTCATGGGCTGATGAAGTGGAAATAGATCAGGGTGCGCTTCCACCACCGTCAGAAGTGGTTGAGAATGGGCTCAAAATTGTTACAGAATATAAATACGACAATGACAATAAGAAAGTCAAAATTGTTCGTACATATAAAATTGAAAAGCGTGTCGTCTCAAAGGTAGGTTCTTTAATAAAATATTCTGAATGAGAAATTGGTATGATTAGAATGACATTCAGAAAATGGTTAAATTATTTTTTACACGCTTTAAGAATTCTTGACATCTTTACACATATGTAGTACAGATTTTTTCTCATCGGTTTTGGCTGTAGTTTCATTATCATAATTTTTAGCCAAAGGATGGCCACTGCAGGACATAAGCCTCGAATAAAGATTTCAAACACCACTGTCTTTATCCCTCTGCATCTTGCATCTAGCAAGTCTGTTACCTACTTGATGTCATTGGTTTACCTATTTGAGGTCGACTAACACTGCCATGCTTCATTGTAGTAGTAAATACAGGTGCGTTTGTTTATGCAAGATACTGATGCAACATGTTTAGAAATTATCAATTATCTGTAAGTGGTTGCTAAGAAATGTTTGTATGGTAAACAAATTTTGATGTCAAACATCTGTGTCATTCTAAATAATTTAACAATGTGCTTCTGCTGTGCTGACATTCCTTTACTTTGACACTGGTGTCTTGATAGTGTCTTTGTGAACCGAACATCATTTCCTATGGTGAGATTTAGCATGTCTGCTGTATTTCATCTATCTTATCAAGTAACTCATATTTTACAAGCACATGCATAGGACACTCTGCTATAATGTGATAACTGATCTTGTCTTCTCCACAACCTGGACTGGACATGATTGATCTTTAATTTGTATTATACTTGTGTTGAGTAGACAATGTTCAGTTGTCATGCCTGTTTGGTGCTATATTGGTTCTGCTATGTAACAGTAGTTGTTTTGTATTCTTGTTGAGTGACTTCAATTATTTTTATGTAATTCTTGCAATAACCCACTTTGTTCTTGTTTATGGAATAAGTAGGCAGGGCTTTGGTCAATAGAATTGCAGACTTCCATCTAAGCTAGTTTGTTTTGCTTTTTCATTGTGATTGTTTCCTTGATGTCTAGGAACCCAGGCAATGGTTTATAGTAACCATTGCCATTGCATTGTCCTTTTAGCTAGAAGGTTCAATATATTCTTGAATTTTCTTACTAGGGCTAAAGTGGTGGTCTTTGTATAAAATATAATAACGATAAATGGCTCTGTTGACAGTTTATATGCAGTATAAATGGATTCATGAGAAATACCATCAAAATCTCTATGATGTGCTTATAGACCTTGGCCTCATTAAAACTGCAATAAGTTCTGTCACAATATGATATGATGGTGCTCCTTAACCCTACACCCCAGACTCTGCTTTAAGTTTTACTCATCCTGACAATCAATGTAACAGTGAATCCATGGAATGTTAAGATAGTTCTCTATCTCTGTCTTTACAATGTGGTAAGTTTTGTAAACTTAATTTTTTAGAGTATTGCAAAACGTAAAACATGGGATAAATTTGGTGATTCAGCGAATGACAAACCGGGTCCTAATCCAGCCACCACCAATGTTTCTGAGGATGTGTCTATGCAGTTCATTACAAGCAAAGAGGAGGCCCAACGTCCTGACGAGGGTGATCTAGAGGCCCTGAAGGTAAATTGACTAATGGTTTAATATATAATACACTAAAAATATTTTTCTATTGATCATAATATTAGTGGTAAGGTGCAAAATGTGTTTGTAATCTCTTCAATACTTAATGGGATTGTTTAGGTCTATATGTGAATGTAATTACTAAATAATCTTTTTAAAAATATTTAAACTATAGATTGCATGCTTATTTATTCTCTTTTGGCGACTTTCACCAGTTGTTGCGTGTAGTATTTGAAATTTTATAGCTCGTAAATTGCTACACCCTTCCTTAATGTGAAGAATTTAGCAATTTACGAGATTCTAATATTGCGTTTAGGTAGAAAGTACAACTCAACTTATAATACTTATTAATGGCATCTGTGTGATTAAATCAATAGCAATTATAATGATGATATTTATCTCATTCTAGGCAAGACCCACAAAAGTGTTGTTCAAGTGTCGTACATGCCAGGGAGAACATTGGACCTCGAGTTGTCCATTCCAGCATACCCAAGTAGCTCAAGCTAAAGCAAATGAAGCAGCCAAGGCCGCTGGTAACTTTTTTTTTTATAATTAAGCTTATGCTAGTCAAGACATTATATTGTTGGAAATTGAGTAGCAATGTCCTAGAAAATGCTTAGATTGGAATAAATGAAAGAAAATATAAAGCACATATTATTTAAAATTACACTTAAATTATATTTTTGGTTTAAGCACAATTTTATTTTAATTTGATTTTATTGTGTGTGTTGATTATGGAGACTGCAGAATTTGATCAACAATCTTGAATAGTGTACAAGATACTTACCAATATAAATACAAATATACAATATATCCAATTCAAACCAGCCACACATGACTAAGCTTATATTTTTTTCACAGCTTATAGCCTTAGCGTGCTGCAAGCTGGACGATAAACTTGATTTTGTGTAGCTGGTATTTTATATCAATTCACATGTTTTTTCATGTGTATACATGGATCTCCTATTAAAAAGTGGATGCACAATCAGCGACCAAAAAACGTCCCCACTCAATGAGTGCCAAACACAACTTCTTGGCACTCAATTCAAGTAGTCGCATTTGCAAATTCAACCTTAAACTTAATCATTAAGTTTCAATTTGGGATTTTATTGAATATTGGACTATATTTAAAGGCTTTTAGGTATAATTTTCTTTACCAATAATTCTAAAACTGTCAATGCAATATTGGCCAGTTTTTAAGTGAAATTTTCTACATAATTGTGCATCCTTTGATTATAAGAGGTTAATGTGTGTATAATATGAAACTAGCTGACGCCGCGCAGTTTCACCCGCGTGGTTCCCGTTCCCGTAGGAATATATAACCTTTCTCTATAAATCTAACACTAAAAGAATTTTTCAAATTGGACCAGTAGTTCCTGAGATTAGCGCGTTTAACCAAACACACAAACTCTTCAGCTTTATAATATCAGTATAGATTTTGTTCTTTGTAAACAGAAGCCAAAGCGTCCACTACTAACAAGTATGTTGCTCCAAACATGCGCGAGGGCGCATCTCGTGGCACTGCCCGCGAACCGCCCGGCGCACGACGAGACGACCTGGCCGCCATACGCATCTCCAACTTGAGCAACTTTGCTGTAGAAGCAGATTTGGATGACTTGGTCAAAGGCTTCGGACCAGTGCAGAAGTTATATCTTGCTAAGGAAAAGGTATTATACTATGTGGTAACAATACCCGGGACTTCCGTCTTGTAAATCCACCGCGCACACCACTGCGCCACAGAGGTCAAAATCTATATTTATAAAAAAGAAAGGTCATCACAAAATATCATATACCATTAGATTGAATTTGAAAGAGAGGTAGTTTGTAGTTAGTAGACATAAGCTAAGAACAGATTTTTATACAGGGCCGGAATAAGGTCTGAGAGCATACGAAGTTGCGGGCGTCCACTAGTATTATATAAGGAACTAAAAACTCTCTGTTACTGATCTAACTATTCAGTTGTGTGCATTTTAAGAAATTAAATATCACTTGTCTCAAACAGTGAAGGAAAAACATTGTGAGGATACCAGAGAATTTCCTTAATTCTCTGCATGTGTGAAGTCAGCCAATCCGCATTGGGCCAGCGTGGTGGACTATTGGCCTAACCCCTCTCATTCTGAGAGGAGACTCGAACTCAGCAGTGAGACGAATATGGGTTAACATTATGTTACTGATGGCTTTCTTGTGTAACTGGCAAAGCATACTTGACTGGGACCACTAGTAATAAGTTATCATCTATCTATTAATACTATACATTGAAAGAAATACATCTCAAAAGAAATTTTTTAATGAATTTATTTATCAATAAGGGGAAGTTCTCACCAGGGAAAACACTCAAAAAGCAAAGTTATCGTAGAACACATCTGCTTATAGTTCTTTACTGATAAACCCAGAAGAGAGATGAATCTATATGAATAAATGAAATTTATTGTAATTTTAAATGAACAGCTTGTCACTAAATACATATGAAAGTTATATAAAGAGACAGTACGCCGCCACTAAGGAGAGGATATGGTACTTGCTTCAAATGGTCAAAATAACCCTTTTTTTTTTTTTTTTTTTTTTTCTCTTGTTTGTTGGTCTATCGGAGATCAGTCTCTAGACCATAATCCGATCAAATGACTTTTTAGTATGTAAAATAACCCTGACTTTATTTTTTATCAACAGCTTCAATTAAATTGAAATTATGTATTCAAGTTTTTGTTATTTATATTTTATATCAATCAAATCTTTTTCAGAGTACTGGCCAGTGCAAAGGATTTGCTTATGTGCATTTCAAGTTCAGAGCTGATGCTGCTAAAGCTATTCTAACTTTGAATGGTTATGGTTATGATCATCTTATATTGAACGTGGAGTGGTCCAAACCACCCCAGAGCAACTAATGTATGTTACATAATATAACAGATTAATGAATAAATTTGAATAATCTAGCTCTATTGTGTTATTTCTTTCTCTCATTTATTTATTAATTCTTATTTTTATTAATATCAATGGTTAGCAAATAGTATACATTTTCTAGTTTGGTAAGTTGTTTTGTCCTTGTTTGTAACAGTAAGATGAGCAGTCAGTAAAATTTGTGTGCAAGTACATATCAGCGAAGCAGAAGCATCTTTATGAATTATTACCATCTGTCATCCTAAAAACAAGTGATATTTTTTATTTGATTGAAAATTGAGGTTTTTTTAACAAGGATATGTTGTTGACAAAGTATAATAGGCTAGGCTTGAGGTTCCTTTAATTTACATACGTTTTTGTCGATTATTTATGACATTCCTTGCATACCATTTAAAGTATATAAAGGAGATCATTCACGCTCCATACATTTCTGTGCTCATTTTTGAAAGTGCCGGCCAACAAAAAAAAAATGGCACGACTCGTTAGAATTAGCCATTTGGAGCAATAGCTAATATGACATAAAAGTTGTAGGAGGGCTCTGAACCAAGTTATACAGGTTCGACTATTCGTTATTTCCATACATTTTGTCGATTTTCAAAAGTGCCCGCCAAGAAAAAAAACTGATACGTATCGTTAGAACTGCCCATTTGGAGCAATAGTTAGTATGGCACAAAGATTGTATTTCTAGTTTTTTTTTCTTAGCGGGCACTTTTAAAAGTTGACAAAATGTATGGAAATAACGAATCATCGAACCTGTATAATTTGGTTCAGAGCCACCTGACAACTTTTATACCATATTAGCTATTACTTCAAATGATTAGTTCTAACGATTCGTACCATTTTTTTTGTTGGCCGGCACTTTCAAAAAGTGTCCAAAATGAATGATCTCCTTTATTCAAAATATCAAAACCTGTTAATATTACTATGAAAGGCAGGTTTTTACATACAGCATTAATCGCTTCTGATCATTAATAACCATATAAAAATTGGTAAAAGAAAGTTTTAACAGAAGGAAATAATTTAATTTAATAATTTACATGGTTACACATGTCCAATCACAATACATATTCACAAAATTAATGTCCACAATCGCACAATTTGTCTTTTTGTATAAACATAGTTGATACAACAATAATTTTAAGTACATGCTATAATAAAATAAAATACACCAACAGTAAGCACTAATGTAACTTGGAATTATAAAATAGATGTGATTTATTTCAAAAATGTGGTTTAATATTTTGTAAAAAGCTCATTTTAATAATAAAAATACTACAGATCAATATCATATTTTTCATCATCACTGTTTGGGCTATATGTGTCGTCAGGTAATCGTACTTCACCGCAGAACATTAGTTCAACATAGCTAAAGTAATCTAATGCTATATTTGTGAGCATTGCTCCAGTGGTAACTCCAAGAATCGTGCCAAGAACAGGTCTTTGGCCAATTGAGCTTCTTAGTATTGCCCAAAGGAATATAGAACCAAGAGGCCAGAGGCAACCTCCTAGGAATGCCCATGAAAATCGTCTTGCAGGAGCTGCAGCTGCTAAATGTGGCCTTGCCCACAGCCACAGTCCAGCGCCACCTCCAGCAGAGAGAAATAATACATCTGTTATATCTCTACGTGGAAACAATCTGCAAAAAAGAGCATATTTATAATTATCATTAACATAGTTACATTACCACCATAAAATCATAAATTATTATTAATTACAATTTTACACATATTTTGAACAACTGTAAATGGACTATAAAAACCATTTTGTATTATTATTGTAGAAAACTTAAATCTACTTCACTACTATCTTAATGGTTGAACTTGGAATTTAGATGGTCAGTGTTTGTATTCTAGGAAATAAGAGTGTAAAGATTCTTAGAACTTTGTGACATTAATAAATAGACAATTCTGAACTTTCTTGTTTACATACCTCACCATCAGATGGGGATTCATCACACCCACCGACAATGTTGTGTAACTAACAAGTCCCTGTATGGGCAAATAATAATATAACACATTTTCTTTTGTAAATGGAGGTATTCTCACTTGATTTAGGGACTTATTAACTGTGTCCACCGTTTTATTGACTGTTGCCGGTAAAGTGTTAAACTGTCGTGTTATGTTATGATAAATTCTTTCTAAAATTTCCATTTTGCGCAAGAGATGTTCAGGTCCAATATTTTAAATGACCTGGTATTTGTTACGTAGGTAGTTAACCATAAACCATTATTTGGCAACGGTAAGATTAGTGACGCTGTAATTTAAAATATAATTGTATATAGAATTACTACGGCTAATAACATTAAAAGAAAAATTTATAGGTGATGATCAAGAACGACTATAATTTTTATTCAAGAACAAGAAGTTAATTCCTTTGACATTGACACTGGCAGTGACAGTCGTAGTAACTAATTGTAATCTGTGAGTGGTAGTTGGCCAAGTCTTAGTTTTAGAGGCCGTACAGACTACTTTAGTATTTTAGTCGAGTACGAACAATTTTTGGATTTACCCCCATAAAAACCGTACGTACTCGACTAAAATACTAAAGTAGTCCCAACTAGGCATTAGATAGTGTATTATTCAAAGAAAAGAACTATCAAGGAGTTATTATTTTTTAAATAAACGTCTTTCTCGGTCTACGACGATAATTACTATGAATGTCATGTTGAGGAGTATCGTGATGATGTTAATAATGAATGCCAGTCATGAGATCTAATCACAGAACACTAATACTGAATACTCCTAATCCTATCCTAATCTGTGGTCATGAACTCCTGACAATGACAAGACATGAGTCAAGTCAAATTTAAATTTTAAACAAAAATCTCGAGATTCGTGAAAATATATGTTTTGTTGACAAATAAATTAAGATAACCTTTACAAATTAATAACAAAACTGAAGTAATTATTAATTATTGCTATAACTGTAATCCGTACATATCCATGAATCATGCTAATATCACAGTTATATGTTCACTATTCGCTTCTAAGGAATTCTACAAAATCGTGTCTTAGACCCGGGTTTTACTTATTCTATAGAAAATATGCTAATATTCTTGGTATAGAAACATCCTGCGATGATACAGGGTGTGCTATCGTTAATGAAAATGGAAAATTATTAGGAGAAACTTTGCAGTCGCAGAATTTAATCCACTTGCGCAATGGGGGCATTATTCCAGACGTTGCCCAGGATTTGCATAGAAAGTATATTGAACCTACTGTAGATAAAACATTAAAGACCGCGCAGTTACAATGGTCGGATGTAGCAGCTATAGCAGTTACATTAGAGCCGGGCCTGCCTTTGAGTTTGGCTATAGGCATGAAGTACGCAAAACACTTGTCGAGGAAATATAATAAACCCCTAATTCCAATTCACCACATGGAAGCCCATGCTTTGGTAGCAAGAATGCAGCATGACATAACATTCCCATTTCTAACCCTTCTTATATCAGGTGGGCATTGTTTGCTTGCTGTAGTTCAAGATGTTAATAAATTCCAACTTCTTGGTGAAAGTCTTGATTGTGCTCCAGGAGAGGTATTTGACAAAGTTGCAAGGAGGATGAAGCTGCGTAACATACCAGAATACTCACAGCTGTGTGGAGGAAAAGCAGTGGAAATGGCTGCCGCTAAATCAACTGATGTTAACTTATTTCAATTACCACTCCCTTTAGCTGATCACAAAGATTGTAATTTTAGTTTCAACGGTCTCAAAACATCTGTAATGTATCAGCTATACAGGAAGGAAAACGAACATACAATTGAAGCTGATAAGTTGATTCCGGAAGCAAATGACTTATGTGCAGCTTTATTAATGACAACATCTAGGCATCTCATACACAGAACACAAAGAGCTATGGAGTTTTGTCACCAACACCAATTAATACCTGACAATAAAAAACAGCTGGTTGTGTCGGGTGGAGTTGCATGCAACAATTATATTTATAACACATTAACACAGCTATGTAAAGAATTTGATTATGAAATTTATAGGCCTGAACCTAAATTATGTACAGATAATGGTGTTATGATAGCATGGAATGGTGTCGAGAAATGGCGAAAAAATATACATGTGACGCAAAATATCAATAGCTTGGATATTAAAGCTGTTAGTCCTTTAGGTGAAAGTCTAATTTCTCGGGTTAAAGAAGCAAGAATTCCAACAAAACTATTAAAAATTAAAGCCAAGTTAAGATAATATTTTTTAATTGAAATAATTCACTACAATGATATTTATTTGTCTCCTAAAAATAAAAAAACCTTTTTTAACTGTACCAAATATTTTTTTTAATTTAAATTAGTACCTAATCTTTTGCTTGTAAGTATCTACCTAAAACTGAAGGATATCAAATGAATATCTGATACTGTCTGAGCAGAAAATAAACACCCCATAAATATGCAATTTATTCCTAGAATAATTCTTTACAGTTCGAAGTTTTAGGGTTCCTTATTCTTTGTAGTGCAAATATGAAACTATTTGTATGGGTCTTTGTTCTTTAAAGGGTAAGGCTATTTATAATGATTGTCTGTTCGTCACATCTAAGTTGACAGACTATCGGTACCTACCCATTAAAAACCTGTAATTTAGCATGTACCTACTTCTTGCCGAAAAAGTCTCAAAGTAAAATCGAGAGAAATCATTGGATAGCTTTATAAAAATATACTCAGTGGCACAATTATTCGCCCACTTTAATGTACTAGCGTCATATTAAAGTGGGCGAATAATTGTGCCTCTGAGTATATTATGAACTAGCGACCGCGACTTCGTCACAAATCGTGCGGGAACCATGGATTTTTCCGAGATATATCTAATCTAAAGCAACGATAACAGTGTAAAATTATCGTTGATCTAGAGTAGCCTATAATGGGGATGATGACTAGGTTTGAATATATTGCTTTTTATATGAGACATTCAAGTAATTATGGATAATATTAACGAATTAATATGTAAAAACAAAGATTGGCTGGATGTTTATCGTTTTTGGAAAAAAATTCGTAGATTTTTAGCTTCCTGACATTAAACGTGACAATTTTCAATATATGAACTATAAACATAACTACTACTATAAATATAACGCACAAATAACAAAAGCGTAAAAAAAAAATTGTTTGAATGCCCATAAAAATCTAACGATCAGCGAATCAACGGCGTCATTAATTCGAGCCATTTTTTATGGGGTGATTTTCAGGAATCCGTGGCAGTGCCGCAAATCTGACCCTTTAAATCACTGTAGCTCCGAAAGTAATGATCGCAGATATCCTATTACTTCTACAAAATTGCTTTGCTATTAGCATAGGTACTTCTAATTTATATACAATTTCAAAAACTGTCATCATCCCTAATAATAACCTCCTCTTAATAATTTACTTTCCTACTATCACACGGAATAGACGGAACCCTCTATGCTCGACTGATTTGCACTTGGTCGGTTTTTTAGTCAACCTACGAGTATAAAATGCACATCTCATTTTACTAGGTAGGTAAGTGTGACGATTGTATTTTGAAATCCGAAACTCAGTTTAGAGCCACAGTGCAAACATCGCAACGTCTACCTACTAGTGTATAATTCAAAGAAATGTTTATAACGCTTAAAAAATCTAGGTATTTCAAAATATCAGTTAATATAATTAAATGCAGACCGAGATCCACTGTAAAAGGAAATGTAGAAGTTGCAAGTACTTGTCCTGAGATTTTAAGTTTTAACGATATCCCGGGCCCTAAAAGTTATCCAGTCATCGGGACGTTGTATAAATATTGGCCATTTCTGGGTAAGTTTTATATTTATTCAATAGTTTGGTAAAACTATTTTCCTAATCCTACTTACTGTATAATCAGCGTTGGAATTTGCAGTTGGTTATTTAGGCTACGAGTCTAGGGATGTCGATTATACTTAAAGTTTGCGTTTGAGATTTTTGAAGAAGTTGACCTTCCCGTAGAACTATTCCCATAGAATAGAACTGAACCTCTGACCCAAAGACTCGTTATAAAATGTTATCGCATGGGAGCATGATGTGCGTGCATCGAAACGAAGAACCTTAATTATAATTTCAATAATTTGTGTCAGAGCCCAGAGGGTGAATAATGAGTTATTAAGTAAATATACAGACAATACCTATGTCATATTTTTTAAATATGACCTATTCTCTTGCCGATCAACTAAAGTCATGCTGGCAGGTTTCGAACTAATGACCTTTCGTTGTTAAGTCCTACTCCTCGAGCCATTGAGACGGTTTTAGGTCAATTAAAGGTTTAAGGTCCTACCTATTAATATACCTAATGCCTTACCGGTTTGGGTTAAACTGAAGACTAAATGGGACTTTCTTCGCCTTTAAGAAAAACAATTTAGGGTTCTAAGCATGAATATTTTCAGGCGATTACAATACAGAAGCAATAGATAAAGCTGCATGGCTCAACTGGCGCAAGTATGGAGGGCTGGTGCGGGAAGAACCTGGTGTAAAGTTACTGCACGTCTACGAACCAGATCTGATAGAAAGCGTCTTCCGCCAGAAAGAACGGTATCCATCCAGGAGGAGTCATGTTGCTATGCATTATTATCGTCTCAGCAAACCACATATTTATAACACTGGGGGACTTCTTTCAACGTAAGTATTTTTTAAATATGAAATAAGTTCGCGCTTGACTGCATTGGTACTTACCTAATTGGCATTAGATGGAACGCGCTTGCTTAGTAATGCCTATACGAAAGCCATACTGGAGAAGTACTGTTTACTAACAAACAAATTTAAAATGAGGGTATAAATCACTAGTCATTTCACAGCTAATAATAATTGTAATTTACTTTACAATTAAAAATAAATTTGATTAATAAGCTTAAAACAATTAGAAATAGTTACTATATTTTGACTAATATTTTATAAAACAACAATTCATAATTTAAAATAAAAAAGTTATGGAATGACATTCGTTTTCTACCCTCATTTTTAATTTGTTTGTTAGTAAACAGTACTCCTCGAGTATGGCTTTAGTATAGTAGTTCTTCTTTTAAAGATAGGTACCTAAGTTGTAAGGAGAAAAGCAGGGTTCGGAAAGGCATTCTAGAACTTAGCCATGCGTATGACATGACTCAAAACACGACAAAAATTCTCGATTATCATGAGAAATAGATCAAGTCGATATAACCTCTGCTTTCGATTCGGAGGGTATTCGAATTATATGCATTTTAAGAAATTAAATATCACTTGTTTCAGAAGGTACACCTAAAGGAAATACATCGAGAGAAAACTCGCATACATGTGATTTTTCTTAATTCTCTGTGTGTGTGAAATCTGTCAATCCGTATTTCGCCAGCGTGGTGGACTAAGGCCTAATCTATCTCATTCTGTGAGGAGACTCGTGCTCAGTAGTGAGCCGAGTATGGGCTGTTAATGATGATGACCATGAAAGAAAGAAACTAAGAAGAGATACTAACTTTTTGTGGGTTCTATTCATATAACAAGTGAAAAGAAAAACGCTTGACATTGTCGCATCAGATTATTAAGGAATGGTAATTATGTGATCATTTATACAAGCGGCAGCTGCTACCGACGACTGCAGTCGGCGACTCTTGGCGGCAAGCGACGGCAGTCGCCGACTGCAGTCGACTATCGGCGGCGGTCGACGGCGGTCGCCGACTGTAGTCGACTGCCGTAGACTGCCGCCGAGTCGTCGCGTTGGCGACCGGTGTCGACTACCGCCGAGACGTGGGCGAGACGTGGGCGTCGTCGATAAATCCTCTTTAAATGTTTTCTTTTGTACTAATCCGGTGTTCAAGCACCTACTTATCTACCTAAATTATTAAAAGAAATTGTTTTTATTTCATCCAGAAATGGTCCGGAATGGTGGAGAATAAGAAGTGCTTTCCAAAAAAATTTCTCCAGTCCCCAAAATGCTAAACAATATATAGAGCAAGTTAACAATATTGTTGAAAGATTTATTCAATGGATGCAGCTCAGTAAAATATCGCACCATGACGATTTTTTACCTTATTTGAATCGTTTGTATCTGGAAGGTAAGCTCTTTGTGTTGGAATATACTTATCTAAGTCTTTTTGTACTTACAAGATATTAAAAAAATACCGTTGTATTAATGTAGGTACTTAGGTAGGTAGGTACATATAATGAGCATAGTAATAATCCATACTATTATCTATCAATGACTAATGATCTAGGTAAGAAATACCTATCTGTTTTTATGTAGGTATAAATATGTGTTTAGGAGATACCGTGAAACTAAATGTGGATTTACTCGAACGTCGTTGTGATTTATTATATTTGGTAGATTAGATGATAGGAAATAATAAATTGTTAGAATTACGTTTTCAAATGTGGGGAAATCAGTAATATTTTTTTGTTATTCTGGATTATTTACATCTTGTTGCTGTTGTTGTTTGTTGTTGTTGCTCGGGAACAGAAATACACGTACCTATAACGAGTTTGCTTTGTAATTTTGTGACCCTCCCATTTCCTTGTTCGATTCGTCAGATTTTCGAAATGCACACTTAAAACGAACGCGTAATCCATATTTTCTGGTTAAGTATGTTGTTTTTTTTGTTGCCATACACGTAAAATTAGGGGCTCATACGCAGTGGAACTATTCACCAAAGTGAACGCTATCCCTATGTTTATCTGCGGCGCTCGAGTAAATCCAAACATCCTCTCCTTGGCTCCCCTACTATAAAAAACAAAATGTTTTTCACCCAGTAATAGGAAAAATTGCATTCAACGAACATTTTAAAAGTTTCACACCACAAGAGCTCGGTCCCAAATCCCGCAGTAGTAGAGTTATTGCTGCCGCATTTGGTTCCAACAGCGGCATTATGAAGCTGGATAACGGAGTGATGTGGCGGTTCTTTGAAACGCCGCTGTACAGAACACTTGTCAAATCTCAAGAATGCTTAGAAAAGTAAGTATTAGTACACCTAGGACGTCGGTACCTATTTATTTATGATAAAAAAGTGTGTCAGCTCCGACGCACGAATGGAGTTTACTCTTTCATATCGACTGTCTTAATAAGTGTATGTTGCCCCGCAACATACACTATGTAGGTACGTCTCAAAATACCTACGCCTGAAAAGTGAAAGGTGCGCAACCGCAGTAGACGTACGACGTTGTATAATTTGTATTTGTACGTACGAACGTACGTACGTGCTTAGACCCTAGTAAAAACGCAACGCCACTAAGTTCTCCAGATGATCCTTTTTAGGGTTTATAACTTATAACAACAAGTTGTAAGCCCTGAGTCACAGAAAAGATATTACAACCAGTAGTTGGACTTCATACTAGAGGTCGAAACGCGAGCTATACCTACGCACCTCGAACGTGGGGTGATCGTGGGGTGAACACAGTCGCGACTGTGCCGCGGTGACGAACGAACGCACGGTGTATTAACAGAGTAAAGTGTATTAATAGTATTAGATTTTTTAAATTATGACCAGTAGGAAATACTGTGCCGTTTTTGGATGCATGAATTCAAAATTATCCCATCCAGAGATAACTTTTTTTAAGTTACCTGGAAACTCTGAAAGGTAAGACTTTAAAATAAATTTACTTATTAGTAGGTAGGTACATAATCTTGTATTTTTTAATGGATAAGGTATTTCCTTTTATCTCCAGAATAAAGGTAGGTAGGTATCTGGATTAGTAAATATAGTGAATAGAGTAAAGGAAAGTGATTGACACGATTGAAATACGCGGTTCATGAATCACGATACAGTAGGTACGATAAGCTTGTGTTAAAACCTCGACTGCTTGTACAATGTTTTGTGTGACTGTGCTCGGATCATTTGTGTTTTGTTACCCGACTGCGGCGAAGCCCAAAGGAGGAGTATGTGTTTGAATGTTATGACTTGTTGTTGTATGCGAGCGACGGGAGGAAATGACTGCGCGGGTATGAAGTCGTACGCGCTGGGCATCGTTACCCCCCTCCCGGACCGCGCCGACCTTCGGGAGTGTTACGAACAAATTTGCCAAGCACACATACTGATAAATGATATGTCATTAGACTCGTCTAGATAGGCCGAGTGTCACTGGGTAACTTAGTTCTTAAAAAATCAAAATGGCGGATTTTATGCGCTTTAATGTGCAAGCTCATAAAACTTTTGCTCAGCTTGGCATTGGTGACAAGAGTTTTAACCGACTTCCAAAAAGGATCGTATCGTATTTACAGCGATATTTCCGTCATTTGTAAACCGTTTCTTTTTTGTTTTGATGAATATTCTTTCAGGTTAGTCCCATTTTTTTTATGTCAGGATCTGATAATGGCATCCTAGAGAAATCTAGGGGAACTATCGTATCGTAGGGACAATTAGTGCGTTTGTTCATTGTTTCATTATCTATTTTAAATCACTACAATTTCATGAAGGTTTATCTTTTTTTTTATTTGTTCACGTAGTGTGGAGGTAATACCTAGATGGCATCACCGAAATAAATATGTTTAAGAATACGACCAATCCTTCAAGATCATTGACGTATTATCAGCCTTAATTAAATCAACCAATCAAAAACACGCATTTTTATTTATCACTTCCCATTTTACTACAATTTACAAAGTGTTTTATTTGTTTATATAAAAAAAGTTTATTTACAATCACAAAACTAAGTGGAAACACAAAATTAGCAAATGTAATTAAAATGCTGCAGGCGGGCAGCCCTATGACATGTTTACGTACCGCGCGGCTGTAGGTATTTATTTCAAAAATACGGCCGAGTTATTATACTGCTTGTAATATCTTTACTGTGCCTGAGTGTTCTAATTTTTAAGAACAGAGTAATAAAGTAGAAAATTCTAAAAGTTCGTTTTAATTAATGAGTCTCTATGTAGTTGTATCCTACTCAGGTATTGTATGCGTTGCCATAAACCACTTGTCTTTTACAGGATATGTATTGAAATATTACTGAATAGAGTAAATTTTTATGAGAAAGATAAAGATGACTATGAAAAATCATTATTAGAAACATTTATCCGACTGCCTAATATTGATTTCAAAGACTTAACTGGAGTCATGGTGGATATTTTAATGGCAGCTATAGATACGGTAATTACATAGTCACTTAACTTTAATTTTATCTTTGCTACTAATTATTATAACCATTAACTGATAATCGACCTGACGTTTCGAAAGTGCTTGTAAACTAAGCCTGAATTGAATTAAAAAAAATGACTTTTGAGTGGACTTACTCGAGTATATTTTACTGCCTTTCTGGTCCAGTGAAGCCTATGTCATCAAGCATCTCAAGCATCACGAGGTCTTGGGTCCAGGGTCTATGAAATACTGACTTTTCTGTCTTCCTAGAAGTTTTTGTGTAAATTATCCACCCGTAGTTGAAAAGTTGCTTCTGTTACACCCCATGTTAAGCCTTTGGTTCCGGTAATTTTTATTAACATCATCATATCAGCCGATCGACGTCCACAGTAGGACGAACGACCTAGACGACCCTGAGCCGCCTGCATCCAGCGAATCCTTGCGACTCGTTTGATGGGGGGTCGACCAACACTGAGTTTTCAAGTGCGTGGTTGCCATTTCAGCACCTTGGGACCCCAACGTCCATCGGCTCTTCGAACTATGTGCCCCGCCCATTGCCACTTCAGCTTCGCGACTCCTTGAACTATGTCGGCGACTTTGGTTCTTCTGCGGATCTCCTCATTTCTAATTCTATCACGCATTTTATTAACATCATAATTATAGTGATTATTAAATAGTCACACATTATTAGCCCACCACCGCAATCCGCATTGTAGGAGCGAGGTGGGTTTAAGCTCCATATCCCCTTCATACGGAGGGAAGCCTGGCCCAAATATGCTGATAATGGTGTCTTAAACCTGGTAGGTATCTTTAATGCTCCTGTTTTAATAGTTTCTTGTATTTCAGACTTCTTACAGTACAAGTTTTGCTCTGTACCATTTAGCACGAAACCAAGATTGTCAAAATAAAGTATTCGATGAAATTTCGGTGCTCTTCCCCACAGAGGAGACTAAATTGAGTGCTGATCTGTTATCTAAGGCTATTTATGTTCGAAGCTGCCTTAAAGAGAGTCTACGCCTTAACCCCGTCGCAATAGGTGTGGGGAGAGTATTACAAAACGACATGGTTTTGAAGGGATATAAGATACCTCAAGGGGTACGTTAAAAATATAAGTATTCAGAGCAGATTGCCTCAAATACTCCTGGCTAAACTATCAGTAATATTAAAATAGTTATTATATTAAAGAGGTAAAGTTTGTGGTATTGCAGGGGGTATTCTCTGGATCTACTGAAGCGATTTTGAAAATTCTTTAAACACTAGAAAGCTACGTTATTTGAGAGTGTCATAGTCTATATTATATACCCATATTCTCACGGGAAGTGGGTGAAACCGCGGGCGTGGGCTAGTGGTTAATTATAGTTTAGCTAGGATTTTTTTAAGGCAGGAGTGCCATGTGGAGTACCTCCTTTAAGTAAAAATATTGATTTTATAGACAAAATGTTGATGATTTTAATAAAATAACAAAAGCAAAATTAATTTTAGACGGTGATTGTGACTCAAAACATGGTGTCATCTCGTTTGCCACAATTCCTTAAGGATCCGCTACGTTTCAAACCAGAGAGGTGGATTCGTGACTCGGAAGACTACGAAAACATTCATCCATTTCTGAGCCTGCCTTTTGGCTTTGGACCTCGTTCATGCATAGCAAGACGGTTGGCTGAACAAAATATGTGCATTACTTTAATACGGGTACCTATTTAACATGATTTGAATTTTATTATGATTTATCGTCGGTCTAGATGTGATACCTCGTAACTTACGTAACAATTTTGGGTAAAAAATTATTTTGATGCAGAAAGCTTCAAACAGCTTTTCCGGTGGTAGCCCGTAAATATCTTGAAGTACGTACATTAAAAACGTTTTTGGTCGCATAAAACGACTTTTAGTGACTAAAAGATGTTTCTTGTCTCTCCTGTAAAGTTCGCCAGTTTGCACGTACGAGCTATCACATCTAGACCGACGTTATATAACTGCCTCTTTAGTCCAGCGGTTAACCTTTGCTTCGGATAACAAGGTCCTGGGTTTAAGTCCTCGGTCTACGAAATATTGAGCTTCTATTTTATCCGGGTGATGGGAAGAAGGTGGAGTTATAGTCGGATGCAAACTTTGTAACGTCCCCGAAATAAGATGTGGGTGACGCTATGAGCAGCCCCCTAACAAAGTGGCACATCGATTCTCTTTCTACGATCGCTAACGCTTCGAAAACTAGAAAAATGTATGGGAATGACAGATCGATCACGTGTCGTAGCGTTACGGTACGATGTCGTGTAGACACCAAAACAGGTGTATATAGGTTAGCCTGCCTCTTAGATTGCATAATCACTTACCAGCAGGTGAGATTGTTTTCAATGGCTAACTTGTAAAAAAAAGCTGTGCCTCGGATAATACGTTAAAAAAAGGACACAAAGACGGTCCCGGTCATTATCATTAACAACTGATAGTGATTGTTACAAAATCAAACATACCCCATACGTATACCCACCAACCCGGATCAGCGAGGTGCTTCTTATCCCCTCTATAAATAACAGCCCATTTTAACGGCCTACTACATGCCCAGGCTTCTCATCTTACAGAGGATATGGAGCTACCATGCTGCTCCAATCCGGAGTGGCGGGCTATCCCCTCTCCTATGTGGACTAAAGTTTGGTCCTGTACACTAAATTTAAAATATGCTGATAATGATGATGATGTAAATGTTAGCTGATCTAATTTTGTTTATATTATGTAATACTTTTATTTCCAAAAAAGAGAGGTATCTATTTTCGGCTATTAGTATGAAGTATGCTTTTTGTTTCAGTTGATTCAAAAATATAAAATAACATGGATGGGAGGCGAATTAGGAGTAAAAACACTTTTGATCAACAAGCCCGATCAGCCGATATCATTGTGTTTTACACCGCGAATCAAGTGATTGTCGCCTACCAATAATTAACTATAGGTAAGAAGTTTGAAGCCTCAATAAGTGTCACGCTTAAATCAAGGGGTCCCCGATATCTGACGTCACCCAGACGTGACGTTTTAACTCACGATCTCGGGGGCGCCCGGACTGATACACTCAGGCCAAAACACCCTTTCCGAACGGCCGTCTAAGCCGAGGTCCGAGTCTCAGAGGAGACGTCCTTAGAGAGTCGTTCCGCCCATCTACTCTGCTTCTGCCTTCGGGCCCCATCAGGCGATGCTTCTGCGCTCGCTCAAACCCTCCGGTGACGCCTCGGAGGTCCCCTAAGGAGCCTACGGCACTTACACAATAAAAAAAAACAAGGTCTTGGATTCAGCCCGTAATTACCTACGTATACGTACGTTACACAGTCGCATGCGTTGTACGAGTCGGTACAAGTACCTAATATGCAACCAATAAACTTAAAAACTATTGGTCTAATTTAAAAAGTTATTCCACCAATAGAGAGCTACATTCTTAGGGAGTAACGTAGGCTATATTTTGTCTCCTTATTCCTAAGGGAACAAGAACAACTCGTGTGAAACAGCGAGTACCTTCTAGTGTAATAATAAAATAAAAAAAACATTCAACAATAATTTTTATTTGTTACATGCCATATTTTAAAAAAAATTGTAATTGTAGTTTATTTACCTACAATAATGTTTGGTAGTACACGTTGTAAAGCAATATTATGAGCACAATATGCTGAGAAGGAGGAGAGCCCAACTATTTCACTACCTATATTTTTAACAACTACTTCTGGTGATGGTCTAATCAATATATTTTGTTGGCTAAACCTTTCAAATGGAATTTTCGTCACTTTCACAGAAGGCAGAAATCGAGTTGTACTGACAAAACCTTGGGAGTACGGCATAACTGTCTCAACACGTTTGTTATATACAACTCCAATCGGTATCTTTGGCAGACGTAGGTTTAAAACCGGGGAAGGTTGGGACAATAGCAAAGGCTTTTTTACTGTTATTTTTTCAATGATTTCCGGCGAAACTGCAATAGTGGGTGGGCACGGAACATTAACTAAGTAACTCTTCTCCATCATACAACTCGGTATTGCAATTGGCTGCGGCACTATAACTGGAACTTCGGGCATTATAACAGTGTCGTGTTGTATTATCACTTCTTTGACTGGTACCGGTACTTTGGGTGGTAAAATGACAACAGGTTCTTCAATTATTACAGGTATCGGCAGTTCTGGCATTACAAGTGGTGGCAAAACAGGCGCTTCCGGAATTATATTTGTTATTATTGTGTTTTGCTGTAGACTCGCCTCTGTTTCATTTTTCATGCAATCTATTAAAACTGTATCTGTCTTTTGTTCATTATATTTTGTATCATCTATTTTCCCTGAGATATATGAAGCTTTAACATCACTTCCTATAACAATTTGTGGATTGTAAAATATGTTGTGACCTTGATGCGAAAATTTTGATGAAACCTCTGACAGTGCGTCTTCACTTTTCATTTGAACCTTCTTGATCCGTTTCTCTATCACTTCTATCTCTGAGCCCTTTATTTGTGATGAACTGGATGATGTATGTAAACCAAACTGTGACTCGGAAGATGTACTGCATTGTGCAAATATTGCAGTTGCCAGTACTGCAAGAATTCGTATTCTCTGAAAATAAATGGTTAAGTATTACGATTATAAAATTAATTAACAACAAAACATCACGATTTTGAATGTTTTTTTTATTCTTTACAAGTTCGCCCTTGACTACAATCTCACATGATGGTAGGTAAATGATGATGCAATCTAAGATGGAAGCGGGCTAACTTGTTAGGGGAGGATAAAAATCCACACTAAACGAACCGAACGCTAAATCGCTTGGCGGTACGTCTTTGTCGGTAGGGTGGTAACAAGCCACGGCCGAAGGCCTTCCACTAGCCAGACCAATTAAGGACTGATTAAGAAAACCTCAATCGGCCCAGCTGGGGATCGAACCCAGGACCTCCGTCTTGTAAATCCACCGCGTATACCACTGCGCCACGGAGGCCGTCAAATCAGTGGATAGCCCACTACAGTTACGAGTGTGTATAAAGAACAGATAAAGTAATATAATTTTGTAAAAACTTACCATCTTGATGCTTTGTAAATTCAATTGAGATTGCAGTCGAATTAGAAAAGTCACTTGTCTTTATAGAAACAATTAGTTAATTAGGCACTTTCGACGTTATAAATTATGAAATCCACCTCCAAACAAACTTGTTATGACACATTTTTGTGATGCAATATAATACATACTTTAGGAACCTAATCATCCGCTCGATACTAATTTTCTTAGTTAATAACTAGTCGTGCCCCGCGGTTACACCCGCGTAGTTTAAAGGAATAAAAAAGTAATTCTAAAGGAATAACATATCTAAGCTTACGTTACTCCTTGTAATATTAGCTATCTGATAGTTGAAATCGCGTAGAAATAGGTTCAGCAGTTTATGAAAATAGACGGAATCGGCCAATATTATACATAATCTATAATTAAGTCCATAATTACCTCGTATCTAACATATACTTGGAAATGGCGTAGCTTGGCTTAATCAGAACGTAAGGCCTTTCATTATTAAAATTGTTCCTAAAAACTACTTCAGCACAAAATGTGTGTAAACTTTCAACCCACAGAGAGTAGAGTTGCTAAGTGCAGGTAAACAAACTATTGAGGCGATTCAACCTGTACTCCAACAGTAACAACAACAACAACAAAGGGGGCACGTAGTAATAACGTTTCATCTTAGACAGGTTATTTCGGGGCACTGCTTCTTCGGAAGATATCTGTGGAAGGTGGCCTACCGAGAACCTACAGAAGTTTGCATACATATAATACAGCATATTCTGGCTGAATGTCCCAGTTGGGTGGAGCAACGCGACACAATCGGCCGAGACCTATCTCTGCGTCATAAAAGCCATGACGGAAAATGAGAAGTCCTGGAAGGCTGTGGTTTGTGAGATTGTGATGTTACAGAAAGAGGCGGCGGAAAGGTTGTGAGAAGTCGACATGGACTCTCATCCAATCTTATCCGCCGTAAGAGAGCAGGCGGCTTATTTAGGGCCGTCATTTGCCTCCTTGACGAGGACCTCCGGTGATAGATACGGGGAATCTGTCATCCACCGGAGATAAGTCCTCGAGTTGTTAACGCTCTCAGTGCGCTTCCCGCTTTCAACAATACCAAAGATGGACCTGATGTTCGTGTGCCGCTGGCTTGGTTGCGGTCGCTTAAGAAAAAAATCCCGTGGCCCAGTCATTAGGTGACGAGTTGGAACACCGTGGGGTTTTAGTCGGTTAAAGTCTAACATAACTGTCTTGCCACCCCGTGACGAGAAGGTATCCATGGGATCCACGTAAAAAAGGGGTTGAGAATGAGACAAAGCAAAGCTTGACCGGGTCCGCTAGTTGAATATAATATAAATTATAGATAGCAGGACCATAAATGATTTGATAGATTATATATAAATTATATAATGATACATATTTTAAAATGACTTTTTAATTAACAGAAGTATATTTTTATCGTAGTATGAGTGGTAGTTGTCTTCATATAAAAGGCAATGTATATCGATCAGTCATCATTGTAACAATAACCCTTCCTTGAGTCGTGCATTTGAAAAAATATAGACAACATGAAGGTAGGTTCTATCTAATGAGTATGTTATTATTCTCATAAGATACAATATAATATTGTAAGATAATAAAGGAGAAAACCCACTGGACCATACAACGTCTGGGTAGGTTTGCCAACATTTTGTCGGAAAAATGTAGTATATTTCAGATTTAGCTATAAATGAATATAGTACGCTTAAAATACTTATAGTATTCTATATTATTCAAAAAATCAATATTTTTATTTTAAAAATATTTATTTACTCTTGTTGCATTTTCAATGAGCCATTTTCCTCTAAAGGTATTAAAAACATCCGCTAGGGGCAGCACTGAGTGGGGGTACAAATGTGTTGAATTTTCTATTGAAATCGCCATCAATGCCAAGGGCATTTTGCAGTTTGCAATTTATGCTGCAATTTCTGGATTTTTTTAGGTTAAAATGTTACATGATCTTTCGTAAATTCAATTATAATTTTATACGTTTTGATAAGTTTGACGTTGTTATTGTTACCATGGAGATTATAAAACAAATCAAACGCTAAACGCTATACTGTGGTAACCGACAAAACAATATTATACAGGAAAAGGAGTTTTGTGGTATTACCTAGTACATATATTTTCTTATGTTATTACGTTGATTAAGAATTTGATAATTTTTCAAGGAATTTTATAACGCTTAGGCTTTTGCAATTTCACTTACAATAAACAATGGCAATTTTTTAATTTTTAGGGAACGGAAACTATGCGTGTGAAACCGCGTGGCGTCTGCTAGTCACCATTACGTTACGATTTAACTCAAAAAGTTTTTAAAAGTATATACTTACATTGCCATTTTACTGTGAGGATATTTAATTTTTTTTTGAATTCTCTATTGACAAAAACGTCAAACGTATATACGTCATATTTACAATTAGAATAAATAAATATTGTGATATAATATAAAAAAGCTATGCTTACAAAACATTGTGTATCTTCTAATTGTACATCTGACAGTCGATACAAGCAAGATGCTGTAAAATTTGTGCCTTTTGTAAAACCAAAAGTTGACATATAAAAGTGTTTAGAATGGATACACTTATCACTTATTAAACTAATTATAAAATTTTACCCTTTGAAAAAATATCACTTACTATAATTTCACGGTCATTATGTTACTCACTCACTATTTGTACCTCCCCTCAGTGCTGTTCCTAGCGGATTTTTTCAACACCTTAGAGGAAAATGGCTCATTAGCAACAAGGGACAAAATGTTCGCCGGTCATTGGGGTGGGCAATGTGCATTCCCTTTTGTAAATTTCATATTGTTACAGGTATATCTTCTAGCCGTACTGTGTTTGATTGGGTTTGCTATGTCCTTCGCAACGGATATACCTGAGGAATTTGAGCGTTATCGAAGGCCGTTTTTTGATGAGGCTACTCGCGCAGAACTGGAACACATGAAGCAAACATTTATATATAAGCTAAAGCAAGAATTAGTATCTAGGCTACAGGAAACTGTGTAGATATATTTCGAAGTAAAATACAGAAATAAATTTTCAATATAATTTTCATTTAATGACCACCAAGTTCTTTTATTTTAATGACAATTTATTTTTTGATGTTCCATTATCTTGTAGAAATTTGGAGTTCTTACCACCTTTGGATCTAATAGATACTTTTACTCGTGCATATCGTTGTCTCTATTATTTGTAAATCGTCAAATAAAATTAATGTCATTCCAAATTAAAACTTTTATTTTTTATTATTACTGCCTCATTTAATTGGTCTACTGTTTAGGCTAAGTGGCTACTAATTATGAGGTTTTGCGTTCGAGTCCTGGGTATGCTATTTCTACCAAGAAATTCGTATTAGGTAACTCCCGCGTGGGAGCTACTTGATGTGTACGGTTTACCAACAAACGAATTAAAAAGGAGGGTAAAAAATTGCTAATCATGTCACACCTAATAATTAACTTGTTACTTAATTAAAAAAATAATTTGATTAATAAGTTTAAAACTTATTAATCAAATTTATTTATTAATTTATTAAGATTTAAGATATAGTTATTTGAATAACATTTTATAAAAAAAACGATATACTAGGTGTCCTGTAATTAGTAGATAAGACGCAAATGGTAGATACATCACTTAATTACCTAATTTGTGAAAAAATCCCTTGGGTGACTAAGTTATATTTTTTTTCGGATTTTTAAAATTTTTCTGCCTTGAATCAGTTTTTTCAATGCTGTAGCTGTAGAACTTGGTCACCCTAGGGATTATTTCAAAATTATTCAAATGAGTTTCAGACAATAAGATGGTGTATCTATCATTGTCGTTTTATCCATTAATTACGGGAAATCCAGTATAAAATGAATAAGTTATCAAATGACATGCGTTTTCTTCCTTCATTTATAGTTTGTTTGTTGGTAAACAGTGCACATTGAGTATGGCTGCAGTATATAAGTGCTAGTTAAGCCAGTCATTATAATTATTCTCAATATCTAATATTGATAGTTGCAGTGCCAATTATCATAATCACTCTAGGCCCACCAACCCGCGTTGGAGCTGCAAGGTGCGTCTAAGTTCCAAATCCGTTTCCGTCCCAGATGTGGGCTATTGAAGTAGGCCAGTAATAATAAATATTACCTATCACTATTGGACTTTTACATTAGAAGTCAGGAGGTCGATTATATAAAATGCTCTATTCATTGAATAGTATATAAAATGCTCTATTCATTGAATAGTATTTTGACCTAAGTATCTGATAAGTAAGAGTAAATATAATAATAAAATATAAAATGCTCTATTCATTGAATAGTATTTTGACCTAAGTATCTGATAAGTAAGAGTAAATATAATAATAAAATATAAAATGCTCTATTCATTGAATAGTATTTTGACCTAAGTATCTGATAAGTAAGAGTAAATATAATAATAAAATATAAAATGCTCTATTCATTGAATAGTATTTTGATTTAAGTAAGAGTAAATTTTTATTTAGTTTTTTTGCTAACAAAGTACAAAGGACTACATTAGTAAAATTAGGCAAGTAGAAAGATGCTGTAATATACATTGAAAAAAAAAACGTTGAAATATGCACACTTTAATTTTTTTTTCTTGTACTGTAAATTCAGCACCAACATTTTACCCAAGCACCAAAAACGCGCGGCTTTCGGCCGCGCACTGTATTATGGACCGGCCTTCGGCCAGGGGTTTGTGATAGGGCTTCCGACCGTGGCTATGGCTGGGCTTTTTACTCAAGCACCAAAAACGCGCACTCTATTGTGGACCGGCCTTCGGCCGCGCACTTTATTATTTAGCCGCGCGCTTAATTGGCCGGGGGTTGGATAGAGCCTCCGACGATAGCTACTGCTGGGCATTTTACCCAAGCACGAAAAACGCGCTCTTTATTGTACACCGGCCTTTGGCCGGGGGGTTGTGGTCTTGTATTTTTTATGTATAAAACATACGAAAATAAAAATAGAAGGGGCGACGAAGTCGAAAATGTACATCGATTTTCACCCGGACGAAGTCTCGGACATCTGCTAGTAATGAATGAATATCACTATTGGACTTTCAAATTAGAAGATAGTCTGAGTTGAGATCTGGTGGGGATATTTGACTCTGTAAAGTTCATTATAAATATTTTGACGGCCTCCGTGGCGCAGTGGCGTGCGCGCTTTATTTACAAAACGGAGGCTCTGGATTCGTTCCCCAGCTGGGATGACTGAGGTTTCTTGATTGGTTCAGGTCTGACTTTGGCTAGTTTGGCTTGTTACCATCCTACCGGCAAAGACGTACGCCAAGCGATTTAGCGTTCCGGTACGATGTAGTATAGAAACAGAAAGCAGTGTGGATGTTTATCCTACTCCTAACATGTTATCCCGTTTCCATCTTAGATTGCATCATCACTTACCATCTGGTGATATCGCAGATAAGGACTAACTTGTCACAGAATAAAAAAAGTAATGCTCGGAGCTCCGCAACCGATCCAATTCGTCCAATCAAAAGCTCGTTATTGTTAGAATTAGAGTATGGAAAAAGGAATTACGACTTACGGCAAAATTACACACACATTTACTAAAATACCAAATAAAAAGCAGTTCACTAGAGTTGCCAAAGCCAACACAGGTTAAAAAACAGGTGGTGGACAGAGCTGGTGCAAAATACACACATGCAAATAATATTAACCAACTAGGACCAATAATATTTAAGCCATCCTCGATTTCTTCGCAGCGTATCAATAGTAGATGGGAGTAGGGGCTAAAAAGACCCATTATATACGAGGTATGTTTAGGGGACGAGCCGTAAGGACCGCTCAATAGATACCGAGTTTATAATGGGTTTAGCCCCGCGTGATACACTATCTATACTTTTCACTACTCCTGATAAAAAACACTGTCATATTACCACTCCACAGCGGGGCTAAACATGCATTTCAGCCTGTAGGGGCTAAAGTAATTTTTCTAAACGAAAAAGGTTTAATTCGTAGATAGTTTAATCATTTTATTTTATTTAGTTTTCATCATGACCTCTATAAAACGAAGGAGGTTCTATTCGTAAATAGAATCTTCATAGGTGGGTACGAGTACTAAGAGCAATAGCGCACTAGCGGCTTGGCCGCAGCGGTCAGGTCGCGGCGGCCATCGAGATAGAAACCTTAGTATGAAATCGCCACAGAGCGCGCGACCTGGTCGCACGCGACCAGCGGCCACACTCAGCCGCAGCGGCTAGCGAGATCGGAACGGAGCGTTTGCGGCCAGTGTTCAGTCGCTATTTTCTGTTCTATTTCCTCAACGTCCATTTTGAAGCGCGCTGTACGTGCAACTGACTATCGTAGCCGTGGTTTTGGCCGCGTTGCAAATCGATCCCTGCGGCCTGGCCGCGCGACCTGGCCGCTGCGGCCAAGCCGCTAGTGCGCTATTGCTCTAAGGCCCTGATTGTTTGATAACAATTTGAAATTGGAACGAAATGCAGCGGATCTTGTCTGTGGAATGAGTAATTTTTTTTACATGATTTTTATTGAGTTTCGAGGTGCGTCTGCAAAAAGAATTTTAACATTGAATACTGTACTGAATTATTTTATTTTCTAGCAATCGTAGTGAAATATTTTTTTATCAAGATCAAGAAGAGTAGGCTAACTAACCACTGAACCTTCCAATGATGTAATTACATCATTTAGTTTAGCAGGGGAGAAATTTCTCCCTTCTTATCCTCCTTCTAATCTCAATATTTTTTATAATTGTTATAATCTTTTTAGCTAAGGTGGCTTGTATGTGGCATGGCCAGTGATTGCCAGTAAACTAAAAATCTATATCTTATCGTGTTCATTGGAGAGGTCCAAGCAATTTTGAAAGATTACCAATGGACGCTTTACACCAAAAAGGAACAAAAATATATTTTATCAATATTGTCATATCATTACTAATTTTAAATTAATTTAATTTAGATTGAAAAATAATAAGAGTTTATCAAGACCATAAATGGGTTGTCAAATCGATCCATATTTTCAAATGGATTTTTAATTAACAGTATTTTTATTGCTTTATTGGATGTAGTAGGAGTACCTATTAGTTGTCATCATATAAAAGGTAATACATGTCGATCAGTGCATCATTCTAACAATAACCCTTGAGTCGCACATTCGAGTAAATATAGACAACATGAAGGTAAGCCTTATCTAATAAGTAAACATGATACATACATTGTAAGAAAATATTCAATTCGTAAACTTTATATTGTTACAGATGTATCTTCTAGCTGTACTGTGTTTGGTTGGGTTTGCTATGTCCTTCCCGACTGCTATGCCTGAACAGGAAGACGTAGAAGATTTCCAAGTTGGCTTACACGAAGAGAATAAAGATGAAAACGAAGCGGTACCTCATAATGTGATCCATTTAGATGATAATACTCTCGCGTTACTGAGGGAATTGAAGAAACAAATTTTAGCTGAATTTAAACAGTCCGTGATTGATGATGAGGGACATGTTATACAACGTGGCATTCCGCTACCGCTACCTCGTCCTATAACTGATTTAGTTAAAAAAGTGCTCCCATGGCCTTTTTCAGCTATTTTTGACTCAACCATACCAGAACCAGAACCAGAACCAAAAGAAGCTGTGTAGGTATCCTGTTTTTATTTTAAAATAAAGACATGAATTTTCAATAAATATTTCATTCAATACAACAAATTTCTTTCATTTCAATATTGATGCCTCAATAGTTTGTAGTCAATGGGGTAAATACCACCTTAGAATCAAATTGGGATACTCCACCGATCACCGACTGAGCACCTCCTTCATACTGATCAGCAGTTAGAACATAATAATATTATGAAGTTATTTTTCGCTTTTTAGTCTAGTGGGTACGTTTTTAGGTTTTGAAGTTAGTTAAATATTTTTTCATATTAAAAAGGGAAAGAATAAAATATGGAACTTAAGCTAACTAATCCTAATAACTATACAAATCATATCCACGTGGAATGGTGGCAAAAATACTAATACTAATACTTTTTCATTAATTGTTTTCTTTTAAGTTTAATGGGTACATTTGTAGGTTTTGAAGACGGTTGTATTTTTTTATTATTTTTTTTTAACTTTTAGTGCAAAATATATAGATACTACGTGTAAAAAATTAAGGAGTTCCCTTAATTGTCCTTAATCTTTAACACCAGACCCCTGATGATATTCACAAACCATTTAGGTGGAAAGTCCTCATCAATACAAATTAATCAAGCCCAAACAAAAGGTAGCTATTGTAAACCGTTAACGAGTTCCCTTAATTGTCCTTGGTCTTTATCAACACACCTCTAATGACAATCACAACCCATCTACGTGGAAAGTTCTCATCAATACAAATTAATGAAACCCAAACACAAGGTAACTGCTGTTAATCGTTGAAGTTCCCTTGTCTATATTTTGTCTTCACCATCAGCTCGATTCTAAACCTTCATGTAATTGTAATGCCTATATTTTTGATAGTTCCTCTCGATTTCTCCAGGATCCCATTATCAGATCCTTGCATGATAATATAACACTAAAAAATAATTTAATTTTTAAGTTATAACTTAAAGTAGTTATTTAGAACAATGAAAGTTAATGTATAAAATACTTATCAATTCAAATAAATATTATTCTCACATCTTGTATTTTTTTCGCTATTGAGGTGAAAAGTTGTATATATCACACGAGAGCAAAGTATTTGTCTCTTGTGCCTTTGAATCCCTCACTACGCTTAGGATTCTAACTTACAATTATAGAATCTTTCGCTTTTTCTGGATTCAAACTCGGCACTCGACGAACAAATACGAACTTTGCTCACTTGTTGAACAAATAACTATTTTACACTTATTGATTACACTAAACTTGCTAATTGCATTAGCAGTTAAAGTATTAATATGCGGGATAAATACACGGAGAAAACAAAATACCAATAATAAATATATATACAATATTAACAAGAATATACTTTATTAAATAATATATAGAAACTACATATTACAATTAGACATATAAATATGATTAGATATTTGAATAAAAGACTTTTAAAAGTTCTCAGTGCATAAGGCTTTTAACTAGGGTATGCACTATTAGTAGAGATTGGAAAATTCCTTGTCCAACTATGTACTCTATGGTCCAACATAGGTTTGTATTGAGTACTTAGGGTAGGCTAAGCAGTGCATTTTTGCATCTATCTATCATCTATGTGTTTGTACAAGCTTTCTAATTTTGGCGCTCAGTATTCGAACCATGAAAAGAAAAAATCTGTTGTAGGGTGAATTTCCCAGCACCACAAATTGCGTGGCATTGTTGAAATCGGTACAAAAACATAGATATAATGTTCTAGCATTTTTTTCAGGTTAGGTGAGATAGGATAGTACATAAAAACAAGTGGTTGGCAAGTTCATCGTTCAGAGCTCAGTTGTCAGTCAAGTCAGAGCCTTATTGCTTATCCCGCCTAGATTCCCGTCTAGTTTCCTGTGACGTCCCGCTCATACCACACTTAACAAATTTACAGTCCGCTTTTAAAGGTATATACCATAATATACCTGGCGTCATGACATACAAAAACACCGATAAAAATGATTCGATTTAGCTACTCTACTGCACAATTTTGTGTTTACATTAAATTATTATGATTATTATAGTTTTTACACTTTGAACACATAACTCAACACACAAAATGAATTTTTTATCAAGATTTTCATATCTTTGTGTCGTGTAGATATAATTTTAACAGTAAGGGCAATTATTATCTATTTTTATCTCTCATTTATTAATTAGTTCTTTTTTTAAAATTTTTAACAATGTCAATATAAATATAAAATACAAAACGCTATTAAAAATTTATAAAAAAAAAATCAACCCTCCCGCTGCGGGACATTTGAGTGCCCAAGCAACCGGTGGTCAGGACTCCAGAGTGAGGAACCTCCTCACAATACGCGCCGTCTCAAGAAGCACTGCCTTTTTTACCGACTTCAAAAAGGAGGAGGTTCTCAATTCGGTCGATTTTTTTTTATGTATGTACATGTACACCGACTACTCAAAGACGTCTAGACCGATTTCAAAATTCTTATTTTGTTTGAAACGGTATAGTCCCCATTTGGTCCCATTGTCATCATGTCAAGATCTGAATATGGAATCCTAGAGAAATACCTGCTGATCAGTATGAAGGCGGTGCTTAGCCGGTGTTGTCTTATTTTAAGCCATTTCTGACTGGATCACATGAAACAACACTGTCTGCAAAATCTAAATCTGTACGATATTCTCACATGGCTTGAATAAATACATCACCGGCTTAGCACCGCCTTCATACTGATCAGCAGGTAGAACATATTATGATGTTATTTTTCGCTTTTTAGTTTAGTGATAACGTTTTTAGGTTTTGAAGTCGGTTGTATTTTTTTTATTAAAATTTTTATTATGTATCCGACTCTTGATCCAACAGTTAAGCGAAAGCTTCTTAAGGTGTTGGTCGAAGCTTTTCGCTATAAGACCATTGACTGAAACAACTATCGGAACAATAATAGTTGACTCAACATTCCACATGGCGGTAATCTCGTGAGCAAGGTCCAAGTATTTTGATACTTTTTATTATTAATGGTATAATAAATTGACACAATTCTTAAATGCCTTTTTAATTAACGTAAGTAGAATTTTACAGTTTTATTGTAGTGCCAGTCTTTATTTTTATATATAAGGCAATATACGTCCATATGTGCACCAGAGTAACAAAATATAGACAACATGAAGGTATGTTCCTATCTGTTAAGATCTAAGAGCTGAACTTATATTATCCAAACACATTTATTTACCTAATTATAATTTTTTCAATTAATAAATAAATTTCATCTAGAGGGGAAATATCTCCAACTTCGGCACTTCGAACCATAGAGATCAAGCAGATAGCCTGCATTTGTTGTTTTAATTTAATATGTGAAATTATAAATAAATGATAATTTGAAAAAATATTATATCTGATTATTAGAAAATAACCATTATAAAATGAATAACTGAACTGGAACAGCATGTACTTGTAGGGTAGGTACTCGTAGTAGTAGTATAGGTTCTATTTTATGTCTATATTCGTACAAAAATGAAAAAATAATCAGTAAAATATTTTTTACGTTGCAAGAACCAGCTCATGACTAAGAGCCCCGTATGGGTTCGAAACTAGTCGGGCATACTCCGACCTTATATCATGTGAGTTTTAGTCGTGTTTCATAATCAATTAAAATGAATAACACTCACGATAGTTTAAATTCTAAAATATTTTTTTTTCATTTCATTTATGTTGTTACAGGTGTATCTTCTAGCCGTACTGTGTTTGGTTGGGTTTGCTACGTCCTTCCCAACTGCTTTGCCTGAGCAGGAAGACGTAGCCGATTTACAACCTGAATTACAGAAAGAAGAAAAGAAAGAAGAGGAGATAGATGAAGTATTACCTTATAGTTTTTTGGTTCTTTTGGCATTGCCAGAGAATCATTTAAGTGAAGCTGATCTCGCGAAACTGATCGAACTGAAGCAAGAACTTGACTCCAAGACTAGTGATGATAGTAATGCTACAGGAAAACAGTTGAACTTTCCGATAACTCTACCTCCTTTTATAACTAACATTAGTAACTCATTAGGAAGTTATATTCCAACATTTCTGTTGCCAAATAATTGGCCAATTATCTCATCTATTTTAAACCGTCCCTCTCGGGCTCTTTTCCACCCACTTCAACAATAACAGCATTAGAAAGTATGGTCATTCGGTATTGTAATGTATACATTCTACACTTCTTGAACACATAACTTGAGATTGTAGACAATGGCCACTTTTGTTCGCCTCAGTTTTGACGTACTGGTGACATATCTATTTAAGTTGTATAAACAGTATCTTTGGGTATGCGGTATATTTTGTCTAAAAAGTAATTTTGAATAAAAGTTTAATTTGGTACAATTAATTTCTTTCATTTTAATATATTTTTTTGGAATTTCATTTATTACCTTGTGTGTGTAAACTAAAGTATAGTCGGATGCAATCTTTATGATGTTTCCGATCATCGTGCGTTAAGCTGCACAATATAAAATTTAAGGTGTCCGCGGTAACGTAGGTGGGCGGCGGCAGGGCAAAACTTCGCGCCTCCCATCCATCCGCCGTCGACCTACGTCTTAACTTTATGTACTCAGACCAATTAGACCAATTACCTTCTATTAGAATTATATCGCACTCAAATTCACCAACAAAATTATATGTCGTTTTATAAGGGGGACTAGGTAAAGTCACACATCGAAAATATTTAAATATTTTCGATAACACCTATAAATATAACCTGTGTCCTTTACACTACACACAACTATATTCATTGTTCACACAACTGTAATTTTATCATAAAAAAAAATCGATTTTATAGACACAGTTTATATGAACACGTTTTTGACAGAGGGATAACCTCTAGCGAGACTGGTCCTATTAAAGGTCATTGGTCAGTGTTTATGTATGACCTGCGACTATCGCAACTCATTTCGGAGACGTCATAAAGATTGCATCCGACTATACATACCGTAAACAGCATAAACGCATTGTTAATTAAATTATTTAACAGTGGAGGCGTATGAGTTACTAACAGACGCCCTTAGTTTCACCCACTAGTTCTCCTTTCCGTGGATAGCCTATATGCCTCCCAAATAACATGACTTTCTATTGCGTTATTCTCTTACAAAAAAATTGTAATGGGAAGTTGGCGGTGTTAATACAGCCCCGTGCCTCGGAGCACATAAAGCCGTCGGTCCTGCGCCTGATCATTCACCGGTCGTGTCGGTCTGCCGTTCCATCGGACTATGAGAGTGAGAGAAAAGAGTGTGCACCTGTATGTGCACACACACTACTGCACTATAATATCTCCCTAATATAAGATTGGCCGTTGTGGCAGTAAAAAAAAAAAAAATCGGTTGCGAGCATTATTATTATTTTTATTATAAAGATTTATGTTAGTAAAGATGACATCGAAACCAGTGTAAGAAAAAACATTTTCACAGACCAACACACCTGTCCAACAAGTATCTGTATTCCTTACTACTACTAGAAAGTAAACCGTCATACAAAAATACATGATCTACAACATAGAATTCGTACTAAAACGTCTTCGTAGTAGGCATATTGTGACTGGCAAAACACAAACAGAAGCCAAACAGAAGGACGGTACGATGACCTCAGTTTGCCAGTTTTTGTCATTGACCAAATGGGGCTCAACCAGTAGCAAATGTGACAACTCTAGAATGTAATCTCAAATCAGGGGCCGGTCTCTGGGAGTCGGTTCGATCCTGTTGTCATGCCCACTTCTAACACAGAATAAGAAATACTTAATTTGCACACAAAAACATATTAAAAATTAATAATTTATACTAAGAATTAGCATGAAAAAGCGGCTTATAAGCATTCTCTACCAGGCAAGAAGACTAATTTTTACGACTAATTGGACACAGTTTTATGACTAGTTGGAGGGGAAAATAAATGATGGTCTATTTTTTAAATTATTAAATGTACAGAAATTTATTGGATAAATAAATTTATTATGACTAGTTTGTAGTCTTTATTTGCCAAAGTTGTCGTACCAGGGTGACAAAGTGGGTACGGGTGGGGGTGGTTTGTTGTGAATAGATTGTGGCGCGCTGAGCGGAGCTGGGTGAGGCTGCTGGTTCACAATTTGCTTGAACTGTTCTGGTTTCTGGACATCGTCCCAACTGAACTTGTGGCTTCCACGGTTAGCAAGAGAGGGTGTCTGGCGAGGGCCGTTATTACGAATAGAATCCGAAACATACGATGCTGATGGAGCAAAGCTAACACCTGCCGGTGGTTTCGGTGGTGCTGCTGGTGGAGCGTAGTAAGGAGGAGGAGTGCTTTGAGGTTTCGGCGGTTGACTCCACTGCGCTGGGTGTGGGGGTGGTGTTCCAACATTAGGTACTTGAGGAGGGAAATTGTTGAAGGAGTTTGGGGTTTGAACATTCTGTTGCGCTGGGGGACTCCATACGGGTGGTGGATTTCTCGGAGGATTGATATGTCTTGAAAAGTCCAATTTAGGTGGAGGTGGCATCGGCGCCACTTGTGGCTGGCTCCACTGTCCTTGTGGCTGATAGTTATTGTTCAGCATTGGATAAACATGCTTCGATCCTCTATCGGCCTTCATCGACAATTTAGACGTAGGTGTCGTTGTTTGTGGTCTGGTTTGGAAGTATCTACCGACATCCTCTTCTCTCATTTCAATTTGTGGGGGCTGGTCGCGTCTTGTTTGCTCAAAATTGAAAGAGAATTTTGAATTAGGGTTGACTTTAAAGTTTGAGTTAATACCATCAAAGTAATCCATGGGCTGCTCATAGTAATTTGTGTTGTCAGCTGCCAGCGCTGACACCGCGAGAAATAAAAAACTCGGCAGTAACCGCATTTTCCTGTAAACAAAATAACATATAACAATTAGATACACTTAGAACTGTGGGAATAATAAATTGGTAGATAAAACTATTGTTATAAAATAACTATAAAGATTTTATTGTTTTATTCATCTAATATTTTTTTATGAAATACCTTTAATGTATCTTGAATTTTATATGGAGCAAGGGTCAAGTCAAGCATCTACACCCACCTTTCTAATTATAAAAAAAATTTAAACAGAAATATAACTGACGATTATTTTTATCAAAATAAAAAAATAATAAACCTAAGATATAGAAATATTATAAAAACATAACTGACAAACCTTACCTTGGAAGTGTAATCTCCATCTGAATAATAGTGGTCTTTGCAACGACTTTTATAAAGGTCTCCTAATTAGTACCTACTTTAAATTAAAACACATCTAGTTTTAGCAAGTTCCAGTAAACGTTGCAATTAATAAATTGCTTAAGCACGATTAATTTATTAATCACCTAATTACAATATGAAAATATTGAACACTTATTGAAATATTGATCGTTCTCCCACGAGTCGTCCCACAAGCGACTCGTGTTCCATAGGAGCGATTCCAAAATTGTACATACATACATACAATTTTGCTATCCTCCCCACAAGACGCGACACGTCGCATATCAATCGTACACTACTGTATGTAACCCAGTCAAATAGGGATTTAACCTTGGAATGGGAGTTAATTCGTTGTAAAGTAGTGTACATCTTCATTTTGGTGTTCTATAAAAACTCTCAAAACTCTCCTAAGTTATAGTGTTAAATGTTAAAATTTATTAGAATAGAACAAGCTATTCAAAGGTCGTAACAAGTGGAAGGGTGTGAGCTCTGTATATCTGTATGGAAATGAGGTGTGGTTATAATATGTATGTATGTTTTTTTTTATTATTTACAAGTTAGCCCTTGACTACAATCTCACCTGATGGTAAGTGATGATGCAGTTTAAGATGGAAGCGGGCTAACTTGTTAGGAGGAGGATGAAAATCCACACCCCTTTCGGTTTCTACACGGCATCGTACCGGAACGCTAAATCGCTTGGCGGTACGTCTTTGTCGGTAGGGTGGTAACTAGCCACGGCCGAAGCCTCCCACCAGCCGTATTATTTATAGTGATTAACGGTTAACCATACTCACTGAAAGTTTACAGCGAGTATGTATGAGCGCTGCAGGCCTTTAGTAAAAATTCGAAACAAAACGTGTAGCAAAATGTTTGCTCTACAATTTTTATAAAAAATGTTAACATCATTGGATTGGATAAACTGTTACAGTTTTATGAGACTTTTGAGACAACTTGGAACACCAAAATAACTTTAATTCAGAGATTGACCTATTTATTTCCTTTTTTGACTGGAATGATCCTGAATGTTTCAATGCAGTTGCGTTTATTTTTTTAATTTAAAAATCTCTATGGGAAAACTAGGAAAAATAGTGAAATGTGTCAATATAAACATTTTAAGCTGTAGCCAAATCACTGTATCTAGATCCAGGTAAATAACATCAGCCTAAAAAATAACTCATAGAGGATGTTAAAAACTTAACTTCATACCATGCCAAAATATAAACTTTGGGAATATTTTTACCTACAATGAGATTTCGATTATAAATGAAAAATACAAAAATAATTTAATAATTTATTTGAAATTGAATATAACAGTTAATTATTTTCTTTCATATAGGTTTTTACATTTTTCTTAAGATGTTAGTAGCTCTAGAGATACTATAATTTATTAACAAAAATGCAGCTTAGAACATTTTTTTTAAAGAAACAGAGGTATATTTTACTTTTACTGATATAAGTGCTTAGTATATTTATATTTTATTTAATAAAATAGCAAAGCTGTGAAGATTATTACTATACTTACTTATTAAAAGTAATTATGAAAACAAATGCGAGTTATAAATAATTCCCATTTTAGAGTTATAGGAACGAGATGTCATTAAAAAGGCTCCAAAAACAACCAATGTATACAAATGACAAATCATTCTCTGTAACCAGTAATCTTTCACCAAGCTTAGTATGCGAATATATTTACATAAGGTAAGCAAGAAGCATAAATAACATTATTATAAAGAAATGTTTAGTACTTGATACTTTTAAATAAATTTATACGCACATTTGTTAATAGAGAAATAATGTATTCTTACTTGACATTCGTTATAAGTAACATGTAGCTTAGTTTCATTGTTTTTATGACTTTCCTAATAAGGATGATTAGATAGGATCATAAGGCGCCTACGCTTTTAAGAAAATGGCTTTGTGACAAACCAATCCAAGTTCATTGCTCCTGAATCAAATTACTATTCATCTTACTTTAATTGATAAATAATGGATACAGATATTTTGTAAGTAGTTATGCCTCGTATACATTTTCCAGAAATACCCTTAAATTTTTCCATCGAATAATTTAAACTCCAATTACACAATCATAAATTGGTTAAGGCTATTAGTCTAATTATTAATTTTGTTACAAATACACAACAATATTATAAATAATACGTGTATTGTGTAAAATACCTATTATTTATAATATTTCTTCAAGCTTCTATGGCATCTGAATATTATTTAGATCAAACCGATTAGTATCTTAATCGATTTATTTATTATTAAAATCATGTCAGACATAATATCATGTTAGTTTTATAAACAAAACAAGTGAAATAAATTATTTTAATAATTACAATAATTATTATATTAGGTCGTGTAATTTAATAGAATAATATAATAATATCTACAAAAATTATAACTATCACTAAATATACTCAGAGGCACAATTATCAGCCCACTTTAATATGACGCGAGTATATCAAAGTAGGCGGATAATTGTGCCTCTGAGTATATATAGTATATATGGCTAAGTTTTCGTTCGAAGATCAATCGTTTTGTCTCTACCAATCGATTTGCAGAATACTTTTAACTAGAAATACTGATAGCACAGGTGGTAACTTCGACACATAAAGATAGAGAATGACTTAGTTTATTGCACAGGCCGCGGGTCGTAAGGCGTTGCGTCGTGGCCAACGTATCGGTTATTTTTTCGAATTTGGAACCCCTGGCCCGGTGCTGTGTTGTAGTAAATCACTCTTCGAATCCCGAATGGATCTATATATCCAAAGCTACCCGTTCGCTCGTTAGCGTCTCTCGTTTCTTCCTCGTGATACTGTTTCGGAAGGTAGTATCGGAAGCCGTTTCGTCTAAACGCAACACCATCGTAACCCGGGAACTGTGGCGTATAGCCGTCACCGACTCGGAGACCTGGCTGGCCTTGCTGTCTTCTTGTCCAGTCATCGGCGTGTCTATAAGAATTCGGATTGTATAAATCATAACGCCCCTGAGGCGTGCTATCGCTGGCGTAGTAGCCGTCTATGCTATTTGTGTTTGTTGAGTCGTAATCGTAGGGATTTGGTCGGGGAGTTGCTTCATCTGCAGTGATAGGTGGGACCGTAGGTCTGGGGTCATAAGTGTGAGAATCGATCGAGTTGGGAGACACTTCCACTCTGGGTGTGGACGTAGAGCTGTATGGTGGAGACGGTGTAATGGCCACTACTGAGGGGTACGGATGTAATGGGTTTGCAGTGGACGATGGTGGAGCTCGAGTCGTGGTAGTGAACAGTGGCGTTCCTCTCGGTGGGTGTGGCGCTGGTGCCGGTGTTATATTATAGCCGGAGTCCGTCGGTGCTGTCTTTGCAATTTTTAGAGATTCCTGAAAGCAACGTGTTTGACATTATTATGTGTATGATGAAAATGACACAGGGTACTTGGAACTAGTACCTAATTGGAACGGCTGAACCGTAATTTTTACTGGAAGATGGAGGAGATAATGGAGCAACATGTAGGCTATTATCGCGAAAAAATTCATGGTTCCCGCGGGATTTGGGAACAATTTAATTTCACGCGTACGAAGTAATAGGCGTCCGCTAATGCAAAATAAAATTGTTCAACGCTTCAGTTTTTAATTTAGTTTAACTGATAAATAATTTATTCCCTACGTGTGATTTTGATAACACATTTATTCGTGGCTTAGAGCTAGGTAGTACCACAGTAGATATATTACAAGCAGTAGTTGGACTTCATACTAAAGGTCGAAACGCGAGCTATACCTACGCAGCTCGTACGTGGGGTGATCGTGGGGTGAAGACCGTTGCGACTGTGCCGCGGTGACGAACGCAGTGTATTGGATTTTTTAATTATGACGACTAGGAAAAAAGTTATTATTTTTATAAAGTTTGATTAATATTTTGTATTCTAATGGCATAATTTAATAAATATATATATAAATAAATGCTTAAATGATAAAATTGTGTAAATAGGTAAATGACGTAAACGTTAATATAATATTATTAAATAATTATTTATTAACTTCTTCATTTAGGTTGTTTTCTTTGATTATTATGTAATACATAGATTTAAATCTTATGACATGTATGTTTTGTATTCCTGTATTTTAAGGTAATAAAGAAGTTACGTAAAGAAGTTGTTTGAATTTAACAACATTATTGTGTTGCTCATACTTTAATGTATTTGAATAAAAAAAGTAAAGAGCCAGCTGATATCAATATACCTATCCAGATTTTTTTATTAAACTACTAGCGAAATCGGTCAATCTCAATTTGTTTTTTGTAGTTCCTTCCCTACATGCCAAGTCAGGGTCAATTTTTTATCGTCTATTCTATAGTGTGGGGGTATCGTTATCGGTATTTTGGTGCATTACATAAGGGGTTAAAGTGCTAACATAATCTACGGAACCCTACACTGCGCGTGGCCCGACACGCACTTGACCGATTTTTTATTATTTGGTCACCTAGTGTGGTGGTAATACCTAGATGGCATCACCAAAATAAATATATGAAGGTCCTTCAAGATCATTGATTAGTATCAGCCTTATTTAAATCTACCAATCAAAAAACAACACGCATTTTATTGATCACTTCCTATTTTACTACAATTTACAAAGTATTTTATTTGTTTATTTAAAAAAAAGTATATTTACAATCACATAACTAAATGGAAACACAAAGTTGGCAAATGTAATTAAAATGCTGGAGGCATGCAGCCCTATCACATGTTTACGGAGCGCGCGGCTGTAGGTATTTATTTCAAAAATATGGCCGAGTTATTATACTGCTTGTAATATATCTACTGTGGTAGTACTTTGTGATTTATTTAACTGGTAAACATGTGCAGTAGAGAGGTAGAAGTTTAAAAAGCTAATAAAACGTACCTACTCTTATAACCATGACCATTAATTCCCGTCTACCCTCCAACTAAGTGAAAAGCCTTTGCATGGCAGTGACACCGCATCATAAGGCGATGAGCGGACTTTACGTCTTCAGCGAAAATGCTCGTAATTATTTTCAGGCACTTGATTTCTTTTATCAATGTAGGAACAACACCTCGTTGGCCAATGGTTAGCGTCTGTGGCTTGGATTTCGAGGTCCTGGGTTCGAATTGTAGATCAGACTAAGAAATATTGAGCTTCTCTTTCTTCCAAGATATTCTATGTAATTTTTTTTTGCTTTGAGTTGGGAAGTCAGTGGTACTACACTCTCGTGGCTTAGAAAACATGGTAAGCTGTTTGTGGCGGTCATTATTATAGGTCTTAACTCTATAATCAGAATTCCTTTTAGAGAGAACATCCTTGTATCCTCTCTATACGAAATTCAAATTGAATATAGCCTATAGTTAAGATACTTACTCCAATAGGTCGGTTTTCGCCAACGTAAACAGTTTTCGATTTATAAATTCTATATCCTTGGTCATCAGCTATGTAGTCTTGTAGCCTCAAATATCCATCGGCGCCCACCCAACCAGTAGTTCCTGGAAAAAGAACAAACGTATTGGTTGGTAGTAATCCTATGATTCACTGTTTTATGATAAGTCTATATCATCTTAGTAAGCTTTGTGGGTGTAGTAGGTAAGGTAAAAATCAGTTTCGATCTCTCAAAACGACTTTTTTTTAAAACAGTAAAGTTATGCTGAGGAAATTAATAAATAAATGTCAAATTAGCTTGGCAAGTTCATTCGTAACACTCCCAATGGTCCGCGCGGGCCGGGGTACGTGTAGCGATGAATTAAAATCCCACGACTACTGATCACTTCCCCCGCGTTCACACCCGAGCAGTTTTTCCTTCCGTCTCCCGCATATCCTGAGAGTGTCATCAACGAACTTGCCAAGCTATAGTTCTTGTCTATATTTTAGTTATTTTATATATGTGGCGAAGAAACCGTCAGAGGTATGTGCAGTATAAACTTGTACTTCATCCATTTCATATTAGAAATAGATATTTCTATTTAAGTTTATTTTACGTTGTAAAATAAAGCGTTCGGCTGCAATTATTCCTTAGGGTAAGCAGTGATGCAGGTTACAGTGGGAATGCGTTTGCCTAGGAATTGGCTATTTACTATTGATATAAAGATGTAGGTGGAAGGGGAAACATTCCGTAACTTCGCTTTGCGAATCAGGAAGTAAGAGCCAAAAGGCGTTATACGAATCCAAGAGACATCAATGTATGCAGATTACTGGGATGCCTGGCAGTGGTAAAAGGATGAAAGAGGAACCTTAATATGACCTTATTATCATAAAATGATTATGTTTCTTTGGCTTAAGTTAATTTTTCTTACCAACAACAGATCCATCTTTTAGACGTCTCTCTTTCCGATACTGTCCATTGTGTGTTTGGTAGAGGAAGTACCGCTCGTCATCTTCGTCGGTCTGTATGTGGAACTGATCCGGGTCCTGCTGGGCGCTGTAGCCGTCTAACGCTGCCAGCGCGCTGCAAGCGCACATCTGATACAAAAGAGACAACTGAGTTAAAAAGAGGTTTAGGAACAGGCTTTATCTACTTGTACATAGGTTTTCTGTGCTTTAACTCTCTCTCGGCTCTGAAATGTAGAGCGAAAAAACTAGCAGTAATTGAAGTGTAATACTATTAAAAAAATTAAAAAAATCGTATCTGTTTAGTATACTGTAGGAATGGAGGTACCTACGAGTATGTAATTACAGTAATTGAACTGTAGAATTATTTAAAAAAAAATAAAAATTTCTATGTGTTTTGGTATCTGAAATTCAGATTTACAAGACGGAGGTCCTGAGTTGTCGTGTAGAAACCGAAAGGAGTGTGAATTTCATCCTACTTCTAAAAAGTAAGCCCGCTTCCATCTTAGATTGCATCATCACTTACCATCAGGTGAGATTGTAGTCAAGGGTTAACTTGTAGAGAATAAAAAACAAAACACACATTTTAACACACAAACAGACACATTTTATTTCCATGTATTGATAAGTATAAGTAAGTTATATAAAATATCACGTATAATGACCTACTTTAAATACTTCAGCGTACATTTAAGTCATGATGTAATTTATGATCTCATTTTCACGAATCTCATGTCCAACCATCGTGGGATTGGTTGGAGTCGTTGTGTCAAGGATAATAAATTCCGGTAGCGTTGATGTAATTAACAAAAACACTAACGACCAATGTAATGTAATGTAAAAACACGCACACTTTTTGTTGTTACGGCTAATATGGTGTTTTTGTGGGTGCATTCTTCCCGCGTTGTGCAGTACCCGTAAAATCGGGCATTAGGTATGTGAAAAAACAATGGCAGAGTCACGAATCAGTGACGCACGGAACCAACGCTATCGAACAATAGCTAAGATGTTAAGTAGGCCTCGAAGGTCACGATGAAGTAACGAAACTGTTTTTAATTTTCAGTACGTATGTACTAACTGATGATCAGTTTGAAGGCGATGCTAAGCCGGTGTTGTGTTAATTTGAGCCGTTTCTGAAAGAACTACATGAAAGAACACTGGCTGAAAAACCCAAATCTTTATGATATCCTTATGGCTTGAATAAATACATTATCGGGCTAGCACCGCCTTCAAACTGATCCTCAGCTAGTACATAATATGATATATACAACTTAGAATGATATTATTTTTTTGCTTCTTAATTAAGTCAGTTTGTTTTATGTTTTGAAGTCGGTTGAATTTTTTTATAATTTTTTTTTATATTAATGTAACAGAAACAGAACTTCCCGCGAACAGTGTTGCAGGTGTTCGTTAGTTTGTCATATATGATTTAGGCTGTGTCAACTTGCAAAGAAGAACTAATTGTATTGCTAGAAATCAGTACGAAAAACTAATGATTAATGTAGATGAATGCGCATACTACACAGCCTTACACACGCCTTGTCTTCTGGAATAATAATAGACGTTGGTGTTCATCAATATACACTGTTGATGGCCCAACCTCGGGAACTGAACGTGGGCTGATAACTAAGGATCTACGCGGAAACAAGTGCACGTCGGATTAGATGACTCTTTACAATCAGACGCGGCATGTTTTGAATACTTTGTATATAATCAACAATCCTATCTTACTAATATTATAAACGCGAAAGCTTGTATGGATGTATGTTTGGATGTTTGGATGTTTGTTACTCTATAACGCCGCTACTACTGAAGCGATTTAGCTAAAATTTGGAATGGAAATAGATTTTACGCTGGATTACTTTTTATCCTGAAAAATTCCATGCTTTCCCGAGATTTGCGAAAACTGATGATTTTGGTGATATGAATGTTTGTTACTCTTTCACTCCTCAAATACTGAATCGAGTTAGCTGAAATTTGGTAATAAGATATATTATAGCCTGGATTAACACTTAGATTACTTTTTATCCCGGAAAAATCCATGGTTTCCATTTGTAAAAAACTAAATACCACGCGGACGAAGTCTCGGGCGTCCGTTAGTAACATATACAATAACGTACTTCTAGAATATAAAATAGTAAATAGGTAATTTGAATCGATGGAGAGCAATAGGTTGAAAGGTATTTTTTTTATAATTGCGCGCATGTCTATTATACTATTTATATAAATGTGCGCATACGTGGTGTGGTCAATTTACACTTATAATCGTATTATGAATAATATCATAATTAATTATTCCACGAGTACCTAAAATCTACATACGATTATGAAATAATTCATAATAGTATGTACTCGTGGAATAGTTAACAGAGAAATGCGGGCCGGAAATTAAATACATTATGTAATTCGGTTACAAGTTATTTGTATGTCGAAACTAATGTATTGGACACGAACTTTGTGTCAGTCAATTAGTACACCTTTTAAGGACCTTGTACCTGTTTGTATTGTGTCATACTTGCCTTAGTTTATCCCACAGTGCTAATTTAAATGAGTCATCGATGGAGTTATAATAATAATTGTACCCGTGTAATGTGGCATAGTAATCTACACTAATACTAATAATTTATAAAGAGGTAAAGTTTGTTGTATTGTAAGGGGTAATCTCATTTTTTCTTTCTTATTCTTTACAAGTTAGCCCTTCACTACAACTTGAAAGTCACGTTATTTGTGAGTGTCATAGGCTATATTTGATCTGTATTACAGAATTTTGCTATAAAATAGGTAGAGTATATCGTAAACCAAAAGTATGTATCCTTTTCACTTTTGGGTACACTTATTTAAACAAAAAAAATCATGATATTCGGACAATACCGAAAAGTTATGCTTGATCAAACATATACAAAAAAATTACCCCTATCAACATAGTACTCCCTCCATTTAATCGTCGGTTAAAAAGTATTAAAGTCGAAGATGTTTGGGAAAACGTTTTCAAGAGAGAAAGACATCAACGCGTCTACGCAACGCCCCCATGTAACAAAAGGTTTCTGGGCATGTAAGATGTAACTAACCACTTACACAATGCTATAAACAATTTGCTAATTATGTGAACTGTAAAGATTTCTCCATTATACCTTGTCCACCAATTTCAGTAGCATTCTAGAAACTGCCAAAAACATCATCAAAACGGGGAGCATTGATACGAGTATATTATATAATATACTAGCGGACGCCCGCGACTTCGTTCGCCTTTAGACCAACTTAATCTGGCCCTATCGCAAAATCTGTTCTTAGCGGACGTCTACTATCTATGATACCTTTCTGCCAAATTTCAACTTTGTACATCAAGCGGTTATCGAGATTTCGTGATAAATGGCCTGTCGCAATTATATATTAAGACTAGCGGACGCCCGCGACTTCGTCCGCGTAAAAATTTATGTAAACTTCTCTACCTCTACCTTACCCTGCTCGTAAACCTACCCAACCCTACCCTACCCTACCCTACCCTACCCCTACCTTACTCCTACCCTACCGCTAACGCTAACCCTTCCCTCCGCCCACCTTACCCTACCCTAACCCTACCCGTAACCTATCCATACCCTATCCTACCCTACCCCTAATCTACCCCTACCCTACCCCTACCTTACTCCTACCCTTACCGCTAACCCTAACCTTTCCCTACCCCTACCTTATCCCTACCCTAACCCTACCCTACCCGTACCCTAACCTACCCTACCCTACACTTTCCCTAAATTACCCCTACCCTACCTCTATCCTACCCCTTCCCTACCTCTATCCTACCCCTACCCTTGGCAAAATTGGTCCAGCCTTTTGTGCGTGGTGCAATGACCAAAAGACTATAATTTCCCAAGCGACTTCTATCCTAATACTATAATGAGGTAAAGTTTGTGTGGTTGTCGGGGGTAATCTCTGGATCTACTGGACCGATTTGGAAAATTCTTTTACCAATAGAAAGCTACATTATTTGCGAGTGTCATAGGCTATGTTTGGACCTCATATTCATACGGGAACGGGAACCACGTAATTGAAACCGCGGGGCGTCATATAGCGGCATTTCTGCGACTTTCAGAAATTTTGTATTATCTCTGTAGGAAAACTTACAGTTTGGAGAATCGCTGGGTTTCACCTTCAGATACTAATTATTATCACATGCTTCATGTCACGTTTTTTCTTGCGCCGGCCGGCTTCTTCGCGAGTTGGTAGATACACTTCTTGCGGTTTGTATATTGTAAGTTTGTAAGATAGGTTTAGGCGATCAGCGGATATGGAGCTCCAAGTGAAAAAAAGGACAATTTGCGGATTAATCTGATAGAGGTTGTTGAACTTGTGTAGGTGACGCGGAAGTGAATCAAAAAAAGTGCGTAGTGATTTTATAGACTAAATGTCAATGTTTCATAGACTTTGTTTTTTTTTTTTTTTTGATGGACTCGTGGTCGAGCTCTTTGATATTAAGAATCTTACAATCTCCAAAACTATATAACTAATTAACATACTGTAAAGGGCAAATCTTATCTCTATAATATCCTTGTGATTATTAAATCATTTATTTTGATAAGGATTTAAGTTTAGTTGTGTAAATAATGACGTAAACCTTAGTTTAAAATTTAAATAATTTATTAAAGTACTAAAGGTACTATATCTGCTAAAATATAAAAGATAGATATATGGTGTCGCAGACTTTTTTGTAGAACTTTTAAAGGTTCAAAAAGCCTCCATACATTTATTTCAGTTATACGCAATGGTTGAGGCAGCGCATGCGAATAAGTAAGTTTTTCGGTCTGACCTGTAAGAGAAAACCCGCGATATCTCAGTAGTTATATATGATAGAAATATAAAATATATATAGCACTCCCCGATAACATAGCATTCTACTGGTGAAAGAAGTTTTAAAATCGGTCCAGTAGTTCCGAAGTTTACCCCATTTCAAAAAATTGTTACAAACTTACAAACTTACAAACTTACAAACTTTACCTCTTTATAATATTAGTATAGATAATATACAAGCGGACGCCCGTGACGTCGTCCGCCCTTAGATCACCTTAACCCAACCCTCTTGCAAAATCCGTCCTTTTTTTATTTTTGCATTTATACATTAAGTAGATACGATAATGTAGTACATATTATAATTATTTTCCAAATACGTCCTCCCCGAGACCAGAAATAAAAACTAGTAGTTACGAAAGACAAAGATTTTGACATATTTTATAATAATAAAAGACATACAAAAAGGAATGCTGTAAAATTAGATGGTATTTGAATTACGCAACGAAATTAGCATAATTGCATTTTAATATAATGTTTAAATACAGGTATACGATAATTAGGTAAACTAATCACATTACGATCTTTAAAAGCGATGCATTCTATTGATTTCATATCAGTTTTTAAATTGTAACTGTTTTGAATACATCATCATTACAAAACAAGATTCTTCCAAAATGAAACTGGTGAGCACTATTTTATTTCATCCGGTCTTTCATTAATTGAATTCCATTATATTATAATTTCGTAATTTTGTATAAAATCAGCCATGGACATGGATTGTTGCAAATAGAGAGAGAAGTAGCAAAATAAACAAATTGTTTTAATTATAATAACTAAAAAAGAGAAAGACAGTGTCAGAGATTACCGTATACATAAAAATTGAGATCCTTTTAGACCTGTGTATTCGGGTAATTTGTGTATCAGGCCCATAATTCATTAAAATTCTTTATACTTTAATTAAAAAAAAATTGAGAACAAAAATCTCAATTAGTGGTAGACTAACAAACATGTAAATACACACACATTTATATATTAAAGTACTACTACGTGAAAACATATACAAAAAAGCATTATATAGAATAATTTCTGATCTTTATATAATCTTTAGCTCAAATTCTTTATAAGTTAGGTACATTTATGCTAAAAAAAAAATTTCATAAAGCATAACAATTGTATTTAAAATATTACTGTTTCTGAGAGTGACATATCTGCCGTGAAGACCCTTGGGCCATGGAGTCGCAGCGCCGAAAAAACTCTCCGAATTATTCCACCGCGGCTAGTTGCCTCGACTAGATAGACTAGATAGATAGTGACAGAAGGGCTGGCACATTTTTTGCGCAAAGGATCAACCTGGCTGTCCAGTATTCTGGCCACCATTCCACGTGGGCATGTTTTGTATAGTTATTAGGTTAAGTTAGCTTAAGTTCCTTATTGTATTCTTTCTCAATGTTATTGCATTAATGTTTCCAGTTTCTGGTAAACCTCTGCCTGATCGCTGTGGCATCTGCTGCCCCTTCTGATAGCAGCGAAAAATTGGCTGGAATTCGTGCTTTACCGGCTCTATTTCACGAGGAAGTCCACGATGATCTCGGACAATACACCTTGAAGTATAAAACAGCGGAAGGGATCTTTGTATCGGAAAGCGGACGTCTGGTGCCATCAGAAGATGGCAGTAGACAAGTCCTCATCACAGAAGGAGAAGTCTCATACGTCGGCGACGACGGAAAGACCTATGTCACGAAGTACAGCGCCGGTGTTGAAGGCACCAAAATGGAAGGAGATCATCTTCCTAAGCCTGTTCACGCTAGCCCTTGAAATAAAGTCGTAATGCATTAAAATCTGTCTAAATCGTACATCTGTTATCTTCTCAGTAGCATTTCATAGATGCAAAATGCACTGCCTAACCTGTGTACTCATTACAATCCTGTGATTTGACAATTTGTGACAATTTTTACAAATAATGCATGCCCTAGTTAAGAACATAGTGCACGCCATTGTACCTACTAAATACTAATCCAGACAAAATATCTTAATATATAAATGCGAAGGGTCACAACACGAAATCTTGAAAACCGCTTTATGTACACGAGTAGATATCTAAAGATGAAATTTGGCAGGGAGGTAGCTAACAGTTGGTAGGTATCCGCTAGGAACGGAAAGCCAGACCTGGACCTATTAAGAAAACCTCAATCGGCCAAGCCGGGAATAAAACCCAGGACCTCCGTCTTGTAAATCCACCGCGCATACCACTGCGTCACGGATGCCGTCAAGATAATATGTAATGATAAAAATATTTTTCGTCTTTACGGTGTCATAGTTATATTTTCCTAACACGTTACACCGTTTTCATCTTAGATTGCATCATCACTTACCACCAGGAGAGATTGTTATCAAGGCCTAACTTGTGTAGAATAATACGTTCAGAACCCTAAAAATAAAAAAAAACATCGGTGATGACATCAACAAAGCACCAATTATTATTTTTTATATTCTATTTAAAAAATCTGAGAATTCTGCGAATAAATTGCTGTTATTTAATTTGCACTTAGTATCCGAGTTAGTGATAACGCAATGAAATTCTCAAACAGAATTTCATTTCAACACTTAGCTTATGTAGGTAAGTAACCATTGTCTTTTTTTGACCATTCACAAAAGTCACGAACTATAACGATGTTGGCAATGTCCCGTGATTCATGGATACAACGCGATAACCGTAAATGGATATGAAACAGACCGGTGACTCCAGCCGATAGCCGGCGTAGGTTTCTATGCAATTTGCGTCACAGCGTTCACATAGGCTGTCTTCCTTTACTACATTCCGGCGATGCACTAGCTATAATACAAATAGTAATGTCCTACATATCTTGCACAAGAAGCACGAGCATCGAGCATCTGATACGAATATTGTGATTTGTATAACATTAACTAGTCTTACATTTTTTAACGATTTTTATTAGCAATCAATTTTACTATGCATTTTTTTAAACTGTGATGGCCGCGTTGCGCAGTGGGTAGTGACCCTGTTTTCTGCACCCATGACCGTGGGTCACACCCACAACTGGAAAATATTTGTGTGACAAGTGTTTTAATATGTAGTAGTATTTAAAAATATGTTTTTTTTTCCTTTTTTTTATTCTATACAAGTTAGCCCTTGATTACTTGGAAGCGGGCTAACTTCTTAGGAGGAGGATGAAAATCCACACCCCTTTTCGGTTTCTACACGACATCGTACCGGAATGCTGAATCGCTTGGCGGTACATCTTTGTCGGTAGGGTGGTAACTAGCCATGGCCGAAGCCTCCTACCAGCAAAATATGCCATAGCACAAGCTTGCTTACTTTGGGGCTAACTAGTGATGTGTGTTTTATGCAAGTAATAGTTTTTTATTAAGAAATATAAAAAAAAATAAACGCCCAAAAATCGATATAATTATTTTTGAAACGAAACGAAGTCGTGGATATTTCTTAGTATGTGTTACGAATGCTTCCGCGTTGGTTTTTTGAGTGTGTTTTTCTCCGTATGTCCCACACGGGCGTAATTATGATGTCCTAATTAAAATTTTGTTCTCATGACTAATTGCTTAGACCATGGTGGGGACATCAAGATATGAGATCACCGGCAGCGGGTAGGCGTGTAATAACTGAGGTAGTTGAAATGTATTTCGAAGTTGGTCTTTACATTACATTACAGGTAGATAAGTCTGCAGTTTCATTGGACCATGTCCTTCGTGTTCGTGGGCGCTGCCCACGTATGTGAGTGGGCTTAAAATGCGCAAATCCGCATTGCACGCACTAATGTACTTAACCTTGTAAGTCATGTTTATCGGGTACAATTTATCAAGCACTATGAAAAGCTTTATGGCAGATAGCTGGAGAGCCGAAGAGAGGATTTTTGGATTTACTCGAACGCGTTAGATAAGCCTAAGGGAGGACTGTCATGTGGTTGAGTACTATCCCCAAGTATGAGCCCTTAATAGGTGAATAAAAAATTGTTTCAAAAATACTAAACCTGCACCTTAGATATGAGTACGATGGATTAGTTAATAATAACTTAAAATGTGCATTTCGAAAATCTGGTAGTTTGAGCGTAATCTAAGGCATCGTTTCCCAACCGTGGTCCGCGGACCCCTGGGAGTCCGCGGTGTCATCTCTGGACCATACATAAATGCTAATATCTCGTAATCGATACGCTTACCTACTTAAAGCGAGCAGATTTCTTTCTAGATGAGAACACATATATTAGAAATGATGCAAACTTGCGTGCATATGTACTTTGTTTACCTCTGCATTCGCACACTACAGGTGAAGCAATTATTCCACTCATGAAATCACTTGTGACAAGTTTGTGGCAGTTAGTACCGACGGTGTTCGGCCTATGACCGGGACACGACTTCAGGCGCGCGTGAAGAAGATTAATCCAGCTACTATCTGGCATCATGATTGCTGCATTTGTGGGGATTTTTTGCTGTTTATTTTATCAAGGGGGTCCGTGAAAATTGTGCTTGATTTCCTAGGGGTCCGTGGCTGAAAAAGGTTGGGAAACACTGATCGAAGGAAATGGAAACGGTAAAAAGTTGCAAAATAAAACCTTTATATTTCTGTTGTTTTCGACCCACGAGTGCCGTTAATTATTATTATTATTTAGAAGGAAATAATCTCAAAGGAACAAAAAAAATTTATGATAATAATAAAAATAGTGTAGTAGTTAATTGTATTTTTTTTTTATCATGGGCTCTTCTACCAAGAACTTTATACAATAAAAGTAAATGACTAAAATGTGACTTGCGAATTATTCCTTTGGCTCAGATATATCATTGTTTTATACGTGATAAAGTATAGGCAAGTGCCTACGTATGTAATACTAGCGGACGACCGCGATTTCGTCCGCGTGGAAAGCAATGTAACCTTTCAACCTCTATTTTACCCCCTTCTTATTTTATTTTCGCAATAAATAGTATTCTTTAACCTTTTCCGTATTATGTTCTCAAACTGTGCCAAGGTTAACAAAACAAAAACACACACAACAAAAACACGGACAGACAGACAAAAAATCGAAAAAAAATATTTTTGGCTTCAGTATCAATTGTATAATGCCCTGCAACAAAAATTATCGAAATATCTTTAATGTACAGAATTTGACCTGTTACAATTTTATTATAAGTATAGACAGATAGATAGATATAGATTAGACGACAACCAGCGGTTTCGCCCGCGTAATTCCCGTGGGCGTAAAATATAGCCTAATGCACTCGCATTTAATATTAGCCGATGGCCAGCGGTTTCGCCCGCGTAATTCCCGTTCCCGTGGGCGTAAAATATAGCCTAAATATACTCCCAAAAACGTTGCTTTTAAAATCGGTTCAGTAGATCCAGAGATTACTCCCGACAATTTTACAAACTTTACCTCTTTATACTTTTAGTATAGACACAGAAAACATATGGTATAGATGTAGAATGAAGACCTTTAGAAGATACATATTTGAAGTTAATGTGAACATGCCTATCTCCATTTCAAACAAATATCTTTTACTATTCTGTATTGAAGAACTCTCTCCAATAAACTTGCAATGACCTAAGATAACCTTTAACCGGAACCTTCAGTGCACGATTAGTAAAGATAGAAAATATCATTATATTGAGACGGAAGTAAAGACGAGTTTATATCAAAAGGTTCTATAAACGTTTCACATTTGTATGCAAGATCGTACAAATGCACTGTTACCGCTACATTCCTTGTCCTCTGAATTAATGACGTAATTACGTATGTGAAAAACTGTTCTTGGTTTACTATGAGTAGGTACTTACATCTTGTTCGAACTAAATGTTTGCCCTATTTATCTACTAAGTATCAGACGCCTCGCAGTTTCAAATGCGTAGTTCCCGTTCCCGTGGGAATACTGGAATAAAACATAAGCAGCCTATGACACTCGTAAATAACGTGGCTTTCTATTAGTAGCAGAATTTTTAAAATCGGTTTATTAGATCAACAGATATAGGATATAGACCTTTTTATAATATTAATACAGAAAAACTAAAAAAGGAAAACTGTTGAATACATTTTATTAATTACTAGCCCTGTCGTATGGTTGATATCCCATTCCATTCCCATGGAAATATCGGAATATTTTTTTTTATTCTTTACAAGTTAGCCCTTGAATACAATCTCACCTGATGGTAAGTGATGATGCAATCTAAGATGGAAGCGGGCTAACTTGTTAGGAGGAGGATGAAAATCCACACTCCTTTCGGTTTCTACATGGCATCGAACCGGAACGCTAAATCGCTTGGCGGTACTTCTATGCCGGTAGGGTGGTAACTAGTAGCGACGGCCAAAACCTCCCACCAGCAAGACCTGGACCAATTTAGAAAATCTCAATCGGCCCAGCCGGGAATCGAACCCAGAACCGTCTTCTAAATCCACCGCGCATACCACTACGCCACAGAGGCCGTCAAAAAATAGCTCAATAAACTATTCTAATCTTTATATTCGTATATGTCTCGAATATCTACTTAAATTTATTTAAATATATTAATGTACGTTACACATTCAGGGACAGATAGGAATAGATATCCTAATGAACATTCTGGAAATTATCGTATGTTTTTATACCCGATGAAGTGCTGTGAGATGCCTTAGAAGTAAGCCAATAATTATCAAAGAAAATACTATTAACACCACAAGTGTGAAACAGCCATGGCTGTAAAGCAGCGTTTTCTAATGAGACACGAATAGGATCTTAAAAAAACATTAACTGCAGCTCGTTCAGATATTATGATTAATACATATTATACAATTAATGTGTAATTAATTGTATAATATGTTTCACTACTTCCAAAAAAAGTGTATTAAGAAATCATTTCTATAGCTCGTGCGAATTAACTTGATACCTGGCTCAAAACTCGACTCTCCTTCCGCTTTCCAGGGCGCTGACTAACATTAACATCACAGTTAACACCAATGCACGGCAAGAACCGAAACCAGTTTCGATCGAAACCGATACCGAAGCAGAACATGATCTGATCATGTGGTATTCGTACGAAAAGAACCAAGCTTTGAGTTAAATTAAAAATTAAAAAAAAAACACTTTTAATTTGTTTGTGCAAATCACTCTGGAACAAATCAACCGATTTGCTTGCGTTTGGTAGCGTGTTTATTAAAATATACTATAAACTAATATTAATAATAATTAGTATACTATAATAGTAACTACAGCGAAATCCGTTTTTCACCGAACCTTAGCCGAAACCTAAAGTTCAGTCAGACACTTATATATCAAAACTTTTTCGCACTGTACCATAAAATAGTATACCAGTAGTATAGTACCATAAAAAAATGTTATTCTAGACGCGTGTCAAGTTAATTCGCACGAATTGTACGAGTGAGTTGCTCCAGTTAACAAGTTTTCCGGAAACAACGAAAGTGATGCGCGAACAGCACAAAGGCGAAGGTTCTCACGCGATGAAAGCATCTGACGTAAGTAACGAGTAGTCGAGCGCAGCGCTGCCAACATTAAAGATTATGCGTAACCCAAATGAAAACGTACGTGATTTTCCTTAAAGGTATTGTTGTTGAATTACGTAAACATTTGATTATTTTTTTTCATAATTTGCAAGTCACTTGGAATGTGTTCTTAACTAAACGATAGGGTTATTTTATCCTTATATTTTTTTTATTATTACATAATATATAAAAGGAAAACATTTAAAACAAATGAATTAATTTTTTCAACTAATAAAAATAAAATGCAATTTTCATTATAAATTAAATAAATTGTTTATTCCAAATACCTAATAGGTACTATTCATAAATATCCCTACTATGAATATTACTGGAAAGATTTAAATCTTGGTAGGTAGAATAATCACCCATTTGAGGGTAGTTATGAAAAAGTTTCCCTATCGCTCACGGACGCGAGCGACCGGCCGCCATTACTGAGTCCCACAGTACGATGCATGATGTATTCCAATTGTATTTCGGCAAAAACTCCGGAAACCACGCGGTACTACGTGCAATTGGGCACTTTTCAGACTTTTCGTATTATTTTGATTTAATCGTGGTGTGCACTCATAAAAATAGCTTGTTACTATCGAAGCCCAACCCAATGCAGTCGTTGTGAAGCCATTGTCAATGTGTCTGGCGAGGAAGCTGTTTTCCTGGTAGCTGGCGAGTCTGCAGCACCGAAAGGTGGGTGTTTTGACTTTTGCTGACTATTGCATACGTTTCGGTGGTTTCATCTGTTCTGTATAAGCAGAGGAGGCTATCGATTTTCCTACCCATACAAAAGTCATAAAGTTAATATGTGCGTATTCTACATAATAATTTATTACATTTTAATATTATTTAATTTTTAATTATATCCTACTAGTAGACGACCCGATTCTTCACCCGCGTAGTTCGTTTCTGTCAATTTAGGAAATAAATATAGCATTTGACACTCACAAACATCGTGTCTTTCCATTGGTAAGAGTTTTAAAAATTGGATCAGTAGACCCCGAGGTAACCCTCTACAACCTCACAAAAGTTACCTCTTTATAAAATTATCTACACTATCTATACTATAATATTACAAAGAGGAATGATCTGATTGTTTGGTGGTATGTTTTGAATAGGCTCTGTAACTACTGAACCGTATTGAAAAATTATTTTACTGTTGGGAAGCTACACTATCTCCGAGTGATATGGGCTATATTTTATCCCCTTATTCCTACGGGAACGGGAACCACGCGGGTGAAACCGCGCAGCGTCTGTTAATTATAAATATATTACTTATTTTCCTGTTTCTAAATTTGTAGTTTTACAATGCGAGTCCAAGGATTTTAGTTTAGGTATCTCTGTAATTGGAATTTGTTAGGTCACCGTTTAACGATATGTCGGTTAAAATGAATTTAGATGTCAGAAGTCAAGCTGAATTTTGAAATAAATAGTTTTTATCGCGCAGGTGCACAGGTTTGTTCCCAATTGCTAATTTATTACTACGTATAATCTATAAGTGCATTTAATGAATTTTAACAAGAATCCACTGATATGGACTTTAGATAGACATTTGAACGGTTACGAAGGAATATTTGAGCGGATAACATTTAGCGATTTTAATGATATTGTGGTTGAGATATAGCTCACGTTAACGGTCACATGAGAAAATGAAGAAAATGTGCGTGTTGTTTTAAAACATGTTAGTCACATGTCCGATCGGAAGTCCAAAACAAAACTTGATGTACTCAGTACCCACCCACCATTACACAATTTTTTGCACAACCTGCTCTTTGTTGTCATACTAAATGCACTTTCTATTTGGAGCTTGAGTAAACAGAACAATTATTGAGTTTGTTGTTACATTTCATTTAGGTACCTACTAGTTTTTATATCTTTAATTACTTGTAATCCATTTACGATTTTTTATTTTAAAATACCGAATTTCTTTTTCCTTCATTCAACGTATCATAAGTATGAGTAAATGGCTGATTGCGGGATAATTGATATTGATTAATTATGTAATCGACGTTAGCACAATGATGTTCATCCATTGTTAGCACAATAAAGCTTGTTGAAGGATTTTCAAATATGCAAACTAAGCTTGGGGCAATTACATAACTCTACGTACGTTATTAAAAAAATATTTGGCACGCAAGATGAACTAATTGAAAAATGGAATAGGCTGGTACGATGGTCAATAATTAATTTATTTATTTATTAGCTCATGAACACGGAAGTTAGAGATAAGCTATTGTTTGTTTCTAATTAGTAAGGACTTGTTTGCATTCCATTACAGCATTGGTGATGATATTGTCGCACCTACATGGCAGTGTGATAATTATACATGTACCTAATACTAATAGATTAGTAGATTTACGCATTTATAACAGACATTTTGGAGACTCAGAGAAGGAATAAAAAGGACTAGAACCGAGGTAGAATTTAGTTTAAAGTTGAACCCAATTAGTGATTTAGAATATGTAGGTTTCCCACATAACTAAATTTTTGATTTGATTTGATTAAAATGCCAGTAATTAATTTAAGTTGTGTACTCCGTGTGTACATATTTCATCGTATACAAATGTATCTTACAAATATGGTCAAGTGCATTCCATTTACGCCTGAAATGTTTGTGGAGGAGGACGAGTCTACGAATAAGATTTACTTTTATGGAAAAACGCTGGTAAATTTCCTGCCACCTGTACTAGGTTCCTTACTCGCTTCTAAAGACGTATGAATTAGCAATTAAAACGTTCGAGGAATGTGAAATCTTACATCCCGTGATGTTTTGCGGAAATGTATCTACCACGACATGAAGGATACTGGTTAGACGCTTTCACCCACGAACCACGGAGTTTGACGTTATTAACTCTAATCTAATTGGAGTCATAGTAAGCCTTGTCGTCAGTTTACGTAAACTTCGTGACCCGCTTAGATTGGTATAGATTTGGGTGTAGGCAAAATTAAGCTGTAGGTTGCTGCATAAATAAAGTGCCCAAGTAGATACTATTTAATGAGTTTTGTATCCACGACTGCCATACGAGTAAATGGTAGTTATATAAGAGTAGGATATATTTTTGTTACCAAGATAAAGTACTAACTTTTTTATCGGGTTATCATCATAGACAACCTACATATTTATCTTAAGCCAACATAATTATTTTTATGTCAACGAAAATTTCATATTTTAACCCCTAACGTCTATCTTCTCACTATAATCCTTACATATTTTTCCTCATGACGCAAACATTAAATAATGTCAATGACCATTTGTTGGAAAGCTCATTCATACTATATCGTTAAGTTTCACATTTAGCAAATATACGAGTGAACCTATTGCTTAGTTTCGTAATATAGAATTTGCAATCGCAAGATTTATTAGAAATGCTCCGTTGTATTACTATATTGAGATTACTATTCGGACATTAAAAGTTTTCACAATATGTCTCTGTGCTCCAATTTTCAATTACGTATTGAGCAACATCGATCACAACCAAGATTACTACAGAAATAACTATAATTCATTTGCTTCATCGTCATCGCTATCGTCAACCAAGATGGATACCAAGCGAGGTATTGTACTCCTTTTAGGTTTTAACGACCTATCTATATACGTCAAAACCTAAACTGTGCGATTGGGTTTGCCTTGCTTTAAAGTGGTAGTAGAGCTTTGTGACAGAGTTTCCTTGTATATTTCTGTCGCTAGGCAACATTGTGGTTTTAAAGAGCATAGTTGTTGTCAGTGGCGTAGCTAGGTAACCAAGGGCCCTGGTGTAGATGAATAAAATGGGCCCGCTCTACTATCTAACCTTGTTAGGTTTTATCAAATAAAAATATTTATAAGCTCTTTTTCGTTATCGAAAGTTCAGTTCGATCGCTATTTCCTGGTAAGAATTTGAAGGCCCTCTGAGCTTGAGGGCCCAGGGGCATTACAGCCTAGCCTCTGGGTAGCTCTACGTCATTAGTTGTCGGTGTAATTGCAAAGAACATGAGCATAGATAGCAATTTGTTGGACGTGTTTCTCGCGTGTCCTGCGAAGTGTTGATCTGTATATATAGATGGTTTTCACTCACCATCAGGTGCACCAGCTATTTGATGTGAGAATTATGACCTACTACAAAATAATCGATAGGTATAACATTTGATTTAATTAATTCCATTTTGGATTAATGTAGGTTTTCTTAAATAGCCTACGAGATTTTCTGTTATAATTAGTTAGTGTTAGAGTTTTTATTTGCACTTTGTTGGTCGACCCCTTAAGGTGGACTGACGACATCAAGCGAGTCGCAAGGATTGCGATGCGGGCGGCTCAGGATCGTGGTGTCTGGAAGTTCCTACAAAAGTTCCCTGCAGTGAACGTCCATCGCTTGATATGATAAAGATGATAGCTTTCTAGACTAATGGACTGTCCACCATAAAAACCTTTTTTTTTAAATCCGAACTAGCACTTTCTAATATAATTTACACATTCAAAGAAACAAACAAACAAACTCAGGCTTTATAATAATATATTATGAAACTGCCGCTTACTTGGTGTGTTATAAACGTGGCTATAAAGTTTTAAGTAGCCTAATGTTAAATGTATGAAGTATGTTTTATTTATATGAGGCAGTAATATAATTACTGCGGCTATAAAATATGTTGTGCATTAGAATGAATAAATGTGAGGTACGCAATATGTGAACCATTTACGCTTAGTGACTTTGTAACATGACAATTCATAACAAAAAATATGAAGTTACTTACCTGTTATTCAAAGTTATAGGTTTCTAATGTTTTTATCAATAATTAGACTTCACAGATCAAACTTATTTGTTGAGTTGACATTTTTGGTTTTTACTCTAATTCAAATGATTTTTTTTCTTATCTCGTTCAAGTTCAAGTCCTAATAAAATAAGGTTATTGCCTTTTCCTAATGCTATTAAATAACAAAGGAATAAGTGTGTTTGGATTATTCAAATTATTATTTATGTATGTTAAGTTTAATTATTATTTTATTATTTCTTGTAAGTCTTTTCCTGTTTTAAGATTTATACGGATGCTGCAGGATATCTTATAGCGTTGTGTTTTAAAAACGTTGTCGTGTGAACATGTACTTGGGAATGCATTTGTTGTATTTGAACGCTTTTCAACGTCCATTAAAAACTCTCGTGCGAATAAGGGCTATTTTTATATTCACTTAAACCAATGTAGGGCTAAGCCCATTTTTTAACATCTTTTTAACTGGGATACCCATCGTGAATTTAAACTTATATGTATATTAATATTAGTACTCGTAAATATGATAATTAAGTTTCAAACACAAAACATTTAAATAAACTATTTTAAGTACACTTTTAGGAATTATTTTAACAAAAGGACAATATTTACTCTGACCTAGGTACAAGTAAAGCCTTGAATTGCTCACTCGTGTGAATATTTTAAAGTGAGACTATTATTTGACTGATACAGTATAACCTCACGTCTCTTTATATCGATATCATTGTCTGAAGTTAGCAACAACGTAACACAAATTTCATGAGAATTTTTTGTCGTCAACATTTAATTACGCTATCTCTGACTATTTAACAGAATCTGCATAAATATTTATCTCAGAAAGACCTTGGCTTAAACAAAAAAAAAGAAAATGTATTATTAAATGTTGAAAAAGCCATTTTGATTTTGATTATACCTAATAAATGCGAGATGTATTACATACGATTTAGAAAGATTAGAAAAAAAAACGATTATTTTAAAATTTAAAAGATTATATTTTTAAAGTTGTGTTGTACTACACTTAACACCTTAACACTATTGTAGTTAGCCTGATACTTCAACCATGGCAAGTCAAAACCAAAAGTTGGCTAGTTACCACCCTACCGGCAAAGACCTACCGCCAAGCTATTTAGCGTTCCGGTACAATGTCGTGTAGAAAGGGTGTGGATTTTCATCCTACTCCTAACAAGTTCTGCCCGCTTCCATTTCAGATTGCATCATCACTTACCATCAGGTGAGATTGTAGTCAAGGGATAACTTGTAAAGAATGAAAAAAAGTAGTTAAGCAGAACTCCACTGTCATGTTTGGCACCACTTTGAAAAAGGTTCCAGCTCAGCATTGTACTGCATATGGCAAGCAAATATCGGACATACAACGCTGATTTTCAGTTGATACTTTTAACCAGGTGACACCACAAATTATGTACCATTAATAAGATAGGGGGGAAACATTTTTGATAATAGTTAAATATTGTTTTATGTAAAGCTACACCAACATGTTTGTATGTGACGGGATGTGTAGTAATTAGGTATGTGTAATCATCTAGATAAAACCAACATCTGGCGGGGTTATTAAATTACCCGTAGTTTCATCAAATAACATGGCACAAAGTAGGAGTATGAACGTGCGTCATATATATACCTCGTTCGTCCAGTGGATAGGCGGCTTAGAATCACGAGGACTTACATTCGAATCTTGCGTCCCTTGGTGAATCTACGAAATACCTAACTTTTTGTTTCTTCTTGGAAATTATCAATAAAATTCTCAGCAGAGCTGGGTGTGTAGGGACAACCCATTTGATCCGCTTTAGTAGGTAGGTTGGTTTTCGTATCTGAACCATTTTTTAACTATGTATTAAATAAGTAAAGAATCAACCTTTGTGGCTTAAATTTCAATAGAGTTACAACATCATTGTGCGAGTAATTTATCAAAGTATATAAGAACTTATAGTATCTATGTAGGTACTAACTTATATTGATGTTGTGGGCGCATCTAAATTGCAGTTGTATTGTATCAGCTTATTAAACGTGGGTAATTTTGGCAAAGACCTCGTATTATTAATAACCTATTGTGTGAACGGTGGTTGAGATTTAACTAATACATTGTTTAACCAAGGTTAACCACAATAATATGTTTTAAATCATCATTATCAGTTTATTTGAATGGGCCACTACAAAACCAGGCTTCCTTTCGTGAAGAAGAGAAGATTTGGAGCTTAGGCCAACCACACTGCTTCAATGTGGGTTGGTGGGCTTAGGGTGTTTTAAATGTGTATCATTATCATGACGTTAATGATAATGACTGGGAACGACAGTCTTTCCAGTTCTTTGGTCTGGGATACTGATATTTCTTGGTAGAAAGAAAAGCACAATATTACATATTTCATAAAGCGACATAGGACTCGAACCTAGGACCTCATAATACGATGCTGCAAAGGCTAACCCAGAGGCTAAATATGCAGTTAGGTGTACCTATTTTAAACATTTTAATCAAATTGAATGCTTAATTATATCTATTTTGAGTATCGTCCTTATAACTCTCTCCTTTAATACTAACTTACTCTACTTGGGTTTTTTGACCAAAATATCACGACCTAAATACCCAGTTACAACTACGTTGGTTTTATTGCGCGGATGTAGATCGGTTATATAATAAAATTATAAGTACATGCACCTATTAAGAACCAGTTCCTAATAAGATCATACTTCAATTGCGGCTTTACATAATGCATTTTACAATACTTGTTAGTGCAGTATAAACAAAAATTTGCATTTCCTCTGTAAACAGTGCAGTATTACATCTTAATAGGTAATTCCGATGACAGCATGGCTCTTATAAAGAATTGGAGCATTACAAATGAAGCACGTTTGCGTTAGGAAATCTATCTTCAATTTGTGTAAGATGTTACGGTGACCTACAAAAAATGTGCGCTGGTAAGAGGAAGTGATGGTGGAAGTTCCTGTTATTCTAAGAATTCAACTTGATCATGTATCATGTAAGAAACGATGATCATGTATTTTTTTATCCAAAATATTCAAGGCGGGTTTTATATTATTATTATCGTTACAATATTTTATTTTCTTTTTAATGTGCTATTTATAAATACATAACTAAGATCAGATTATTCTGATATTATATGTATAGAAAACAAACATCGAATTTGTCTAAAGGATGTAAACAGAAAACCGCTCGCTACTTCATTTCTAACATCAAGAAATATACTTTCATAAAAAAAATCGAAATAAAAAATATGTTTACATAACAAAATGAAACTAATGTCCTGCATGTAATGCAGCTGCATTAATTTAGTGACTTAACCTGTAATAGGGTTAATAACTACGTTAAGTAATATAGTAATAATATTACTATAATTGACAACTTTATGAGACAAATTACTAAATGAATAATTTAACAAAAAATAAATGTCAACGACTTACAGATCTTGGCACTGGCCTTGACTTACCTAATACCTTTTTTATATAACTATAAATAATAGATTGTATTATATAAATAAATTTGGCAGATTATAGCACATTTTATTTATATAATGCAGAAGCTCATGCCTAACTAATATCCTAAATTGACATACATTGGAGGTATGTTTAGGTAGGCGTCTAACATAGAGGTCAAGATAGATTTCGGAACCGACATGCGATATAGCGTCACACTGATTTTGTAATAATATAATCCGATTTCCAAAGATGTAAGATAGAAGTCTTAAAAAATAAGATTTCTGTAATGCTTGACAGGTTTTGTGCAACATAATTATATTACATACTATTTATTATATACATTTAGTTTTTATTTATTTTGACGACCTCTATTTTCGCAGTTGGCAATGAATTGGTTTACCAAGAGGTCAATTTAGATTTAAATGACTCAAGTCTGGTGGTGGCTTCAGTCGTTGCCAGGTTTGTTTATGTTATACCAAATGATTTATTGCAACCAGTAGATAATGTACAGTATGGTAATGTATTACACAAAAAATAATTATCCTTGTATATACTCGTAATATGTTTTCTGTGCCGTAAGTCATATCAATATTTTTTTAAGAATATAATTTAAACTTGAACTAATATTTCATTTTACAGTTATAACTTTAGTGTAATTTTTTTCTCTAATTGCAATTCAAAACGCACGCTACCTATTGGGCAAAGACCTCTAGTAGAAATTTCAAAAACATCTCAACGAAAAGAATTCGAACAACATGGCCCTTCTTTCCTGTATATTACTAATTCACATTACATAAATCTGCTTTCGAAAGCAGGTCATATTTGATATACCATACTAACCAACTATAGATTCAGGTTTCTCGTAAAATTAGTAGGTGTATCCTAATGGTCAGCCATGAGAACGGCGGCTTGAGGCGCCAGCTTACGTCTTAAGATTGGGCGTAGGGTTAGGGCTTAAGAACTTTTAGATCTTTGTTTTAAGCTTAGTTATTGAAACTTAAAATAAAATAAGTTTAATATAGATTAAGTGTAATCCGATTAAGTTTTCATTAAAAAACTAAAAACCAAAGATAGGTAGGTACTATCTATACTTTTAATATTATAAAGCTGAAGAGTTTGTTTGTTTGTAAACGCTAATCTCAGGAACTACTGGTCCGATTTGAAAAATTATTTCTGTGTTGGATAGGCAATTTGTCGAGGAAGGCTATAGGCTATAATACCCCCGTATTTCTACGGAAACGGGAACCACGCGGGTTATACCGCGCGACGTCAGCTAGTAACTCAATATAATTTTACCTTGTATGCATACATACAAATAATAATAAAATCATATTATCCCCATTTTAGAATCTTCGTAGGGTCAGTCAGGTAAATAGTTTGAGAGTGAATTGCATGTTTAGGACAACCTACCTGGAAAAGGTTGGATGTCTCAAACAATATTATGTCATACATCAATTTCGTTGTTTACTAAGCGATTAAATGAAATTAAGCCAATTGGGTAACTTTCTTTGCCGCAGTTTCGACACGGTAGTGCCATATCTACTTATAGTATAAAATCATTTTTTTTAAATAATATTTGCCATATTTTTTATAATATGACCAATATTCCCGTTCCAACTAGTCGGGAAAGACCAACGGTGCGGGGATCGAACCACCACCCCTCGGTGATGAGTCCGACCGCTCTTACCGTTGAGCTATTGAGGCATTGTTTGTATGACTTACTTATGGTATTTAAAACAGTTGCTAGCCCTGCGTGAAACGGTCGTGCGTTACGCAATTCGCGGGCTAGTGGCACGATCAGTTGCTCTACATTCGTTTTGTCTCGCTGCAGCCCGCAGCGCTGCAACTGGCCGCTTTACTGGTTTTATTATCCCATAACAAGTCTTGAATATTTCATATTCAAGTTTTGTACGAATTCCACTAGGTTTTATTGCCCTGTATTCCAAATTCAAATATTTTGTTATGTTGGAAGGTGACTTGAGTTGAAAATTTAACTGTTCAAATGTTTCAAGCTATCAGACCACCCGCGGTTACACCCATACGGTGAAATATAGAACATGTTATTCGCTGATAACTTACCGTTTAAGGAATGAATTTTTACACTAATTTCGGAACCTATACGTATCAAACAAACAAACGAAAAATCAAATAACACGGCTTCATAGTATATGTTTTATATTCTTATTTATCTTGGAATTATATCTGTGCTCCGAGATTTCAACCAACTTTGTGGTTGTATAATATAATACATTATCTAAAACTTATTTGATTATTTTTGAACAAATCCATAGGGTATTTGTCTGAAGTTTAAAAATTTTAATTTTTTATACAAGTAGGTATAGGTTTTTCAATGCTGCTGTAATTAAGATGTCAAAGATCTTTAAATAACGTTTTATTTGTTTTTATTACAAAGAGTACCTTGCCCATGGGCGAACAATTAAATGGCATGTATTTTTTATAAATATATATTTTTGAATTGTAATTAAATATTCTGTTAATTCATAGTTTTATTTTCATTATTAATATGTATTATAGTAACTTAATTGAAAGAAATTGTCTGTAAGAAGTAAGTGGTTAAAACTTTTTTGTATTTCATAGTATCAGTAGCTATTAATAATGTTCCTCGAAATGCATACATCGTCGTCGTTATCAACCCTTATACGGCTCACTGCTGAGCTCGAGTCTCCTCTCAGAATGGGAGGGGTTAGGCCAATAGTCCACCACGCTAGCCCAATGCGGATTGGCAGACTTCACACACGCAGAGAATTGAGAAATTCTCTGGTGTGCAGGTTTCCTCACGATGTTTTCCTTCACCGTTTGAGACACGTGATATTTGATTTCTTAAAATGCACACAACTGAAAAGTTTGAGGTGCATGCCCCAGACCGGATTCGAACCCACACCCTCCAGAATCGGAGTCAGAGGTCATATCCACTGAGTTATCACGGCTCACTGGAAATGCATACAATAGTATCATATCACACAATAACATCATCAGTGCCATTACTTCATATTCGTTATGTTAACTATCTCAGAAGAATGCGCATTGTGTTCCAAGTTTCGACTTCCGAACGTTCGCGTTGCTGAGAGCATTCGGTGCAAGGTTCCTGTCACGCCATTGTTCAAACCCACGCCGAGATACAACACCAACCACAATAGGTTCAATAGCTAAGGTTAGTTCACCATCGATTGATTGTTAGCAAAGCAACTGACTACTTTACATTCGTGCTACAGTATCAGTGTATTACGTGCGATTTTTTTCCATCGGACCATTTCAAAGGCATTGTTTACGTTATCTGTTTGAGGCAGGTAGGCAAGGTTTCTACTACGTGTAACTGAAGTATGCAATGTGTTAATTATAATTTTAGCAGTATAATTTTATTATTTGCAACATGTATATAACTGTGGTCCATTTGCAACATGTATATAACTGTTTCCTAAAGAAAAACAAATAGGTCTAAAATAACTCTAATTGAATTACATTTTTGATTATATTATTGCAGTACGGGCATACAACTAATAATAATTTCACATTATAGATCGGTTCCGTTCCTTTAAAATCACCGCAAAAAGTGACCCGAATAATAGGTACAACACTGAGCGCCTACATGAACAATTTTGTCGTTAATTGTGTATAAATTTCTTTTTTTAAGCGCCTCATTTTTCATGCGCTAGTAACACATCTAACAGTATTTAATATCATTGTATACAACTTATACATAGAAAAAATCAGAACGCATAGCATTAATTTTATATTGCACACTACGTAGTAGGTAGGTATGGTATGGTATGTTGAAATTATAAAATTTATTGTTTTTTGTTTCAAATTGCATTTAGAGAAATTAATGGCAAGAGAGCATGCAATCAACCGGATTTCCTAAAAGTTAGAAATATCAGTCTACCTTCATGTTAATGTCTTGCAAGAAGGCATTCACTAAACATTTATGAAGCAATTTCACAAAATCGTTACTAAAGAGATTTCTGTAACAGATTGCATTAGAAGGATGTATAAAGTGCCAAATTAACGACTTTCCTCAATAGATGTGATATTGAAATACTTGTATGTACCAAATTAGAAGTATATGTCGGTGAGTGAGTTATTTAAATTGCTAAATATTTTTTAACAGATTTTCAGAAAAACCACACACCGCCAAAATTAGCCGCTACGTAAGAAAATTTATATTATTTTTTTTTATTAGTTCCAACGCTTTCCGCTGGTACTCAATCGTCGTTACGACTGGTGCGATATTAAAAGAGTAGAGCAGAAGTGTTACTGTACTTTTAAAAAAAATGCAGCCAAGCGCGTGTACGTGCTCTGTAGGGTTCCTTAGATTAAATTAGCACTTTAGACTCTTATTTAATGCAAAAATTACATACAACGATACCCCACAGAGGATAGACGATAAAAAATCCTCCTCACTTTGCATGTAGGGAAGGAGCCACAAAATATTTTTTTTGATTTCCTTTTTACCACTTTAGGGACGTAATTAATATACATAGCATACCCATGCCAAATTTCAGCTTTCTAATTCTAACATACACTGAATTAGCTTTCTGACAACTTTATCTAATTAATTGATAGACAGGCGGACATGGCCAAACGATAAGGTTTTCTATTATTGACAAACGACAAATGCTTATTGAAAACTTATAGAACCATCTCACTTGTGAGCCACATCTATAAGCTGTTTTCGAGGGTGATTACCAATCGCCTGTCCCGAAATTTCGACTATTTTCAACCTCCAGAACAAGCTGGATTTCAAAAAGGATAATAAGACAGATTGGACAGGAAACCCAGGAATAATGTTCCTCTCTGCTTAGCGTTTGTGGACTACGAAAAAGTTTTTGACTCAATCGAAGGCCGTTAATTCATTGAGGTCAGGTCGATTGACGCTATATACAAGTGTTGAAATGTTGTACGATCCTTTACTTGTGCTCTCGAAGATGTGTTCAAGGTTTTGGACAGGAAATGTCAACATAAACCCCGAATACAATTAACACTTAGATTTTGCAGACCATTTAGTAATGTTGGCTTTCGCTGCATTTCTTGAGGAAATGCTAACCGACCTTAGTCATTCCTCCAGGCAAGTAGGTTTATTGATGAATGATGAATTATGAATATTATATAATAAAACTGGTCAAAATCTATACATTCTATTGCAACTTGAGATTTTACTTATACCATTTGTTACCGTGTTACACGAAACATGGCATATTGTACTACTAGCGTCATATAGAACTTACAATAAAACTGTAACAGATCAAATTCTGTACATTTTCTACATTCTGTACATTGAAGATATTTTGAAAATTTTTGTTGCAGACCATTTTTGGATTTTTTGTCTGTCTGTCTGTCCGCGTTTTTTTGTTATTCGGGCATCACGCTGAAACTACTGAAGGAGTCAAAAAAAAAAAACACGAAGAAATTTTGATTTTTTAGCCCTTAAGTATTTCCTCTACTTTATATAATTCTTTTGATCACTTTATTTTCTTCAATATAGTACCGAGAAACACCGCTCCGGGCCTCAGTTCTTGGGCCTCAAAAGTTTGGATGACCCCAAGTTTGGTTAAGAGGTCTACCTTGGTTCGGCGGCCCCAGTAGGTTTATAAGCCTACTTCAGTTTGGGGGTCCCCTCGATTTGAAGGCCTCCGTTGGTCCCTCTCGGTCGGGTCGTGGACCTCCATAGATTCCATGTTGTGTTATTCAAATATCTTAATATAACCATGTGCTAAAGGGCAGCAGAGACGAGGAATTGTTTACGTAAAATAAATATACATACACATATTTTTAGTAAATTAAGGCATTAGAGCCATAATTTCTCATTATTTTTTAAATATTTTAAATACTACTTATCAAGGCAATATGGGACAGTTTGCGTCAAACGCAAAATTGTCTTGGGGGGCCCCCCAAGGCCCGGGGCCCGGGGCGAACCGCCCCTTCCGCTCCCTGGTAGGTCCGCTAGAGGGGCTTCTGTTTATTTATAAATCTTTAATTCATCTTATTTATAATGCGTAATTAGCACGTAAAACTTTGCAACGACCACGTAATTTATATAATGCTTGCTCAATTAAATATTGCAATCTGGTTTTGTATGTAGGTGAGTGTGCGGCTAAGGTACGTACGTCCACTTTCACTGGTAGAGGTAGGACGATTGAAAGTAAAGTGTATCTGGATGAGGCGGTGATTCGAAAAATCGTGACGGACATTGTTTAAAGGCGTTTAACTATGCCGGATACTGTTACAACAAACGTTTTGTATGGTTTTATTTGTTTGTACTACTGATTATGTACTTAACAGATATCTAGTTGTGATAACATTGATTTTATTGTAGTGTTGGTCGACCCATAACCAGGTGGACTGAAGGATTCGCTGGATGCTGGCGGCTCAGGATCGTGATGTTAGGAAGTTTCTGCAACAGGTCTATGTCTGCACGGACGACAATCGGTTGATATAAATATGATAATGATTTTAATATGAAATTAAATCCTATAAATAGTATTTCCCATAACTTCAAGGTGTTGACGAGTCAACTCACAGGAGCCGAACTACTTAACTAATATTTTTTTAATTAAAAAATAAAAAACTTTTTATGTTTTCATACAAAGTAATTAAAATCTATACTAATATTATTAGCTGAAGAGTTTGTTTGATTGAATCTCAGAAACTACTGGTCCGATTTGAAAAAATATTTCAGTGTTAGATAGCCCATTTATCGAGGAAGGCTATAGCTTATATATTATCCCCGTATTCCTTCGGGAACGGGAACCACGCGAACGCGAACCACTAAAACCGCGCAGCGTCAGCTAGTACCCGATAAAGAGACTACCCGGGGGTTTCACTCGCGTAGTTCTCCTGTAGGAATGCGAGGTTGAAATATAGTCTATGTTACTCGATAAAGATGTAGCCTAACGGTGAAAGAGCTTTTTAAATCGATCGAGTAGTTTTCGAGTTAAACCGTAACCAACAAAAAAGAATCAAATTTTATCAGTTTATTAGTTTAGACATATTATTTATTATGTTAAACACACGGACGTGTAACATACCCTGACGTTTTATTTGATTCTTTAAAGGTTGCAGACATTTTTCATAACGAATAAACGAAATATACATAAGTAGTACCTACTCGTATACTGAAATGAAAAAGACGCTGCATTTTGGGAAATGAATACATGAATAATTTATTTTCAACAATTCAAAAATTTACTTTCCAAGCAGAATAATGAATTAATAAATAATGTTAACATTACAATGTATTCTTACTAGTATGTATAATAAACAAAAATGTAGCTGCTTGTATTAATTCTTTTGTTTCATCTAGATACCAAGTAGGGAATACAATTGATTTTTTTCGGGTCAAGGGATATTAAGTATTAAGCGTACATACCAAAACAATTTAATTATTCAACGTTAATCAAGAACTTAACCAATCGCGTTGATTATAAATATTCAAAGGGCTCCCATACATTTTCTTGCATATCTGTTGTCTTTGGGCATAGTAACATCTGTACATTTTACCGCCGGGTGGTTCATAATGTGATCTACGTGTTGGTTGATTAAGAGTACTATAACCACACCATGACTCCAAACAATTATAATTTAATACTACTATATTAGTTTCAGTTTTTAAAAGTATTTTGTTATCAGTTTTGATTAACTCTTTCGCTCTAAGTCCATCAGAATACGGCACGTAAAGATTTAGATCACAATTGATTTTGTTTTCACTCTGTTCGCATAATAATTCTTCCTGCGACAATACGTTGGATTCATTCGGCCTCGCTATATTCCCAATGTCTACCAATTTGGTGTGTGAATCAACATCCTTCTTATGGCACACCCGCCCACCGTCACCGTACGCTAAGCAATCGATCAAATAGAATATATTATTTGGAATGTTGTTGGACAAGAACAACAACTTGTCAATATTTTTATAATAATGATACTTGACAGGCTCGCACTGATAGCTTTCAGATGGCTGTTGGTAGCAGTATTTAAGAGCTGCTCGTGGAGAAGCTAGTTGAATCAGGGAGTATATTTTAACGCTTCTACATTCCAGTGATGAACAGTTGTAAAAGACACCATTTTTTGCGGTCGGAAAATAGGGTTCGTGTGAAGGAAGATTGTCATCCTGATTTGTTCTACGGCTTGACATGTAACTCTTTATGCAATATAATACATTGTCCTGTAAAATTTTCAGTAAAATTTTAGTATTTTTCTAAATTATTATGCAATAAGCCAGATAATTTAAATGTAGGTCGCGCAACGATTTATGAGCGCTCACTGAGGGTAAAACGTACTGACTTACTACTCACTGGTATGCACTACGAACGAAATTTTTTTCTTAGATTCGGATTCAGAAAAGCTTTTTTATCCATGAACTATCGTAATTACCCATGAAAAGTCGCGCGACTAACGAGATGTTATTAAAAATGGAGACACTATCATAAAGGAAATTTCACTTGTATGTCCTCATTTGGGTATTAGCAGTTTTAGAATATTAAAAGAAAATTAATCAAAGTACCATCGCATAGTGATCAATAATTAAAGCTGTTTCCAATAAACACCCAAATTCAGAGCAAAATAAACCTAAGACGGTTCAAAATAATTTGTGTACGGTTTATTATCCAATGTAAGTACTTGTCCATCCAAAATTTGTTTTTGGCACTCATTTAGTGAGGACGTTTTTTGGTCGCGTTGGTCGAGTCTATTTTTTATAAGAGGTCAATGCACGACTTTTTTACGTGAAACTATAAAGGCATCATTATTTGAATTCTAAATGATAAAAGAAACAAACAATATAAACGTTTCCTGCCTACTCATCGAGGCCCACACGTTTTTTTTGTAAAAGTTTTCCTTTTAGTGTTCGTGATTTACGCGTTATTGTTTATATCAAGCGTTTAAGCAATTTGCATACGAATTTGTTACGCTAAATCACAAACTGGTTTTATGGGTGCACTTATTTAATATGTAAGAAATACAAAAAAGGAAATTAAACTTTGAATAATTATTAATTTCCGTAACAATAAGTAATGAACCAATTAATAGAAATAAAGCCTATTAAATAATTAAACGTATTTATAGTTAACTTTGTTTATACTAATAAAGAATGACATATTATTTACCTTTTCAATAACACATAGGACATCTGTATTGTAACGCTGGAAATTTAATAAAATGTGTAAGTATTAATTTAGTTTTAAAAGAAGTACTCGTAGAGCATTCTACCAATTTGACTAAAATTATTAATAAATAATAGTAACAGTTAAAGTATGTATTATATGTAAAGGAAGATATTGAATAAAAGGAAGGAAATAAAGGACCTCAGAAGTCAGAAATTTGATAATTATGACGCAGTGATCGCTGCTGTACACTATTTTTCAAAAGATCAGGACGAAGATTTCTTTCTAAAAAGGAGTTTTATGTTTAGAAAAAAGATATTCGAAGTGTATACTCCATATACAAGGAAACTAAAACATTGAAAAATAAAATAGCATTTAATAAAAGATAACTTCATATTAGTCATTCTCACTACTTAACCAACGATCAATAGTAGACACTCAAAAATAAGATATTGTCTCAATATATTGATGGTGTTGTAGAGGGTAATCTCTGGGTCTACCGAACCGATTTTGAAAATTCTTTTACCACTAGAAAACTACGTTATTCATGAGTGCCATAGGCATCTTCCCGTATTGTCACAGGAACGGGAACTACGCGGGTGAAACCGCGGGACATTGACTAGTTTATAATAACCACCTTACCGCTTGAACTTCAAACAATAGAACACACAGACAGATGACTAAACATAAAAAAGTGAAATTCATTTCCCCGACAATTACATCACGCGTGCAAAATAAATTGCGTATGTATAGAAACGATAAAGATTTGACATAAAAAAATTAACTATTGATCGCTTCATTACAAAGTCATACAATTCATTGTGTAGAATTTTTATTATCTAATACCACGCTACAAAGAGCAATACTTTTATTATTATACTAGCTGACGCTGCGCGGTTTCACCCGCATGGCTCCCGTATCCGTAGGAATATGGGAAAAATTTATAACCTTCCTCGATAAATGGGCTATCTAACACTGAAAGAATTTTGTAAATCGGACAAGTAGTTCCTAAGATTAGCGCGTTCAATCAAACAAACAAACTCTTCAGCTCTATAATATTAGTATAGATTAGTACCTATAGATGTCTTATAAATTTAACAGTGAAGTGCTTTTTTTTTCAAGAATATTTTCCATATGACCAATCTCGTTATCCGCCAACTAGTCGGAAAGACTGAGTTAGTAGTACAATAATATTCCAATAAGAGGACGTCGAACCATATTCCAATAAGAGGATGTCTCTTTGAAGTCCCTAGCCTCTTAACCCTGGAATAATTGACTATTGAGGCTTAACACGTTTAACACATTTAGTGCTCACTACTCGGATCCGAGTTGGGAGGGGGGATAGTAGCGGTGCCGCGCACTCGGATCCGAGTGACCGGCCTGTGCATTTTGTAGTAGTCAGTAAGCCGCCGGCGTTTGAGGTGAGTTTATGTTGGTTTGCGCGACCGCTCTGAAACATATTCAACTTACGAAAACGCGTATTGGTTTCATTATAACAGTGTAATTGTGACTTTTACACACGATCGTATCAAAGCTATTTTTGCACTAAAATGGACAATAAGGCTGGACCGTCTGGAAGTAAATCTACGAGTAGTTCTAGAAAAAAGCGTCGGCAAAGTGATGACTATGAGTCTGACTATAGTGATGAGGATGTGTATTCTCAAAGAGCTGATGAAGACTCTTCAAGTTCAGAGGACTCTTCTAGTTGCGGCAGTGATGATAGTATCTTTGATACTAGACTGAAGCAAAAGACGACCAGCCGTGTACCACCAGCTCAACCTTCAAGGTCATCTGCCCCAAAGACGACAAGCCATATACCACTAGCTCAACCTTCAAGGTATGACTAACTAATGATGTTATGAACGCATGACAATAAATATTTGAAAACAATGTGGAAAATGAAATCTCCGAGTGGGAATCGAACCCGTTCCTTCAGGATTCCATCCTTGACACTTTAATCACTAAGCCTCAAAAGCCAAATTCCTCATTGCTTTGAACCGTCTCAAAGAGGTGTAGTTACCATCAAAAAATGCTTAAAAATATTTATTATGAAATTAAATTGATTGAACTCAATAATAACAGTAAATTGTACTTAATTCCATTTAATTTTATTTAAAGGTCACCTGCCTCAAAGACAGTCAGCTGTGTACCACCACCTCAACCTTCAAGTTCATCTGCATCAAAACGTGGTTTATGTGAGTCAGATGGAAGGGCTATCATTCAATGTAAGCGATTAAGACCTTCATTTAGGGATGGCCCCACGCGTAATAATTCTACTCAATCGTTGAAGTTACCAGATCTAAATAGTTCCTCAGCATCGAAGTCAGCGCCTCGACTACTGGAATTTGATGGAGACGGTAGCTTTGAATTCAATTCTGAAATTGACTGCCGTCCTACATCGCCGAATATCGTACAGGACTATGGAGATTTTTTGCCGGATATACCAATTAACCCTACCAGTTCAACACCTAGCGTATCTCTTCTGAGATCCGATGCGATCACCCCCAACCTTTCGCCAGAACGTGATGACGTCTCTCCATCAATTATGGCTGTTCGGAGATCTGGAAGTCGTACTCCAGACTTACCCGATGATTTTTATCTATCACCCAATAACTCACCCTCTGGTCAAGGAGCCACTACCACCTGGAGCAGTGATCCAAGCTCCATGAAAAGCTTAGAGTTTACTAAGGAACAGGAACTCTTAGTGCCGCCTCCAACTGATCCTTACGAAGCATTCCGACTAATGATTGATGACGAGTTGTTAGATCTTATAGTTCGCGAGACCAACGCGAACGCAATAAGAGTCGGTAATGCACAAAACGTCAAACAAAACTCCAGAATAAAATCTTGGAAAGATTTAACAAAGGAAGAACTGCTGACATTTTTAGGACTCCTTCTTCACACAGGAACAATTCGACTAAACCGTTTAAGTGATTATTGGAAACGACACTATTTGTTTAATATTCCATGCTTCGGACAATTCATGTCACGAAATCGTTTTTTACTTATTTTACGATGCCTACACTTTACGTCTGTAACCAGTGAAGAAGACCGTCTCAATAAAATCCGACCATTCATGGATCATTTTAACAATAAAATGAAAACTATTTACTGTCCAGGTAAAGAGCTATCATTGGATGAGTCCATGGTATTGTGGCGCGGTCGGTTGCTGTTCCGACAATATATAAAAAACAAACGGCATAAATATGGCATTAAACTCTATGTTTTAGCAGAACCAGATGGTACGGTCTTGAAATTTCAAGTTTACGCCGGTGCTAATGATGAGACATCAGGGCAAGGACATAGTAGTAAGATTGTCTTCAAACTACTAGAAGAGAGACTGGACTGTGGCCATCATGTATACATGGATAATTATTATAATTCTTATGGCCTGGCTGTGAAATTGCTAGATCGACAGACATACTGCACAGGAACGTTAAGAAAAAACAGGAAAGATAATCCCGTCGAAATTGGCTCTGTTTCACTGGAAAAGGGAGAAAACAAATCCTTGTTCTTGAACGGCGTTCATGTCGGAAAATGGAGGGATAAGCGATACGTTCTGTATATTTCTACAGAACACGGTAGTGAGATGATGGAGACTACTTCCAAAAGAGGATCTATAGTAGTGAAACCAATGGCAATCGTTCATTACAATAATTTTATGTCGGGTGTTGATCTTCAAGATCAGATGTTGGCATACTATCCAGTCCAAAGGAAGACGCTGCGTTGGTACAAGAAGCTGTTTGTGCATATGCTGCAAATGAGCCTTACTAATGCATTGCACTTGTACAATACATTTTCGGCGAATGACAAATTAAATCTATATGATTTCCGTATGAAGATACTGGAGAAGCTTTTACCTGATCCTAATGATGTAAATCGACGCAATGTTTTGAAAGTGAAACACGAACTCACAAAAATAGAAAAGACCCGGACGAGAGTTAAGACAGTAGGAAGAGTCACGAAACAAACTATCGAAGTGGTCCGAAAAGAATGCAAAGGTTGCAAATCACAGAAAAAAAGGGTGCAAACAATTTATGAATGTAAGCAATGTGAAGGTTCTCCAGGTTTCTGTACAAAATGTTTCTGCCTAGCACATTCATAATTGTTTTCATTAAATTTTATTGTTTTGTTACCTATGTGGTTAAAATTTTCAGAATATTTTTTATTCCTTTGTACCTTTATGTGAGTGACTCACCTTTATTCTGTGACAAGTTTTCAATTAAACTTATAATTATTACGTACTGATACTTTTGATTGTATGGCTTTGATTTGATTTTTGATAAATATTATTGTATCGCTCAGATTTATGAATGTCTTCCTCAATAAATAATTATTCAAATGCGCATTATATTTTATTTACTATCTATATCCCTATGTTACTTAGGGATAATATAGCATTTAAAATGTAAAAGAATTATCGAAATCTGTGGAGTAGTTCCATTCCAACCATTGCTGTCCCTTACGCTCGGATCCGAGTGACCGGCACCTGGCGCGCTATGTGCCTAACACTCGGATCCGAAAAAGGTTATTTTTTATTAAAAAAATAATAATAACAATATACTTTCATCCATATTTTTAAACATACCTATATACTTAATCAAAATACGCCTTAAAAAAATTTGGTTTCTGCCTAATTATTTTAATAATATCTTAAGCAGTGAATGTGTTAAAGTCCCCATAAAGACTGTCTTACCACCCTACAAGTCCAAATATGTTACAAATATAATCATATCGTATTCATATAAGTTTAATCAGGAAAACGACTTATTACAGTAAATTTTTTTATTTTTTTCGAGATTTCCTATGTGAGCCCAACATGGACATGGACTTATAAATAAAAATTTTCATGAGCCCACATTGGGCTCATGGACTTGTGCGTATGACATTAATAAGTTTCTATGATTTAATTTTAAATTCTATTATCTAATAAATTAAATTGACGGTAGTTCAGATAAAAACAATGTAATTGTTTTCTATGGTTTATTATTTTTTGAAAGAGTGATATTTATGTAGTGTAAAATGCTTCATGATCAAAATACAAGGAAAATAATACTAATGTACTGACGTAGAATTCAACGATAAACCAATCAAGGATATTGAGCAATTCATCAGTGTGACTTACCTACATATAATTTCATGTGAACTCATATTTTGCAATACTTACTTGTTTTTAATCTTTGAGATATTCCATAATAATTATTCTTAAGGTTTTTATAAGAACCATTCCTTATTTATAAGTTCGCAAAACCACAATAACTCTACTCATAAGTTTGCTTCAAAAATGAAGAAGAAAATTCCGAAAAAGTCAAAATGTATAGTTATCATTACTAATAAGGTAGACTGTTAAAGATAATTATGTCTCCGCCAACCAGCTTAATTATACGTTTAATTTTTTTAAATGACGCCATAGACTAACTTCCTGGATGATAATTAAATATTTAAAATAGAAAAAAGGGTAATGACTTAGAGCGATAACGTTAAACGTGCTAAGCCCTGAAATAACTGTTTCTGGGTACTGGCAAAGACGTACCGCCATGCGATTTAGCGTTCCGGTACGATGCCGTGTAAAAATCAAAAGGGGTGTGGATGTTTATCCTCCTCCTAACAAGTTAGCCCGCTACCATCTTAGATTGCATCATCACTTACCATCAGGTAGAGATTGAAGTCAAGGGCTTACTTGTAAAGAATTAAAAAAACTAACTTATTGGTCTTACAGCCTGTGTAATTCAGACCTTCGCCTTTTTATAAAAGCTAAAAGTATCAGTTTCGTAAGAACATGGATGGAGTTTATATCATAATGGCTAATGGTTGGTAATGGTGGTTAAGGTTATACCTAAAGGTCTAAACCTTTCAGCTTAGACCCTCAATCAATCAGAAAGAGTAGTTCTTTTTATATTTTCGAAAATAATCATGTCACCAGACAATAAGCTGTCGAAATTTATTACCATGGACGCTTATAGTTTAATCTTAAATGATGATTTCACAAAAAATAAATAAAAAATCATTATTTATTTTTCCACGAATCACGAAGTAACAATAACTTAATAATAATATTACACATTTTGTATCTACTTACAAGAAGAAGAAGCGCCTGTTTATACATTGTACATCCCAACCTCGTTTGCCCAAGTGGATTCTGAAAAGATAACACGATTTTTAGCAAGGTACATTGTATACTAAAAGAACTGCTATAGTAAATAAAATTACTGCAATAATAGATGACTAATTTTTTATGAAAATTTCCTTTTAGAGACAACGTGCCGTATCCTTTAAAATATACTCAGAGGCACAATTATCCGCCTTAATAAACTCGCGTCATATTAAAGTGGGCAGATAATTGTGCCTCTGAGTATATATTTAATAACTAGGATATGGGAATCAGTGGACTCATACATTTTACAAGGGAAAAGAGTATTTAAAAATGCCTGAACGGCTAAGCCTCCAACTAAAGTTAATTAAAATTAGCAAACGAGCCAAAGGTGTTACGTTATTCTGCCAAATAAGGAGTTGTTAAGTCATAGCGATTGGTCATCCATTTAAAATGCTAGAAAACAAGACAACATTAATTGTTTACTTGGAAACTTAGGTTCACCACGGGCTCATACAGCAGATGTTACGTAAGAACTACGGTTACCTAAGTCCCACTTACGCTATGTTATAAGATTTCAGGTAAAAGTTGATCCAGGGGTTGAAATACCGTCCCGTGTGGGGTTGCTAGTCCTCCATCGGGTGCGTCCCCTGGGTGGTGGATAGGGGAAAGCCTCCTAACGAGGTATCGGGGAAACCCGGCGTGAACCAAAACTAGCAGGGGGTGGGGCACTTTTATGTGCTGCAACTGAGGTTTGCCGTCTGGATGCTCCTGGTACTGCTTTGCTTATCAGAGTGGACATAGCGAGCGTTTAAATGGCAATATAAGGGGATGAATCTGGTTTCCTGCTGGGTTCTAGTGGCTTCCGAGCCGTGAGGAAGAAAACCTCGTTAAAAATTTACAAGCGCGACGGGCTCTGCTGGTCTTCATAACCGGTGAGCATTGGCTTCAGCTACCGTCGGGCAACCCGTAATCCACACTGAGCGGAACCGGGGGCCTCACGCACGGAGCGAGGGGCCACGAGGAAGACAACCTCTATAAAAATTACCCCAATCCCAAGGTCCGTCGCCTGCCGATGGGATGAGTGGCTGATGGGAATTCAGTCCCGAAGGCGTCACAATGGGGGGTTTGGGGACAATAAAAAATAAAATAATGGATTACACGGCGGCAAATATAACTACCCGGGAGGGTCCCCGAAAGGGGGAATCCCTTGGTGCGCTGGAAAGCCGGCGCATCGGCCCCGACGTATACGGGGGGGCCAACCGACGTGAAGAGGATGTGTTAGGTTTGGGGGGGAAATTTTGGGCAAAGAAAGGAGTGGGAGAAAAAAGAGGAGAAAGTAGTAGAAGAGAAACAGGTACAAGGAACGGTGCTGAAGAGGTGGCGTCGGAATCTGACAGCAGCCTTAGACCCGTCGGGAGCCGGCTCGGATCGAGATCAGGCTCTCCAGTGATAGTACCGATGGGCGGAGCGAAACGTCCCCGTCTCAGCGAGGGTGAAGAAAATAATATGTCCACTGATGAAGAAAGGCCTGGAACACCGGTGCCCGTAAGGCGCATAGGTCAAGTGCCAGACAGTGGGCGCTTTCGTAGTAGTCTGGGCAGAACCAGGGAGGCCCGCCAACAGACTAGGCTACGTGCAGAAGAAGACCTCCTTAAAGAGACTGAAGTCGCCCGCTGTCGGCGGGTTTTGCGCAAAGGAGTAGGATCCACGGACGGACAGCGGATCGACGAAAAAACCGCTGCTCGTCTGCAAAACGAGGTACTAGAGGACGTGGAAATTATCAAAAAGGTAGCCACTAAGTCCTCCAACTTGAAGGGTACCTTCGTACGCGATTTAAAAGACGCTGCGGACTCTATTAAGGCGGCCGTGGAAGTCCTGGCATCACGCAATATATCGGAGGAAACGAGAAAATTGCAGGCGGACAATGTTCGCTTGCAGGCCGAGATGGCCAGTCTTCGGACTGAGCTGTCTCAATTACGCCAAGAGATGAAGGGGGAGCAGAATCAGGGTTCTGTCCCCCCTCCTATGGATGTGACGGAGGAGGCACCCCCTGTAACTCAACCTCCTTCAAAGAATAACGGAAAAAATAATAAAACCAAGCGCTCTGGACCAACTTCAGACGCGCTCACTTTAGAGGAGATCTGCCGAACGGTTATGATCCAGGTCGGAGGAATGTTGAACGCCCGTCTGGCGACATTTGAGGACAGGCTCCTCCCAGCGAGAAACCTTCGGCCGCCGCTTGCGTCGGATAATAGGCAAGTTGGGCGTAATTATGCAGCTGTGGTCTCAGAGTCTGCATCGGACGCGTCCAGGCCAGCTGAAGGAAACGTGCCTCAAACGTCTGCACAACCCGGGCCCAGTACAGCACAGAGACCAGTTGGGTCCAATCGGACACAGGGGGCAAAAGAAGGGACATCTACTTCAACTTCTACACCCTCCAAAGGGGTTCAAGAGAAGAAGAAGAAAAGGAAGAAAAAGAAGAAGTATAAGAAAAAGGATGGACACCTGCCCGCTACGAACCAGGAGCAGCGGCAGTCTCAGATGTCAGCGTCGGAATGGACAAAAGTGGGTCGCAAACAGCAACTCGACCCGAAAAGCCGTGCCAGCAAACTCCGCCCCCCTGGATCATCAGCGGTGCTCTTGACGCTAAAGCCGGGAGTTGAGGAAAGCGGTACAACTTATGCGAAGGTAATCACCTTTGCAAAGGAGAAAATCAATGCGGCGGATATCGGAGCTCACGAAGTCAGACTTCGAAAGGCTGCAACAGGAGGCCGCCTATTTGAATTCCCTGGAGCCTCCAGTGCTGATAAAGCGGACTTGCTAGCTAACAAGCTTAGGGAGGTCTTAGGTGATGAGTTTGTCACGGTCTCCAGACCTATAAAATCTGTAGATCTGCGAGTTACTGGCTTGGATGACTCCGTAACTAGTGCTGAGGTGATTGCCGCAGTTGCGTCAGTGGGAGGATGTCCAGCTGATCAAGTACGGGCTGGCGTTGTGGTAAGCGGTTACGATGGACTGGGTGCAGTTTTAGTGCACTGTCCCGTAGCTGCCGCTAAAAAGATTGTAGCAGGAGGAAGGCTTCTTGTGGGCTGGGTGTCCGCTCAAGTCAAACTGTTGGATGCCCGACCCCTCATGTGCTACAGATGTCTTGCTCCGGGCCATGTAGGTGTTCAGTGCAAAGAAGGCATTGACCGCAGTGGGTTGTGCTACCGCTGTGGCCAACCTGGTCATAAGTCTCGTGGGTGCTCCGCTGCGCCATACTGCGTAGTATGTGCAGCTGCGGGTAAGTCAGCCGAACATCGCGTGGGAGGCAGAATTTGTCTTTCCACATCGAATAAGAAGAAGAGGGGAGGCAATATAGATCTGAGAAGCAAACAGTCTTCGTCTTTACCGCAGCAAACTGTAGGGCCAGAGGAGGTTCCAATGACTGAAGATTAGTTATGGATCTGAACCTCCTCCAGGCAAACATCAATCACTGCGCCAGAGCTCAGGACCTTCTATTCCAGAGCATGGCGGAGTGGTCGATTCACGTAGCTGTTGTGTCCGAGCCTTACTACGTCCCATCTGGGGTCGATTGGGTGGGGGATCGAGACGGATTGGTAGCCATAACGTCCCGGTCCATCGAAGGCTCTCCAGCCCTCGTGGAGGTGGTCCGGGGTAAAGGGTACGTATCAGCCCTCATCCATGATATAATGGTGGTGGGAGTGTACTTCTCGCCAAATCGGAGTCTAGCTGACTTTGAGGACTTCCTTGCTGAGGTCGGCGCCTTGATAGGCAGAAGTCGCTCCAGTCGAGTGTTAATTGCTGGTGATCTCAATGCCAAATCTGTGGCTTGGGGTTGCCCGGCAACGACTCCAAGTGGACGAGAACTGGAGGAATGGGCGACGGTGACTGGACTCATGGTCCTTAACCGAGGATCGGTTAACACGTGCGTTCGAAGGCAAGGTGGCTCCATTGTTGACGTCACCTTCGCTGATGGCGTCCTGGCACGCCGTGTTCATGGCTGGGAAGTGAAAAAGAACGTGGAGACGTTGTCTGATCACCGATATGTGAGGTTTGGTATCTCCGGGAACTCAGCTTATTCTAACGGTCCAAACCAGCCTTTGCGATGTGTTGGTCCTCGTTGGTCGTTGTCCCGTATGGACCGGGACTATCTAGTCGAGGTTGCCTTAGTCGAGGCTTGGTTCTCCGCACCTCGAGACGGAAATCTAATTGAGGTAGAAGAAGAAGTAGCACGTCTTGGTGTTTCTATGTCGCATGTCTGCGATGGGGCCATGCCGAGAATACACACTGTTCCTTCGAGGCGAGCGGTGTATTGGTGGTCTGATGAGCTTGCACAGCTGCGTAGATCCTGCGTGGCTGTAAGACGACGATACACTCGCTATCGTCGGCGAAGGAGACGAGATCAAGCTGAAGAAGATCGGCTTTATTCGCTTTACAGGGATGCGGTGCAGACGCTGCGTATAGCCATTGGGGAGGCAAAAAATCTTGCCAATGACGAGATGCTGGCCTCTTTGGATGCGGACCCTTTCGGGAAGCCTTTCAAGTTGGTACGTAAGAAACTTCGACCCAGAGCCCCTCCTCTTACGAAGAGTCTCCAGCCTCTCGTCGTTGAGTCGGTGGTCGCAGCTCTATTTCCAGATGGAACTGAGCATGAGATTCCCCGCATGGCGCCGTCTTCAGTGGAGGAAGATCAAAGTCTGGATGCCGTACCTCAGGTCACGGAAGGAGAGTTAGGCTCGGCAGTGATACGTATGCGCCGGAAAAACACTGCACCAGGCCCCGATGGCATCCCTGGCCGCGCCTGGGCTCTAGCTCTAGGGCCACTCGAGCCGTGGGTTAGGGCCTTGTTCAGTGCCTGTTTCGAGCAGGGTCAGTTCCCGAGACCGTGGAAGAGAGGGAGACTGATCCTGCTCCGGAAGGACGGACGGCCTGCTCATGAGCCGTCGGCGTACCGGCCGATCGTATTGCTAGATGAAGTGGGCAAGCTCTTTGAACGTGTTGTTGCTGTTCGCCTCATCCAACACTTGGAGACGGTAGGACCAGACCTCAGCGATAACCAGTTTGGTTTCCGCAGAGGCAAGTCTACCATAGACGCAATAGCGCAGGTAAGGGACCTTGCGGATAGCGCGGTAGCCCGGGGCGAGGTGTTGGTGGCGGTGTCACTCGATATCGCCAATGCCTTCAACTCCTTACCCTGGAACTGCATTATGGAGGCGATGAGGTACCATATGTTCCCCCGTTATCTAAAGCGGACTGTGGCGGCTTACCTCTCCGAACGATCGATTAGCTATCCAACTAGTGATCGATGGTCAGAAAGGGCGATGTCTTGCGGTGTCCCACAGGGTTCAGTTCTTGGTCCCCTCCTGTGGAACATTGGTTATGACTGGGTGTTGCGGGGAACCGTTCTGACGGGCGTTGACATCGTATGTTATGCCGACGATACCCTTGTGACGGCTCGTGGCAGCACTTTTCTGGAGGCTAGACGTAGAGCTACAGCTGGTGTAGCCAAAATTGTAGCCAAAATACGGAGTCTGGGATTAGAAGTAGCGCTGCATAAATCCGAGGCCCTATGTTTTCACGGGCCCTGGAGAGCGCCTCCTGATCAGCCCGCACTGGTAGTTGGCGGAGTGTCCATCGCTATCGAACGTACTATGAAGTACTTAGGACTCGTACTCGATAGCCGGTGGACGTTCGAGGAGCATTTCCGGCGTCTTGTCCCGAAACTTCAAGGTGCCATTGGTGCATTAAGTCGGCTCCTACCAAATATTGGTGGTCCGGGTTTACGGTGTCGCCGTCTATACACGGGTGTGGTGCGATCAATGGCGCTCTACGGAGCACCTATATGGTCGGATACTCTGACTTCCCGAACTCGGGCTTTACTGCAAAGACCTCAAAGGCTTATGGCAGTCAGAGTGATACGGGGGTATCGCACCATATCAGGCGAGGCTGCCTTTGTGTTGGCGGGGACACCACCCTGGGACTTAAACGCTGCTCTGCTCGCGAGGGAGTACTGGCGGAGAGTTGATGTCCGTCAACGGGGGGAACACCCTTCGGTGATAGTTGATTGTGCGCGGCGGGCGGCCACAGCCAGTTCCCTCATATCTTTATGGCGGGAGCGACTTTGTGCACCGACTGCCGGCCACCGCACAATAGAGGCGATCCGGCCCGTCCTCGAACTGTGGACGGACCGTAACCACGGGGCTCCCTCTTTTCACCTCACGCAGATGCTCTCGGGGCACGGCTGCTTTGGGAGATACTTGTGCAGGGTCGCAAGAAGAGAGCCCACTCAGGTGTGTCATGAGTGCGGCTACGTGGAGGACACGGCACAGCACACACTCGAGTCGTGCGTCCAGTGGTCGACTCAGCGCGCCACACTCGTGGAAAAAATTGGGGCTGACCTATCATTGCCCACCGTCGTCCATGCTATGGTGAGTAGTGAGAGCTCTTGGAATGCCGTCGCCTCCTTTTGTGAGGAGGTGATGACGCAGAAGGAGGCGGCGGAACGGCAGCGAGAGGATGACGCAGCTGCAATTCCGATACGCCGCCGTAGGGCAGGTCGAAGGCGACGTGCCCACGATCGACGCCTACCACCCTAATATAAAATTGGAAGGCGCATCTTGTTGCTCTGGTAAGCAACAGACGGAGCAATGGGATCCTTAGATCCCCAGTGGAGGGTCTGCCTCGGCGGACGCCGCTGTCTGAGTTGCGGAAGATTAATTTTTTGTTCCCGGAACTCAGGCATCAGGCGAGGCGATGGAATTTAGCTGGGTTTTAGTGGGTATTCTGGCTGACTCGCAGCCGGTGAGTCCCACATACTCCCTCGGAAATGGTGCCAGCCTATGCCACTATTTCCGAGGGGGATGCGTAAAAGCATTTCCCAGCTTGAAAAAAAAAAAAAAAAAAAAAAAAAAAAAAAAAAAAGGGGTTGAAATACCGTGGTTGCGGTAGTTTACGAACTGTTCCCGTGGCTCAGTCATCAGGCGGCGAGTTGGAACGCCGTGGGGTTTTAGTCGGTTGAAGTCCGACATAACCTTCTTGACTCCCCGTGGCGAGAAGGTATCCATGAGGATTTTCCCACGTTAAAAAAAAGGGGTTGAAATACCGTGGTTGCGGTAGATTACGAAATGTTCCCGTGGCTCAGTCATCAGGCGACGAGTCGGAACACCGTGGGGTTTTAGTCGGTTGAAGTCCGATATAACCTTCTTGCCTCCCCGTGGCAAGAAGGTATCTATGAGGATTTTCCCACGTTAATAAAAGGGGTTGAAATACCGTGGTTGCGGTAGATTACGAAATGTTCCCGTGGCTCAGTCATCAGGCGACGAGTCGGAACACCGTGGGGTTTTAGTCGGTTGAAGTCCGATATAACCTTCTTGCCTCCCCGTGGCAAGAAGGTATCTATGAGGATTTTCCCACGTTAATAAAAGGGGTTGAAATACCGTGGTTGCGGTAGATTACGAAATGTTCCCGTGGCTCAGTCATCAGGCGGCGAGTCGGATCACCGTGGGGTTTTAGTCGGTTGAAGTCCGACATAACCATCATCATCTTCCCGTGGCGAGAAGGTATCCATGAGGATTTTCCCACGAAAAAAAAGGTGTTGAAATACCGTAGCAGGCTTAAGGTAATTATTTTCTAAGCTAGCTTTGTACTGAGTAGTCCCACGGAAATAAAAGGGGTTGAAATACCATAGCACGCTTATGGTAATTATTTTGTACACTTGCTTTGTATTGAGTAGATGTCAAAAAAGGGATGGATGAAAATTTTCCTACAATTTTCCCACATAATAGAACAAAGATACAAAAATACACATTACCACGATAAACCGAGTGTTTGGATACTCGTAATTGATTATTATGATGACAAAGAATATTTATGTAGCATAGGTGTTTGCGACTTCATCCGCGTGTGTTCAGGGTTTTGTACTATCCCGCGGAAAATATTTCATCATCATCATTAACAACTCTTGTCCAGCTCACTGTCGAGCACGAGTCTCCTCTCAGAATTACAGGGTGTTAGGCTAATAGTCGACTACGATGGCCCAATGCGGATTGGCAAACTTCACACACCTAGAGAATTAAGAAAATTCTTACGTATGCACGTTTCCTCACAATGTTTTTCCTTTTGAGACACGTGATATTTTTTTTTTCTTATTCTTTACGGGACGCAAATTGTGCGGGTTATGTATTGTTGTGTAAAAAAGTTCAGTCAGAATTATTCGAGTTTTTGATGCGTTCACAAGCCATCTAACATTTTTATGTTTATTATTTTTTTTATTTTATTCTTTACAAGTTAGCCCTTGACTGCAATCTCACCTGATGGTAAGTGGTGATGCAATCTAAGATGAAATCGGGCTAACTTGTTAATAGGATGATGAAATTCACACCCCTTTCGGTTTCTACAAAAACCTACAAACTAGTAGGTATTATTACAAAAAGTATTTACAAGACAATATTGTAATCCTTATAGTGATCACAGTCCACGGAGAATATCAGTTATAATTATAAAAATATTAATAACGGAATTTTATTACACTTATACTTAGCATATATATCTAATATACTTATGTTCTGAGGTTATGAGTTGCATAAAGACAGATTTACTATGACACGTAATAACTTAACAACAGAAGGGAGTATAATCACAGATTATTACTGATCGATGATTATATGTTTAGTCAAGGACATGACTAAATATTTATAATATTACTAGCGGACGCCCGCGACTTCGTCCGCGTGGAATTCAGTTTTTCACAAATCCCGTGGGAACCATGGATTTTTTTGGGAGGAAAAGTAGCCTATGTGTTAATCGAGACAATAATCTATCTCTACTTCAAATTTTAGGTGATTCGGTTCAGTAGCCGAGGCGTGAAAGAGTAACAAACATTTATACCATCAAAATCGTCAGAGTAAATTCTATTTCCATTCCAAATTTCAGCCAAATCGCTTCAGTAGTATCGGCGTTAAATAGTAACTAACATACATCCACACAAACTTTCGCGCTTATAATATTAGTAGGATATTATCTACTTTTATTTAGACTTCTACTATACCTACATGTAACTGACTCATTTACGAATAGTTAACACGAAAATGCTAACATATAATAGAATAGTAAATGACAGAATAATTAAACAATAACTTTACGTATTAGAAACAATGGAAAAATATTGAGAACATAACAGTGGCATCGGCCATGATTTTTTGAAAAGACGTGATCAGCACGACTTCAGAATATTGTTAGGTTGACATTGAAAATGTTGGATGTCTGTCTATTCTATTGTTCCATAAATCAGTGTAGCTCAGTTAATTCTACAAGGCTGAAAGTAGGCGTACACAGATGGAGTACGTATTCGTACAATGTTTAGCCACCTACTATGATTATGCACTCCTACCAGAGGCGTAGATACAGCCGCATCAGCCGTATCAATGATCTAGGGCCCCCGGACTATGTGAGTATTTAGGCATTTTCTTTGTTAATTTCAATAGTCCCACTCGAACCTAGAGTTAGGGATAAATCAAAAACTAAAGATTTGATTTGACACTCGTCTGGGGCTCTGATTGGGCACTTATTGGCACTCATTTGACTCCTCAACTAATTTTGTTACAGGGCCCCTCGAAGACACGCTGCGCCACTGACACCTGCTAGAGTTAAATAAAAATATCTTATCTATCTAACATTAAAGGTTTATTTGGATATCCATTACTATGTCATGAGATCGTAACAGCTTAAGTTTTATGTAATTTTGACGATGTAAGCTACGTTTTTATTATTATCATAAAATATTGTAAGAGACTATACAAAATCATACTAAATTTTGAATGTTCGATCTTCTACTTCCAAAGAATAAACAACAATATTAACTTAAAATCGCGTGGCTTACGCAATTTTTTTTAGCAATTTTATAGATTCTTCAACCCTGTACGTCTTGTATGTATAGTGTATTTATAGTACATTACTTTAAGTAAGCAAATGGAAGCAAGAAACTCAAGAAATTGCGAGCAACGTATTAAAGCATAAAATAATAGTAAATATAATAGCAAAGATAAGTATGAAGGTAATCCTAAATACTTATCTTTGTTATTTAAATTAAAGTTTTATTAATAAGTAGATTGTTAAAAATGTAACATTAGGTTCGGTATATCCTTTTGAAGTTATGACGTAAAAGGTATGAACTTTGCCAAAAAACGAACAATTACAAATTTTCGATTTTATTAAGAGGAAATTCCATGTTTGGATATTCATTAACATCAATGTAATCGTTAAACATAATTATCTTAAACTCCTTTTCCTTTTACTCAAGTTAGTGGAAGGTTGTACGTAGGCGTACTGACCCCATCAATATTGTTTAACTCTACGATGTCGATAATATTAAAGTCAAATTAGGAACTTTTGCAATAAATATTAATTTTTTGGCACACTCTCAATTTTATTCATTTTACTACGTTCTTAATATTAGATTGTATTATTTAGATAGTTTGCGCTTTGATTAATTCAATTATAGGGTTTAAGTCCTGTATCTACCATACTGTAACAACAGATAATTTTAGTATTTTTTTATATCAAAAGTAAGAAGATTATAGGTATTGTTACCCTCGATTAGGTATATACAGTCTAATGTTGTGCAGCTATATCATGTTGAGTTATTCATTTCATTTCTTATACTTAACCAGTATGGAATACTGATCATAATAGAGCCCGAAATGTAATATAAACTTTAAGTCAGCCACTGACGACCAAGAAAATTTACATGCCTGCAGCGCTAATGGCTTGACAGCCGATAAAACTAATCGTGTGTTGGTCGCGATGTGCATGGAATCATGCCGATGTGAGCTCACTTGATCGTCTGTGGTTGACATTATAAAACCTTTGCAGTTCGATTCTGGTTGGGATCAACAAGTATGAGTATTTACGCTCTAGTTTTGGCAAGGTTACATGTAGGCATACTGGACATAACAATGCGACAAGTATCGTCACTGCATGAAATATATGTGACATTGAAAATGTAGGTGACTATGACGGTCACCGTGTTATGACCGTACGAGCAATTGCAAAATGGTAACTCACTAACGAGAGTGCCTATTTACTGCAGTTTTATGGTCATCCTTATTATAATATTAAATTTTATTAATGTATTAAAATGAGACATGTGAATATTTTCGTAGGCTATTTTCATATATAACGTCTAACGAGTACGCTGATTATTATAAAGCCTGCAATGGATAACGTGGTTAAGCTTTTTACGAATAAATGTGACAATATTGAGAGATCGTCTAATTGGAAAAATAGTTTGACTTTTGTTGTAATTGTAAAGTGTAAACACAGGTTTAACAGGCAAGATTGTGTGTAGAACTGAAGGAGCGTTAGCAAAACAGAAACATGTTTAATGTTTTAAACTATATGTGATCGATTATGTCTGGAAGAGATTGGTGCAACGGTTTATAAATATTTCAGAGGAGACGCCCTTAGAAAGTCATTCCGCCTATCTCCTTTGCCTCCGGCTTCGGGCCCCATCAGGCGATGCTTCTGTGCTCGACAAACCCCCCGGTGACACCATTGAGGTCCCATTAAGGAGCCTAAGGCATTTAAAGTCTTGCACAATCAGGGCCAAGTACCTACTATAGCACACGTCTCTTCCTGTAGCACTCTAAATAATTAACGAAGCGTTTCTGTTGTGCTGACGCTCATTTAGTTTACACATACAAAGGTGTTTCTGTTATCAACTTACTATTACATCCAAAGCCAAGCAGAGTTCCTGATTTAAAATAACTAGGTACCTTACTTAACCTTACTACCTTACGTAACCTAACTTAAGTGTGGAATATGGACCGGATGGATAGACTTTATTCATCATTCATCGTTATCAACCCATATTCGGCTCAGTGCTGAGCTCGAGTCTCCTCTCAGAATGAGAGGGGTTAGGCCAATAGTCCACCTCGCTGGCCAAATGCGGATTGGCAGACTTCACACACGCAGATAATTGAGAAAATTCTCTGGTATGCAGGTTTCCTCACGATGTTTTTCCTTCACCGCTTACTACTAACCTCACTTAACCTAACTTAACTGTGGAATATGGACCGGATGGATAGACGGTATTATCTAATCTAAATTCCATTATACACCACACACCATACTGTAAAATGTTATTTTTTATGAATTAACCAAGTTTGTTATAATTACACCACAACATATTTAAAGAAAGTGTCGCGTAATGTACAAGCAATCGATAGTGAAAATGCAGTCGCTCTTTGCATACAAATCACATTTATTGACGCATTTTACTGACGGACTGCTTTATTTGTTGTATAATAACGAACTGTTAGTGTGCCTTGTGTATTTGCTTTACAAAATTCTTATTTAAAAAACATTAATCGCTGCCACTATTTTGATGAATTTTATACATTAGTTTATTTTTTTTATAATATTTTACATTTAATTTTTATAGGTATTTATCATTTAATACTGCATTAAAAAAAGATTTTCACTATTTCCAAAGAATTTTAGATTAGACCGTTCTTAAATAAAAACAAAGAAACTGTAAACTTTTGCTAGAAGTTTACAGTTTTAAATTTTAAATTTTAAATTTTATAAAAACAATATTTACAAAAGTATACCTACTCGTATTCATATGTGCAAATCTTCGTGTCTATACAAACCAATGAAGAATACCCCATGACGATACTAATACCTACTGGCTGCAGGTTCAAATTATTTTTTTTATCATTTTATTGTATTTTACAGCAATGCATGCAAAATCTTAAAGTCCTAATTTTTAAGGAAGTTTTTTTAGATTCCAAGTCTATAAATACACTAAGAGGGCAATGTAAGTAAATGCTTGTACTAAAACGTACGTATACTGTGATAAAACTACCAATAGTTTCTATCTCTTAGCAAAATCTATTTTTAACAAGAAATGCGGATAAGTAATTCTATACCAAAGAAAAGCGACAGTTGTGGTTCGCAAGTAGAACACCTACGTATCTAAAGTTTCTGTATTATACTGAATCATGTTGTTAAAATTTTAATGATATATAATATTATGTCAAAAAGTTTATGTACGGATTTTCATGCGTTTTTCACCAATAGATTTATGAGGTCCGTTCAAGTATAAGTATAATTTTGTACATATTTGTACATTTTGGCGTTAAGACCCCTAGGGCCATGGAGTCGCAGTGCCAAAGAATTTCACCGCGTAGTTGCCTCGACTGGTGACAGAACGGCTGGCTCATTTTTTGCGCAAAGGATCAGCCTGGCTGTCCAGCGCGGAAATGCAGCCAGTATTCTTGCCACCATTCCACGTGGGCATGATTTGTATATTAGGATAAGTTAGCTTAAGTTCCTTATTGTATTCTTTTTCAATAAAAAAAAGTATAATTTGAAATACCTAGTCGAAAATATTTAAAGCTAGGATTGGGGGGTTCCAGGCAGGCAAACACACGGGTGTCTGTTATTACATAAATTACCTAGTTAATTTTCATTATAAAAACGAGTATGTGTTTTTCTGAGAGTAACGTTTTGCAAAATCTCTGGCATCAAACGTGCATCTATCAGATTTCATGTATTGATATGTTAGAATTAAGATGCAAGCTATTTTATCCTATTAACAATACTGATTATACTGATAATAATAAGCTTCCTGTTCACATTCTGTATAGAATAATCATGATAATTTCATTCAGAACAACTCTCACTTGATTGTTCTTTTATAGATAAAAATAAAATACTTTATGCATGCGTTTTATAATACCGTCATTGTTACAGATTTTTCTTCTATAGCAACCGCTATCATATAGCGGCCATAGACACTCAATAACATAGACAATCTAAGCAATTTAATGGTTATTTTATGGTGAAGAAGTATTATAAAGGGTTGGTACGTGAGAATAATTTCATGAATGATATTAACTAGGTGTAAAACAAAGCTCAATGGTAAGAGTATGGTAAGGGTGTTGGTTCGATCCCCACCCCGTTTGTCTTTATCACTCCCTCCTAACACAGTCTTTTCCGTCGAATTGGAGGGGGATGGGAATATTGGTAATGTAAAAAAAAACAAAAAAAGATATGGCAAAATTCCTTTGAAAAATAAAAACTTCATTATTATACTCGTAATTTATTAGTTTCTACATGAATTGTCTAAAAGACAGTGAAAAACGGTTACTGACCTACTCCCCGGACTCCCTACTACCGGACTCCCCGCGGTTTCACCAGCATAGTTTTCTAGTTCTCGTGGAAATATAGGGATAAAATAAATAAATCCTATATAACTTGCGTATCATGTAGTTTGAATTGGTGGCAAAAATGATAAACAAGCTTACATTCACATTTATAACATTAGATATCATCATCATCATCATCATATCAGCCGATGGACGTCCACTGCAGGACATAGGCCTTTTGTAGGGACTTCCAAACATCACGATACTGAGCCGCCTGCATCCAGCGAATCCCTGCGACTCGCTTGATGTCGTCAGTCCACCTGGTGGGGGGTCGGCCAACACTGCGCTTACTAGTGCGGGGTCGCCATTCCAGCACTTTGGGACCCCAACGTCCATCGGCTCTTCGAACTATGTGCCCCGCCCATTGCCACTTCAGCTTCGCAACTCGTTGAGCTATGTCGGTGACTTTGGTTCTTCTGCGGATCTCCTCATTTCTGATTCGATCACGCAGAGATACTCCTAACATAGCTCGTTCCATCGCCCGCTGTGTGACTCTAAGCCTTCTTATGAGGCCCATAGTTAGCGACCAAGTCTCGGAACCATAGGTCATCACTGGCAACACGCACTGTTCGAAGACTTTTGTCTTCAGGCACTGAGGAATTTCGGACGAAAAGATGTCGCGAAGCTTCCCGAATGCAGCCCAGCCGAGTTGGATTCGACGGTTCACCTCTTTCTCGAAATTGGACCTACCTAACTGGATCATATGTCCTAGGTATATGTATTCGTCTACAATTTCGAGTGCAGCGTTCTCAACTATAACTGGGTGGAGCGATACATGAGCATTACACATTATTTTTGTTTTGCCCATGTTCATTTTCAGGCCCACCTGTTGAGAAACGCTGCTGAGGTCATTGAGCATGGTACTAAGGTCATCCAGAGTCTGTGCCATGATGACTACATCATCCGCGAACCGCAGTTGAGTGATGTACTCGCCATTGATGTTGATGCCAAGTCCGCTCCAGTCCAGAAGCTTAAAGACGTCTTCCAGTGCGGCGGTAAATAGCTTCGGAGAGATCACATCTCCCTGACGCACTCCTCGCTGCAACTGTATTGGCCTCGTAGTCTGATCCTGAATACGGACTGACATAGTGGCGTTTTCGTACAAGCACTTCAACGCTTGGATATACCTGTAATCAATTCGGCATCTCTGCAATGACCTTAGCACAGCCCAAGTTTCCACCGAATCGAAGGCTTTCTCATAGTCCACAAACGCTAAGCAAAGTGGCTGGTTATACTCGTGAGTCTTCTGTATAACCTGCCGCAGCGTATGGATGTGGTCTATGATACTAAAGCCTTTTCGGAAACCGGCTTGTTCGGGAGGCTGGAAGTCGTCAAACCTATTAGTGAGACGATTCGTGATGACTCTCGAGAACAATTTGTAAACATGGCTTAGCAGCGAGATGGGTCTATAATTCTTCAGCAAGGTGTTGTCACCTTTTTTGAAGAACAGAACCACCACGCTCCTATGCCACGCCTCAGGCGTCGTGCCCTCGTGAATGACGGAATTGAACAATCGCTGAAGGACTTTAAGTATCGGTTTTCCACCCGCTTTCAGGAGTTCTGCTGTGATTCCGTCCTCACCTGGCGCCTTATTGTTCTTCAGGTGTTTGAGAGCCACACTAATCTCGTATAGGCTGACGTCCGGGATATCTTCGGTATAGTGTCGGGTCAACTTGGCTCTGGGGTCTTTAGCCAAATTGGCAACAGGCTGCTGAGTAGTCGTGTATAGCTGTCCATAGAACTTCTCGACCTCACTTAATAACTCGGGCTTGGAAGAAATTAGATTACCGTGTTCGGTCTTCAAACGCGTCAGCTGCCTCTGTCCAATAGACAGATCTCTGGCGAAAACTTTCGAGCCTCGATTATTTTCAATCGCATTTTTAATACGCTCGGTATTGAAATTTCGCAAGTCGCTGGTTTGCGACTTAGAGATCTGTCTACTGATTTGTCGGTATTTTGACGCATCTGCTGAAGACTGTAATCTCATTTCTTGCCTCTCTTCCATGAGTTTAAGTGTTTGGTCCGAGAACTTTTTGGTTCCTTTCGCACGGTGGGTCTTATAGAACTTAGACCCAACGGAATGGACAGTTTCCACGAACCTGTTGTTCAGATCGTCCACAGTTTCGCAATTTGCTAGGCAATCAAAGCGGTTCTGCAGTTCTAGTTGAAAGGACTCGGGGTTTTGAATATGGGCACGAGTAGGTCGGAGCGTAGACTTCACCAGTCGATACCGTTCCAGCTGAATGTTGATATTCAACGTGCCTCTAACCATTCGGTGATCGCTACCGGTTTTCACCCTATGGATCACAGAAACATCGTTGAATATTTGCCGTCTGGTAGACAAGATGAAGTCGATCTCGTTTTTCGTGGAACCATCGGGGCTCATCCAGGTCCATTTCCTGTGTGGTGGCTTCTTGAAGAAGGAGTTCATCATAAAGAGGCCCTCCTTCTCCATGAAGTCAGCCAACATTTGGCCCCTATCGTTCCGTTGCCCATATCCAAATCGTCCCACTTTCAACTCTGAACCGCTACGTTCGCCCAGCTTTGCGTTAAAATCCCCCATCACAACATTGTAATAAGAGTTTGAGGCATGTATGGCTTTAGAAATATCCTCATACAATACCTCTACCTCCTCGTCAGGATGTGTCGAGGTCGGTGCGTAAACCTGTATAACCTTTAACGAATACCGTTTGGTAATTCGGAGGACCAGGAACGCTACCCTGCTCGACACACTCTCGACTTTTACAACATTGTTCACGAGGGACTTGTGAACGATAAATCCGACACCACCCTGGGACTGTTGGTCGCCCTCCCGGTAGTAGAGCATGTTGCCGGATTCAAGGATTATCGAGCCCTCCCCCTCTCTTCGGACTTCAGACAATCCTATGATATCCCAGTGCAACTTGCTCATAACTTCTTCCAGCTCGATGACCTTTTCGTCGGACCTCAAAGTGCGTGCGTTGTATGTTGCCAGGTCTAGTCGTCGGGGTTGGCAGCGGAATCTCTGCCGGAGATTCTTAACACCCCTTGCCCCGCCGTTACCATAACCGCTGCCAGAGCCAGGAATAGCGGGGCTGCCGGGGACTAGGGGCTGTGTTTTGTTTTTGCCGTCCATACAAAGTTTTGCCCAGTACTGACCACGCTGGGCATGCGGGTTGGTCAGCGCAGTGCTAGATCACTCGCGCCGGTGTCGCTGCTGCCCGACACCGGCCTGAGGCATTTCGTAATCTAGCCTGTGGGAATGGATATACCGCCATTCGTCGGTCGCCAGAGCCTCGTCGGTCCATCTGCAGGGTGCACCACGAGCAGGTGAGGTTGGCAGTTGGGGAGACTGACTGGTACTAGCCTCCCCCTTACACCCCTAGCTACCATTAACAACTAACTAACATTAGATAAGAAGTACTCTTTTAACCCACTATTCTGAGTCGGATCGATTAGTTGATGACATCATCTAGGTTACAAATATTACCTACCCGTTGTTTAAATGGGATGTGAAATATTCTCTTAGGGTCGAACGAAGACCAAAGTTGACATCATCAGCCAGGATATAAAACTGGTTTTATGAATTCGACAAAATATTTCGACTTGTTTGATAAGGTCCTACTGATTTTAATGGGAAAAATTTAAAATCCACGAAACACTAACCAAAAAAATATATACCTACTCTAATTATATTTTTAACTACTTTAAAAATGTAATAAAAAATGAAATATTACTACTGTGGTTTCTGCTTACCTACTGGAATTTGAATGACAACCTCTATATATACAAATATTTTAAAGAGGTAAAGTTTGTGGTATTTTAGGGGTAATCACTGGATCTACAGAACCTATTTTAAAAATTATTTTACTACTAGAAAGCCACGTTATTTGCGAGTGTTATAAGCTATTTCTTTTCTCTGTATTCTCACGGGAACGGGAACTACCCGGGGCGTCAGCTAGTTCCGAAATAAACGTGTAGGTTCCTATTAAGGAAAATTATCAAGGTAAGTACTTGTTACAGAATATAATATAAAATTATATTTCCATAATATGTAGCGCAAGATCAAGGTTTTCGCATAAATTTCAAGTCTTTATTTTTAGACATTTTAATTTACAAGATTTATGGAATCTACTGGGCGTTGAACTGTTTTTTATGATTGTGATGATCTGGTTTTGCCTTCTTAAAAGTAATTTGTTCGTTGACTTTTCGTAGTTACTCTAATATAGTCTAAGGAATACGAGTATAGTGAATCAGAATCCGATGTATACACAGTTCGTGTGGTTTTCCTCAATGATTTCAAAGTTTATCTAGAATTCTAGAATAACAAATTGTAGATTAGTAACTAGAGTGACTGACTTCCTGTAAAACATTTCACTGTATTATCTTTCAAAGAACTGAGTCACAAATGTGACTATGTGTCCCTTAAAGAAACTATAACCTCACCTGTAAAATGTAATACATTTTGACAAATTACAATTACACATGCATGATGACTAATAGATATAAAGATTATTTTGTATTATCTTTTTTATTTGGTGGCAATTATATTAATACAAAACAGCAAATCAAAAGTATGAGCATAAGTAAATAAATATATTGTGTGGCTTATATTAAAATCACTGCTGAGCTCGAGTCTCCTTTCAGAATGAGAGGGGTTAGGCCAATAGTCCACCACGCTGGCCCAATGCGGATTGACAGACTTCACACACGCAGAGAATTAAAAAAATTCTCTGGTATGCAGGTTTCTTCACAATGTTTTCCTTCAGCGTTTGAGCCACGTGATATTTTAATTTCTTAAAATGGCCGGATTGCCAGAGTTATATGCCCTCTGAAATCATATATACCTCTATAAATAATTATTAATTAATCATTGCTGGTTAATTGAATAGTAAATTGGTAGTTGTTGTTATGTAGAGTAAAGATTAAAGTATTGTTTCCTTGTATTACACACGCGTGGTTAAATAATCAATTAGACAACGGAGTCTATTGACTTCCGAACGGATGTGAAGTTTGTTATAATATGGTTGCTCGTGTACCTATTGCTATATGTGTGATTATCCTCACGACTCTGTAATTAATTAGTGAATAACTGTACTGTATCGTGTATACTCATTTTCAGTCAGTTAAAAATCATTTTGAGGCAGCCCACAATTATTATTTTAAATGCAAAGATTGTAAATGAAAATTTGCGGAGATAGATAATAGGTTTAGTCTGGCATAGCGCATATGGGTACTTCCTTTTCATCCCGATGTTTTTGTAGGAACTAGATCTACGCGGATAAATGAAGGAAGGAATTTATGAAAGAAAAAAACGCGCGTTAATTAATTTTTTTGTAAATACCGTAGCTTGTTGGGTACCTAGTTGGGTTATTAGTTGCGAGGTTAAATTACATTAATTAAGTGTACCGTAGAAAATTAATATGTTACTCGTACTTAATTGTATTAATATCGTTAAAGTTGTTTTGTTATAGATCAACAAATATAGAATATATAACCTTGTACTTCAACTTATTTATCCTAATAATGAAGTGGGTATTAAATAGACGAAGGTTTTAATATCATGTTATTCTTCAAGATATACTCTACTTCAGCTTATTTTACCCAATCATCATCATCATTAATCATATTCGGCTCACTGTTGAGAACGACTCTCCTCTTAGAATAAGAAAGTTCTGGCTAATAGTCCATCACACTGGCCCAATACGGATTGGCAGACTTCATTAAGAAAACTCCCTGGTTTAGTAGGTATGTAGGTTTCCTCACTATGTTTTTCCGTAACCGTTTGAGATACGTGATATTTAATTTCGCAAAATGCACATAACTGAAAAGTTGGAGGTGACCCATTTATTATCTACTGGGCTATCACCATACTGGGCTATTTTAAGCAATAGATATTATAACTACTTATTACTTAATAATATTGTGTATATATTATATATTACCTAATTACATTCCAAAACCATGTAATTGTAAGCAAGCAGCACTTTCTTCAGATTTCTTAAGTCCCGTTACACGTTTTCCTAATCATGGCGTACCTAGTGATGTTGATAATTAGCTCATTAGCTTTTTCTAAAGATGCGCGACGAAGCAAAACGGTAAAGCGTGTGTCACGTCAAGCACACTTGTATATAGGAAGGAATTATCTACAAGGTAATGAATGGAGTGACCTACAAATGGCATCAATTGGCAGAAGAAAAAATAGCGTGGCTTGGCAGTGTTCATCAGTCTTACTAAAACAAAGGACGACTTGAAAGCTTGATAATTTATTATCAATATATTGTCTCTTGTAGTTGTAAATGCATGCCCCAGAATGAATTCGAACTAACGCCCTCCTAATCGAAGGCAGGGGTCATTATAGGCTGGGCTATCACAGCTGTATCAGTTACGTGCATTTTAAGAAATTAAATACAAAAAAGAAGTCGCAAACCGTTAAGGAAAAATGTCGTGAAGAAATCTGCAGACTTGAGAATTTTTTCAATTATCTTCGTGTGTGTAGTCTGCTAATCCACATTTGGCCAGCGTGATGGAATATTAGCCAAACTTTTTTAGACGTGAGAGGAGATCGTGCTCAATAGTGAGCCGAGTATAGGTTAGGTGTTAATGATGATGATGATATCGTCTCTATTCCAATTCAAAAATCGAATCTTTTTTGTTTTAAACAAAGGTACTTATTGTAATCTTATATAAATATCAACCGATAAAAATGTCAACGAAAAAATTTATATGGACTTAGTAAAACACTGCTATTTTTACATGTCATACATATACTTTAATTTTACTTATTTGTAAAGATATTAATAGGCATTGGCTTGAAACAGCCTTAAAAGTATTAAAATACATAACAAAAACTCAATTTTTTGTGGTGCGTCCTTACTTAAGTTTCAGTATAAGAAGTCGTCACTGTTTAGTGATTTTGTTAATCAGATTTTTGTAAAAAAAACATCTTTTTAAGATTTTGTCTCCTTCGGACACAGTAATTTATTTTAGATCTGTCTGTATATCTATGTTTTATCCCTTGTGTATGAAAGTGTAACTGTCAAAAAAAATCACTTTCGCATTTATTATATATGCATATATGCAGGCATTACTTTCAGAAATTAGGATTTCTAAGTTTAAAAAGTGTAATTAAAAGAAAATATATAGTATAAATTGAATGGAGAGAAAAAGAGCACTCATTTGACAACCTAGTCATTTGAAGTCGCCTAAGATATAAAACAAAATCTTCTTTATACGAACGGATGGTTGAGGGTCTGAATATTTAAAATCCATAAATCCAAAGTCCAAACTATATAGTTAATTACCGTACTAACTTATGGTATGGTAGTATGGGAGCAAATACTAACAAACTTAGCCTTTATAAAATGAGGTAAGTCTGGTATAAACAGGCTCTTTATCCATAGTTGGGATCGGATTTCCGGCTTAAACTGGATTTTGTTCTTGGGAAAAGATCTTGGGTTATTTTTTTAGGGTTCCGTAGTCCTTAAGGAACCCTTATACCCTTATTGATTGTGACTAAAAACAATGATGAGAATGAATGTATTTAACGTACCTATGGAAGTGTATCTTAATTATGTCTTCACAATTAAGACAGGTACTGTGTTAAACTGGTTATAGCTGGTGGGAAGCTTCGGCCGTGGCTAGTTACCACCCTACCGGCAAAGACATACCACCAAGCGATTTAGCGTTCCGGTACGATGCCGTGTAGAAACCGAAAGGGGTGTGGATTTTCATTCTCCTCCTAACAAGTTAGCCCGCTTCCATCTTAGACTGCATCATCACTTACCATCAGGTGAGGTTGCAGTCAAGGGCTAACTTGTAAAGAATAAAAAAAAAACTGACCATGTTCTTTTTGCTGAGAAGATTTCGACGATGAACTAATAAAGCTGTCAATCAGTACTACATATAGCCAAACTAACCCAATCCAAGGGATTGGGGTCAAGTTTCTCTGCATGTTTTAATTAGTGTATCCGAGGATTGTAAAAGGATTTATAAAAGTTTTCGTTTCTTCGAAATGACCTTAACTTGCCATCTTTTTTAAATTAGATGTCATTAAATATGTAAATATACTTCCTTTTATCGCTGTTGATGTTGTAAAATGACCGTTTATAAGACATTACGAAAAACTTTATATTTTATAAGTTGCGATAGTTTCGTTAGCTAGTTAAGTTAACTCTTATAATAAATTCGATTGCAATGCGAGTAGCAAACCGATTGTCGGTAAATGTTTAACGGAGAAAATGGAACGGATTTAAAGGTATACCTACATACTATTGTTATGTACAACCGCTTTATGAAATAGAGGATGTACGATTTAACATGGTAAGTATTTTATTCTGTGCAGTTTTGTTAGCAACGACAACTTAACTAAATTTAGTTAATTCAGTCTAATATTATTTCTTAATGATTAGTATTAAATTATTAAAATTATGAGTGGGTAGGAATTTGAAATACCAACCTTTATGCGTTTGCCTTTTAATATTAAAGTTGTGATATATTGTTAAATTTATATTCACAAGGGAATTTGTTTTATTTAAATTTTACGAAAGTAGAACTAACACTCGTATTGTAAACCAACAAAGAATATTCACAGCATGTTAAAGAGAATCGCAACAATAGGAAATGAGGTGTGTCCCCAATACTTCCATTTAAAACGAATTGTTACAACAAAAAGATTAGGAGACAATACGTCGCGATCGCATCGGAGTTCGGAGTTAGAGCGCGTGGTCCGCACGCGACTTGCTTTTGACTACTAACCCGTTGTTTGCCGCCAAAACCACGCGGAGATAGTATCTCGCGAATCGAATTCATTCACGATATTATGCAATGCACTACTTATCGGATATAACTTGGTATTACAGCGACCGGGTTAATTTTCGCGCGTGACCCGGTAATGATTTTATTGTAGGGCGCGGCTGTGATAAGCTGTATTACACGCTTTTGTTAATCGTCTTCCAAAAATTTTAATAAAAAAATACAACCGACTTCAAACTTATAAAAATGTTTTTACTAAACTAAAAAGCGAAAAATAACATCGTATGTGATACCTTTTCAGTTTGATTAAATTTAAGGCAGTACCAAGGTAGTGTGTTACCGTGTGTTAATTAAAGCCGTTTGTGAAAAAACTGTCTGAAAATCCTAAATCTTTATGATTTAAACGGCTTCAATACATCACTAACTTGGTACCGCCTTCAAGCTGATTGCACTAAGCAAACTGAGAAAATAGCACATACTTGGAAATTTTACAATTTACTTAATTCTTACTCTTACGCCAGAAGCTTCGTAGGAACCTTCGTTAAAGGCTCTTACCTTAAACTTGTATAGTGATTTTTGGAGTGTTGCCGTGATGCTAAGTGAGTGGCAACGGGGTTATTATGACAATTTGTCATGATATTTTGAAAAAAATACGCTTAATTCTCAATACTTGGTTCAGGGTTTGGACTCTTGCAACCTGTTGTAATTGAACACACTCGTACTAAGTAGGTAAGTACCTAATACATAATTTATTGAATACACCATATATATTTAATACATTATTAGGGTTCCATAATCCACAAGGAACCCTCATAGTTTCGCCATGTCCTTCTGTCTGTTCGTCCGTCCGTCCGTCCATCCATCCGTCTGTGGTTTAGCGCAGAGACTTCATGTAAATAATAAGCTTTTAAGAGCAAATTTTTGTCAGAGTCAAGTGCCACCCTCTACCGGTTAAACAGTGTTGTTTATGGATACGTGAAAAAAATAACGAGAGTAAGAAATATAATGAAAATACAAGGAAAACTATAACAGCTAAGTAGCAATTGCTATTTAAAGCTATATACTAATGCTATTCCAGGCTATAATCTATCTCAATTCTAAATTCCTGCTAATTGGGTTCAGCAGTCGCGATGTGAAAGAGTAACAAACATTCATACCACCGTAACCATCAGTTTTTCGCAAATCGCGCAAAAACCATGGAATTTTTCAAGATAAAAAGAAGCCTATGTGTTAAGAAACCCGAGCGATCAAAAACTTTACTCGTTGACTTGAATTCAGGAAGGTATTTGGGGCCATGCTGATATTTTATTATAATTATGACTACAGGCCACATGCCTGGTACAATACAATGTGATGTTTTATAACCGGGCGGTCTAGATTCAATTCTTAACTTTTAATTAAGATTATATTTAAAAAAAAAGAAGAAAGTGTTTTTTTTTCATATTTGGTTGGATTGTGCTGCGGTTAGGCGAGAAAACGTTCCAATAGCCCGTACTCTAGGAGGAATTATTTTCAAATAAAATAGGCTTTAAATTTATGTATTATCTATCTATACTTTTACAATACAGATTATTAACGAAAAATAAAAAATCCATATTTGAATTTATATTTTTTGCTACTAATGCCATCTATATACAATGTCAGAAAATTTACTGAAATAAGTAAGGTCTTCTATGGATCTATGTCAGCTTATTGCAAGCCCACGTAACACAAAGTTCCGAGAATATGACACAGATGGCGTAGATTTGCGTTCCATTTGATTGCTATTCTCTGAAACAATATTCAAAGATAGTCGTTTCTTCTTTGGATTGGTAAGAGGCTATGATAGGCCGTACATACTACTTTAGTATTTTAGTCGAGTACGAACAATTTTTGGGCGGTAAATCCAAAAATTGTCCGTAGGTACTCGACTAAAATACTAAAGTAGTCCGAACTAGGCCTGAGCGATGTCTGAATACATGAGATCTTGTTCTAAATTAGGATAGGAAGGGCTTGTTAGAAGGGGGACAAATACTTCACGATTAATTCTCATACCTACCAAATATATAAATATCATTAAAATTGGTTGAGGAAAATTAACTCATATACTATTTTAGATTTTGTTATATGACAAATAGAACGTCAGACTGCTGTTGTTTTTATTCTTTACAAGTTAGACCTTGACTACCTCACCTGATGTGATGATGCAATCTAACATCTAACTTATTAGGATAAGGATAAAATCCACACCCCTTTAGGTTTCTACACGACATCGTACCGGAACGCTAAATCGCTTTCCCAGTAGGGTAGTAACTAGCCACGGCCGAAGCCTCTCACCAGCCAGACTAATTAAGAAACCTCAATCGGTCCAGCCGGGGATCGAACCCAAGACCTCCGTCTTGTAAATCCACCGCGCATGTTACTACGCCACGGAGGCCGTCTATATGAAGGTCAACACATGCTCCTTCCATTGGGAAGTACAGTAGCCAATTATGAAGTTGAGATGTGGTGGCTTACAATCGATCCTCGAAAATCGTAAAACGTAATTTTATGATATTTTCGACAGGTTAACATAAGAAATAATATCTCCAGTAGCCAGACCTTAACTTCATGTTTTATAGCTTGAGTCTCACAAACTAAACTAAACTAAGAGTTTCATCGATAACGAAGGGTTGCCGCAAAGCTAAGCGATTGGCGACTGGGGACATGATGTCTCCTATATTATGTCTAGAAAAATAAAAAAATAACCTAACTTATACCGGTTTATGGCTGGTATTATTATATCCAGTTCATATTATAAACATAGAGAAACAGGCAAAATTAAAACAACAAAGTATTAACTTAATACTTATTTAATATCTAATTAAAATATTAAAATTACGAGTAGGTAAATTAAATGGCAGCTTACATGGCAGTGCTTATTCATATATTACTTATCACTTACTGCATATTCAAAATACTAAGAGTTAAGAGTTTAGCTAGTGAAAGTAGAGACTGAAATCGACTGCCATATTTAAAAAGTCATTTAAACAAATTAAAAAAACAATCGTTTTCATAATTTGCTTAGATATTTTTTTTGTTTGTGAATACATTTCTATCTATACTATAAGAATTAAACTCAGTTATTCCAATATTTGCACTATAATTTCGAGAATCTACTCCGATTTTTCAAAATTTTGCGGGCGATTTCAGTCTACTTTTGTTAGCCAAACTCTATACTAAACATTGTATCAAAATTCATGCGCTTACTGGTTTTTCATTGACAACAATTTGATAATTTTAAACGTTCCATTAGCAACTAGCCCAGGATCCGTGAAACATTTTTATATCAAGTTAACTTTCCGTGAGTAGCTTCATATTGATGACACGCTCAAGCTTTTTATTTACTAAATTCTTGATTCTGGTAGCTAACTGGGTAACCAGGTAATACATTTTCTGTGCGACGGAACGAGATTTAATAGATTTGTCTCCATTCCGAATAGCCAACAAATAAAACATCGCGAATTAAAAAAAACATTAAAGAAAAATCAATTCATATACAATCGATATTTTGAGAACTTTCATTGAACATAGACTTTTAGAAATGTTAGATGCATCATTAGTTTAAAAATGTACAACGTGTATAAACCGAATAGTTTTACATACAATCATAGATATACTTTTAATTTGTACATTACCTTTAAAAATTACTCATTATTTTTTTTTCGTATTATTTTCTTATTTGGAATCGACCGGATAGTAAAGCCATTTAAATTCATAACCTTTAAGACCATACTTCGCTTCCTTTTCTGTTTCAGGCTTTGGCACTTCATCGGATTGTATATCTAAAGTCTCCTGAGAAATTCGTGGGTGGAATCCTTTTTCATCTGCTACATAATCTACTCTGGTTTTAACACCATTCCTGGCCGTTACATAATAGTATCCAATTTTCGCTCCACTTCTGTATCCTTCTTCATGATGACCGTGAAAACCTACCGTATAGTTAAATGTATATAAAAGATCAGTCAAATCACCCTTCGTTACACCAGCTGGCAAACCTTCTTTTTCTCCTTCATTTCTGTGGTAAACATCAGTATTTTTATTAACTACTTGCATTTGTGCTGCAACAAGAACTGGTTTTCCAGTATTTTGTTGAATAGCCGTTGGTGAAGTAGGTGTAGCTATTGATTTGTATTCTTGTTCTGGGTTAACTCTTTGTAAAATATCCATAAAGGTTTTTGGCTGTCTATCTCCTTTTGGTTGACTAATGATTTCAGGTTCATTTAGATTAACTTTATTTTGAACATAGTTATTACCATTTGTATTTGATACTTGTGCATGATTCAATGCTGCATTAGCCTGATAGTTTTGGCCTGAATTTTGTACGTTTGTGTTTGACTGCTGTGGATAACTTTGAGAAGGATTTGAAGTTCGCTGATCATTTATTGCTTCATAAGGAGGTTGTAAGTGATATTGACCATCTATTATTCCTTGTTTTTGTTGTTGTTCAACATTGAACCCTTGTTGAATATTTGATCCTACACTAGATGGTATTAAAGAATTTGGTCCAATGCTTGGCTTTTGCTGATAAGTTTGTTGTGACTTTTGCAGATACTTCCGTCCTACATTAAATTCATCTTGCTGGTAGTTTTGTTGATTAAGTACGTTTTGTACATTATTTTCTTGACCAACTCCCTGATTTGGATAATTTTGAGGAAGAGGCACATTTTGCTGTTGTTGACTTGAAATCGACCCTTGTTGGTAATTTGGATTTGGTTGATTTAGATTTGGCTGTGAAGATTGTTGTTGGATAAATGAATTTTCAGTTTGTCTAAAAGCTTGTTGATTGTTGTTATTTTGTGTTAAAGTTTGAGAGTTCCCAGTGGCTGGGAACTGATTATTATAATTATTATTTTTATTAACCACAACTGGACTTGCCAAGTTTGGTTGAGGCGTTGTTGTAGTAGTTGTGGTGGGTATTTTGCAACCAGAACACGCTTTTATAGAAGAACTAATCTCTTGTTTGATTTGTTTATTTTTGGTTGTCGTTTGTGGTGTAGATGCTTGTTTTGTCGGTGAAAAAGAAAGTGAATGTCCCTGTCTTCCTCCAGTATCAGGGGCAGTTGGATCTGAAAAGAATAAACAAAGAATTAAATATGTATACAGAACGAAATCAGTAACTAAAATACAGTTAACTGCGACCACGAGTTTGTTATTATGTTACATTAAATAATTGTAGTGTATGTAATTCAGTTACAAACTATTTTCAGGTATAAACGTTGCATTAATTTAACATTCTGTTTTGTCTTCATCGTGTATTGATATACGTAATGTTTGCACACTCTCTGGTGGTCGCTTGATCACTCGGTTAACCACTTTCTCTTAGTTGAACACTGTATCTACTTAATACCATCGTGGCACTTGGGTGCTACAGTAGAGCGTGCCACGATGGTATTAGTAGATACAGTGTTCAACCAGAAGGAAGTGGTTAACCGAGTGATCAACCGATCACTAGATAGTGTATGCAAACATTAAAATATATTTAATGTAATTTTGAACTTACATATATGTGTTCATCTATACTAATATTATAAAGCTGAAGAGTTAGTTGAAAACGCGCTAATCTCAGGAACTACTGGTTCGATTTGGAAAATTCTTTCAGCGTTAGGTAGCCCATTTAACGAGGAAGGCTATAGGCTATATATTATCCCCGCATTCCGTCGGGAATAGGAACCACGTGGGTGATACCGCGCGGCGTCAGGTAGTAGTAAATACTCACAAGGCTTAACACGAATATTCTTTATAGATATTATTTTAAAGTTCCCATTTTCGTCCGTCGCGTATACTGTTACATGATAGACACCGTCAGCAGTAATGAAACCAAACTCGCCCATTATGATGCCATTTTCATCTGAAAATAGAATGATTTTCATCAATAGATATAACCAAGAAACAAGAAACTCGTTTCCTTCAAGGCTAAGATGTTAAAAATATCGATGTCTATTTTATGTGTGTGGATGGCCCGAATTGACGTTGTGATTGGATTCCGGAATTTGTTTTTCTTTTCTGGCTGTCTTTTTAATTTTATTTTTTTGTTATTTTTCTAAAATTTCAACTTTCTCTTATTATCTAATATTTTTAAAGAAAAAAAGATGTACTTAAATAAATACATATATCGTATGTAGAAAATTTGAATGAAATGTTTGATAAATGCCTAATTTTTATTATGTGAATAAATGAATGGAGGACTAATATATTCACAAAAGTAAATTCCCCTGCACAAAACATCAACTTGAACAATGTAACCTTTACTATTAATTGAGTAAACTGTGCAAATTATTGTAACACGACGTCCTCATACATGTTAAAATATAATGCCTTGAGAGTAAAATATTATATTAACAGTTAATATTGTCATCATCTGTATAAGCAGGTCATAAATACACGTCAAATTGATGCCTTTGTAGAAGCGTGCTAATTCTTATAACCGGCTTAAGTTTAAGTTTGTCACCGATAACTTTTGGTTGCTTGCGCAACTGTACCTACCTACTAGCCAATGGGGTAAGTCGAAATGAAGCTTGATCGGGTTCGCTAATAAGAACATAATATTGTCTACAGTGTATTTAATGAAATAGTAGATATCAGCCATTTCAGGAAATACTTGTTCGAAATTGAAATTTTCTTTACAAGCGATATTATAACGCTAGTGAAACTGGGTACCTTTGCGGTGATTTTGTAGGGACGTAACCAATCTATAGTATAAAATTATCAAACTACCTTTTTTCTCATGACGATGCTGCTCTCCATCAATCGTGAAACCAAATTCATATGGTCGGTTCTCATCTGTGTATTTGTCGGCCCCTTGTGCTTCAAAATAGCAAAGTACCACACATAGGAGAACACAAACAGTTTTTATTCGACACATCTGAAAAAAAAAACCAGAATATTTGATATTTTCTATGAAAAACCAACAAGTTTTTAACTTGCATTTATCAAGACCACTAATCCAATAACCAGCTCGGTCCTTTTATATATTAGGATCCTCTACTAATAGTCTCATAGATGGACCTTCCAAGACCACCGTCTGGAGCCGCCAGCATTCAGCGGCTCCCTGCAACCCGGTTAATTAGGTTGTTTGACCTGTAGTCGACCACACGGCGTTTTCTCGTGAGGGTTCGGCTCCCAGCACCTTGAGACCGCTATGTCCATCGGTTCTTCAAATTATGTGCCCTGCTCATTGCAACTTTAGTTTCGCAACTCGCTATGAAGGTGACTTTGGTTCTTCTACGGATCTCCCCGTTTCTGATCGATCACACAGAGAAACTTCAAGGATGGCTCATTCCATAGTGTGTTCCAAGTGACTCTGGACCTTCTTATAAGGCCGATAGTTAGCAACAAATGCTTAGTTGGAGGTCTTCACGCAATAAAGAATTATGGACGAAAAGATGTCGAATTCTGCCCTTTTTAAGGACAAAGAGGATATGGCACTGGTATTTTTTGACCTTCAGTTCTAGTTATTTAGGTACGAGCTTGTATATGTGATCATTTCAAATGGTATTATATTTTAAAGATTCCTCAACCTAAATATATGCAAAAGATTTTTCCGCTCTTTTTATACAGATATGTAGATGTGCTCAAATACACTGGTGACATAGTCATTACACGTATATTAGAAGTTCAAGGTATGTTTATTTAATATTACAGTAAAACGGTGAGGTGCATAGACTATATTGACTCATATAAAGTTAAGATGGGGAACTTTAGTTAATAAGAAGAAATATATAAGTAACAAATATAATAAGCACAGTGAGAAACGCATTGATTTAGACTGATAATTTATTTAGATTGATAATTTATTAAGAGTGATATAATTTATTTAGAGTGATGGTGCACTTACTTACTTCTGGCACAAGCTAAGTCGTTTAATACAAAAAATAAAATCGGTCTCCCTATCACTCATTCGACAACTAAGGCTACGCATAAACTGGGTATCCATAACTTGCATTATATAATAAAGTGCAACTAGTGTAATTATTATATTGTATAATGTAAGATGTATGGTATTGCTTGAATCTATAGGTACTAATACCATAAAGCTGAAGAGTTTGTTTGTTTGAACGCACTAATCTCAGGAACTACTGGTCCAATTTGAAAAATTCTTTCAGTGTCAGATAGCACATTTATAGAGGAAGGCTTTGGGCTATATATTATCCCCGTATACCTACGGGAACGGGAACCACGCGGGTGAAACCGCGCGGTGTCAGCTAGTATGAAATAAAATAAAAGAAACTGAGTAAGTGCTAACGTTATTTTCGTCACCATTTAAAAATAAAAAAATCCTCATTCATATTTTCCGTTATCTGTTTCCATGATCAAAAAACATACAAGACATGTGGTTGTCGTAAAAATATTATATTTAAAAAACAAAATTCTCTATACATATTGTTAAAGCTATTAATATGATCATAATGTGTATATTATTCGATAACAATACATTTTTAAATATTCATGAGTAAAATCTCTCAGTAAAAATTTGTATTAAACGATGACTTAATGTAAATTGGTAGGGGTATTAAACATGTTAAGATAAAAGATTTTTATTGGATACTTCTTTCCGGTATCACAATATTATTAAGTTTATGATGCTCACTAACAGAGAGGACATAAAAATCAATAATTTTGTACATTCAAAGACTGTTTGGCTTATATTTATGTAAATTGTGTTGAAGACGTAGACGTTTTAGTTGTTCAAAATATTTAAAGGATTGAGAACCTCCTTTTTTTTGAAGTCGGTAAAAAAGAGTAACCAATGACGGCGAAAATCTATATAATATGAGTTATATGTTAATAGGATAAACAAATGAATATGAAATAAAAGTAAAAGAATAATATTAAGGGATATCAACCTGATTGGGTAAATACTGCCGTTGACGTAGAAAGAAGTTTTTATTAGGTACTTGAATATATTGTACGGATATTTCGATAGATTATTATAATGATCTGATAAAATAGTTTTAAAAGGTGTGTTAAAATAAATATTTAACCATTAATACCAATTATTAGTGGACAAATAGAATAATAAATAGGTTTTTGATTGTACACACTCACAAATTTGTGTGAACTGTGAATTGAGCTCGCGCCGGATGTTTGGTATAGTTAAATTTATTCAGTCAGTTAAATAAACAAGAACGAATCTGAGTATATTGCTACTAAAACTGGACGTGACGATTGCGTTTGTCTAGTATATTTTTAGTAAGATTTTTGACTTGAGAATGACAAAGCTAAACAAAGTTTTAGTACCCCTAATAGTAAATTCTAATTTTAGATTTTTTTTCAGACTAGGTATATACTGATTCACGAAGGGAAGTTTGGGTAAGCTATGAACCTCTAGAACAGGTAAGCTCTATGGTTAGAAGAACGATCATGGACTGTTTTCTCTATGGGTGTCTTATGTAAGACTCCTTCTGTCTTTTCTACTACATTCTCATTGATGGAACTATTGTAAAAATATAGGCCAGTACAAAGTGCTAGTAATAAAGAAAGAGAAACAAAAAGCTTAGGGGTTTTTTGCATGGGGTTGGTAGGGGTTAGTGAGGTACGTCAGTCTTGTCATAGTGTCGATGGTTGAAATCGATGACTGAAATGATGGTTGGATCGATGTCGATTGTAGGTTTCGGCCTAGTTACCACCCTACCAACAAAGACGTACCGCCAAGCGATTTAGCGTTCCGGTACGATGTCGTGTAAAAACCGAAAGGGGTGTGGTTTTTCTTCCTACTCCTAACAAGTTAGCCCGCGTCCATTTTAGATTGTATCGTCACTTACCATCAGATGAGATTGTAGTCAAGGGCTAACTTATAAAGAATAAAAAAATCTAGGTCCAGGAGTGTGAAAACTGTGCAGAGTTGATTGCGTTGCCAAGAGAGCATTATACTCGTATGTGTAAGCACATCTTTTTGTACAGAAGGCAATGGATTCCAGATTTAGACGGGATTATTTTTCTTTTGGTGTCAAAGAATTGTAAGTAAAGATTTGAAAAATAGATATACAAGAGTTAGACGTTCCAGACACGATGCCGTATAGAAAACAGTCCATGATAAAATGCACCAATGTATTGATACTTAGCATCAACAGTCGATATAATACGTATGAAAATTATTGCTTTAATATCCTGAAAGTTCTAGTTTTCGAAGCGTTTGCGATTGTAGAAAGAGAATCGACGTTCCACTTGGCTAGGGAGGCTGAAGTAATTGAGCTAAGTGATAATCACTACGCTAGAGGTCACCAAATTCCTGCTGCATTGTAACACGTATTACTTAAATTTAAACTTGACTTTAAGCTCATATCGTAAGAAATACTTCTACACTACCTAAAATCATTATGTTTTAAAGACAATAGATAAATAATCAGGAAAAATTTTAATCTCATAGTCCAAATATTTAAATAATAGTATGCAAACCATTTAAGTCTCCATAACAAATATGGTTAATTTATAATCGTCAAAATTCAAGTCGGCTTAACGAACTATAGATGATTTTAAAGGTTTATTCTAACGTTGGATAACGACTTAATCAGCAGTTTGATGAATACACGAGTATCATTCCGCAATATAAAATCCCATTAAGCTCCGATGACTTAAACAAACTATGATTAAAGATTAAGACGAAGCACGCTTCCCTATAAAAAGTTTTGTTATAATCCAACAATAATCGAATAAGTAGTAAAACATAGCTTCGACCATAATGAAATAGATACCTATTACTAATTAAAAAGCTTCAATAGGTGGTCGTTTTTCACCACCTAATTTTCCCAGGGAATATTGATAATTATGTTTAAAGAATAACGCAAATATTTCTCAATTTAAACAAAATTATGACTGTTTTATGAATTTGAAAACCCATTTTTGATAAAGAAAAGTGCTTGAAGTTCTACGATTTTAAAACCCCCATATTAGAGTGGCTTTTGCAGTTCGCAATCCAAATTAAAATTAATTAGATACGCTACTCATTCGTCAATAAAAAATAGAGTGAAAATACACAATTATATTGTATCGATCAATATTGTTCAATATTGTATAAATAGTTATTGTTATAGTTTACTTACTTTTCCATCAGTCCACGCAAAATTACGATTGTATTGATTTTATCCGCACGGCTCGTTGCGCAACCGATCTCACACGACTGTCGATTATTTGTAAAACATAACTTATTAATACGTTTACATACAGCAGATGAAGTACGCGCAGTTCTTCATTTTCGATTAGAGGTTACGGCAAGCCTACACATTTATATTTCAATTTATTTGATTTTGCTGTTAGATCGATAGATGGGTTTTTGACAAGTTCAGCAAAGTTTAAATTTAGTAAATCCGTCTCGAATGACGCGCAAAATTAAAGTGATTTTGTAAACAAAGGATTGTGTTCGTTAATCTGACTGTAACAGTTCGGAAATTAACGTATAAACCCTTACAACAACCAATTTATTACGTCTATCTACTTAGATACCCAATTGGTTTGATTATTGAAAAATATACTTGAGAAGAAAAACCTTTTATATACCAGTAGGTATAGTATATGCCTATAAGTTAAATCATGCGTAGTAACACATTTTCAGGCGTTAGCGACGTACTGTGAGTAACCATTACACGTTAACGTCATTACAATCGCGTACGAATTTTCGAGTTATTTGACATCTATAATCTTTAAACGTCAAAACACTTAGGTTTATAATTATTGAACCTGCGCATTGAGACTGAAATTTTGGTTGAACTTACTTCTTAGTCTATACCTGTATATCACATTTAGAAACTTATAGCCAAGACTTAACAAGACAATGGGTTCATAAAACATAAACATCATTGTCCTAAATCATTGACTTTTTATAATAAAAGAACGCACAAACATGTAGAAATTTTCACTTAAAAACTGCTCAATTTTGCTTTGATATTTTTAGAATTACTGGTAAAGAAAATTAGACCTAAAGGCCTTTAAATATAGTCCAAAATTCAATAAAATCCCAAATTCAAAGCAAAATCAACCTTAAGGACTGAATTTAAGGTTGTTTTGCAAATGCGACTACTTGAATTGAGTGCCAATAAGTTGTGTTTGGCACTCATTGAGTGGGGACGTCTTTGGTTGCTGATTGTGCATCCACTTTTGAATAGGAGATCGATGACCACAATGTATGTTTTTCTTATAAATTCCTATTTTATAGTTCTACAAAAAGCGCCTCCTATTACATTTATTTAGTTTTTTATAGACAGATACCCATTTTATCTTAAAATCACATGATCACGTACGAAGATTTTCTCACGGATGAAGTTGCATGCGTCCACTAGTTTATAACATAAGTATGGATTAGCTATTTTTAACTATTGAAATCGAAATTTAAACAAACGAGGTTAAAGTTTATTCATAAGATTACTGTGAATGAATCCGACCGAATATACTCGTATCTCGTTTTTATATCTTGCACAGTCATTGCCAAAGTATTGTAATTATGTCTTGTAATCATTCATTTATAAGTAACCATTAGAAAAGTGTTTATTACTAATTCTTAGTATATTCATATTTTATTTTTTAGATGCAGTTTTGAAATGAACTTTGTTAAATGAAGTTCTTTATTAGACTAAAAGCCAGCAAAAGCCATACCTAGCTCATTTTATGAAAGCTGAAAGATTACCAGCTTTACTATGCAATTTTCGATTTTCAACTAGGTACGTTTTTTTAAGTATGTCGACTTTTTACTCTTTAAATAGCAATTGCTACTTAGCTGTTATCAAATCAAAAATCATTTATTTCAAGTAGGCTCAGTTTACAAGCACTTTTGACACGTCAGTTGACTATTTGTAAAGATTCTACCACCGGTTCGGAAGGCAGGTTCTGCTGAGAAGATACCGGCAAGAAACTCAACAGTTGCTCTTTTGAAAAAGTCATACAGTATTATAATTTACAATTGATAACAATTACTGTTTACATTTCTTATAGTTTTACTTCCTGTGTGAAGGTGGAAGCTGATCCAACGGCCTCCAAGCATCTTTATCATTAAGTAACTCATCAATGTTGTAGTACCCGCGACTAAGTAAATGTTTTTTAACACATTGCTTAAAGCTATGCATTGGCAGGTCCATCACAGTCTTGGGGATCTTATTATAGAAGAGTACACCCAAACCTACAAAAGATTTTTTTACTCTTTGGAGACGATATGCAGAAATAACTAACTGCCCGTGTAAATGCCCGTGTCTAGTAAGACGTGGGTTTAAATCTCCTTTTCTTTTGTACAAATTAATATTTTGTCTTACATATACTATACTGTTATATATATATTGACAGGCTACTGTTAGTATACCTATTTCTTTAAACTTTTGACGAAGGGACTCGCGTGATTTTAATTGATATATTGCTCGAATTGCTCTTTTCTGAAGTACAAATATAGATTGTATATCGGCAGCCTTGCCCCACAATAAAATACCGTAAGACATTACGCTGTGAAAGTACGCAAAATAAACAAGCCTAGCTGTATCAACATCAGTAAACTGTCTTATTTTTCTCACGGCAAATGCCGCTGAGCTAAGTTTACCAGACAGTTTTTCTATATATATGAGCACCCCACTGAAGTTTACAATCCAAGGTCACTCCCAGGAAAACTGTGGAACTCTCCATTTCCAGTGTTTCAACATCGATCATTATAGACTTATCTAATTTTATAACATTTGTAATTTTCTTATATATCCTACTTTTGTGAATTTTTTCACGTATTCATAAATAACCGTTTGGCCAGTAAAAAATAACTCTTAAAAGCTAAATATTTTTCAAATGGATCCCAAAATCGAAAAATATTGGTACAAAGCCCCTCATATTTTATAGATCTATCCAACGATACATACTATAAAATAAACGAATAAAAAAAATCATTCCCACTTTACAATTTCCCCTAAAAAACATTTTTCAAGATTTTATTTTACGCCTTTTTTCTCATTTTTAATGTACATAAACATGCCAATTTACAGCTTCCTAGTAGTAATAGCCTCTGCGCTAAACCGCGGACAGACGGACGGACGGATGGACGTACAGAAAGACGTACATGGTAATACTGTAAGGGTTCCTTGTGGACTACGGAACCCTAAAAACTGTCATCATCCTTATTATGGAGTTTGGTCTGTGTGTAATTCATCATTATCAACCCATATTCGGCTCACTGCTGAGCTCGAGCCTCCTCTCTGAATGAGAGGGGTTAGGCCAATAGTCCATCACGCTGGCCCACTGCGGATTGGCAGACTTCACACACGCAGAGAATTAAGAAAATTTTCTGGTATGCAGGTTTCCTCACGATGTTTTTCCTTCACCGTTTGACACACGTGATATTTAATTTCCTAAAATGCACACAACTGAAAAGTTGGAGGTGCATGCCCCGGACCGGATTCGAACTCAAACCCTTCGGAAGCGGGGGCAGAGGTCATATCTCCTAATTTTTGTATCGCCAAAAATAAACGGTGTCGATTCAACCAAATCTTATATTCTAACTAATTTACTAAGGTCAGTGTTTAAGTGTCAGATGTTTATTTTACAATTAACACAACAATCAAGGTTGTTTATTACGATTTGATGCCATCAAAATAGTATGTTTTTATAAACGCATTCAGTTCCTATTTGCTTATTTTAAGAAGGTTACACTGTACCTAAATAGAACAATTTGTATTAAGTATTTGTATAAATTAAAGGTTTCCTACTTAAAGTACTTAAAGGGCCTACTTTATTCTAATTTTATATGGTACTAAAAGGGCCTATTTTGTTCTAATAAATAGTGCATTATTATTTTTGCATTCGATTACTTCCTGCTGCTACCATAGGTAAGTGGTATGGTATCTACCATTCCATACAATTTCTTACCATACTTAATAACAGTCGGACGGATATGTATATAGGAGAATGCTAAGATGGATGTGTGGTGTGACAAGAATGGATAAAATTTTTTAATAAAAAACTACAACTTCTAAATCACAAAAATGTTTCTACTAAACTAAAAAGCGAAAAATAACATCGTTCTGATCAGCTTGAAGGCGGTACCAAGAGGGTGCAAACGAACGAAGTGAGTTTTATAATAGAGACACGAGTGCTTTAATGCCAAGTTATGCACGTTTCATATTCTACTTTATCTAATCTCATAAAATAGGAATCTAATAAAATTTAATACTACAACATTTTCCGCCAGTTAGAAAGTATTGATGGCTGTGTTTGTAGCACTTTCCAATATATAAGGGAGAGAATATTATCAATTTATTTATTTATTACGGTATGCATGTGAATAATCTATGACATTATAACAATTTTTAATTTAATAATTGGAATATTATGACACGAGATTAGATGAAATATTTTAAAGGACAATGCCAGACAATGTATAGAAGTTTGACCCACTAAAAAAAATAATTTGCAACAATATATTATATATCATTTTATTGGATTTTTTGTACTATTAAACAAATATTACCTTTTAACCCTTTATAACTAGGGGTATGAAAATAAATCCAAGTTGAAGTTTGATTTCAAGGTTAAGTATATGTGCAGTTTATTATGAAGTAGATAACGATAAAGCGTCGTGATTGGTTTTTTGTAAATACAGAAGCACTTAGCACATGCAATACATTTAAAAAAACGTGATTTTATTATTTTCAAATTACTCCGAGGTGTCTATTACGAGTTTTGATAGTTTGACAGTGTTATGACATTTTATTTTTACATTTTGATCTGACTTCGTAGTTCTGGATTCTAGCCATTTTGAACATAAAATAATTAGAATGCACTAAAAACGCTCTAAAGGGCTCGAACCCAAGGTCGAAATAAGGTTTTTATAAAATAAGTAAACAATGAAAGCTATGAGGAAATAACGTAATGGATATAATTACTTTTTTTGGCAGATTTTTATTCCGGAGTTTAACAGTAAAAATGGTTTATTAAAAAACAATTATTTAAAAATTTAATATATTTAGTACATCTACATTTTCCGCAAAATTCCGAGTGAGGACTGGGTCAGGATCTGGCATTCTCCTTTGATAAAGTTTATGGATCATCTTTGCTTACATTGAGCCTACTGTATTATATCAAGAATGTACATAATGGATAGAATATTGATAATATACTTTATAAATCTCAGTAAGACATGTTTAGTATACTGTTATTCACGGTTAAGGATTTATGATGCAGTCACATATAACATTTAAATGTTTCCTAGTGTATCCGCGTCACTAATTATCATTAATACCTGGGAGACCGAGCTGCGCTTGGTGTTTTTTCTTTGTTTGGCATCATTTCTGTATGAAATGAAAGGCCATCTTTATAATTTTTTTAATAAAAACATACAACGTACCAAATAAATTAAAAAGCATAAAATAACATCATACTATGTCTACCCTCTGATCACTTTGAAGGCGGTGCTGCCCCGGTGATGTATTTATTCAAACCAAATAAGAATATCATATAGATTTAGGTTTATCAGATAGTGTTCTTTCCTCTCTTCCTTTTTTGAAGTCGAAAAACTATATCTACTATACTATATACTAGTTTAGGTCGTATTATTATGCAATATTTACGAGATAATAACGAGGGAATAATGTAGACTATATTATTTTAAAAATATATTTTTGGTGTGGTCTAACTGACTTACAATATTTATAGTGAAAAATTTAAATCATTACCTTCATCATTATCAGGAAAAAAAAATTCAAAATTCATTTATTTCAAGTAGGCTCAGTTTACAAGCACTTTTGACACGTCAGTTGACTATTTGTAAAGATTCTACCACCGGTTCGGAAGGCAGGTTCTGCTGAGAAGATACCGGCAAGAAACTCAACAGTTGCTCTTTTGAAAAAGTCATACAGTATTACAATTTACATTTGATTAAGGAATTGAAAGAAGGATTGAGGAATTATCATTTATAGTATGTGACAAACTGAGAGGTTATTGGATATCAAAAAATTAATGAAGTAAGATACATTTTAATTAGTTATTTAGAGAGTATTGATTAGTACTATAGCCACTAAAGGGTGATTGATTTATATTCATCATTAAATTTTAATACCTTTAAGTCTTTGTACAGAATATGCAATTGAGGAACTGAATGTGCTCACGACTCACGAGCATGGCATCTGCAGTGCAGTCATCACGATTTGAATAATAACTTAGAAGCCAAAACAAAAGAGAATTATTTAATAGGTAAGTGAATAAAGTGTTAATTGAGGATAGTCGAAAATGTTGAAAAATTTATCAAGAAATACTACATTGTTGATTTTAATATAATTACTACGTTTTATATAAATTTAATATACATATACATACGTAATACTTTAAAAAGTGATTTTTAATAAAGGAATTCTTCAATGTTTTACTTGATATATTATCTGTAGTATTATTTAAGAAATGAACAAATAAATATTATGAATGAGTGATCAAATCAGAAATGAGGAAATCCGCAGAAGAACCAAAGGGACAGACACCACAGTTCGATGAGTCCCAAAGCTTAAATCGGGCACATAGATCGAAGAGGCAGAAGACGTTGAGATCCCAAGGTGTTGGAATGGTGTCCCGGCACAGTGTTGGTCGACCCTCTACTAGGTAGAACAAAGACACCAAACTGTTTATAGAGAGTAGCAGATTTAAAAACTCTACAATATGCCCAGCAGTGGATGTCCATCGGCTGTTATGTGACAATAATTGTTAATGATGATGAAATAATATTATTGTCTTAAATACACCTTCAAATAAAATCCCCAGTTAATTATAGTTAGTGAATTATAATAATTTTAAAATTATTTATTAGCTGTGATTAATTATGAATATAAAGTTCAATAAATTATGATAATTGTGGTTATAAAAGTATAATATTGGGCAATATCATCTGTAATAACCCATTGTGGTTAAAAAAGCTATTATTTGGCAATCTGGCCACAATAATAATAAAATATTGATTTAAAATATATTATTTATTTGAATGTGGAAATGCATGTCACGGTATAAACCGACGTATTCGTATACTAAAATGATTATGAAAATTTCCGAGCTACAACTTCATTCATAGATTTTGCTTCATAGCAAAATCTATAAATGAAGCTCGCTAGCTGTCGTCGTCGGAGGATGTAGTCGGTGGATGCGGTTTTGTGAAAAACTCACAATGAATACGATACAAAGATACATACTTAATAATTTGCAATGATTTAAGCTATTTTTACTATTTAATATTAGAAGTATGCAGCAAATTGATACCATTTTGGAATGGTGCCTTTTGATCGGTTGGTTTCTTTTAGAAATTACAGATTAACAATAGTATCTACGATACCAGAAGTGGAATTTGAATGATTGTTTCTCACAAAGATAAATTATAGTTCACGTAGATAATTTGCGGAATCCAGTTAGTAAAAAATTTTACCAACTTAATAAACCATAGTGCCTGTAGATATTTTATATAAAAACTTTTTACATATTCGCAATATCAGCATTATCATAAATGTAGGCGCTTCGTAAAAAGTGGTGGTCATTCGGTGACCACCATATGGACATTAGGTTACCCTATTATATATTAATGTTTAACATAATTCATCATTAAAAGCCTGTTTTAAGTACCAACTATAGAGGCAAGCCTTCCTCCTTACAGGTGGGAGCTTAGACCCACCATGCTGATATAATGCGGGAGGGTGGGCTAGACTGATGTGGGTCGACCAGTATTGCGCTTTCCGATGCGTGGACCACGCGACCATATTGTCCCTCAGATTTATTAATTATGTACTCGTACTCCGCCTATTAGATACCATTACAGCTTCGCGACACTTGAGCTATCGCTGACTTTGTTTCTTCTGCGGGTCTCCTCATTTCTGATTCAATTACTCGTACGTGGTGATACTCCGAGCATAGCTCACTCCATCGCCTGCTGATTAACTGAGCATTCTTACGGGGTTTAAAAGTTCAACATGTGGGATTGTTTCAAAATCAGAATAATAAAGATTACTCATGATGACACATCCATAAATTGCATTCCCCATTTTCTAATTACCCAAATTACATTAACGTTAGATCTATTAAGAGGTATTGCACTAATTAAGTTATTAAAGATGCTATAAATAGCAAGTTATGCGTATTACGATATTATTGTATTTTGGATGTATTAACGCCAAGGTCGCCAAAAAAAAAACCAGGATTTCACATCACCATGAAAATTGTAAGTATTAGTACTTATTTTTATTTGTAGCATCGATAAATCAAATTTTTATGTACTTATATATCCTGTGTTAACTACCTTATTTGAGAAGTTAACCTATGTTGATTTGGATCAGTTGTTTCTCTTTATTGATAGTATCATGATAGACAAAGTCAGATAAAGATGATGGAGTTGGGAGGTCGCCACTAACGCTACCAGATATGAACGCAAAACTAAATAAGAGAACCACCCGTATTTTGGGTTCGTCAGTCTTTGCAAATACTGTGATGTAAAATGTGTCATGTAAAAGTATTTATATAAAAGCTAGTTTTTAATATAAAATATTGTGTCGTGACAACGTCTTATAATTCGATGAAGCCAGATGCAAACTCGAAAAAAGATGTCGTCAGGCGTCGTTCCCTCGCTCTAGGGTTGCCAACTTTTTTTACAAAAAATAATATTCTGATCTATAAAGATTATTAAACAGTATTTTAGAAAAACGAACAGTATTTTATTTATTTGTTGTTTTAAATACATTAATTGGAACTTTCTTTTGAAAAACGCAACCATTCCATCTGTATTTTCTGACGTTGTCACGTTCAACTATCGTCAGTAAACCGTCTTCACAGACAATCGATTTTTTTTCTATTACAGTTCGTCGTGTTGTCCGCCTGTGTCGCGGTGTCCCTGTGCGCAGCTATCCAGGAAGATGACAAGTCTGCACTGGCTGCGTTGAGACAACTGCCTGCTCTCGAACATGAGGAAGTCCACGACGACCTCGGACAGTACTCGCTCCATTACGTCACAGCGGAAGGTACCCGAGTATCGGAACGTGGTCGCCTCATCCCCACTGAAGACGGCGGCCAAGTTCTGATCACCGAAGGCGAGGTATCTTACGTCGGAGGCGATGGAAAAACGTACACCACCAAGTACACTGCTGGACTCGACGGCTATAAGGTTGAAGGAGATCATTTACCCAAACCTGTTGAGTTGGTACCTGCACCTGCCGCGTCTTCTTGAGGATAATTTTCAAAGTGAATAAATACTGAAGAAACAATATGGCGTATTTTTATTGGTAACCTTAATGATCCCCGAGTCAGGAAAAGTTTTTATAGGCAATACTTTTACAATCCTCGACAGTGTTGTTTTCCTCTACCTAAAAATAGCCACAAAAGCTGCGATTACGCTAATGCTGACAGATTCAGGGGGAGCTGTCACACACGCAAAAAATATCCCCATATCTGGAAAAACAAAATATTTGGTCTCATGAATTTTACAGTCAGATTTTTTTTATTAACATTTTTTTGTGAAACTTTGTCTTATCACACACTATTCACACTAGGGCAAGTGGAGCTGCGGGCTCCAGTGAGCGCTCCCGCTAACAGTGGTATAATGCGCCGCATGAGATGGTCTCGTCCGCATAATGAGAGCGTCATGCGTCATGCGTGCTTACTATGGGGCGAAAGAGGGGGTACCGGTCAAAGATGTGGTCACTGTTTCAGACTCTTGAGCCAGCAGTGACCTTGACTACGCAGCGACTATCGACTATGATCGCAGGTTTTCAAGTTATTAAAATATTTTTTTATTTTTTTTGTATATTAAAAAAAGAATCAAAAATCAAAATCATTTATTTCAACAGTTAAGCGAGAGCTTTTTAAGTTGTTGGTCGAAACTTTTGATTATAAGACTTGATTCGAAACATTATATGAAGTGAAAAGCTTCGACCAACACCTTAAGAAGTTTTCACTTAACTGTTGGATCAAGGGTCTTTTGTATTTTATTAACATTGTTTAAAAAAAGACAGATAATTAAAATTATAATATTTATAATTTTATTTATCTGTCCTTTTATATTTATATATTTTGTGGATTGATAAGTTTTGTAGTAAAATAAATATATATTATTAAATCGGTTTTTTGAGGCATCAGTAAAAAAATAATGGACCTACTACTTATAGGTTTTAGATTTCATATTATACCTTTACGACACGCGTGGTCTGACATTTACCTTGCGAAATGTGTGTTTGCACATAACTTGCGCTACCTATGAAACTTGTAAGTGTGAATGAAAATAGCAGACGTTTTGTTGTGGTAGAACACAATATGTGATAACCGCGAAAATGGTACTCGTATTGTTTCTAGAGAATTCTCGTATGCTTTCTACTAAGAAATTGTATTGCTATACATTATTTCCATCGCAATTTCTTTTTTAAAAAGAATATTTACCATATTTTTTCAGTTTGATAGCCTTAGGATTGTATTTCGTTGTTACGTGTGTGGTTTTCATTTACATTGTGTAGATACATTAACGTATCTATAAATTTAAATCATGCTTTTGTATTGCAGCTAATATTTTAAATATATTAATAAACTTTTATGACTCGAAGGGCGTAAACTAGCTAACCGCAAAATAATAACCTTTATGTTGAGTTAAAAGTACTTCTTCATATTTTGTTTTCTTACAAAATTCATGTCGATTAGCCACTCAGTCAATTGCAACAAACTAAACACACCTGTTACTGCATAGCGTCTTAATTAACCGACTTCAAAAAAAGGAGGGGATTCTCAATGCGATGAATATGTTTATTTATATTTGTTACCTCATATAACTTTGTAATTTATTAACCAAGTCTGAAAAATATTTTTTGTTTGAAAGAGTGTACTTCCAGATAGGTCCCATTTAATTTTCACGAAAATCAGTAGTAGGTACTTTTGTGTTAAAATTAAAATCTGTCACTTTGTTTATGAATCTCGTCGATGTCCATGTACCTAGTAGGTTTTGCGTATTTAAAAAAGTACATCTATGTAAACTTTTACATTATAAATATTAGTAGGATTATTTGACCTCAGTGATATTCATTACGCATATGCATTTCCTTTCAAATTGAATGAGTAAGTAGGTAATATTTTATTATTTAATAGAACATACTTCATCTTATTTTTATTTGAAATATTGAATATCACGTTTAGGATAACAATCGCAATAATATATTTCCTTATTAGACTTTATTAACGGTGACACAACGTTTTGTTGTTGGCATTTATTATATGTTGTTGGTAAATAAAGGTAAAAATCAATTATCACGTTTGCTGTTGAACATCTTTTATGTAAGATTTTTTATAATGTTAGTTATTAATTTGCACAAAGTGGGAAATTCCAATGCAGATAATATTTATGATAGTGACGTTTTTGTCTACGAGTTTCAACAAAGCGTTGTTGTTTAGAAGCAGCTATTGTCTTGGAAAATTTGCATATTATGGGTTATGCAGTAACACTGAAATGTACATTTCCAAATACCTAAACTAATGTCCAAAGATCTTCACTTTTACATTTATAATATGAATGTAGACATAAAATAAAATTGGTAATCTCCCTCCAGTTGGTCTCTCATGACTGAGGATCCCAGTTCTCCATAACTTTCCGCATGATGTACTCCCCATATAATTATGTTGAAGAGCATTGGTGATAAAATACATCCTTGACGAACACCTTTCCTTGTCTTAAACATTATAAAGAGGTAAGAATTATTTTTTGTTTGTTTGTTACGGATAGGTTCCGAAACTTCTAGACCGATTTTAATAATGGAAAGCTACATTACCAGAAAGTACGATTTTATTCAGGTATTCCATGGGATTAGAAACTATGCGGATAAAATCACAGGTTTGTGGGAAAATAAAACAGCAATAATTATTATCTTTAATTTATGTATTCTTTAGGAAAGCTTCGATACAAAAGTGTAAAAATAAAAAAAAACGTAACCTATGGCACAGTTAGATACAGTATTACTCATCGGATGTGCAAAACACAGTTATAACTGAGATCGAGTATTATATTGTGTTAGTATCGACGGAACTGGCTTCGACCAGGGTTTTTAGTTATTTACACGGTCTAAGTTAATGGTAAGGGAGTCCATGATTCAAAATGTAGATTAACTCGAGCATCGGAAACCTATTAGATTTGGTACATTAGATGATAAGAGTAGATAATAAATTGTCAACATTTCCGCTTTCACTAGTAAAATCATATAAAGATTGTAAAGACTTTTAGTACTTCAGCTCGTGGAAATTAAGGTGCTCAAAATTATCCAAGGTATCGTCCTGTTCATTCACATGCTCGAGTAAATCCCAAAATTGGCTCTTCGGCTCCCCTACTATAATACCAGTTTTATTAATTGATTAATCTATTTTTGTCCAAGGGAGGTTTTGGGTTTGTATCCTTCTGTGTCAGCGGTAAATGTCACAGTGTAGTGCTTGCCGTCAGGAGCTACGTAGGAGTATTGCCCTTTCACAGACAGTGCTGCGTTCTCAGATTGAGGGTTGTCGATCTTGCCCTCTTCTTGTCTTGAAGTGCCATCGCTGGTTTCATACCTGTTTATAAGAAAAGTAATGTGTAGATAAAATAAAAAAATATTGTATTTTGTAGTTTTCCAACCATGAAGGTATTTTGGTAGTATGTATGTGTGTATGTATGTTAATTTCTTTGGCACGCTCAACAGCCCAAACGGCTAGACAGATTTCGACGTATTAGGTGTCATTGAGTTTGTGACAATTGTAATAGTGGCATAGGCTATACAAATTTTTAAAATGGTGCCAGTAACTAAAAAAAATGGGGGGTGGATTTGGTTCGTTTTTACTCTATTAATATCGGTATCAAATGAAAGGTGGAAAACCATCACAAAAATATATTTACTTATACATTACTGTTTTAACACCTTATATACTTAGTTACATTTAAAATTTATGGTCGGTCTTGAAGAAACTGAAAAGTCTAAAAAAAAAATATTATCACAAAAACAAAAAAACCCGACTGCCTAAGCGTTATGAATTGAAAACTGAAAAACAAGTATCACAATATCTATTCATAATTCTAACTAAATACTTTATGGTGCTGCAGGCGGGGACTTTGATTTTTTATTAATTTGATTTTAATTTTTTGATGCCTGAATTTAGTAGCAACCCTAGGACATTAAAACGCTTTGGTTTTATGGTGTGTATACGAGTAACTTCAATATAATATTATCAATAATGTAAAAGGTATTGTGTAGAATAATGGCATCAAAAGTTCAGAATTACTTAGTAATTGAATTCTTAGAACGTGCAGATAAATCTCCAAGATCAGTTAAAAGGTAGGTCGTCCTCAATACAAATATGAGAGTTCAAACGTGATGTGTTCAAAGTTCAAAGAGAGCATCAATGATTACGTGAAATCTTTAGAATACCAGTCACAGTTATTGACATACTTTACAATACTTTGTTGTTGCAATCGTATAGGTGCATTTAATTAGGGAGAAAATGTTATATTGCTTTAATCTTATTATTTAATTAGGAAGAAAATGTTATATTGCTATACTCTATTATTTTGACGACCTCCGTGGCGCTGTGGTATGTACGGTGGATATACAAGACGGAGGTCCTGGGTTCGATCCCCGGCTGGGCCGATTGAGGTTTTCTTAATTGGTCTGGCTGGTGGGAGGTTTCAGCCGTGGCTAGTTTCCACCCTACCGACAAAGGCGTACTGCCAAGCGATTTAGCGTTCCGGTACGATGTCGTGTAGAAACCGAAAGGGGTGAGGATTTTCATCCTCCTTCTAACAAGTTAGCCCGCTTCCATCTTAGATTGCATCATCACTTACCATCAGGTGAGATTGTAGTCAAGGGCTAACTTGTAAAGAATAAAATAAAAAAATAACTTTTTCAGCCGCTAGACGTTTACTGGCCTATTATAGAGACTTCTAAACACCACGTTTTTGAGCTCAAAAATATCGCTAATACACTCGAAGGTAAATTTTAGCTGGTTTGAAATTAACTGGATGAAGCCACAGGACAAATCCAAGCTACTTAGAAATTACTAACGAGCTAGAAATCCAGAACCTCCCAGTTACAAAGCAAAGTATATAGGATTATATTTTTAGCTTGAAATGAATTAATTGACTACTGTACATAATTATTGGCTCCTACAATTTTTCATTGTTTTTTGAGCGTGTTTGTAGTAGTTTGGTTTACGGTTTTTTCCAGACGCGCTATGTTGGAACTGCTAAGGAGGTACTGTATAATCACAGTTATCCATCAGCATTTAATTATATTAATGTGTTTTAGTTATAAAAATGATGATGGTTTGTTTAATAAAATTTTACTGAAAGTGAACTTACGCTGAAATAGCTGTGATTAAATTGGACGGCTAATCATCATTATCAACCTATATTCGGCTCACTGCTGAGCTCGAGTCTCCTCTCAGAATGAGTGGGTTAGGCCAATAGTCCACCACGTTGACCCAATGCGGATTGGCAGACTTCACACACGCAGAGAATTAAGAAAATTATCTCGTATACAGGTTTCCTCGCAATGTTTTTTCTTCACCGTTTGAGACACGTGATATTTATTTATTTATTTATTTTTTTTTTTTTTTAATGAAAATAGGCTCGCGTTTGACCATGATCTAACCTGATGGTAAGTGTAGATACAGTCTAAGATGGGACACGCTTGCCTAGAAGGTGCCTATTCACTCTTGTTTTGAAGATACCCAAGTTATAATATTCAGGAAACACAGACTTGGGAAGGGTATTCCAAACCTTAGCCGTGCGTATGAGAAAAGAAGACGCAAAGCGTTTTGTACGGGTCCTAGGGACATCTACAATATAGGGATGAAAACCCACCCGATGTCTTGCGGTGCGATGGTAAAAAGGCGAAGGTGGTATGACATCGAATAGCTCCTGAGCACATTCTCCAAAATATATCCTATAAAACACCGATAAACTGGCAACTTTCCGCCGATGCTCAAGGGTCTGGAGTTTGGTCAAAAGCGGTGGATCTGTGCCAATGAGTCTCCTGGCTCGGCGATCCACAGCATCCAAAGCAGCCAATTGGTATTTGGCTGAGCCGTCAAAAAGATGGCTGCAGTACTCCATGCAAGACCGGACTTGGGCCTGATATAGAGTAAGTAATTGCTGTGAGGAGAAGTACTGCTTAACCTTACGGAGTATTCCAAGTTTTTTGGCCGCGGTTTTGGCTTTAGATTCTATGGACCGCCCAAAGTTGATGTTAGCCGAAATATCGACACCCAGGAGATCGATGTGGTCAGTGATAGGCAAGGATACATTTCTGAATGTAGGTGTAAATGGAAAAGGAGTCCGTTTTGCCGTCAGTAGACATGCCTGCGTTTTGGTTGCATTGAACTGAACTAAATTAGCGTCGCCCCATTCGGAGACTTCCTTTAGGGTAGAGTTCAATCGAGAAACCATCGCCTCCCTGAGTTCGTTAGTTTCAGTTCCACCGGCGCGCGGTCCGGATAAATATCTTTCCGTTACCGTATTGTCATCTGCATAACCAAGGGTTCCAGGTTTCAGCAGGTCATTAATATGCAGTAAAAAAAGAGTAGCGGAAAGTACCGACCCTTGAGGAACTCCAGCGTTAATAGCCAACAAAAATTTTTAAATGCACACAACTGAAAAGTTGGTGGTGCATGCTCCAGGCCGGATTCGAACCCACACCCTCTGGAATCGGAGGCAGAGGTTATATCCACTGGGCTATCACGGCTCTTAAACAAAATATAACGGACAACGGACGGCAAATACAATCATCAATCATCGATTGAGTGGCTAACAATTAATGCAGAATAGATATAAATTAAAGATTGGTTACAAAAATATCTTACAATTCACGGTTTTGGTTTTCCGCTTGTATCATAGAGTAATTTATTAATTTACTAACTTCAGTATTGCATTACCTAATGAACTTTTATGTTATACCATTATTCATCCTCATATATACTTAATATTATAAAGCTGAAGAGTTTCTTTGTTTGTTTGCTTGCTTGAACGCGCTAATCTCAGGAACTACTGGTTTGATTTAATAAACCGTGCGGCGTCAGCCAGAAAATTATATTTGTAGCAATGGGGATGTTTTAGTTTATTGGTATTCCCTGGAGCTTTGTGCATTTCCGATTACACTTTTTTTGAAATGGCTCGATTACGAGTATTCTTAACTAGGTACTGTTGTAAAAAAATGCCCTTAGATTATGATCAATGAATATTAAATGTCTAATTATATATTTTATTTTAAGAGCTAATCGTTCTCTTCTTTAAAAGATTTAGTCTCGGAAAATAAATAATGTAAATTGGTAAGGTATTCGTGTGTATTTGAATACGCTAATCTCCAGAATTACTAGCCAATTTTGTTTCGACGAATGATACTCCACTGCGCTGGATGCCAGCGATGGGATGGGATTCTATTTCTATGGCACTGTTGTCATTTAAATCTCGTACTAATACTACATACGCATTACCAAAATCTGGAATGCCTTTCGAGGTCTATTTTCATGATCCTTACGACTTGGGTGTCTCAAAAACAATATTCGAAAGGCTTATTCCTTATTTTTAATTGTTTTAATTTTAAGTTATCTGCAATAACTTTTTCAACTATTATCTGGTGTAGCTGTACTTAATGTAACCCAGTTGTCAGTCAAAGCGTAACTTCAGTGAGTCATTTACTATTGAATTTTTCAGCTTTTTTCAGGCAATATTACACTATATAAACGATGTTAGTTTTTAATACTGCAGCTAGACCATTAGGTTTTATGTTTATAGAAAACTTATAAATCTTTGGACATTTGTGTATTCAGTACCTGTTAGTGATGAACCACACACCAGGTGGAGTAAAATGGACAACATTTTGCGTGACACTTATGTCTTGCAAGTGTTCCATCACTAGAAAACATAGTAATACATCAGACCTATTCATCTTTTGAATATACATAGCCATGATGGCTCAGTGGATGTGACCTCTTATAATGGGGCATGCACCAACTTTTCAGTTGAGTTTATTGTATATAAGAGAGAGATTTTTTATTGTATAGAAAATGTTATAAAAATATCATATCTAACTAGGATAGCCAGTTCTTGAACTCATGAAAAATTGTAAACCATGTGTTTATCACACATGGTTTATAAACGATAATTATTATTATACAAACATGCCCAGATATAAATTTTGAACGAAATCGGTGCAGAAATAAAAAAAATCAAAATCAAAACTCACGCAAAGCTATATCCATCGGGCTGCACGTCGCTGTCGAACCGCAGGATTTGGACGTCCTGGGGGTTTTGGGGAGCTGCGGCGCATAGCGCGGCGAGAACGCACACAACTGTCACCTGAGAAACAAAAATTATACACATATAAATAAACAAATACATTAAAAACTGGTGGAAGGCTTCGGCCTTGGCTAGTTACCACCCTACCGGCAAAGACGTACCGCCAAACGATTAAGCGCTTTCGTTTGTTCGTCGTGTAGAAACCGAAAGGGGTGGGATTTTCATCCTCTTCCTAACAAGTTAGCCCGCTTTCATCTTAGATTGCATCATCACCACAAACCAAACCATACAAAAATTATACATACATATTCAGTAATCAATATTTAAAAAGTTAATTGATAGGAAATATTATCACAGTCATCTCAGAGCATTATTTTTGGTTTTACATCTATATGCATTATACATTAAACTTTAAGCTATTTGAATATTTTGAATCTTTGAAAATTTTCCAGCTTCAGAACAGTTAGCTAATGCTAACGCCACTAAAAAAGCTTTCGATGTTATTCCAATAAAGTCAAACTGCTGTTTTTTCTGTGGGTATTCCAATTTTAACTTAATTTCTCGTTTCTCATGCTTAAGTAATTTTATTTAAATTTGCATTACGTATTAAAAAAATAAGACTTTATTCACTAATCATTAAAATTTTGCTGTTCTCTGACACTCATGATTCTAAAGTTATTTAAGAATAGTAGTTATATATTTTAAAATATTTTGTTATAAAAAAATAGAGATCCAATTTTTTTGTAGGGACTTCCAAACATCACGATCCTGAGCCGCTCAGCTCAGGAATTGTTATTACTGATTGTTAATTTTAAAACATTGGAAATTCTAATCATATATTATGTTCACATTGCGTTATGTAAGAACTGACCTTTCGTACATTTTGCAATACAACTTAGTGTAATCGCTAATTACTTTTGACCGTCAACTAATGAAGTCAACCTATCAATACGTTACACTGCCAAACACCGAAAAACTTTCAGCGCCGAAAACTTAATTCAAATTAAAAATAACCTTCGTGAAGTATTAAATATTAAATTATATAATAATTGAGACTCACGTATTTGAGCATGTTGTTCAGTATTCCTCGTGAGCACAGACTAACGAATGAGTAGCTATTGTGGAATCGTTGATTTTATATGCATTCTGAGATGCAGCATTTGCAGAAGGCTGACATCATATGATGGAGCGTTACAAGAACCACCACTCTCCGGCGAAGATGTCTCATGTTTTTTGTCCACAATTACAAACGAACCGTATGCCTGATAATACACAAAATATTGACCCGAGCACTTACTGTACGTGCCCAATTAGGAGAAGTGTTACGTTTTATTTACTTGCACTTACGTTGACATCAAAACTTTAGATCTACTATTGCATGGTGCTTTCATCTTACGAACACTCGTATTTCGTTGGATATTTGTTTATTTTCAACTAGACTTTGATCCAAACTTATTTAGTATTCATTTTGATAACATCATAAATAATCTCTTTTACATTTCAGAAGTAGCATAGATTTTAAGTTGGATTTTAATGTATAAATAAAATAGGGAAAAATACTGAATATTGAGTAAATTTTGTACTTGTTGTAGCGATTTGTTAATCCATGTAAAATGAATCGAAAAATTTGTATAGAAAATAAATGTCTAAATTCGAAAATACTATTATTTGTTTACAATTTAGTCTTTTTCAATCCAATTTTTTTAAAGTGTACAGACAACTTTATTAAGATTTTTCTCCTGTAACTGATGTATGTTAATTAAATTAGATAGTCACAGTACTCATTGTTATTTAACGTCAGATAAGTATAACATCGAAAAGTAACAAGAAAAACATCGTGAGGAAACTTGCATACCAGAGAATTTTCTTAATTTTCTGAGTGTGTGAAGTCTGCCAAGCCGCATTGGGCCATCAAGTGAGGTGTTATCCGTGGGATACTACAATTATTTTTGCCTTAATATTTTTCGGTTGAAATTGTTCTCAGTTCTTCTTAATAAGTAAAGCTCATGTTAGGAATATATAGAGAAACCGTAAGAACTATTATTGAGAAAATCTGGAGCGGCACTACTAAATATTATATATTATTATTATAGGGAATGAAAAGTTTTGAAGCTTCATGAAAATTACCTGAGACATTATAATTTAATTACCTGCCCTTAATTATTTAATTTATTATTCTACAAAGTATTTCCATGTTGATAATTTTTCACAGAAATTAAATTAAAACATTAACACTAAGAATTAGAAGAAAAATAAAATCTAAACAAATAAAATAATTATGTATAACAATCACACCATCTAATCGTACACCCATAGGTAAGGTACTCAATACTCTGGCGCTGTTACCCCTCCGGGTGGCAAGACTTATCCTTTGAGCTAAACAAGGGCTAGCTGAATTGCATAGGAATTAACCTTTTTCAAGAGCAACAGGATATTGTGTCCGAGGGTGCCACAATGGATTCCCAACATTAATTAATCTTTGGTCAAGGTCGCAAATGGCATTTTATCAGATATTTAGGTATCGTATAGTCTTATACGTTGATTTATATTGTTTACAAGGAACCCTTATAGTTTCGTCATGTATATGTATGTCCGTGGTTTAAATCAAAGACTATTAGTACGCCGATAAAGTCGTTAAAAAAAATCTTTTTCAAAGATATTGCTAGAGTCATGTGTCCCCCTCTGCCAGCTAAACGCTGGTTTAGTCGAGTCGAAGAGTTGAATCAAAAATGTGGAGATCCGTAGAAGAAACAAAGTCACCGACATAGCTCAACGAGTAGCAAAGCTGAAGTGGCAACGGGCGGAACACATACTTCGACGGGCCGATGGACGTTGGACGTTGGGGTCCCAAGCTGGAATGGCGACCCCGCACTAGAAAGTGCAGTGTTGGTCGACCCCCCGACGAATCGCTGGATGCAGGCGGCTCGGGATCGTGATGTTTGGAAGTCTCTACAAAATCTATGCTAATATTATAAAGCTGAAGAGTTTGTTTGTTTGATTGAACGCGCTAATCTCAGGAACTACTGGTCCGATTTGAAAAATTCTTTCAGTGTTCGATAGCCCATTTATCGAGGAAGGCTATAGGCTATATTTTATCTATGTATTCCTACGGGAACAGAAACCACGCGGATGAAACCGCGCGGCATATACTAGTCTTGAATATGTCATGCAGTGCACGTCCATCGGCTGATATGATGATGATTATGATGAAGTGTATCACATAAACTTTTATAAGATGTACCTATATAAACTTTTCCATTAGACGACGTCGTTAAGAAATAGTACGTGAGTGAAAACACAATGGGCCAATCGAAAGTTTCATATTGCTAACGTTATGTATGACAACACATTTGCAAATAATGTACACATGCCTTTTTGAGGTTTTTAATATACACATATTATGTACATGTATATTGTATACTTATATAAATTAGTGTTAAGTGTTAAAAGTTGCGCCAGTGTGTTCCTAACAAGTTTTGTTTTTGCAAATATTAATAAAACAGAAAGTTGATGGATTACAGTGTTAATTGCATGTAATAGCTACTTGTATGTATTAACAAACTTACAGGGAATATAGGTAATATGTTGATACATGTACATACATGTTATACATTACAAGTGTTGGATTGTTTCCAAACAATGTTTTTTTTTTTAATAATTAAGTAGTCCTATTAAAGAGATCCCATGTAACTGTTTTATGTCTGTTTTTTGCGACAGAAGTGCAGTGGTTATTTTTGTGATAGGCGTCCACAGATCCGCATCGTCCGTATCGGAAGCATCGCATCAAACGGACGTAGTATACTTTGTATAGAAAGTCATACAAGTGCGTCCACTGATCCGCATCGTACGGATCGCACGAATCTATCGTTATATTTTAAAATTCCTTTAATGCGTTGCGTCCGATACGTAAGATGCAGATCTGTCGACGCCTGCCTCCCAGAACAGTGTGCCTAGTGGGAGTTTTCAATATTTTCATACTGTTTCTATCGCTTTAACGTAAACGCGAATTCGTGTGGAAACAGTTTTGCAATAGTGTCACTAGATGGCGCTGTTTCAATTCCTTAGAAATTCGCGTTTACGTTTACGCGATAGTAACAGTATCAAACTGCCACTAAGCCCTTTGCTCTGTCAATCGGAGCTTATATTCCAAAGTATTACTACAATTTTTTCGAGTAATAATTATCTTTAAATTTCAACTTCTTTATTGAGCAATTATAAGCATGCGGACTAAGTAACGCTTAGAAAATAGCATCCTTAACATCGGTTAACTGTTGAGCAGGAACAGGTCTGGGTTACCCTAATCGTCCACCACGCTGGCCCAATGCGGTTAACAGATTTCACACTCGTAGAGGATTAAAAAAAATCTCAGGTATGCAAGTTCCCGTTTAAGGTATGTGATATATTTTAATTTTGTATAACGAAAAGTTATACAAGGCAGAATATAATATAAGGAGTATAAGGCAGAGATCATATCCATTGGGCTTTCACGCCTCGTAGTCTCTCATCGTCCTCAAGTCTGTACTGTCAAGCTAAAGTAAAGTTGTGAGGAATAAATTGAAGACAACGATGACTATGGCTTAATACTCAGAAATACTTAGGGTTCCCATACACGGGCCACCGGCCACAACCACAAAACTTCGCTATCGGTATATTTCCTGGATTTTTATACATTTTATATGGACTCGCTGCACACGGTTGATGCCGGTGGCCGCCGAAAAAGTAGCAGCCATCGACCACAATACTGTCGACCACACTTCAGCTACTTTTGTGGCCCCTTCTTGCTTCTTGTAGCAGCGTTTGTGGCTGTCGCTTGTGGCCCGTGTGCGGCGACACTTAGAGGTATCCAAACGATGTTACTATTTGTAAAACATGTAGAAGATACTTTCCTGATGTAAGATGACAATAGCTAAGCGGTTATAGTTTGCACAATGAAGTAACACAATGCCCAGGTGACAGGACTCCATTTAAAGCTCTGAGCTCTTAAACAAAAGCCTGTTTTTGGTTACATAATAGTTCTATATTATTATTTAAAATATTAGGTCAGTTTCTCGAGTTAGATTAACATCGAGAATTGTCTTTTGTTTCTTTAAATTTATCTTGATGTTCGAAATTCAAAAAAAGACTATTGAATGAAATTATGAAGGTTCAAAACTGCATAAAAACTTTTTGTTCGACCTAATATAAAATTTTAGCTAGGACTATGCGAAACTGAAAATGCAAGGTGGGCCAATAAATGTGTCCAGAAGTTTATTATCATCCTACGGCTGCCAACAAGCATTAAAGGAGCATACAGTTCGTTTCATGTAGTATGGTGCGGGTGACAGTACGAATTATGAGCGTCATTTATGCGACTGTCACCGTACACATGCTATCTGAAAAACACTTTAGTTCGTCTAATCGCCAACTAATATGAGAGATGAAGTCTGTGACTGTCTGTGCTGTGGATCATAAAACATTGGTTGATGAGATTTTGTGAATCACTCAAAAATTATTTATTATTTTTTTTCATGACAATAAATATTACCTCCACTAATACCAAATTTGTTTAATTATGTTGGGCATGTACATAGATAAATTAATTTCCGTTTGTATAACCTACATCAAAGGTAGAAACTTTTTGTGAGGTTAATCAAATGCGGTCATAGGTGCTTATACAGTAATAACCACGAAGGTATCTCTGTAATATGTACTTATCGAATACGCAAACAACCTTGACCTTTTCACAAGTCAGCATATTATGGGTAATGATGTGCTGAATCAATTCTTTAATACGATAAAAAACCAATGTTTGAAAAAATAATACACAGTTAGGTATGTACTAATGCTAAAGATAAGTTACTTTTAGGGTTCTGTATATCGATAGTATTAAAGTTCTATCCATAAAGTCTTTGTTCTCAAAGACGGATATTGATATGAAGTAGAAATAGTAATTTCAGTTTTATATACGTTTAATATGTACTAGCGGACGCCCACGACTCCGTTAGCGTTAAATTTTGTTTTAATAAATCCACGGATTTTTTCGGTATAAAAAGTAGTCCAGGTGTTGTATGTCATAGTAAAACCTATCTCCATACCTAATTTCAGCCTATTTCTGAAGTTACAGCGTGAACCAGTAACAAACATAAACATATACATACTTATTTACACACAAAAGACTGACGATTTTATAATAATTATAAGCCTAAATAAAGGTGTGGTGTAGTTGAGTGCAATCTCTCAAAGCTGTCGGAAAAATTGCTAAGTGAACGTAAAAAATGGCCTAAGATAATTCTATGTTATTAAAAAGCACGGATAGTAGTTTAGTAGAGATCAACAACGGAATGTGTCAATACAGAGTAAAACCTATTTCCACACCAAATTTCAGCCAAATCGCTTCAGTAGCCGCAGCGCAAAGGATGAAGATGAAGATGAAGTTGATGAAGATGAACACATATACACACGCACATTTACACACAAACGTTCGCCTTTTAATATTAGTGTGATTTTGAATGAACAAACAATTGTATCGATAGTTATAGCACATCACTACATACGATTAGCTTAATCTTGAGGCGTCTAAGATGATAATAACAGTTTTTTTTGGCAGGTAAATTAAATGTAAGACTTATTTAATTCGATACAGACAAAAATAATAATTTTGTGGTTTGTAAAGCCGTAACAACATAACATCAAATCATCATATCTATAATCTATATGCATTATCCATATTATAAAACAAAGTCCGCTGTTGGGTCTGTCCGTATGATAAAACTACAGAACTGATGCTCATGTGGTTTTCACCATAATGTGGTCAAAGAGATTTATGAAGGAAGTTGGGGTATATATTTTGTTTGAGACCAGCCAGCTGGTAACATTCATTGAAAAAGCTGTCTCAAACCTTCGATATAAAACAAAGCAATGCATGGTAGGATATTACTATTTTAATCTACAAAAAATTTTAATAAAAAAAATACAACCGACTTCAAAACCTAAAAACGTACCCACTAAACTAAAAAGTGAAAAATAACATCATAATATGTTCTACCTGCTGATCAGTATGAAGGCGGTGCTAAGCCGGTGATGTATTAATTCATGCCATGTGAGAATATCTTAAAGATTTAGATTTTGCAGACAATGTCATCAGCTAAGCACCGCCTTCATACTGATCAGCAGGTAGAACATATTATGATGTTATTTTTCACTTTTTAGTTTAGTGGGTACGTTTTTAGGTTTTGAAGTCGGTTGTATTTTTTTTATTAAAATTTTTATTATTTTTCCATTTTTAGTGTAAAATTTCATCTCAAACGAATACATCAGACCCCTAATGACAGTCACAACCCATCTTGGTACAAAAATCTCAGCAATACAAATTAATCAAGCCCAAGCACAAGGTAGCTACCGTAAACCGTTAAGGAGTTCCCTTAATTGACCTTGGTCTTCATCATCAGACCCCTAATAACAGACACAACTCATCTAGGTAGAAAGTTTTCAGCAATACGAATTAATCAAGTCCAAACACAAGGTAGTTACTGTAAACTGTTAAGGATTTCCCTTAATTGTCCTTGGTCTTCATCACCAAACCCCTAAATGACAGTCACAACCTATCTATGTGGAAAGTTTTCATTAATACAAATTAATCAAGCCCAAACACAAGGTAACTGCTGTAAATCGCCGAGGAGTTCCCTCATCTGTTTTATGGCTCCATCATCAGATCGGTTTTAAACCTTCATGAAATTGTAGTGCTTAAAAGTACTAAATGGAAAAGTTTACGAACACACTAGACACCCATAGAAGTTTCGAAAGTTCCCCTCAATTTCTCCAGGATTCCATCATCAGATCTTGATATGATGACAATGGGACCAAATGGGGTCTATACCATTTCAAATAAAAAAAGAATTTTTGAAATTGGTCCAGGCGTCTTTGAGTAATCGGTGTACATACATAAAAAAAAAAAAAAAATACCGGCCGAATTGAGAACCTCCTCCTTTTTGAAGTCGGTTAAAAATGGTCACATAGGTATAATGAAAGTTTACATTGAATTTCCCCCTTTTTTATTCTTTACATGTTAGCCCTTGACTACGTTGTCACCTGAGGGTATTTATTACAATTTTATCATACTTGACATACAAAATCTGATATAAATCAGGGAGTATAAAGCTTCTTATTACATTTCTCTGTCTAATGATGAACACAGCATTAAAATCCGATGCGTAGTAGACACGAAAGATCTAAGAGTACAGAAGGCAGAAGGAAGGATGTCAAGATAATATAATTATGACGGTAGTTATTTAGGAATCTAGCCCAACAAAGCCAGGGTGGTTCGCTAGTAACAATTAAAATTACGTTCATATTACTTAATTTAATATTCATATTTCGGCCCTTAACATATATCCATAAATGAATTATAAAGTTTTATTAATTCAAAGATGCGTTATTTATATAATTTGCTAACTAATTATTATCTAACAAATATTAAATATTCAATATTATCATAGTATTTTATAGAACTATAAAAGCTCTTGGCTGTTGGACTTGCGTCATCTCTGAGTTTCGATATTATTCAGATCTGGTTAAGGTTTTACTAAGATGGTGGAAAATAGGTAGTAGCTGAAGTCTGACTGAATTTTAAGACCTGCAAACTTTTATAATTTATCACAAACGTAGCGCAGGGTTTATGGTTTTATGCATAGGTTGCAGGGAGCAGGGATCTGCTGGGTGTTGGCGGTTCGAGACCGTTGTGCATAGAGGTCCATGCAAGAGGCCTATGTCCAGCAGTGACAGTGACATCTATCGGCTGATAGGGTAAGGTAGCGATAACATCGCAGCCCGTGCAGGGCAACTTACCTAACTAGATACCACCCAGTGCAGGATAGCGAGTTATCGCAGACCGCGCGGAGCACATGGATGAAACGTACCGGGGAGAAAAATCCCCCGCGCCTTACCCGGGCAGTGGGACATTCGTCAAACGTAAGTACTCTATCATCCTATGAATAGAAATAGTCGAGGGCTAAAATTTGTTCCGTAGTAAGGTTTCGAGTCGGACAGTTTCGGGTTAGGTTTAGACTTATATTCTGGTTTAGATTTCTTAATAAGTAAATAATTCTCAGCTCTGCAGTGGGCTATTTAAACATATTCTGATGATATTGATTGGTCTGATAGAACAATGCTGCTACTTCTGCCTATTCCAGAGTTATGTATAGTAGAATGTACAGGTTCTAGGTTCGAGTCTTGGGTCAGGCTATGGAATACTGAAGTAGGGAAGTTGATGATACACCCTCGTGCCAGGTGGTCGATAACATATGATAGTGATAGTGATCGTCAAATAGTCAAAACATTATCAACTCAAGCCTGCCAATCCACATTCGAGAAACGTCTTAGCTCTATATCCTATTCTATAAGAAGCGAGGACTAGCCCTCTATTGACAGTGATTTACAATAGTGAGGAACACGAACGACAGCTGCCCATAAAGGAAACTAGGGCTAAACCTCCCATATACTTGTAATTTTAGAAGCAAATAAACCCTTATAAAATAAAATATAACAACGAAATGACTATTCATAAATAGTAATATAAATTTATTTTATTCATACGGTCACTCAAACTTCATTTCTTTAGGTTTAGTTTACAAGCATTTTCGAAACGTCAGGTAATAGATAATGGTGATAAAAATTGGTCAAAAACTTAAAGTTATGTTAAAATTAAAGTTACGAGGGTTCCAAATGCGTCTTGGTCCGCGAAAAGCCCACAACAAACTCAGCCAGGTTTTTTCTCTTCGTTATATTTATTTCCGGTAACCGTACGAGTATCTTTAGGCGTATAACAATGCTTGACGGCTAAAATAAGCGTAGGGGAAATACTAATTAAGGTATTTTCGCTGTTAAACACCTTATTTTAAACGTCCCCTTTAATGTGGCGCGAAGGATTTGTTTTATTTACATTTATAATTGACACACAGACTTGACACTTTTACTCTTTTATTGTGTAACGTGGTATGAACACGTGTAGTCGTGACAGTGCTTATGATCACGACGCTTTGTACTTTAATAAAAATCGGTCAAGTGCGTGATAAACGACTCGCATTGTAGGGTTCCGCAGTTGTAAGTCATCAATGCGGACTTAGAAGGATGGTTTTTTGATAGTCGACTGCACTCTTTATGTTTTAGTTATTATGCTGTGATAGTTTATTCATTATATTAATATGCTACTTCTGTGAATTTATTCACGTTTACTTTTTTAACAGTTTAGCCGGCGGAGGAGGGACTTGCCTCTATCAAAAATTAACACTACATTTTATTTTATGAGTAGGTATACGTAGGTGTAAGTACAATATACTAACTACTAGTAAGTAGTTACTACTTAGTTATCTGAGCTAAATCATGGAAGGACGGACAAGTACATGACGAAACTATAAGGATTCCTTGTTGAATACGGAATCCTAAAAACATCTTATTACGCCTCGTCATTTATTAAGGTCAAATGAGTTGTCCAATAAGTATGCTATTCCAAAGCTATATGATAAATTGGATTTGTGCCGACTAAAGTACGCACGTTTGCCTAATAATTTCACTTACATTTTCCGATATCTGATTTATTTTTGGCGCTAACACCATCATCATAATAATTAACAACCCATTTTCGGCTCATTGTTGAGCACAAGTCTCCCTTTATTTTCATTTAAACACAAAATTGCTGAACCGATTTTCATGAAAATTAAATGGACCAATATAGAAGTAACTCTTTCAAACGAAAAAAGATTTTTTAAAATTGGTCAAAAAATTACGAAGCTATGCAGTAACAAACATTAAAGAAAGTAAACCGTACGCATTGAGATCCTTTTTTGTAGTTGGTTAAAAATATACTTAATTGATGATTGTTGTATTCATAGAGAGTGAATTCTATGGCAACTAACTTATAGTTAAGTAAACCATGAATTTTTGTTAAGCAAGGAAATGGAACGGAGGTTTAGTTCATAAAACTTACCGTTTCGGAAAATGTCAGTAAGATTTCATGACAACAGCTAACCTTTGCTCGTTATTTAATGGAAATTACGTGTGCTAGAACTCTAAGCTGCATGTATCGGTAAAATGACGTTCCGTAGTTTAGTACTTATCTATTTTTTTGCAATAAAAATAACTTTTACCGATTTAACTCGATAAAAGCGTTGCACAGACCTTTAGTAATTCAAGTTATTAATTTTCATATCTAATAAGTTTTATATCAGTAATTGTTTAATTCGTGAGTAATAATAATCAATTAATATATATAATTATCTTGTTAACAACTAATTTCTGTAAAACTTGATTCTTTTTTTAACAAGCCTACATTTTCGCTCCCCTAGGTTCCGTTTCCGTGGAAATATCGGGATAAAAAATATAGACCATGTGATATTATATATTCTGTACTTGTACCTAAAACTCAACCTTAAAGTGTATTTCAGATAGCATGGGTACGGTGACAGTTCGTTTCACTCTTGAAAGTTAGCGTTTCACGGTAATATTACTTACGTATTGTGAACGTCATACAGGCAACTGTCACCGAACCCATGCCATCTGAAAAACACTTTTGTGCCATAAATAGATCCTTTCAGCCGTTTGGAGTTCTAATTGGTGTAAATAACTTGACTTAGTTTTATATACAAGTTCTGTCGATTGATTATTTACATATCAATTTATAGTTACTTGTTCTCTACTCTCTATAATTTAAGACAACTTGTTAGTTATTTAATGAAAATAGTTTGTGTGCAAGTACTCTAAGTTACTGATACTAGTTATAATACGTGTATATGACATTCAGAGATGAGTACCTCGTGTTATGTAACTGTCATTGTTAGTACTCGTAGTAGACCATAAGATTTACCAATAGTGTCTACTATACATGGTAGGTACTCTGTAATAGAGTTTGAACCGGATTTTATGAACATAATATGTTATTATTTGTGTATATGATAAATATCGTATCGAACACAAAAAACAAGGAACATAAATCAAACATTAGTCTGTTTAATTTAATGGTGAAAAATTATTAGATTGTATGGCTAACACACTACCATATTTTTATTTAATTTCAATCATCAATAAATGTAAATAAAATTGAAGTGTCTGTCTGTGATTCTCAAGTGTTTATAGTTACAGGATACTAAAATACAATCAAGTTTGAGTTTTAATTTTGACCGTCTATTTGTTCTGGCTAATCTTTGGAACGGCTGGACCGATTTTAATAATACTTTCACTGAAGTATAGGCGAGGTTATTAAAAAGGTTACTTTTTATCCCGGAAAAACCCCATGAATCGGATTCTCTCTGACTGTTTTTATCACGATGCGAGGCGAGCGCAGTAGCATCGCTTAATAGGACCGGAAGGCAAAAATATAAGAGGTGGGCGAAACGACTCTCAAAGGGTGTCTCTGTGACGCGGACTTCGGTTTAAAGGGCCATTCTGAAGGGGCCCCCGAGATCGTAAGTCAAAAAGCCCACGTCCAGGTGACATCAGAATTGGGGACCTCGTCTTCGCTGGCGAAGACGCTCTGTTTTATGCCTGAGAATTGGTGTCGGTCGACAAGCTCGTGGCATGACATTGATGGGCCATTTGAACCATCAGGAGACTTGTCAAGAAAGATACAGGTGCAAATAATATCATTCAGCACTATGTCGTCACTTTGAGTTGTCTAAATGAATGCAGGTGAGAATTCCTAAGCACAAGTTGACGAGTACATTTTTGTCATAATGACATATGACAATGACATGACCAACGGGTATGTACACGACGTATGACAGTATGTCATATTTTTTACAGTTTGTAACTGTGTCACCACCTCGTCGTATGTAGGTGGGTTACATACTCACTGCACGGTATGCAACACAATTCACACAATTGACAAATCCCTGTAACATTTTCGTGGATGTTCTTAAATAAACTGTTTGATTGTGATTAGCACCTTTGATGCCAATGAAACCTCGTAACGTCGCATTGTCAACACAATGAAGATATTTATAGCTGGGGGTTTTTGTTCAGAGTATAGACGCTCAGGATTCGTCCAGCTATCCATACTTGTTCCACCAGCCCCGAAATCTCTATCAAAATGATGAAAATTGTAAGTTTTTATTGAATTTTTTATAATATAATAAATAAATAAATAAATAAGGTGTAAGCATTGAAGAATACTACGATTAAGTCAGAAAACTATTCTACGATACAATGAATACGACATTCAAGAAAACTACTATACGAAATGACCCAAACTTTGCTCATGTATTTATTTTGATGAAATAGAAACAAAAGGAGATGGTCCGAAACTATGTGGACCCTGCCGGAAATAAAAGAAAATATTTTTTTTAGGTATTTTTGATTTTACAAATCTACGAATTTATTTTTTGTTTAATTCTTTTGAATCTCTCCCAAGAAATGCAACACTACTAAGGGTAATAGTGGCAGATTTATGACATTTTCAATGCAGTAGTCGATTTGTCGTTTGCTGTCAATTGTCATGTCATAGTTGCTTTAGGGGCGCCAGCTTGATAGAACTCAAAAACTTGGATTTTAGTTTTATTTATTTCTTTATAGTTAGTTAGATTTATTTATTCACTTTAATAAATTTTAATAAAATCCTTGTATTTTTTAAATTTTAATGATGCGGGGTACAAAGTGACCTAAAATGGACCATCTCTCTTGACCGTTTTATGTGGAAGTCCATGCAAAAAGCCTATTATGTCCAGTAGTGGACGTCCATCGGCTGTTAATGACGATGATGATGACGATGAGAAAAAAGTAACGTGTAAACTTAGTTTATGTGAAATAACATATAGAAAATCTTATCAAGATTTGTGGCCGAGATTGTCGAATGTTCGGATTGGTTTAAGCGATAGTTATCGTTCTTTGAATACCTCTTTCGTAGGTCTATTAAAAACAGCTTCTTAATTTCATTCCTTTGTAACTACCGACAAACATTTATATATACGCAAGGTAAACTCGTTGAGAATTAAAAAATCAAGCATTTAGATGAGAGTTTTCGTTACTTTAGAATTTAAAATATAGTGAGTGTTATTCATATCAATTTATTATGAAACACGGCTAAAACTCCAGTGACACAACGTCGGAGTATGCCCGATTAGTTTCGAACCCCTACAGGGCCCTTAGTCATGAGCTGGTTCTATCAACGTGGCACGATCCAAACTGATCGTTTTACTTTAATCGGGTATACTGCGACGTTGCATCACGTGAGTTTTAGGCGTGTTTCCTAATAAATTTAAAATTAAGTAAACCAGTAAACGAGAGCAAATTGTTTTGTGTTTCAGACCCTCTGCGCTTTAGCCGCTTTTGCGCTAGTTTGCGCTTTGCCCCAAGACCCATCGCAGGCGCAAGCGCAGCCGCCCGTACAAATCGTCAAACAAGATTCAGAAGTCGATGTTAATGGATACAACTTTGAGTAAGTTTTAATAATATAATAATTTAGAAAACATACTCGTGTGTTGTAACTTAAAAATGTAGCTGGGCATGCCGCTTAACTGTAATAGAAATATTTTGCAAAGTGTATACTAAATTTCACAAGTAGCAGAATTACTAAATTAGTAGCAAAATAGTAGTGCAAAAGTATTGCAGCAAACTAAATTTTTATTTTTTCTAAATGTATTGTTTAGGTTTCCGCTCTGATAAATTGAACTCGGAAACTGCTCGACCGATTTTAAAAATTAATTTTCACCAATAAAAACCTAGAACTTCACGGAGGGTATATTTTTACGCAGGAATTGGAACTACGCAGGTCGCTGGTATCTTCTAAATTGATTTAGGAGTGCTGTAACTCTTTTATGATGTTTTTGTAACTCGATAGAGTGAGCTTCGATTTTGTCTCTATTTCTTTGTATCTATTTAATCGTGTTAGAAAAAGAGAGATAAAGACGAATCGCGAAACTCACACTGTCGCTTTGTAAAAATATCGTCTGTAAAACTTCGTCAGTCTGGTTTGGTGGTAGCGATGATTACGGTAGCGTTATTCGGTGGCTTAGAGATTTTTGCAATATAGTTGCAAGAAAACCATTAAGTTTGGACTTTGAATGGTATTGTAAATCTATTGACTCAGCAAGGTGATGACCGATAGATCTTGGCCGATTCTCAGACATACCCGATATGCTCACAAAATTTCAAAAAATCGATCTGGCCGTTTCCGAAGAGTTTGGTAAGAAAAATCGGCTTATGGCTGGTGGGAGGCTTCGGCCGTGGCTAGTTACCACCCTACCGGCAAAGACGTACCTCCAAGCGATTTAGCGTTCCGGTACGATGCCATGTAGAAACCGAAAGGGGTGTGGATTTTCATCCTCCTCCTAACAACTAGCCCGCTTCCATCTTAAACTGCATCATCACTTACCATCAGGTGAGATTGTGGTCAAGGGCTAACTTGTAAAGAATATTAAAAAAAATCGGAATTATTTTATATATTAGATGGTGTAGGTTTAGGTACATAGCTTAAGTGACAATTTCAGCCGAGCTAAGGACATGCGCATTTATCATAAGGACACGTTTATTAGCACCAGTGTGTAATAAAACAAATAGGCAATATGTAAATGTATAGGTTTTAAATTAAAAACGAACACGTGAGACCTTGAGGAGCGGATGCACAGTACGCAGATGCACATGTATGGTGTTGCGCAAACAGGCACATTGACATTTAGTGTCGGTAAATTTTAGATAATTACTAATTTAATAATTCGTCAATTGCTTTAGCAGATTTGTTAACTATGACGGCCTCCGTGGCGCAGTGGTATGCGCGGTGGACTTACAAGACGGAGGTCCTGGGCTAGGCTGATTGAGATTTTCTTAATTGGTCCAGGTCTGGCTGGTGGGAGGCTTTGGCCGTGGCTAGTTACCACCCTACCGGCAAAGACGTACCGCCAAGCGATTCGGTACGATGCCGTGTAGAAACCGAAAGGAGTGTGGATTTTCATCCTCCTCCTAACAAGTTAGCCCGCTTCCATCTTAGATTGCATCATCACTTACCATCCGGTGAGATTGTAGTCAAGGGCTAACTTGTAAAGAATAAAAAAAAATAAAAAAAAAACTACAGCAACATAACCTAATCAATTACTCACAAGAAACTGTAATTTTGTTCCAGTAATGGTTCAAAGGTTTTTAATTTATTTAATTAAACATATTAATTGCTCTCACATACCCGTGCCTTGGAAAGCAAGTTAAGGTCGGTCCGGGTCATTATCAATAACATCTGATAGTGCTAATATAAATTATTTTAACAGCGTGGTTGGTGTAAGCTTCATATCCCCACTTTGTGGCTGACTTTATAATGTCAGCTACTGACGATCAAGTAAGCTCATATTCTTGCAACGCTTCAGCGATCAGCATAATATGATGCACATCGCGATAAATACACGATCCCAGTAGTGGTCCTTTAAAATAGGATAATGATCTATAGCACATATCTATAGCACATATCTATGAATAAAAATAAAATAAACATTTGCTAGGTAATTTCTATCAAAAGCGGACTCAGGGTCTTATCACTCTTATAAGAGAAACATTAAACACACTGATGCTAAGTTTAAACCCTAGCTACTAAAAGAAAAACTAGCATTTAGGGCAATACCAACATAAAAATTATGTAGATGTATCTTAATGTATTTTATATTTTTTCAGGTTTGAGACCAGTGATGGAACGTCAAGACAAGAGCAAGGAGAGTACAAGAACGACACTGATCAGCAAGGTCTATCCGTGAAAGGCAGCTACAAGTACGTCGCTCCTGATGGTCAGCAAATATCCGTGACCTTCGTAGCCGACAAGAACGGATACCAGCCATCTGAAAGCACCGGTGATAACCAACCTGCTGCCCCGGCCCAAGCTTGAAATCCTACGATCATATCAATAAGTGCTTAATACCAAATATGATATCCAATACTCAGTAGCGGACTGTACATAATCAATCACAAACGCGATCAGTGTCATCATCAAATATTTTGTGATCAGATCAGATCAGTATCCATTCAATCTTGATAGCGACCAATGATTTTAAACACCGAACGTTTGAGATTGACTGTGTACAGCTGGCTTAAAACATCTTAAAACTGTATAACTATAATACATCTTCCAAACAACACCTTTGTTTGCTGTAACTAAGCTTCAAAGCTAAGTTCTGTGCGTCTGTCGCATTGTAGTCAAAATTGACATGAAACGTATTTAATTTCATCAAATGTATTTTATCTTTGACACATCTTCTTGAAAGAGCTGAACATTTAATCAACCTTCATTACGGATTGACAGTGCGTGCTTATACACTGTGATTTAGCAAAAACTCGTACTTCTATGCAGCTAGTAGGTTCTTAGATGCTAACATGCCCAGTCTACCCTGAGGGCTTATTAGAAACCTGTTCTGGAGAATGAATTTCCCATTATGTACAATTTGTTCTTATATTGACTACCGTTGTTAAAAACCTTATGCACGCCACTGCTTCTATGACATACCAAACGTATTGTTTCTTAAAAATCGTCAAACGGAAAACCGTTTCTATTCTACCTGTTTGGAAGTGGATTATTCAAAGTACAATTCACCATATAAAACCATTTATAATAGTCAATTTTGTCTATAGATATAAAGGTCAGAATAAAAATCAACTATTATAAGCTTACTAATAATTTTATTTTTATTGTACCTAAACGACCTGTAAAGATTCCTTCATCAAGATGCGAATAAAAATAAAAAAACAGATTATGTTTTGCTATTAGCCACATTCCACAATACAAATGCTTGTTATTAATATACGATACATATCAAATATCATGTAATTATTGTGTAGATGTATTGCGCTATTATATACAAATATATAATATTGAAAAACATCGTGAGGAAACCTGCATACCAGAGAATTTTCTTAATTCTCTGCGTGTGTGAAGTCTGCCAATCCGCATTGGGCCAGCGTGGTGGACTATTGGCCTAACCCCTTTCATTCTGAGAGGAGACTAGAGCTCAGTTGTGAGCCGAATATGGGTTGATAATGATAATGATGATGAATATTGAATAACTCGCTGACCCAGCAATCATTGTTTCGTCATATAAATTTCTTTATTACAAACATCGCGTAAAAATGGAGAGGCTGAGACACTTTTTACTTCGTAAATCCTGATCTCAATGGAATTACGGGATATAAAGCTTATACATTTCCCACTAATCTCCTCTGTTGTTCAGTTAACGTCCCATTAAAATCAGGACAGCCGTTCCAGAGATTATCAGAAAGACATGTCTGTCTGTCTGATAAATCTCTGGAATGGCAAAACAAAAATTAAAAAAAAAATGTTTTAGTATCGTGTAAATACTTAAATATCGTGTAAGCACATGAGAACATACCGTTATTTTGAAATTACAGATAAACATTTCATCATCATCATCTCCTTTTCCTTAATTGGGGTCGGAGAAATATGTCAATCTTCTCCATACGTCTCTATTTTTCGTTAACTCATCATCCACTTCCTTTACACACATCGTCTTGTGTCCTTCCACTTTATACTTTATACAGACATATATTTAAATTAATTAATTTTTAACTAGAAATAATTCATATTTCCACTATGCCGGACACACATTCGATAGGTTCTGGGTACGATACCGATTATAGGACTTACCATACTTATTTGTAGTACAATTTTTCGTTGGTTGGAGAGAAAAAGCGAATATTGGTCATGTTATATAAAATACTTAGCTGTTTCTTTATTTGTTAAAAAGAAAAGGTTATTTTTTAATCGACAAGAACTAGGCTATAGAAGCTATACAAGAATCAAAGCCGAAGTAAATAGATGTTCAAAACTTTATCTATAAATCTGTAATGAACTATGAAGGTCAACATAACAACTTTAATATGACAAATTGTAATGTCATATCAAACTATTAATTATATGATTATTACACACTACAATTATAGGTAGAGGTAGGTAATTTATATTTTTAAATGGCTCATGTGACGCTATTTAATAATTATAAGCGCAAGATGTCATTTTCAGAATGAATTCGCTATTCTCTAATTTGATCCCTTACAAAAAAACCTGCCAAGTGCGAGTCGAACTCGCGCACTCAGGGTTCCGTACAAACCTGTAGGTAAACTTTAAGGTATTGTTATTGCTAAATTTGATCAATAACATTACAATGAAGAATGCTGGAGGATCATAAACATAAGACAAAGGTTCCTATCGTTATAGTGATCCACTATCAATACAAGCAAGCTGTCTGATAATATAATAAGCAAAACTTACAATAAGAAATATGAAATAATAATAAACGCATTTAGGTTATACAGTTACAGTCTGCTCTCCAAACAACAAATATGTTCAAAATGAATTATTTGGTGGTTTATCTACCTAAAATTTATTTTGAAGATTCTGAGTTCACGGGAAGTACCTATCATGTAGATTTTGATTTCCTTGCGAGTTGTTGAAAATCACAACTCTTAATCTTCTTAACTCACAAATCTTTTGACTGCGTTGACATAGAAGTTTAATTTTACATTTTACTACAGATTAAAGGTAATATAGATCTGAGTATTTTATAAGAATTTCAATTTAATACCTCTATACATTCACGAGAAAAAGGGAAAAGTTTTAAAGTTTACTAATTCCGTTGTTAATTAAAATGATAAAGTTCTCAGTAAGATAACTCAGAGTCTGAAAATAAGGAGGTATTTAATATTTTATTAATGTACGAAAACTCCTACTATTTGTACCTATACCTAAAAAAAATACATAATTACTTTTTATACAAAATATTAATTACGTCTAAAGCTTAATTTTTCTTAAGCAAATAGAAAATTTAATAAAGAATAATTTTTGGGGTTCTTTCCCTACGTGCAAAGTGAGGATGTGTTTTTTTGTGCATTACATAAGGGATTAAACTGCTTATTTAAACTACGGAACCCTACACTGCGCGTGGTTCTACACTTGGTCGGTTTTATTTGACTGTATTGATGAAGCTCTGATAACAACTTATAATATCGTGTAAATATTTAAAATCAGTTTTTTATATTTTTTTATAATAACATTTTATTTCGAAGAAGGTACAAAAATAACAATTCAATTTAATAATAATTTATAAAATTAACAGGTAGATAGAAATAGATAATTTGTGTGAATACGACAAAAACATGCCAATCGAATTATAGGTATGGGTTATAAATAACAGGTATTTCGCTAAGAAGAAATCCCATAAATATTCACTAGCAGTGTTTAAAGCTAATAAAATTATCGAGATTTAAATGTATCTAGATTACTGGGCGATCTATACATCAATTAAATATATTTTTCATTTTTATTTATTAACTAGCGGACGCCCGCGACTTCGTCCACGCAAAATTTAGTTTTTCACAAATCCCTCGGGAACCACGTATTTTTTCAGGATCAAAAGTAGCCTATGTGGTAATCCAGAGTAAAATCTATTTCCATTCCAAATTTCAGTCAAATCCGTTCAGTATTTGCGGCGTTAAAAAGTAACAAACTTCCATACAAACTTTCGCGTTTATAATATTAGTAGGACTATTAGTATGAACTTGACTGACCTTGACCGCCGCTTGGAACCTGGTAAGCCTTGGATGCTTAATCATCGATATAATAGAGCATTGATTAGCGCTTCAAAAATTGCACCACGAAACAGTGCTATTTTTGGAGCTTCGTGTAAAACTAGTAATCTTTATTCAAATAAGCCCTGTACAGTAATTTTTAAATATGTTCATGCATAACTTGTTACAGCTTAAAAAAGGTTGAAAGTTCTGTTTAAACCACTGTCAGGTAATTGTGATATTATTTTTACATGGCAACTTAAAATTATAACTTAAAGTAGCTTATTGAGGATATTATAAGTACTTGTATAATAATATAAATAATATTGATTTGAATATTAATACAATAATGATGAGTTAATATTATTTATTGACTATTTGAAGCAATTTTGATAGTAGGTTTGTATCCCTTATCATCAGCTGTGAACGATACTATGTACTGCTGTCCATCGGGAGCGACATATGAGTATGACCCCTTCACTCCAATGCCCTGGTGATCTCCCACGGTGATCAGCTGACCCTCCTCCTGTCTCGATACCCCATCACTGGTTTTGTACCTGAAATAATATAATTTAATATTTAATAGTCGTGATAGCCCAGTGTATATGACCTCTGCCTCCGATTCCGGAGGGTGTAGGTTCGAATCCGGTCCGGGGTATGCACTTTCAACTTTTCAGTTGTGTGCATTTTAAGAAATTAAATATCACGTGTCTCAAACGGTGAAGGGAAAACATCGTGAGGAAACCTGCATACCAGAGAATTTTCTTAATTCTCTGCGTGTGTGAAGTCTGCCTATCCGCATTGGACCAGCATGGTGGATGGTCTAACCCCTCTCATTTAATGAGGAGACTCGAGCTCAGCAGTGAGCCGAATATGGGTTGATAATGATGATGATGATATTTAATAACTAGCCGACGCCCCGCGGTTTCACCCGTATAGTTACTGTTTCCGTAAGAACAAAGGGATAACTGTGTTACTCGTACACAAATAACGTAATTTCTAGTGGTAAAAAAAAAATCTACATCGGTTCAGTGGATCCACAGATAGTCCCTACGATATCACAAACTTTACCTCTCTATAAGGTTAAGTATAGATTTTGCCCAAGTTGCTTTTAGTTCTTTTGCTTTCTTTAAGTAGTGAAATTCATCGTAGGAAAATAAGTAGTTATTTAATATTTAATGTACTACTACTACTATTTGTACCTATGCCTAAAAAAATAAAATAATTAACCTTTTGTTTTATAAAATGAATATTATTAAAAAAAAATATTCCTGATTTATAAATTTATTAAAAAGATTATTTAAAAGAGTGAACAAGAGATGATTATTATATTATCAGCTTTATACCTACCACTTAAAATATATTATAGTGGACAGGTAGGTAATATTCAAACGTGACGTTTCAAAAGGGTTTGTAAACTAAGCTGAAATAAATTAATTTTGAATTTAAAAACACTTACACGAAATTATATCCGTCTTCGTTGACAAAAGTTTTTTCCGTGAGGATTTCAACAGCTTCTTTGGTTTCCTGTGCCGATAAAGCTCCCAACACTGAACAAAGCACGACTAGTTTCTGCAAACATTTGATAAAGTAATAAACAGACATATAAAAATTTTAGTAATGAATTGAAATTAACTTTTATTTATATTAGTGTAGTTAAAAATAATCAAGAAGCTTTTGGAAAAGTTCTACACGCGCCTCAAGGAATTCCCATAATAATTTATATCAGGCGAGGGAAAAATTAGTTTTGCTATCATGTTTGATGTGGTGTCGTAATGACCTGATTTACGTTTTAAAAGGTATTATACCGGTACTTATTACGTATATTATGCCATACTGAAAGAACAGGAAATAGGACGAATAGAAAACCTTGAAACAGAACAATCGCAATTTGATATACCTACTTTGAATAATAACGATTTTAAACGATGTTTAAAACATTTACACAGTTATCTACTTGTTTTGTACTTTTAAATTTATATAAATTTAAGTATATTTTATTAATTTATAACGTAAAATCTGTTTCCGAACTTTTGAGTGCTCCAGCGATATGGTTCCTGAGTGAGGAACCTCTACTCTACTAGTACTCCAAGAAACTCAACCTATACGCGCCCTCTTAAGAATCACCGCTACTGTATTTGACCCTTGAAGAACTAACCCAGCTCTATGCTTCTTTTTTGATATGCCAATATGATTTGTACTAACCTATTTTAAGAAAAACTCAAAAACTTACCAGAGCGAACATTTTGTATGGATATTCTTGTTAGTATCACCAGAGACTGATTGAAGATATTCAAATGTTGTTCTTAAATACAAAAATTGTTTGCTGAAGTTACAGCATTTGAGCTATTTGCAACGAAGGTGATAACGTGAAGGAATGATGAAATATTATGTCAAGCACTAGATTGACACAGCCAATACGAGGACATCTCTAACAGAATTGTCCAAATGTGTACCCAATTACTTGCAAACGATGTGACACAATGATGTTAGAAGAAAAAAGAGGTAGATAGGTTATTACACGGATCGCAAGTGGCACTTTTTAACTATGCTAATTAACAAACCTGAGCTTAGTCGCCTCACAACGCCTCACAACGCCTCTGAAATAATTTTTGTGTGCCAGTTATAAACATCGAATATGGTTTATGTAACCTATCTGCCTCTTTTTTTTCTAATATCATTGGTGTGTCATTAAAGTTTCATCATAAAATTATTTTATGATTTCTCGACGTAACAAATAAGTGCTAATTACTGAAAACAGATTAACTTACAGTTGTCGTTAATACTTGTAGTTTTTGATGATTGCCTTTAGTAACAAAAAACATCATACCTAAATTGTATATTTATTTATACATCAGTATATTAAGATGTTAAAATCCAAAAACATAAATAGCAACTGGTACATAATATAATAATAAGATTAGGTTTTTTTTTCAGTCGCGTATTTTACTATGAGTGTCAAATTTTATACTCCAAGTTTTGGAATCGAACGTATTATTTACTTTGGTAGATGCGGTGCCTGCTATGAAGTCCTTGTACAGAACCAAAACTACAACTATGATATGGATTTGATTATTTACGTCGAGATATATCAAGAGATTATAATAAAGCCCACGCTTAATGTAAAAAAAAAATTTAAACCTAAAACATTCTCGTAATTATAGTCTGCTTAGGTTTATAAAAAACTACATACTTAGTAGTTGTTCACTCTTTTTTCTTTTCAATTTTTTTTTGCCTTTTGAATGATTTTATACTGGTTATTATGCAATAAAATATACCTATTTAGAAATGTTACAAAAATAATTATAACAAAAGAAACACTGTAAAAGAGCATCATTTTCAATAACTTAATTTAATAAATAAATAATGGACAATCAAATAAATTATTATAATAATTATCACTTCCAGTCTCGTTTGAATTATCGCATGGTTCACGACAGCATTTTGATTATCGTCCTATAGCCTCTTTTCCCCGCTTTGTACGTCATTTCGTAGAGATGGCCCTTTTCGTCGTACCAACGGACGGCGCCAAGGACGTCCAGTGAAGTTTCACCTGTGCCTGAGTCCACCATAGAGCCGTGCTCTGTTCGTGAAGACCCGTCGCTTGCGTCGTAGCTGGAATCAATTTTATATGGAGAATTATTACCTAGTACAATCAGTACAAAAAGAAAACCCGCTTTGTCTATATTTAAATTGTAAAGGGCCTCCCTCTTAATAGGAGAGGGATTATGGAGCTTAGAAATATGCTGCTCCAATTCGGGTCGGCGTGCTCAGGATAATAATGTTAACTTTATTACGATCATACCACGGCTTAACGTGCTCTCTGAGTGACGGGAATGTAGTAACACCGTCAAATTTTTAACATTGGGTTGAGAATTTTTACTGACAATTTCTTAGAAGAAAGAAAAGCTTATATATTAGAATTTCACAGCTTGATTTGGTATGAATATAATATAATAAAATTTCTAAGTCTTGTCTGGCTGTTTATTCATGTATTTTTTTTCTGGTTTTGGTTCAGTATCAAGCCAATTTATATGTGGTTTTCATTGACGCATTATTCATGATGAGCCTACGTTTTATAGAAAACAGGCGTAGAGAAAGCAAGTAATCCATAGAAAACTGAGTTCCATATCGTAGCAGACTAGGTCTTATAGGTTTTCTTGATAAAGTTTTTGTTTACTCGATAAAGTTTTTACATATTCGTAATAGTTACCACGGTTACGAAACAAGACACAAATGGCACATTATTGAAACTTTGTGTAACATTTTGGATTCATTGTAATGCAGTCAGCAGATGAACTCAATACTTGCATGTATAGTTACGAAATAACTTGGGTGAAATCCAAAACTGATTTGGATACAAGATATACTCGTACTGTATCATGATATTTGATGTATCTAATGATATATTGAATAATCAATTACTGTTTTAGGAGGATGGAATTATCAATATAATAGTATATTTAATTATTTAATTTAATAATTGTAAGATTAAATAATATATATGATCTCTATCTTAACACATAAATGCATCTTCGTCAGAAATATACATAATTGATGAAGTAGATGTAATTAAATTATACTTTTAAGCTTTAGATAACATGTTATTATACAAAATTCAATTTAAATTCTTGATTATGGACATAAATGTAGCCAAAGTTTAATTATAGCGGCGGTGAAATGTGAATTATGCTTTGTTGCTACATAAAAGTTATAATTTATAAATCAAAGATAAAAAATATTTGTGTTGTGCCAAGAAATACTGAAACGTGTCAAAATTTAAGCTCATTAGGTTGCAGTACTTTTTTTGAGTTTTAAAACTTATAATATTTGGGTATGTTAAGAGATTAGGTATAAGGTAATAGAAGATAGTCTGCTTAGTATTACTGTACCTACTCATAGTCCTTCTATAAATATAGCTGACGTTTTGAATCAATGTGAAATACAAGTACATAATTGTAATTATTAACAACTTGAGAGAACAACAAATAGGTTTTGTGAGCATATCCGTTGTAATGTTTCATTAAAACTTTGCTCATCGTACACCTTAAGTAAGGAAATTTTCCATATTTGCGAGTATAATAAGGTGTTGAAATAAAATAACTATTGTACTTATAGTTTTAGTCGAGTCCGCCCGTGACACGATCCACGCAGATTTCTTTTATTAAAAATTATCAAACCAAGAAATCTGACTAATCCCCGATGCGTAAAACGGCATGAAAACTAATTTAGTTGCCTCAAAGAGTAACGTGAACATAGCCCAGTTGTAAATAAAAATTAAAAAAAAAATTGTTTTGATAATTATAATATTTACAGTATTAAATATAATTATTAATAGATTTGATATCAATTTTACTTTGTGGTGAAATGGTAGGGGTAAATTAACTAAAGAGATTTTTCGGGATTTGCCGCTCGTCTATTGCGAGTCCTTTCCAAGGCACGCTATGCCACTGATGAAAATGCTAATGCTAAGATATTCATCTCACTTTATAAAGCACACCATATCTCAATGTTTGACACAATAAACTAAATTTCTCCAGTCGAGTTTTAACCATAAATTTGGCGTAACAGGTGATATGAGCCAGCTGGGTTTCGCTGGATACTTATGGAAGCTTTTTGCTCTTATCTTTTATTTTTGCTGGTGTGAACATTTTAAGTATAAGTACGACTTTGTTTATGTGCCATACTGTATCATATTGGTACATATTCATACTTAACAGTTATTTTGTGAGTTGGTCAGTAGGAAATGAAATATAGAATTTTTAAAGGGATATATATGGTTAAGTACGAGTTTAGTCTTGTTGAATTTAAGATCGTTTCTGAACTATCTAGGTCAGGATCTTCAAAAAAAACCGAGGTTTTTGCATCGTACAGGGGGGATTATATCCCCATACATAAATGTCCAAAAATGCACCCATTATGCCCATATTGGTAAGTTTTTTTTAATAATATACATTTTTTTTAAAACAATCTACATGTTCTTTTGAATAGAATGACACCTTATATACCAAGCCGTATTGAAACAGCAAGGTGGATGAAGGCTCCATATACTCTCTCCTATATGGAAGTCTGGCCCTGTAGAAGGCCATTAAAATGCCTAATAATGATGACTAATAAATGTTGGTCAGCAACCCACTCACATAATAATAACTTGCTAGCATCGTTTTTAGATGTATCACGTTAAAATTTAAATACGTAACTGGGGCATACAGATAAAGATTTATAAAAGGGTATTCGGGTGTAAGAGACACAAACGGGCATTCAACTTAAAGAAGGCGTAACACATTATTCAAGAACCAAGTTTTTTGCACTTGACGTGTCTGTTCTACTTTTTATAACGTCATTGTCGCATTCGAGTTCATTAAGCCTTTTAAGGATTGTAACATTTAAAAGTTTTAACATGACAAGAAGACGCAGCCGGTGGTGTAAGTCGACTAATTTGACCGCCTGTTTTATTTTTAAATTGTGTTTATTCGTTCTTGACCGTTATTTCCAAAAGGATCTTAGCTGTAAACTGAACACGGTGTTTTAAGTCTGGTTTTTGATTATGATATAGATTAATGACCTATTCAATTTTTTATGGCACTGAGTAAAACCGTCTCAAAATATTGTATCTCAATTCAAAACACTTTCTTTAATTGGATTATTTAAAAGATTTAAAGAAATGGTTCAAGGAAAGTATGTTAGAGTAGTCCCCTAGCGTCATCATTACTTGTATTACGAGTATCATTGACAGCCTATATTTATAGTCTCTTATAGGATCAACAGGCTAACTCACTAACTTTGACGTATGTTAGTTGACATATACGAAATTGAGGTTCTATGTAACAAATGTCATCCAGCGCTTACTGACAATCCCACGTGGATATCATACAGAAGGTAGTTGACATTTTTCAGTTGATTTAATGTTTATTTTAATGTATTTTAATGCGGGTTGTCAATTAAGACCAAATTAGTGAATAGGACAGCTAGCCTATCGTCTTGCAGAAGCAGTGAATTATCAGACTTGGCGTTCAGAACGTCAAGTCTGACTACCACCGGTTTGTAAGGCAGATTACCACTGAAAAGAGTTGGTAAGAAATTCCGCCTAAACTCTTTTAAAATAAAGATCAATAACGATATTAAGTAATAAGTTCTTGTTAACTCTATTTCCTATGTAAAGATTAAAGCTGGTCCATTTCCCACGAAGGTTCCCCTTTAACATGATTATTTGTCTAATGATAAATACCGGTACTTAAATTTTTCCAATTACTTGTTTATTACTGAGAACTTCTCGAGGACAAAAACCCCCAGAACCCGGAACCATAGTATATTTAAGTTTAAATGAAATTAAAATATTGACTGCTTATTTTAGATTACCAAAACCGTCATGTAATGATAACTGTGCAATAATAATAAGGTTATAGTTCAACTGTTTTTTGGTTTGTTATTTTTTTTTTGTATTTGGTACGGAATGGTTTTCGTATTCGTTTCGGTATTACATAACAATGAATAGTAATTAATAACGTTCGTTACTAGCAAAAACACTAACGACTAGGATGCTTAACGATTTTATAAAAGTGCAATTATGTTCAGTTACCTATTAATTAAAGCCAATATCTAGTAACACCGTATTATTTATTCCATCAGTAAGACTTAGAAAATTACTTTAATACATGATTAGAATTAAAAGATTTACGTCGAATAATTAAAACTGTATCATTACAGAATTTATTTAAGTAAAAATATAAGATAAAAAAATAAAATTTTAATTTTTTAATTTTTCAATCTCAAAAACGGTTAAATGTGTAATAAAATTATGTAAACGTAACTTCTGTAGAGAATTTTATTTGATACTCTACACTTTTCATTAATGCAAATATAATTGTTTTTGTTAAAATAAGAGAGATATTAAAAAACAAACAGTTTTAAACTTTAGTAGGCAATAATCATAACGTCAAAAAAATAACCAAGGATGCACCAAGGTCAAGGCCAGCTAGTTAGAAGTATGTCATAAATATGCGAAAAATAGTAAAACTATAAGTAAATTTAAGAAAAGCAAGTGGTAATAATGACGGCATGATTGCATATTAGAGGAAAACGTATTTGGTACTACCAAGAATTTATTTTCAAATATTTGGTTTCGACCATAATACCGGGTCACGTATACGAATAATTAGTATTATCTGTTGTACACGTAATGGGAAAACTAAAATAGACGAATTAATAAACCTAATCACTAGTAGTCTCACAACTTCAAAGGCGTCGATTCCGTTGCTTTGAAATGGTAAGTTAGTTTGTTTTTGGTTGCCCTAAACGTACCCACCAACATTAGGGGCTCATACTTGGAGGTACTGAACAACGTGCAAGGTATAGTCCCTTATGTTTATCTGCCGCACTTGAGTAACTGCAAAAATCCCCTCTTCGGCTCCCTTACTAAAAACATTGGGATAAAAAGTACTTTAATTGAAAGAAACATTGACATGAAAAGTTGATGTGGAGAATATTTTTATAAGAAAGATTGATTTATTTGGATTTTATGGAATATGATCAATATTCCCGTTTCCCTCTAATTACCGGAAAGACTATGTTAGAAGTGGGTACCATAAAAGTCCAGCGGTTGGGGATCAAATCAATGAAAGCTTTAATCTAGACATAAAACATGTATTTTTTTTACTTTTACTTTTCATTTATCATCCCTTTTCGGTATACCTTTGTTGGTAGACAGACACTTCAGAGACATTTATTTTATAGTGAATGATTTTTTAATTTGAATAATTTTAAAAAAAACAATTATTTTTTCAATATTTTTTGATATTAAGGCGGTTAATAAGATTTTGTTTTGTTTAGTTAAACTTTTTTGTTTATGCTTTCACATAGGCCTTTTTATAGAGTATATACCATTGACCTCTTATAATAAAAGGACGCACAATCTTAAAGAAAATTTCACTTAAAAACTGGCCAATTTTGCTTTGACAGTTTTAGAATCATTGGTAAAGAAAATTATGCCTTTAAATATAGTTCAATGTTCAATAAAATCCCAAATTCAGAGCAAATTCAACCTTACGGATTGATTTAAGGTTGAATTTGCAAATGCTAATACTTGAATTGAGTGCCATGAAGTTGTGTTTGGCACTCATTAGGTGGGGCCGCTGATTGTGCATCCACTTTTTAATAGGAGATCGATGGTATATACATATTCTGGCGCTGAAACCACTAGACACGTACAAAGATGAAATTTGGCAGGAAGGTTTTTTTATAGTCAGTAGGTACCCGCTTAGAACGGATTTTGCAAGAGGGCCGAATTAAGGAGGTCTAAGGCGGACTAAGTCGCGGCCGTCCGCTATTAATCTGTATACAAACGAAACGGCTGATCATAAATAAATTATGCTCAAATTGATCCAGTTGAAAGCTCGACTTTACTTCTTATTTATGAGCCAGTGTCATAAATAACAAGTAATGTCATATTTATTTTAAACTCGCCTTTATATTTGGTAAATAAATTTTAATGGCGTAAAACTTAAATTTTTATACCATGCACATTACAAAGTAATTCTTTTAAACGCGTTTTGAATAGTTATCCTTAGGAGAATTCAATTAGTTATGGATGTGAAATAAAATTCAATATTTAATGTATTCTCACGCCCTTCTTTGGCTAGCCTTCCAAATTTAAATTATGGCCATTGTTTTATTTTTTTTTGTATTCAATTTCAAGTATTATTAAAATGTTGATTAGAGGTCAAAGAACGGATGTTACGAATGTTATAGAGAAGGATATCAAGTTTTAAAAAAATATTGCCACCGTCTGTGTGGTTTGAGCTATTCATAATAATATTTTCTAAATTTAAGTCCATTTCGTTTTAAAGATAAAAAGTTTGATATACAGAGAATTCTTATTTAATTCAGCAACGTAGTAAATCACAGATTTAATTATCTAATGCTCGTGTTAAAAAGTTGTTAAACAGTAGCTGTTTACTACACATAGATTATTTCTGTGGAATATGTCTTCTTGTGATGATGGAGAGTAAATTTGAACTTAAATTCGTTAAATTATGGCTTAATTTTCAAAACTTATAGGGTCCTTTAAACCTATCTCTAAACTAAAATTAATCATTGTTGAACCGATGAAAACGTGTCAAAATTTGATAACCAGAAAATTTAAAAACCAGAGGTATGTGGGTGGACTAGTTTGGGATCCATAACGATAAAAAGTAATTTGGTTGACATAGAGATTTTATCATAAATAAACAAGATTTTTTATAAGAGTTCATTGTAAAAGGCATAAAATCTCCGATTTTTCTAACCACATTTTCCGGGATACATTGCATTACTTAATTACTTTAAATAAAATCCAACGAGAGAGCTGTTGTTATTTGTACTCATACCATCGATATATTTAGGACGTCAATGATAATTCAGAAATCTCCTTGTACTGTGGACAAAAGTTTCATCGCAATATTTGAACGGCCCGATATGCGACCAGGGTGCCTAGTGGGAGTTTTCAACATTTTCATACTGTTACTATCGCGTTAACGTAAACGCGAATTTATATGGAATTGAAACAGTTGTGCAGTAGTGCCACTAGATGGCACTGTTTCAATTCCTTAAAAAATCGCGTATACGTTAACGCGATCGTCACTGTATCAAACTGCCACTAGGCCCTCTGACCTCTCTTTTTATACATGAGCAGATAGAGCCTACCACGTTGCTCTAACGCGGGTTAGTTTAGTTCCATAAGTTATGATTTATTTTGTAAAGATCTCTGTCAAATATCTGAGTCCGATTGCTTTAGGTGCGCTCCGAGGCTTTGAGAGTAATACCACTTTTGTTGATCTGTTGTGAAATATCCAATGTGATGTATGATGCGTATGGTAATGTTACAGGTAACATCACACTGTTTACTGTTACAGTTTAGAAGGTAAAAATTGTAATATTAATAATATAGTTATTAATATTACAAGAGACTAGTGTCGACGCTCCACGCTTTCACTCGCGTAGTTCCCGTTCCTGTAAGAAAACTGGAGATAAAATATAGCCTAAGATACTCACAAATATTATGGCTTTCTAGTTGTAAAAGAATTTTCTTAATCAGTTAAGAAGATTTAGAGATTACTCCATAGAGCACCACAAACTTTCAACCACACTTTTTATAATATTAGTATAGATATGTCGAAGTTATAGTAGCAGAAAACTAATAATTCAAGGAATTTTTAAACTCGTCTCGTGATGTAATCCAATCCAGGATGCCCATAAGTTCGTAAATTCCAAAACATAATAGTTTCTGACGACATAATAAATGCAAATCAGCAAAAACTTTCGATAGCTGATAGGTACAGGTACGAAAAGCTTACGACACCGATTTAAACAAGAATAAAAAAAGTATCTGATAAAAAAACATTGTTGAGCTATGTAAAGTTACATCCGTGAGTCATAGAATATTATATTTTTAATTTATATCCCTATAATAATAATTTTTATTTTTCTGTATGAGTAATACGAGTAGGTACAAATAAATAGCAACAAGTTAATTTTATAATGCAGAAACTGAATATCTGATAATTATAACTCGCTTTGACATAGATGTAAGTCTCATGGAACAAGCCATCAAAATATTGTGCCTGTTGGAAAGACTTTCATGAATTAAAAATAAAAGGATTTTAGAAAAATATATTTAACTGTGTATATACGAGTAGATTAGTTTACTAGCTTTTATGCTTAGTTTACTAGCACTTACGAAACGAAACAAATCACTCTTGGAACCGGACGTACTAATTTAATTATTCATGTGTTATGAAATTATCCTTCATCAGTGTTATATTTTAATGTGTAAATAAAAAAAAGTCTACAAATTAAAAATAAAACACTACGGATCATTGCTTACGGTCCTAAAACTAAGCACAAACGTAAAACCTTCATCAATATCGTTCCAGCCTTTCAGAAGTTACATACATGAATACATCCAGTAATACATTTTTACCTACTTTCATATACTATTATTATAAAGAGGTAAAGTTTATGGTGTTGGCGGGGGTAATTAATCTCTGAATCTACTGATCGATATGAAAAATTCTCTACCACTAGAAAGCCACGTTATTTGTGAGTGTCATATGCTATATTTTATCCCCGTATTCTCACGGGAACGGGAACTACGCGGGTGAAACCGCAGGGCGTCTGCTAACCATAAATTATTTACGCGGGTAAAAATTATTACTCATAAATATCATACTTATTTATTTATACTTCGTTTATCGACTTTAGAGTTCCATAGGCAAATAAAATAAACCCGTCAGTTTTGTAGTGTCTTACTGACAGTATCTACAATGAATTTATTGTGGAACAGTTAGACATGAAAACCGGAATGTATTACGATTTAAGTAACTTATTACCGCTACAGAGACGTGTGTATAGTTTATATATTTACAAGCTTTTTATTCGGCTCGCCCTTCTACTATTCTGTTTAAAACGTGTAGGCACCTATACAAAATTTTACTTTTTGGAAGCTTAATTAGAACCACTACCCAAAGTTCGATTGGACACAAATTTGTATATTTGCGTATTTTTATAATTTTTTTGGCAATAGAAATTTTGTCCCATGTACCTAGTCTGATGATGGAGTCGAATGGAGTCATAGGAACTGCTAAAATATAATAACTAAACTATATAAACTTTTCGAGTTCAGCCTCATTAATCTTAGCAAACCTGGTGCTTCAAAATAAACTTTAAAAAACTCTTGTATAAAATTTTTTAAAGCTTATTTTATGAACTACTAGCGGACTCGGTCAAGCTTCGCTTTGACTTACCTTCGCTGAACCCCTACCCTACCCCTACTCTACCCCTACCCCTACACCTTTTTCTTCACGAATGCAAAACCGTGGAAATCGGTTCGTGCGTTCTGGAGTTATAGCGTCAGGAAGGAAAACCCGACTTATTTTTATATATGAAGCTACTTAAGATTATTTTAGGACTAATTAGTGTTATGTTTGAACACAACAATTCTTTATTTTTGGTATTCGATTACGGAACCCTATGTATTGTAACATACACTAACGTTATTTATATCGTCAAAGAAATTGAGAAAGTGTTAAAAATATACTTACTGATATTTATAAGAATTCGGCATATTAGCTGTATCTAAGTCGTAACGTAAGACTTGAGGTCTAGCTTCGCTCTCAATGGCAGGACTTGCACCTAGTATCTCTATCAAGGCAGACAAGCCGATGACCTGAAACGTAACATGATTGCAGTTAGGCCTATGCTAATTGACGCTAAACATAATGCACACACAACTTTTCGTAGGAAACATCGAAACGTCCATTATCATATAGAAGTCATATTCATTTAAAAAACAAACAAAACAATCTTATAAGAAGATGTGGATAATATATGCCGTCATAATTATTTTTATAGGAAACCAGTTATAATAGAAAAATAACGAAGAATTCGACCTTATCGTCTTGTAGAACATCTAAATAATTGACGCATGTACTTATTTATTTCACAAAAATAAATTAGATATTTAATTTCAAATCACTTAAAGCGATTCTATTCGTGAATGCAAATGACTTCGTAACACTAATGACATTCACGTATCCGCACAAAGTGATTAAACAGTGTACTTGTGAAGTTAAGTTTTTGCGACATGTCTTTGAAAAACATAGCGCAATCAGCGGGAAGGTCGGCAGATCTAAAGTTCACGTCGCCTATGTACAAACACTAAACAAAACTATAAATTTATTCTCACCGCACGATAGTTTTTGCAATCGCCGCACTAAATGCATCGAGTATAAACACGTAATAATTACCAGTAAGAGCAACATCTTGTGTTGTCCGGTGAGAGAGGATACAGGTGACTTCCTGGACAGGCTATAGTCCGAATGTGCTAACGGTTTCGTAAGATCTCTTTATATATAAAGAGTCCCCGATATGCGCGCTGGTTGGCCGGCCAGAACGCGTCTAGAGCTCGACTTACACTGAAAACTGAGCCAATTCTAGCTGACCATTAACTCGAGATTGACACATCAATGGATAGAGGATTTACCGGCGCGTTACGTCACTTGAATAGGATGGCCCATCCCTAGCAAACACGATATTATATCACATAAGCTCGTACAATTAAGGACTCGATAAATGCAAGTGTTTGATTACGTCGCCGTCATCACATTCACGAATCGTAAAACTCACTTGTAAATTTGAAAAGTATTTCTCGGGTTTTGAGTAATTTATTTACAAAACTGCAAGTAGACGTGTTTTGTTAGCAGATTGCGTACGTTTTATGACTCCACTCTAGCAATGCGGGACATCAAATCCGGATGTTGGAGACAATATGTGTAAATGTGATATTATTTCTGATTTCTGACTGATAGAGGAAAAATCGAATAATCACGGGTAGATTAGGCATTTGTCATATATTTTCCTAGAAAAATCTTATAGTTATTAATTATGCAAAATGATTTTTTTCTTGCTTGGATCATAATCGAAAAACTTTTCAAACAAAGTTAAAAGGAGAAATGCCCTTTAAAATTTCAACAACAAATTATGGAATTTACCTAGTACTTATCAGTTTTATTGTAATATATCTTATGACTAATATTTAAAGTCAGTTTACAACATTTAAAAGGTGTATGCAATGGCTTTCATACTTTCATGATACAATAATTAGCATTATTACTTAAAACTAGCTAACGTGCGCGACTCTGCTGCGGGACTGCCATATTTAAGTTCGAAAAACCTTTTTTTAAACTTTGGATATAATATTAATCAGGCTATATCTGGTCCCAAAGAAGGAAACTGGAAAAGGTAAAAGTAGATATATTAATCTATAATCCAATACAACATACTACAATTAATTTAATTTAACTACTATAATAAGCCTCAAGATTAACCAAGGACATAATTATCAGCCTAAAGTTGGTTATTTGGCTAGACGTTTTCTAATGAAACCTGTCTTGTAAAATTATCATCTTTTATGTAACTAATATCTCTTTGTATGTAGATTTTTACATACAAAGTTTAGATTTGGAATGCCAATTATAAACTAACTCATGACATCTTTCAGTACACAATTTTCTACAAGTTTCTAGGTGCAACCAACGTAGATTAATAATAAGTATAAAAATATCTGGTTGAGTTTCTAATGAAGGTTTCGTTTTTGTTATTTGTATTTGATTTTTTTAATTGTACATTAATCATATTTCCTCGTTATAGCAAAACACATTTCTTGTTTGAGGAGTTTATTCAATATACTTTTTTTCATAATTATCGAATTTGATTATAAATAATTGTCACATTGTCATAATATATTTTTTTTACGAATCATATTTTTGGGTTAATCTTCAATAGCTCAGTTAATGATCCCGTTTTAAATCTTGCGGTCTTGCGATCTTGCGGTTTTTTAATTTGGAGTAATAAAAAAATCTTCATCGTATTAAAACTAAATACGGTTATTGTTATTAAAAATAAATATTTATTAACAGTTCTATACAACACTAACAATTTAAAATTATACACTACATAAGTTTAGCTATATTGTATAGAATAACGATTGTAATTATTAACTTGCAGACGCCCGCGACTTCGTCCGCGTGAAATTTAGTTTTTCACAAATCGCTCGGGAATCATGGATTTTTCCGAGATAAGAAGTATAATTTATGTTGCTCAATAAACTCCTGTATCTTCCGGTGAAAGTTCTATTAAAAAAGGTTTAGCCAATACAGAGATTAGCCCGGACAACTTAAAGACTTTTTTTAGTAAATAAATATAAACACTTGAGCAAAACCATTTTTTTTAAATCGCAGACAGACACTTCAATATATTATTTACTAGGACGGACTACTGAATTCCACGCGGGCGCCCGCGACTTCGTCCGCGTGGAATTCAGTTTTTCACAAATCCCGCGGGAACCATGGATTTTTCGGGATGAAAAGTAGCCTATGTGTTAATCCGGAGTAAAATCTATTTCCATTCCAAATTTCAGCCAAATCGCTTCAGAAGCCGCAGCGTAAAAGAGGAACAAACATACTTACACACAAACTTTCGCCTTTATAATATTAGTGTGATGTGATATGACTTACTAGCGGACGCCCGCAACTTCGTCCGCGTTAAATTTAGTTTTTCACAAATCCCTCGGGAATCATAGATTTTTTCGGGATGAAAAGTATTAATTTAGGGTAAAATCTATTTCCATTCCAAATTTCAACCAAATCGCTTTAGTAATCGGCGTTAAAGAGTAACAAACATCCAAACGAATTTCCAAACATCCATACAAACGTTCGCGTTTATAATATTAGTAGGATATTGTATTCCAAGTATGAGTGTTTATAATATTTTGGCGATGATAGAGACAAGTCACAGAATGTAGACGGAGAACCTCAGAAAATCCTCATCGATTGCACATACACTAATATTTGGGGAGATAATTATAATATTAGGAATTCATAGATATTTTGAATAGATTTAATCATAAATAGGAATGTAATTAGTTAATAATTAGTTTAATAGTATCCTACGTTAGTTCAGTCTCGTTGGTCTTTGGCCAACATAACCAAAATCTAGAGAAATTATTTATTTTGAACGGTTGGTAAACCCACTATTTCCAAAATAGCCACAACATGGAAGTTTTATAGAACTTTCATTATAGCTTGAGTAATTAGTTTAATTAATATTAAAAGAAGAAGCTTCCGGTGCAAAGCTGTCTTTGAATCCTAAGAGTTTATGATTTAATCGGCTTTAGTTAATGAATCACTCAAATCTATGTTGGCACCGCCTTCAAAGTGATCAGAAGGTAGCACATACGATGTTATTTTTCGCTTTTTAGTTTATTTTAGTGATTATGAAGTCGGTTAAATTTTTAAATAAAGAAGATTTTATTTTGATTATTTAAATTCATATTTTATTTTACTACATAATCCTACAAGTACAAATTACGAGTATTACCTAACCAATACCTAACGATTGTGTTTATCCACTTTATTTAACGCTTCTTGAAGGACGATAGATGGTTTCTTATTTATCGTGTCCGTGCGTGGAATTTCAAAGGACAACAGTACTTTCTCGGAATGCTGTAATGTTTATTATCACGCATGCTGTTCGTAACAAATGTAAAATATGTAGGTAAATGTCACTTTCCTATATGACTCACATGACATCGTTAAAATTTTTCGGCACTTTCAACCCCGTCCTATATGGTATACTACCTTTGATGTGCTTTATTGGAAAGTGCTCGTTTGTGTAATGTTAATTATTATACTTATTAAGAAAACAATTAACTTGATTGACCCGTGAAGAAAGTGCATGTTAAACTTTTAACAAAAAGCTTAAAACCACTTAATATGAGCTTACAATAAATTAAGGAAATCGAGGATTTTTATATAAATCCCCATAAGTATTTATTACAGATATTCTTCAGTTGAGACTGAATGCTAATTATTTACGTGTATTTTTTTCAAGGTAATAAAGCTAAATTGATGTTTATGTTTCCCCCAGGAACAACACTTTTTAAGCTTTACTATCATAGTACGCTAAAACTAACACTTTAATTACTACCCAGTATAGTATTTAAATGTAAATTTATTAGCCAGTATAGTACCTATACGAAATTTCACGGAAATTGATTAAGTATTTAGAGCGTAAGATCGCAACTATCAAACAAACAAAATCACTTTCACATTCATAATAAAAGTATTTAAATGATTTAAACTATAAAATATTTACATAATTAGAATGTTTGGCTTCTTAATATAATTTAATAGTTTATTGTTAAAGTCACCTATTGATTTAAAAATAATAATATGATACATCACGAAGAAGGTCACAAATCAGCCTTGAAGAGTACAGTGAACTCGCATTAATTACAATGTGAAACGATTTGCTGTCGCGTAACTTGCCATCGCCATATTAGGCGAATCAAAACAATGTTTATGGTTTACTGGTCTATTTAGGTTTTATCTTGAGTAGCCATATCTAATGTTTTAGTCCTTGAACGTAACGAATAAAGATGGTAGGACATTTTCCTTACAAACCATCTTTCAGATTTTGGTGCGTCCGTTATCAAATATGCCCCATGAAAATAGTCTGAAGGTAATCCATTAATTTAAATGTCTTAAATCATCTTTCTTTGTGTCTGCGATAGAAAAGTATTTAAAAGTTATTGTTACAGAGCAAAGGAAGGATTATTGCAATGTTTATTTCGTCCACTTAAGCTTTGCTGTATTACGATCTGAAAGTTAATTATAAAATTGTAAGTGTACGAGACTTGGGGAACCCTTATGCCCCAAATATTATTGGTGATGCTTTTCCACTTAGAATCTTTTAGACCTTATGTTCTTGCATTAACTATAAACATTCTAAATGTGCAGGCAATGTCCATCATAAACAACCCATTTTGGCTCTCTGTTTAGCACGCTTCTCCTCTTAGAATGAGAGGCGTTAGGCCAGTAATTCATCACGCTGCCCAATGCAGATTGGCAGACTTCACACACGTAGAGAATTAAGAAAATTCTCAGGTATGCAAGTTTCCTCACGATGTTTTTCCTTTATAGTTTGAGACACGTGATATTTAATATCTTAAAATGCACGTAACTGAAAAGTGCCCGGACCGGATCTGAACCTCAATGGCTCAATGTGCCAAGCAATATAAAAAATACTAATTTCCATAACATTATTCTCCAAATCAGGCTCTTGTATTTAATTTTGGCGCTTTATTTGAGTTGCAATTTGAAAGGTATTATCGGTACGAATACAGAAATAACAGAACCAATGCGTGACTGTAAAGTGATTACATCAATTTATAACTTCGTTATTTTAAAATACTCAAGGGATGCATAATGAATAAACTGGTTATCATGTTTGCAACTTAAGCGAGTAAATCTGTAAATAAAAAAAAGTTTACTGATATAAATACAAATGCACGATTGCTTAGTTTCGGCATATTTCAATATACTGCAGCTATAATGACTAGGTACTTCATCATTGCAATGTATAAACAATGCTGAACATTAATGTTTTAACTTTATATCTTTTCGCTGAATATCTAAACTTCAAGGTGCAGTTGACTGTTTGTTACCTAAGGGGTCGATGTGTGCTATAATATAACTTTTATCTGCTTCAATACTAGATGTGCCCTGCAGTTTCACCCGCGTAGATCTCAATTCCGTGATAATATTGAGAAAAAAGTAGCCTATTTGTTATTCCAAACTTTAATCTATCTTAGTGCCTAATTTCATTCAGAGCCGTTCAACCGTTCTGGAGTACCCCCGACCAGACTAAACAAAATGAAAATTTTTTTTATTTATATTGTTAAAACTTCTGTATTATTGTGCCAATGAAGTTTTTTTTTAGAATTCCGCGGGAACCATGTATTTTTAGGGATATAAAGCCAATTTGAACTCGTAGCTCCATAACCTCATCTACCTTCCGGTGAAAGTCTCTGTAAAATCGGTTCAGCTATTCCAGAGATTAGTCAGAACAAAGACAAGAGATTAGTCAGGAGAAAGACAGGCAACTATGTTTAAGTATCGTAAGCAATTGAAAAAACAGTTAATTTTAAATCACAGACAGACAGTTCAATTTTATTTTTATGTATTGATGTATTTATAAATAAATTATGCAAAGCATGCAGTTTCATTCAACCTAAAAGTTCACAGGTCAAATGAAATATTTGAAAATGCTAACAAAAAAAATATGCATCTTAATATTATTATATTAATTTTATTATGATACCTATATATTTTACGATCATAACAATATTATAACATACTTAACATAGATTTAACATAAAAAACAAATTATAGTATGATATTATGACGATCATTGTATATTGTATTATTTAGAACACATTTTATTCTACTGATAATACCTACACTCGTACCTATTTCCAATACCTACTGATATACCCCATGATATGAAAGAATTATAGTTTCATTCAAACATCGCAACTGTAAGTATCACACTATCACACTAATATTATAAAGGCGAAAGTTTGTGTGTAAGGGTGTAAGTGTGTAAGTATGTAAATATGTTTGTTCCTCTTTTACGCTTTTTCGGCTGAAATTGGAATGAAAATAGTTTTTACTCTGGATTACCACATAGGCTACTTCTCATCCCGGAAAAATCCATGGTGCCCGCGGGATTTGTGAAAAACTGAAATCCACGCGGATGAAGTCGCGGGTGTCTGCTAGTTTTTAATATGTACTCAAAATTATAATAAAGGGTCAAATAAAGATCTTATACATGAGTAGGTACACTATATACATGAGTACATTAACGATAAGTTGTTCAAGGCTAAAACTATTTGTTCACTATAATTGTAGGTGTATTCCATAATAATCATAAACATGAATAGTTAAAAAAAACTAAAAAAAACACGTTTGATACCCATATCATGGGGGTGCATTTCAAATAGGATGTCCGCCATCTTGGACGTCCGCTATATTGGATTTGAGTCACGTGACTAGTTTTTTCATATTCCTGACAGCAAACCCTTTAATTTGATATCCTTAACATGGGAGTGAGGGAACAGCCAGTCCGCCATCTTGGGGAGGCCGCCATATTTGATTTCTAATAACGTTTTTTAGCTAGTCATTTATTGTCATCAAAACTCAGAGCTTGTTGAAAAATTCCTAATCGAAGACCGGGAAGTGGGTCAAATAAAGATTTCAAGATTTTCTTACATACACAGTTACAAGTGAAGCTTATATATGAGCGTGTTAAAAAATCCAACAACATACTCGCACTTAGTAAAAAATATTGATCTCTAATAGATAAAAGCTAATAATTAACATTAATTATAACTAATGAAGTAAAAACTTATCCAATGTAACGGGATCATACATTTATTTTAATTGGATAACTTTTTGATAATTATATAATTACTAATGACTGACCGTGACTTCGTTTACATTAAACTATGAATTGGGCTAATAAATAAATATTTTGTATCGTTTTTTTCTTCCAATTAATGATAGACATGGTGGGTGTAAGCTACAGATTTCCTCTCCTTCCCATATAAAGAAGCCTGACCTTGTATTGGGCAGTTCAAGTGGGCTGATTATGGTGATGATAATGGTTAAAAATACAGTATTAATTAGACTTGTACTGTGAAAATTCTATCGGGTTTAATTCATAGAAATCAGTTTCTAATAGTCCAGGATACGGAAAGTATTTTTACAATTGATTACTATTAAGTCAATTTTCCGAGAGCAGCTTCATCTTGATGAGATGCTTAACTTTTTATATTTACAAAAAATCTTGATTCTGGTAGCTAACAGGGTTACTAGGTAATAAAAAATTCTTAGCGTAGGAACGAGATAACATACCACGCTATATGACTGTCAAATTGTAAAACTATTAATTCATCATTTCATCATCATCATTGTCAGCCGATGGACGTCCACTGCTGGACATAGGCCTCTTGCATGGACTTCCAAACAAAACGGCCTCGAGCCGCCAGTATCCAGCGGCTCCCTGCAACCTGCTTGATGCCACTACCTACACTGCCACCTAGTGGGGGGTCGACCAACACTGCGCTTTCCGGTGGGGGGTCGCTATTCCAGCCCCATAGGACTCGGCTCTTCGAACTATGTCGCCTGCCCATTGCCACTTCAGTAACTCGCTGAGCTATGTCAGTGACTTTGGTTCGTCTGCGGATCTCCAATTAATTAATCAACAGTAAAAAAAACAGCTAGTTTGTAACAATTTTAGATGACCTCGTTACTGATACAAGTTGGGAGGAGAGGTTTTTCAAAAACGCACAAGTTTGCTATTATTTCGTATTTAAAGCAATCGACTAATAAGTAAGTTAATGTGTAGTTTTTATATCTTGTCTCTTCCGATGACGATAATGATTGATAGCATAATGACAGTATGAAGATAATCATAATATTTTTTTTTTCGTTTTTCTTTAGCTTAGTAACATACCTACCCAAACACAAACATTCACATGCCTGTATAATAAACTTTTAGTGCCTATGATTAATCTCATAAAAATCTAAAAGAAATTATCACTAAGGCAGAGTTTGAATGGAATTTTGTTTAAGTGAATCACTAACTTAGTGTTAGTAAATTAATTAATGACCGTAGGTAATAATTCATTTCTCTCATGATGTTTAAACATTTGATGGTGGGCAATAACATGCAAATTATTATAAAAAATTGTTCAATTAGTGGTTTTCGGGTCAAAATTATTATAGCTGTTTATAACGCGTTGATTTTTAAATCGTTTAGTTTGTAAAAGTCAAGAACTAATGATCCACGAGTTTCAATGATATTTTATAATAGAGATAGGGCACAAGCACATAAAAACTGAGGCAGACAAATGTGCATAATTGTCTTAATTTCATCTAGTCGCTTATTAAACAACGAAAGTTATTTCAACACATTATACCTAAATATTGTCTACAATGTCGACTTGTTTGTTTAGGAAGTGTTTTTCAGTGGACTCTCTAAATTCGGATCACATTTTGCGATGATTTTTTAGGCAGGCACGTAACATATCTATAGTGTTTTTCAGATGGTACGGTGACAGTTCGTTTCTCTCTTGAAAGTTTGCCGCTATTCACGATAATGGTACGTATTATGAACGTCATAAGGCAACTGACACAGTATCCATGCTATCTGAAAAACACTTTATTGACAAGTTTACAAGCACACACACACTACCTCGTGTAGTAGTTCGTTGCAAGCACATGTGATTACTTTATAGAAGTGAAATATTTTATCTTCCAAGTTATTATTGTTCAAATATTACCTAATTATAATATAAATGAAATTTCAAAACGTATAAAGAAATAGATCGCTTATTCTTCTAAAACGCATAAAAGTTTCTCTACTACATTATAAATAAATAGGTTCCTAGTGACGTGAAGTAGAGGAGGTTATTTTAGTTCGTGCAAGTCGGACATGCCCTGTGGACAGGCAGGAGTCCGCAGGGATTTTTTCCTCCTCAAGGAAAAAAAAAAAGGTTCCTAGTGACTGTACATACTGTAGGTCATAAAAATACCAAAGTCCAAATTTAAAATTCTTTAACAGGCACTTTTGAAACTTCAACTATTTAAAACTCTATTAACGGTTCCATTATAGATGAATTTAAGATTTAATGTGATAGTTTTCTTTTTGTAGTTTACGTATTATATATTATATATTATAGACATCTACTTTATATGAGTTCAGCTTTTATAAATACAAAGAAGTTTAATTTATTCATGGTCCTATAGGTATGTATAGGTATTGTGTAACTTTTCGTTCAATCAACCGGTAGCCATTGTCATGTCATAACAAAATGCGTAAAATGGCTTTAGCCAAATTAAACAGTTATTTTGAATGGCTTGTATGGAATCACTTGATAAAATTAAACAACATGTGGTCTGAGCTTTTATAGAGAGTTTGACATCATGAACAAACATTTCATAACTTAATCGCAAGTGTACATTAATTAATTCATAAAATTATGATTTTTATACAGGTATCGGTTCTTTTATAACCAAAAAGGTTTTAGTAAAAAAAGACTTAATTGTTTTAAGTGGACTTATACAGGCCGTGATCCAAGTGATATCACGCAAAGGGATCGACTTGTAAAGTATTCGCCCCTATACATTCTTGCAGAATGAAAAAAGTGTCACTAGTATTAATATAAGTAATATACTTAAATGATGTAAATCAGTGACATTTTCCTTTTTCTTACGAAATGAATTTCGTTAATGTATGTAATTTTGTTAGTTTCAGTTAAGTTTTGTACCTACCCAAGTATTTTATAGTTGTACGCGATCTGGCGATCTGAAAACAGTGTATCTAGGAATAACGCGTACTTATAACTAAAGCGATAACGGTGTCACTTTAATTTTATTGGGTTTTTCTTAAAATTTAATATTTGTACATATCGTAATATTCATATAGTTCGCCAATACAAGTCAACGACCGAACGACATATACATTTAATACAATAATTATCAAGTTTAGATGAAAGTAATAACTTAATAAGCACTATTCTAAACATTAGGACTTACTTGTACACTAAAATTACTATAACACTAACCAACTTTTCATCATAACAGGAAACTGCCGAAGTTATCGATGTTCAGTTATGATGATGATGATTCAGCTAAGTTGAGTTTTGTGTTAGAAATGAACACAAAATTCAATTAAGCTGAATATTTTGCTTGTTCTAACTTAATTTGTGATTTTCGGGGGATTTTCAAAAATTTCAGTTTTTTAAAATTAGCCTGTAGATTCACCATACCATAACCATAAAATCAAAGATCACTACAAAATGATATTTCTCAAAATCGTATTTGATTTTAAAATTATTGAGATTAGCGAGAATGTGAAGCTGTTCTTTACAATGTTGAGCTGAATTAACTGCTGGTGGATGCACGAAATAAGGTTATCTCTCAAGCACTTTGCTGCAACTGTAGTTTACTTTTTAAACCTTTTATTATTTTGGGTTATACCAGCTACCTTCCCACATTCTGCTGCGTGATACATGATTATTAAAAAATATCTACTAAGAGTATTTTTTTTTGTATAATATATTTGGCATAGATTTTAAATAAGACCAACGTTTTCTTTTGCATCCAACTAGTCATAAAGGCTGTGGTAAATAGTTACGACAATAGACCAAGAGCTCGACACGATGACACTCTATGGTTATCGATGGCTTAAATTTTTAATACCTTCTATACCTTATATATTATTTAATACCTTCTTAGTTTACTGGGCATAATGTGATAGTGTTTTGTATTACGTTGATTTTTTTCTTTAAATTACGTTTTTTTGGACATATATTTTTATAGGAGTGCATTTATCTAACTCGCAGATATGAAATGAAAACTAAATTCAAGTAATAACTAAAGGTTCAATCTTCACTCGAATCTGATATAATAATTCACGCCTGGTGGATTTTTGATGCAACATTCCGTTTCATAGAAATAAGTGCGACGAAAAACCAATACAAAAATTTTGTATTTTTAATAACCATCCCTTCATTATTATCATCATCAATATCATTCGATGAACGTCCACCTCTAGACATAATCCTCATACTCGTACAAGAATTTCCAATCACCATGACCTTATGTCTCTAGTATCCAGCGGTGACCTGTAACCAGCTTGATCTTTTTTTCTGATTCTGTCAGTGCCGTAGGCTCCTTAATTGGACCTTAGCGGCGTCACTGGGGGATTTGAGCGATCGCAAAAGCATTGCCTGGGAAGCCGGTTCACCTTGTGGGAGGTAAACAAAACTTTTTATTTTCGGTGCGTGATCGCTATTTCAGCACTTTAAACCTTCATAACCCATCGGCTTTTTGAACCATGTGTCCCGCCCGTTACCATTTCATTTTTGCGACTTGTTAAACTATGTCAATTTATTCTTTTGTCGTAAGCCAGTGAAATAATGATGATATTTAGTGAGTGCTGAAGTATAGTAGGTATAATATAAGTAAGTAAGCACTATTCAAACTCATCCATATCATTATTAACATATTTTAACGGCCCTATATAGAAACAAGCCTCGCTTCTTTTAAGAGAGGGCATATGGAGTTTAGACCCACCACGCTGCTCCAAACAGTTTTACACTATTTGACAGTTCTTCTTGCATTCGCTCAGTCTGTCCTGGTTATTACAAACTTACGTTTTTGGTAAGGGGTTTTCATCCCTATGTTGTAGATGTCCCTAGGACTCGTACAAAACGCTTTGCGTCTTCTTTTCTCATACACGGCACGGCTATTTGGAATACCCTTCCAGTCTCCGTTTCTCGAATATTATAACTTGGGTATCTTCAAAACAAGAGTGAATAAGCACCTTCTAGGCAAGCGTCTCCCATTTTAGACTGTAACTACACTTACCATAAGGTTAGATCATGGTCAAACGCAAGTCTATTTCCATAAAAAAAAAAAAAAATAGCTCTTAGGAGGAAGGCTACATACTGGTAGGCTGGTTAGCAATAGCAAGTCTAAAAAATAAATATAATGCTTCTAAGAAATTGTAATTTTCTACATCACTAACTTAACAAATAGGCATAAAATTGCCATTTCCATTTTTTTAATATAACAAATACGATAAAAGCATACATAATGCAAGAAAATGATGCATATTGAAAAAATACCCGCAGTGAGTGTAATTTAAGTATTATGTAGATTGTCCTCTCATTAGGTATATTCTGAGGTCATCCATTATTGCACACTAGTGTACGCCCGCGACTTCAATCAAATATAATTCTTTTTCTTTATTAAAAACTGCAAGTTTTCTTGATTAAAACCTGTTATCCCCTTTAACATCCCATTAAATATAATAGTAATCGAGCTTTTTAACCGACTTATAAACAAGGAGGAGGTTTCTCAATTCGACCGTATATTTATTTTTAACATAGAAGTCGTCTGGGGAAGTACTAGTGCCATACTGTCGTCCCGCAACATTACTATTGTCAACATTGCTATTGTCCAGTCTAAAGGCCATCATCATTATCAAACCATACTCGGCTCACTGCTGAGCTCGAGTCTCCTCTCAGAATGAGAGGGGTTAGGCCAATAGTCGAATAGCGGATTTCACATACCTAGATAATTAAGATAATTCTCAGGTATGCAGGTTTCCCTATAGGTACACGATGTTTTTCCATCACCGTTTGAGACGCGTGATATCTAATTTCTTGAAATGCATATAACTGAAAAGTTGGAGGTGCGTGCCCTGGACCGGATTCGAATCTACGCCCTCTGAATCGAAGGCAGATGCCATATCCACTGGGTTATCAAACATCCAAATTTTTCTTGCTTTTGCAATTGTACGTTTGACGTGTAAGACCAATCATAGAATACCTTCCTATGCCTTTCAAAGTAAAGTATTAAGTATAGCCAAAGCCTCGCGGTTTCACATGAGCAGTTCTCGTTCCCGTGAGAATACAGCATAGTAAAGCCTATGACACTTACAAATGTTGTGGCTTTCTAGTGGTAAAAGAATTTTTAAAATCTGCTCAGTAGATTTAGAAGTATAGATTATTTGATTTTTCAGATGCTCGGACTTCTGACTTTTTTTGTAATAACGACACATGAAAGAGTAATAGCATATAAAAATGTCGAAAGTAACAGCAGTTTTGTGTCTTTAACACCAAGGTACGAAAATAAAATCATCATTATCATCATTATCATGCCATATTCGGCTTACTGTTGAGCACGAGTTTCCTCTCAGAATGAGAGGGGTTAGGCCAATAGTCCACCACGCTGGTCCAATGACGATTGGCAGACTTCACACACGCAGAGAATTAAGAAAATTTTTTTGGTATGCAGGTTTCCTCACGATGTTTTTCCTTCACCGTTAGAGACACGTGATATTTAATTTCTCAAAATGCACACAACTGAAAAGTTTGAGGTGCATGCCCCGGACCGTATTCGAACCAACACCCTCCGGAATCGGAGGCAGAGGTTATATCCACTGGGCAACGAAAATAAAATGTTCTTCTTTATTTTGAGGTTATAAAAGCAATTCAATTACACATGCTGTCTTATTCTAATCTGTAAACAATAAAAATAATCTGCAAAGCAACAAGAAACGGTTTAAATTCTGTGGGTGGAACACGTGAATGTATGCAATATCAAACTGAAGCGATAGAATAAATCTTGCACTTTCGCCGATCTTATGAGATTTGTTTTTGGATTTATGTTATTATTTTACGTAAAGTATTACGATATTTGTATAGGTCATTCTGTGAATTTTACCTTTCCCTTTAAGTTAGTTTACTACTTTTGATAAAGTGAAAACCTACTTAATGCTTTAAGGTTCCGTACTTTGCGTTCGGATAATTTGTGTGTTCACGAAACAAAATAATATTATAGTGTTTATTATTATTAGAAATCCTTATCATCGCCCTTGCTCTATCTATACTAATATAATAAAGCTGAAGAGTTTGTTTGTTTATTTGTTTGTTTGTTTGATTGAACGCGTTAATCTCAGGAACTACTGGTCCGATTTGAAAAATTCTTTCACTGTTAGATAGGCCATTTATCGAGAAAGGCTATAGGCTATATATTATCCCCATATTCCTACGGGAACGGGAATTTCGCACCTGTCAAACCGCGCGGCGTCAGCTAGTTCATGATAAAATAACATCAAAATCACTTAAGTTATTGAAGGGAAATCAAAATTTCGCGCGGCTCATAGATTAACATCTAATGTTTAAGAAATTGGAAGCTTCTTAACTCAGATTTTACTTAGATTACACTTACTACTCAATAACTCTTCTAAATAAACTTCTTAACTCATACTTTACTTAGATTAGAAATAAACTTATTTTTTTTATTACAAATAAGTTAGTGGGTTCATTGATTAACAAAATTTTCAGCAATGTTACCTTAGAAGCGGATGACGTCACTAAAATGTCAGTGAATGCAAAACGTAGAGCAATTTTAATATTAAATAGCAATTCTACGAGTATGCTGAGGTCTGTGGACCATACAACAGAAGTGACCAGCTTGTATTACCAAGAGTTTGATGATAATAATAACGTTCTAAACAGTATGTGGATGTATAATCTCAGAGATGTGGCGGTTTTTTTCAAAGTTTACTTAAATACTGATATCTGTTATGAGCATTGTAACAATTAAAGAGAAAAAAAAAGATAAACTTTGTTTTTTAAGGAAATTTTATTTTACAACCCCAGTGAAATGTGTATGTTACGTAAATTATCTTAATACATAAAACTATAAATAAGTTGGGTTTATTCGAATACGTGTAAATCAAGAACGGCTTGACTTATTTTCAATTTACTGGATTTCTCTCCGTCAGGTACAGCATAATGACTATGGAAGACATTGGAAACCTTACGAAAAAAACAAAAAAAAAACATTTATTTATACAAAATGTTTAGCTTTCGTACCTGTCAAACATGTTCATCCCGTAAACGGTAAACCCTAAACTAAACTGCGACGTGACGGAACATAACGGGACGGGCGGGATGGGACGGGAAGGAACGATCTGGGCGACAGATAAGCTTTAGGATTTTTCAAAATCTTTTATGCGGACGAAGTTGCGGGCGTTCGCTATTATAAATGACATTATGCTTTATTTAATAATAATAATAATAATAAATGATTTATTTAGCTGAGTACACAAACAATTTACCCAAATATAAAAAAAGGGAGAAAAAAACACAAAAACATAAGACTAAATTAAAATTAAACAAAAATTTAAATTTACGGACTTGATGATTTTGTTAAGAAATAATCGGAACACGGAAAACTTGTAAGACTATACAATTATACATAATGATTATTATCATTATGATTACTTTATCCATTATATAATGTATTAACTGTGCAGAATAATGCGTTAGTTTAAAACTACTTAGAACTAATTTATTGATTTTCTATTTAGCATGGAATTTCAACGACAGAATTAGCAATTAAAAGTTATTGATTCCATTCTTACCTTTTCATCATCATCATAAATTAACAATCCATATTCGGGTCACTGTTGAGCACGAGTCTCCTTTTAGAATGAGAGGGGTTAGGCTTAGTCCACCACGCTGGCCCAAAGCGGATTAAAAAGCGGCGTAGACTTCACACACGTAGAGAATTAAATAAATCACAGGTATGCAAACTTCATCACAATGTTTTTCCTTGAGTTAGAGATTAGTTCTAAGCGTTTGAGACACATGGTAATTAATTTCTTATAATACACATAACTGAAAAGTTATAGGTGCATGCCCCAGACCGGATTAGAAAAGATGAGATTTAGGAAAAATATGTTTTTGTTATATCATAAAGAGATTATATTTTTGGAAGAGGGTTTGGTTTTGGTATGGTATAGTTGTGTCCATTTTACGTTATATTTAGAAATTAAAGGCGCAGGCGAAGATGGGTAAGCGCTGTATCATAATTGTGTATCTACTTCTATGTATTTGTTAAACTATAATAATCATTTCAAATAAATAAATAAACTACTCAACGTATGAGTACCAAGTTAAACAACGCTCTTTACAGTTATCCTTAAACGATGCTTGTAATAGGTGCTTGTGAAAAACAGCATATTACAATATACGAGTATGTTTTACGATATTATAACTGTGTGCCTAGTGGGAGTTTCAATGTTTTCATACTGTTACTATCTTTATATGGGATTGAAACAGTTGTGTAGTAGTGCTACTAGATGGCGCTGTTTCAATTCCTTAGAAATTCGCGTTTACTTTAACGCGATCGCCACACTATCAAACTGCCACTAGGCCCTCTGTTTCCGGACACCAAACAGATTTTCATACGGTGTAGATTAATCTTTACTTTGACCTGCGTTTATTGAGCTTTTTGGAATTAGACATTGTCTAATTCTGCTTGAATATTCTTCCTACAGTACTAATCTCGCATATTGTGACTTTTGACTCAGCTCAATGATGAAAGATAAACTGAAAGGGTAACAGTATTCCAATGCCGTCCAACCAATTCTAGCCTAGAACTTGGTGTATGAAGAAGTCTCGAAAAAAATATTAAAAAAAACCTTTGACGACTGATTTCGTGTAGAATAGTGTATTTTAGTCGATAGAAATTATTTTGAAAAAAGCTAAAGTTTAGTAACCAATTCTCTTAACTTTCCTAGTGCGCTACGTATAATATACCTACAAGGGAAGACCGCGACTTCATCCACGTGAAATTCATTTTTTCACATTAACCGCGCGAACCACGATTTTTTTTTGGGATAAAAAATAGCTTAGGCATACGTTGCTCATTATCCTCTTCTATCTTCTACCGAAAGAGTATCTCGGAAAAACAGACAAACATACAGACAAATATTTTAAAAAGCTTGATAGTGTTTTAATAAGTATCGATAAAGTAACTATAATTTATATGAAACAGTCACGTCATTGATGAACTTATAGTTAAATAGTATAAGAAAGTCGCATCCCGCTACTACAGGTTGTTGGGGAGTATTTTCTATCACTATAAGGTGTTGATGAGACTTCTTATAGGGACAAAACTGCATAACTGATATTTTTTAACTAAGGAAAAAATATTTGTATGTATTTATTTGTCTTTTTTTTTTTTTTTTTATTCTTTACAAGTTAGCCCTTGACTACAATCTCACCTGATGGTAAGTGATGATGCAGTCTAAGATGGAAGCGGGGTAACTTGTTAGGAGGAGGATGAAAATCCACACCCCTTTCGGTTTCTACACGGCATCGTAGCGGAACGCTAAATCGCTTGGCGGTACGTCTTTGCTGTTAGGGTGGTAACTAGCCACGGCCAAAGCCTCCCACCAGCCAGACCTGGACAAATTAACAAAATCTCAATCTGCCCAACCGGGGATCGAACCCAGGACCTCCGTCTTGTAAATCCACCGCGCATGCCACTGCGCCACGGAGGCCGTCAAACTAAACATCTACTAAACTAAAAATATACAAACATAAAAATATTTTTATTTATCTTCGTTATGAGAAATATTCCCCAACACCCTGTATAAAGTTAGTTAAAACTGCATATTGGATATTCATGCGAATTTCATCAACAGATTGAGTGATTTAAGAGAAAGGATTATAGTTACGTGTAGTTTAATAAAGAATGTCGTGGTTTAGTGTTCCCACGCGGACGAGGTCACGGACATCCGCTAGTTGGATATATCAAAATATTATTTGAAATATGATTATTGTGCAAACATAAAGAAAATTTTAATAACTTGTAGTGCTATATGTACGGGCTTCAAAGTGTTAATCTTGAGCGATGTCAATCTGTGGAAAAACCCTATACTTCTGGTAAATGGAAGCTCTGGGGAATCACTGGTATTTAAACTTTAGTGCCTAATGTAATAGTTTTACCAGAGTAAAAAGGTGGTTTTACTTATTTGTTTGTTGAGGACCAGGGAACAAACAGATTAGTGGGTTTTATCATACTGGATCATTGGACTGTAAAACTGGTGGGGAATAGATTACGATCTTTTCCTTTACCTTTTTTTTACCCAAGCCATACCAGCTATACTTTAAATTTTAACATTCAATAAAATATCTTTTTTCGCTCGGAAAAAACACTTTTATTTTAAAAGTTACGTTAAACGTTTTAACGCTGTGGCGTATAAAGTAACTTTTTATTTTTATAATATTTTAGTATAGAAATGAGGTTGATCCATATAGTATTTATATTTTAGTTGTTTATTTTTTCATTTAAATTTTCTTTAATTTCCATTTTATAAAATGGATAATAATTAATTTGTAAATATTTATAATAAAAAAGTAGATTTAATTTTTAATAGATTTATGTATAATAATTTAAATTAAAATAAAATTAATTTATAATAGAAAATTTACTTTCTTACTTTAGTTTTCTTATACTTAGCATTTTCCTCGCTATGAGATGAAAAGCTTTGTTTCGGACGGCAGCTTTATTTACAACTCGTGCCCCTGAATTCCTCGCGATGCTCAGGATTCTTTTTTTGAAACCGTCGCTTCGCTTGTGGTTCAATCTTAGTATTGCTTGGTCAGCAATGTATACATGCACACACCGTATAAATAAATTTTGCTGGCTTGCGTAACAAATAACTATTTTTTCGTTGTATGGTTACAAATTCACGTTGAAGCCTATGTTATCAGAAAATATTAATAAAATAAATAACTGCAATTAGTGAGGTAAAAAATTAAGTTTATAAAATAACTTATAGTAAAATAAATAGTTAAAAAAACAAACTTTCCGTTAATAATTAAACAGCTGTGATAAATTCTCAGCCTAGAAGTGTTGCAACAACCGGTTGGGGCAAAATTCTAATTGAAAGTTCATCATCATCGTTCTGAAAAGAAATATATGAATTACGATCACACGCTTTCGTCTTAAATATATATGTATTATTGCTGTGTTTCGTAACTGTGTTTGCACAGATTTATTTTAGGGAGGAGGAGGAGATATACGAATCATCCGTAAGCTGGTAACGTAATATCATCTACAAGACAGGTAAGTACTACATAATTTTTTGGCTCTTTATGTTGATGAGTCCTGCATTTAGGTTGGTCCTCGAAGCAAGAACAAATTTCGTCAGTCATTCCCTCCCGCCTCAAACTTTTATACCTAGTCATTGAAAGTGTTGTTCTAAGCGGTCTAAAAATAGTCAGCTGCAATTACGGTAGTGAGTTGAGGAACAGCTGCCTCTCAAAATGTAAAAAATCATATAGTGGTAGAATGCGCGTCAGCTGGTCACATGAAGACGTGAAACATTAAACATATGGACTGTATTAGTAATCGCAGTGGATAAACTAAGTACATTCAACGAATATAAGTAATGGTGAGGTGAAGGTGAGTGAAATAAAGTCAGCTAAACTATACTTACATTTACATCTATATCAGTATGGTCGTAAGAATCCAGGTCAACCCGATTCGGTTCTTCAGTAATTTGTCTTTCTTCAGCATTCCTATCCACTGTAGATTCTGAATTTCTTTGTGAATTTATGTTTCCAGCAATATCAGATGGTTGATCAGCCACGCTGCGGATAACAGTGATCAGATTAATATAAGTACTACGAAAAACCTGGAGGATGTGCTCAAATGTACATGGATTTGAGAATATCCTCCTTTATTTTAAGTTAGATTAATTATCTGATAAACTGTTTTTATTTCATTAATATGCAAGGTATAAAAATCTCAAAATAATACCTAAGCCTCTCAGTGCTTCTAGCAGGGCCTTGTGTATTGTTTATAGGTATAACAGTAGTCACAGAAGACACAGTTGAACCAGTAAGACCAGTAGACTCAGTAGGCCCAGAAAACCCAGAAGGTCGAGTAGATGCTGGAGTTCCAATGAATCTTGAAAATAACTCACGTGTTTTGCCTTGAACATTTTTTAATAATGGACGAAAGAACCTGAAATAGATTTTCGTAATTATAAAATATTCCTCTGCAATAGGAGATGAGTATCTTTATATTGTTTAGTTTATATTTACAGTCTTCGATGTTCAATTGGAATTCTGGAATTTTCCAATTGCTGCGACAAATGTTCTAAATTACTCATCAATATATCAACTGGCACTGGAGGTGGGTAGCACAGTGTTTCTTTAACACATAACACCGCGTAGGTAAGAAGAACTACCTGCAAATACAATAAAAAGAAATAGCTATCTATGATTATACCGGTGTGTCTCATAAAACGTTCAAATTTTTTATTAGACGCAAGCTTACAAAAAACGTAAGGTTCGATAACCTAAAACCATACCCTGAAATCGGGCATCAGCTTTTTCACCATAGCGAGTTTATGGCGGATTAAGTTACGGGCATCTGCAAGCTAGATCCGTTAGTACGGAATTTAATTAGAAATATCCCACACCACTCATTGCTATAGTGCATAATATATCCGAACCCTGTCTTTAAGATTTGAAACTTTGTTACATTAAGTACTTAAAAATTTATGAGCTTTTTTAATCGATAGGATTTGTTACTTATCTAGCTACAAACAATCAGATAGATTTATAGAGGGACGTTGATTATGAAGCATTGTAGTCATGGAAAGTTGGGGTGAGCCACTAGTGATATTAAGTTTTCGACTTACCGTTTTGATATTTATTAGCATGGTGTATGGTTGTTTTCGATCACACAAAATACCTTTATTCTCACGACTTTACCTGTAACTTTAATTAAGTTTTGTTATTGTTGTTAACCTTGATATTGAATTGTATATTCTGTATCACAGTTCACTTAGATACGTTCTAACTCGACGAGCTCATTTAGAAATATGAATTTGTGTTGAGATTACGGTTGTAATTTCTAGAATCAATGAGGTTCTAGGAATGAATTACATCCGTCTCTAGGGTTCCTTAAATATTTGCTTTGTTTCAATTGTAAAAATAAAATATATTATATAAGAATATTAGAATATGTCTTATTATATGTATCATTGATTACTTCAACTAAAAACAAATAAAATACTATATAACTTTAATTAACTATTACATTACAAGTATCTCATCAATTGAAAACTGGCCAATTTTGCTTTGGCAGGCTTAGAATTATTGGTAAAGAAAATTATACCTAAAGGCCTTTAAATATAGTCCATTATAGAATAAAATCCCAAATTCAAAGCAAATTCAACCTTAAGGCTTGAGTTTAAGGTTGAATTTGCAAATGCGACTACTTGAATTGAGTGCCGAGAAATTGTGTTTGGCACTCATTGAGTGGGGACGTTTTTGGTCACTTTGTAATAGAGATCGATGCATCTAGCAATAATTTCTTTATTTTTTTTTTTTAAAGGTCTGTTGCTACCACATAAAAAAGAACATTTAAGATGCTCAAACGCGGGCTCTTAAATTTACTTAGCTTTATTTAACATTAGTTTACCTTCCTTAACTGAAGTTATACTTATTTTGATGAATATCGTTATCAACACATATTCTGCTCACTGCTGAGCCCGAGTCTCCTCTCAGAATGAGAGGGGTTACGTCAATATTCCACCACGCTGGCCCAATGCGGATTAGACTTGACACACGAAGAGAATTAAGAAAAATCGGAATCGGAGGCAGATGTTATATCCACTGGGATATCACTGGGCTCATTTATATGATGATGAAACAAATCTTTTATTAGTTTATGAATTCCACTTAACGCTTAAAAAAGCGTAACTTTAAACACTAACTTACAGAAAAATAACACTGAATTTACACGCACGAGAATATTAGCACTTGTATTTACACTGCACAGAATTCAAAATAATACTTGCCATCCGATATTAATAATTATTCTACCACGATCACTTTAGCTGCCCCACTATCTAAGTCCTATCACGAGGCGACAAGAGCCGACTGATAATTCGTACGTCGCTCAGACAATAGGCGAGCGTCATCGTGTTTTGTTTAGACTACCCTCTTCTAAGCATATCTATATTATAGAGGTAAAGTTTGTCAGGTGGTGGGGGTAGGGGTAATCTGGGATCAACGGAATCGAATTTAAAAATTCTTTTGCCAACCCACGTTGTTTGTGAGTGTCATTGGCTGTTTGCCATATTCCTACGGACACGAAAACTACGTGGGTAAACCGTACTAATAAATTAATATGAAAATTTTATGAAATCATCTAACCCATTTGCGAAATCTTAAAATGTAATATATTTCCAATATTTTATTTATTAAAATTTAATGTTTATGAAGTATCGTATCCTAATCTATTTTTTGTCGTTTCTACCAATGAGGACGTAAAATAAAGACCAAGCGCAGTTCTAATGCGATTTCACTTGTGGTAATTTCTAATATGTAGGTGTATGCCTACAGATATGAAATATGACGATCTCAGAGAATATATTAAGATTCAATAAACATACTGTATATTGTTACCTTACTGTATACTATAGATATTTAATAATTAGTAAAATAAATTGTATTATAGTTCCGAATAGCCGAGATTGACTTTAGCCACCACCTAGGATTGATAAAACAACCTCTGGAAAATTTAAAAAAATAAGACGTGTATATGGTGTATGAAATAAATGTATAATATATGTTTTTCGTTTTTTAAATACAACCAAAAATACCCTAAAAACGGCATAACGGATAGTCATGGGATTTTCATCAACAGATAGAGTAATTTAAGAGAAAGAATTATAGTTACGTAGCTATAGTTTAATAAAGAATGTCGTGGCTTAGTGTTTCCACGCAGACGAGGTCACGGACATCCGCTAGTCGGATATATAAAAATATTATTTGATATAATGATTATTGTGCAAACATAAAAATAATTTTAATAACTTTATTGCTTTGTATTCGGGCTAATCTTCAGCGATGTCAATCTGTGGAAAAACCCTGTACTTCTGATAAATGGAAGCTCTGGGAAATCACTGGTATTTAAACTTCTGCCTAATTTAATAGTTTTAATTATTTGTTTGTGGAGGACCAGGGGGGGATAAACAGATTAACATCATCTTTGATAGAAATATATTAAACTTAAATAATTAACTGTAATCAGTTCAAAATACATAGAATTTTAGTTCAGAAAATACCTAGTCATTAAAATACTTATAAAATTATTATTATTAATATTTGTTCAAATAATAAATAGTTACAAAATAATCTTTCCGTTAGTGTTATACATAAAGCCTTAAATAGCTTTTTAGCCTAGGAGCGTTGCGACAACCTGCTGGGGCACAATTCTAATTGAAAGTTCATCTTCTTCATTCTGAAAAAAAAAAAATTAATCACATATTAATATGTCATACATAAACATATCTATTAGTGCAGTGTTTCCTAATAGTCATACAGGGTTATTTCAATTAAACAACTTCTTCAAAAGGGGTTATCACAGTAGCCTATGATGTTGCAAATGTATCTTCTATCTATTTATGTATAAAAGCGAAAGGTCATCTCATCACGAAATATCGAAAACCGCTTGACCTAAAAAGATGAAATTTGGCAGAAAAGGCGTCCGCTGAGAATGGATTTTGCGACAGGACCGGATTAAAGAGGTCTAAGGGCGTGGGCGTCTGCTAGTAATTTTATATGTAAGAAACCACCTAATATCAGATGATGACGCATTGGAACGCTATGTAGCAATAAAATAAATATATTTGCAATATAATTTTTTGAGTATTTTTGTTGAACTGTCCTAGATTTTGAAGTATTGACCTTATCATATTATTATAGATCAGTAACTGCAATAGACTAACTAATCAATGGTAGTCATATGGTTACTTTTATACAATGATACCTATACTTTTTGGCTTTTGACGAACTCTCTGGCTGTGGTTCTCAACAGTGAGATCCTAGGTTTGATCGACTCAGTTTAGAATTTTAAAACTTCTGAACTGACTAGGATCTGGTCTGGTGGCTGGCATCAGCTAGTTACCACCCTATCGGCGTAAAATAAGGACGTCCCGCCAAATTTATCGTTCCGGTACGATGCCGCGTAGAAATCGTCGGAGGTGTGGTTAAATGAAACTTGTACTTCTTCTAAGGAAGCTCGCTTCCATCTTACACCGCGTCGTCACAGATGAGATCGTAATCAAGGGCTTAGGGCATTTTCTCTGTTATCTGCCTAAAGTGAATACTTCGGACACATTTCCAGGAAGACGGAGATAATCTCGAGACTCTGATGGTCACTGGCAAAGTGGAAGGAAAGATGCTGCGCGATCGCAGCCCGATGCGTTGGTCTGATCAGATCCGCACCACACTCGACTCCACAGTCTATAATGCTTTCCGGGTGGCCGAAGATCGATAGGAAGAGATAGATCACAATGGCGTACCACAATAAAACTGAAAATCATGGGTGGAGGTGGTCACGACCCTCATATATGAGGAACGCGACTGACGGAGGACTTGTCATTCAATGAAAAAATACTTACATTTATATCAGTAGTAGTAGGGTAAGAATCCAGGTCAACTGGATTTGGTTCTTCAGTAATTTGTCTTTCTACAGCATTACTGTCTACTGTAGATCCAGAATTGCTTTGAGAATTTATATTTCGAGCAACATCAGAATATGGTTGATCTGTCTTGCTGTGGATAACATTGCTCGGATTAGTATAAGAATCTATTACAAAAACTTGGAGGATGTTCTGAAGGGTACTCGTAATTAAGTAATTTTATTAATTTACGTTAGTTTAATAGGCATGATAACAGTTTTTTAATTAGATTTATGTATTGTAGTATGCTAATAGTAAAGCAATTTTGAAGAAGTAAACAAGGTATCTGGCATCATTACTTTCTGAGCCGGGCTGGGATAAGGCTTTAATGGGTCAATTTTGCGGCGCTGCCATGGAACGCTTCAAAACGCCAAATAATAAATGGCACGAAAGAATGACGTCGGAGTTTAGAGAGATCGTCAAATTTAAATACGCGTTCAAACAAAATTACAAATATCTTTGTTTCTTGTGCGTTTATTTTTAAACTTCATAAATCTAAGATTGTCTTATGTATAACTTAGTTGTCATATAAAAATCTTTATTCAATATAAAAATTTTCATCATCCCTTCTGTCTTATAAAATGTTTTCATTAAACATTAATATGCAAGGTAAAATAAATCTTAAAATAGTACCTAAGAGTCTCAGTTCTTTTAGCTGCGTCTTGTGTATTATTCATAGGTGTACCAGTAGCCACAGTAGACCAAATTGACTCAGTAGGTCCAATAGACCCAGTAGGTCCTGTAAGCCAAGAAGGCCCAATAGTTCTAGAAGATGCTGGAGCCTCAGTAAATTTTGAAAATAAGTCACGAGTTTTGCCTTGAATATTTTTGATTAGTAGGCGAAAGAATCTGAAATAAATTTTAGTAATTACAAAATAATCCTACGGAGTAGGTGATGGGTACCTAAATATATTTAAGTTTATATTTACAATCTTCGATTTTCAATTGGAATTCTGGAATGTTCCAATTGCTGCGACAAATGTTCTATATTTCTCGTCAATATATCAACTGGCACTGGTGGTGGGTAACACAGTGCTTCTCTAACACACAACATCCCATAGGTAAGTAGAATTACCTGCAAATTCAAAAAATAAATAGCTATCTATGAAGCTATGGGCATGTCTCTCAATAAGTTTAAAGCTTTTATTAAACGAAGCTTAAAGAAAAGTCGTACTATAGTGTTAATAATTATATAAATTATAAAAAAGCTTGGGTATGAAATGCACTATATGACTGACTACCTTATACCTATTGTTAAATGGTGATAAACTAAAAAAGAAAATCACGTCTGACTTTTTTGTGGGCTCTTTTGGGACCAAGGGGCGTTTGGAACCATCGTTTCTTTAATTTTAAGTTTTAAAATAATTAATATCACCATTATCTAATAATATTATTTAAAGTAAGCTTATTTAATTAAATGAATTTTGAGTTTGAGTTTTATAATCACTTGTTTTATTAGTGATAAAACGGAAGCTTACAAAGCTAGATACATATTACACAGCAAAGTACTCCAACGCATCTGACTGTATGTTGCAATTTTATCGTGGAGTTTCAATTTTGTCGTGGAGTTTAAGTTGCGGGCATCTGCTAGTTAGATCTGCTAATACGGAATTCAATTAGAAATTAACAACGTCACTCATCAATATAGTACATAATACGACTATATCCGTTTCCTGAGTATAAGATTTGAAAATTTTGTACTTAATCAATTGAAAATTTATGAGCTCATTCAATCGATAGGATTTATAACATAACTAGCAAGAAAAAAAACAGATAGCTCTATAGAAAACCCGTGAATATGAAGCAATAAACTCATGGGAAGCTGGGGCGAGTCACTAGTGGTTAAGTAAGTTAAGTTGTCGACTTACCGTTTTGATATTTAGTAGCATGACGATTTATGGTTGTTTTTGATCACACAAAATATCTTGATTCTCACGACTTTACCTGTAACTTTAATTAAGTTTTGTTATTGTCGTTAACCTTGATATTGTATTATATATTCTATATCACAATTCACTTAGATACGTTCTGACTCGACGAGTTCATTTAAAAATATGAATTTGTGCTGAGATTACGGTCGTAATTTCCAGAATCAATGAGGTACTAGGAATGAATTATATCCGTCGCTAGGGTTCCTTAAAGACTGGTTTTGTATTAAATTGTAAAATAAATGTATAATATATCTAATATTCAATTGATTAGGTACAATAACAAGAAATATCATTGAAACAAAGAAAATATTAGGTATATAACTTTAATTAAGTAAGCAAAATACCTTTATTTATCAACTTTTTATAATGATAGGAATATTAATTTCGTCTATCATTAATTAATTAATTTATTTATTGGACGATCTGTACATAATATTAATAACACTTATTCTAAAAAGTCACTTATCTTCATTTACCTTACATAAAGATGATAAGATAAATGTTTTATTTATATAAAACAAATTTATTATTTTATTAATTCACCTACTTCATATTGAATGCCACCTGGTTTACTCTTTATATAGTTCCCATTCCTGTGGGAGTACAGAGTTAAAAAATATGCCTACGTAACTTGTTCAAGTCTTTGAATAAAGTCGTTACAATCTTCCATTTATAATATTAGTTTATCTATCCTAATACTAAAGAGGAAAGATTGGATTGTATGTTTGTTTGCTTGTTTGCATTGAATAGGCTCCGAAACTACTGAACCGATTTGAAAATTTCTTTCAATGTTGGAAAGCCACACTATCCCCGAGTGATATACGGAGATATAATAGGCTATATTTTATCTCCGAATTCCTACGGGAACCTAAACCACGCGGGTGAAACCGCGTGGCGTTTGCTAATATCTAATATAATCTAATTCAAACATGGTTTTATTCGACAGAACCAAGTAATATTAAATCTAATATTATGATCACACAGAGATACTCACATTAACGTTAGTCATAGTTTTTTACATTCGGTTGTACTTAATGGGTGTTCAATTGTTTATAATGCAGTTGTTACGAGTATCTACAAGTCTTAGTTTACAGTTATTTTTTATATATATATTTTACTAGCCGACCTTCCGCGGTTTCATACGCGTAGTTTCCGTTCCCGTGAGAAAACGAGAATAAATAACCCTCAAAAATGAAGTGGATTTTTGTGGTACAAGAATTTTCAAAATTGGATCAGTAGTTCCAGAAATTACCCCCTACAACACCACAAACTTTACCTCTTTATAATAATAGTACAGACTAGCAAACGCCTCGAATGGCCGATGACAATCACGAATAACATGGCTTTCTATTCGTAATAGATATTTCAAAATCGGTTTCGTAGATCTAGAGATTACCCCCTACACACCTCACCTCACTTTACACCTCATACACCATACCTCTTTATAATATAAGTATAACTATAAACATAGATCATAACTGCGTGTGACAGATTTTTGCATCGTTATGATGATTTCGAATGGTTGAAGTAAGACTAAACAAAATATACTAGTAAGCGGCCTGTACGTTGACCTATGTGCAGTAACACATTTTCGGGGGTTAGTGACGTACGTACATTCGCGTACAAAATTTTCAAATTTTCAACACGGAGCAAGAGTCTAACAATTTTGTTTATAATTATACCTGCGCACACAACTGTCACTTTTATTCAACTTTACTTTTATTGCCGTGGTATACACTACTGCAAAAACCGCCCTGAGGCACAGGTGACGGAAATATTACGACAAAAAGTCAACGAATAATTCTCAAGGTTACGTTTCCGCTATCATTATACTCGTTGTTGTATCTAATGGAGTTGTTCCAAGGTTATAGGGATTTGCGATCTAAACGAGAATTAATGAAACTTATTGGTATAAAATGATATATAATTCATAAACTCAACAATAAATCCTTTTTCTATATTAAATGGGTTATGTGCATTTTCTTGGAGGCACGGGACTAAAACACTACCGACTTCTCAACAGCTTGTACTTAGAATTAAGTTCTATATTTCATGTCCTGACTCAGCAGTTAAACCTAAGACTTCGTCCTGTTATAAATTATTTCTATACGGACTGAGTCGCGGCATCAGCAATGAAGATGAAGAAGTTTCCATTACACTTTTTTTTTTCACTTTATGTTGGCATTAGTCAATAGTCAATATTCATTTATTTCAATTTGGCTAAGTTTACAAGCACTTTCGAAAGGTCAGGTAATAATATTATAAGATAATGGTGATAATAATTAATTAGTCGAAAACTTAAAATTAAATATACGAGTATTCCAAACTCGCCCTGGTCCAAGAAGAGCCCACAACAAACTCAGTCAGGTTTTTTCTTTTTTAGTTTATCGCCAGTTAACAATAGGTGTATGAGTAGCCAGTCATGTAATACATTCCATTTCCAAGCTTTTTTGTCGTTTATATATTTATTAACACTATAATACGACTTTTTTATAAGCTTGCGTTTAATATAAACTTTGAAGTTAATGAGAGACATGTCTGTGGTTTCATGTGGCAGTTTATTATAAAAACGTATGCAATTGCTCTTAAAAGAATTTTCGAGTTCTTTATCCCACCATCTGAATTTAGAAGACTCGGAAGTGGTTGCAGAAATAACCAATGTTAAAGAAAGACTGTAATTCACAGCTTTTATTTGAATCAAGCAGCTTTTATCAGAACCAAGATAAAAAACTAGTGATTTAACTTTCATTTTTAATTTGTTTGTTCGTAAACAGTACTCATCAAGAAAGGCTGTTTGGTGATTTCTAATCTATAGGAGTATGCCTACAGATAAGAAATATGACGATGTTAGAGAATAGACTAAGATTTCAATAAATATACTGTATATTATTAAAGACACGTGATAGCCCATGAGTAGATATGACCTCTGCCTTCGATTCGGAGGGCGTGGGTTCGAATCCGATCCGGGGCATGCACTTCCAACATTTCAGTTTGGTATGTGCATTTTAAGAAATTAAATATCACGTGTCCCAAACGGTGAAGGAAAAATATCGTGAGGAAACTTGCATACCTGAGAATTTTCTCAATTCTCTACGTGTGTGAAGTCTGCAATAGCGCATTTGGCGAACGTGAAACGACTCGTGCTCTGCAGTGAGCCGCATGTGGTGATTGTATATTAAGCAAATAAATTAAACAACAATCTGTAGGCCTTAATTCAAGAATTTTAATCATTAGTAAAATGAATTGTATGAAAGTTTCGAATAGCCGTGATTGACTTTAGCCACCACCCAGGATTGCTAAGCAACATCTGGAGGCAAAGTTACTGTATGATCCTGAAAAATAAAATATTAAGTAGGTATTATAGTGTATGAAATAAATGTATAATTTTATTTTTTCGATTTTTGAAAACAAGTAAAGACAGTAAGATAAACGTACACTACCCACGAAAGTAAACAGCGCGAAATACGAAATAAGATTATAATGTTTTCTACCTACTGATCACTTTGAACTTTGAAGGCGGTGCCAAACTGGTGATGTATTTAAGGCGTATGATTTATCATAAAAAAATTCATTTCTCAGACATTCTTTTTTCTTTAAGGGTTTCAGTAGGTACGACTTAAATCAACACCACACAGGCTTGGTAACGACTTCAAAGTGGGTAAATACGTTTATGTTTTTTAAGTCCAGTACCTATTTAAATTTTTGTTAAATTTGTACAATTCTCTCCGTTGTAATGTGATTCTCTCCGTATTTTCGTCGGATCAAAATGAAGTAAAATAGACATATTATAATAATTAGATCAATTCATCATCATCATATCAGCCGTTGGACGTCCACTGCAGGACATAGGCCTTTTGTAGGGACTTCCAAACATCACGATACTGAGCCACCTGCATCCAGCGAATACCTGCGACTCGCTTGACGTCGTCAGTCCACCTGGTGGGCGTATTATTTGCAATTGTAAGTGTAAATACTTACACATTCGTAGTCATCAGATCCCGAGCAATCATTCAGACGTCTAGCAAAATAAAAAAATAAAGTTTAGACTTTTAATAAATTATTAAATACGAATAAGAATTCGTCTAGCCTCTAGAATTCAAAAATCTGTCCTTGCCTAAATTTGCCACTTAGCATTAAAGCAAAAAAAGCTTTTTTTATTATTACTATTATTCGTTTAACAGTATTTTTTTTCTTCAAAGTAACTTGTAGGCATACCTTTGTGCCTGACGATTTCTACCACCGCCTTGTGATGAGCCTCTACCAGAAGACCTTCCGTTACCAGATGGAACAGAGAGACCAAAAAATAATGCAACTGTTTCTTGAATTAATTTTTCTAGTTTTTCAATTACATCGGAAATAAACCTAAAAAAGATTTTTATAATGTCTTAATTATTCCTCAACATCAATGTCTATACTAATATTATAAAGCTGAAGAGTTTGTTTGTTTGTTTGTTTGATTGAACGCGCTAATCTCAGGATCTACTGGTCCGATTTGAAAAATTCTTTCAGTGTTAGATAACCTATTTATCGAGGAAGGCTATAGGCTATATATTATCCCCGTATTCCTACGGAAACGGGAACCACGCGGGTGAAACCGCGCGGCGTCAGCTAGTCATTAATAACCCATGTTCGGCTAACTGTTGAGTACGAGTCTCCACTCAGATTTTAAAGCATTAGGCTAATAATCCACCAGACTGGACCAATGTGGAGTGGCAAACTTAGCACCGCTCTACGGGTGCTAAGTTTAAGAAAATCCCCAGATTCCTCACGATGGTTTCCTCAACATGAATATGGGTAGACACTAGACACAATATATCATGTATTCTGCATAAATAACGGTCAATTACAGGCATGACCAGATATGGAGCTCAGAACTACCACTGCTCCTGAGATATCGGGTATAGCCATGATTATTTTATATTAGTATACAATATCATTGGGGTTTAGAATGTTGAACTCTTGCAATCACTATCAGATGTAACTATTCTTGTATATTTATTATTCTATTAGTGCAATGAAGAATAAATAAATAAATAAAAACCGGCCAAGTGTGTTTCGGGCCACGCGCTGTGTACGGTTCTGTCGATTAAATTTAATTCTTTATGTAATGCATAAAAATACCGACAAATAAAATAAAATAAAAAAAATAATTACTTTGTAGACGTAATTATTAATATTATACCCATAACAAATTGCACCTTTCTAATTTTAACAGACAATGTGTTATCTTACTGACAACTTTGTCTTTTGAGTTAATAACGGAATTAGTGTGCAATATTCGATTTCCAATTACGTTTTTTAAGTTGTTCGACTATTACTCTACTTACTATTTATTATTAAATAGCAATTATTACTTAGCTGTTATAGTTTTCCTTGTAATTTTATTATATGTCCTCTCGTGAATTTTTTCACGTATCCATAAACAACCGTGTAGCCTGTAGGGGGCGGGGACACTTAACTCTAACAAAAATTAACTTATAAAAGCTTAATATTTTAAAAACGGATCTCTAAATCGAAAATGTTGGTAAAAGACCCCTCATAATTTTTAAATACTGATCTAACTAAACCATACCATATGAAATAAACGAGTAAAAAAAATATCGCCACTTTACATGCAGGGGAGGTACCCTAAAAAATATTTTAAAAGACTTTATTTTACGCCTTTGTTCGCATTTTTAATTTACACGCTCGTGCTAAAAGATGGACGGACGGACATACAGGCAGACGGATATGGCGAACTATAAGGGTGTGTTGTGGACTACGGAACCCTAATGACCAGGATATTAAGGCCTCTTAAAACATGCTTTCCAATGCACGGGGTGTAACACCAACAACTTCACTCCAGGCTAAGATTTATTACTGAAAATTTCTTAGAAGAAAGAAAAGCTCAGTATTTCTCAGATCTCGAACCCAAGACCTTGTGGTCCTTAGCGACAGAACAACTAGACCAACATGGTAGTTTTAACATATTTTATAGCTTATTCATATTTACAGTCTCCGATTTCCAATAGGGAGGGAATCCAATTCATCCGATAACAGTTCCAGATTCCGCATCAAAGCTGGCAATGGGGATGGCCCACATCCACCAGGACATTGTGATGATGTTCCTTTAAAGAACAGCATCCCAAAGGTAAGTAGAACTGCCTGTGAATACAAAACAAGCTTTAGTCTTTATAAAGCCTACGAACGATGGCACGAAAGTAGTGCTATTATACTACTTGCTACTATAATTCAACAGTGTTAGGTTCGAATCCATCTCTGTCTGTATCTATAGTATCCTTTTAGAAAGAAAGATCGTATAAATTACTCCTAATTATTAGAAGAATAATAACGAACGGAGGGATAATGATTCAGGGGAAGTATTATACAGTGTGCTCGGAAGTATTTCTTTTTTTATTATTATTCTTTACAAGTTAGTCCCTGACTACAATCTCACCTGATGGTAAGTGATGATGCAACCTAAGATGGAAACGGGCTAACTCGTTAGGAGGGGGATGAAAATCCACACCCCTTCCTATAACTTCAAGGTATTAACCACTTATTAGAATTGAACTGCATAACTAATATTTTATTGATTACAAAAAAAAAATATGTTTTCATACAAAGTAATTTAAATAATGCGGACTATCCATGTAACACACCTTTATAAATACGTCATTATGATAAGGATGCATTTATGGGACACATATAAAGATCTATTTACAAAATAAATATTATTTACTCCAAAAACAATTCATTTTAGAACACTTGTTTCATGGACATTTTGACTTTTCAGTCAGATCCATAGATTAAAAATAAATAAGTACTTCCTTATAAAATCACAAACTTTACCTCTTTACACTCGTAATATAGGTAAGTATAGATCAAGTAATTATTTTGAAACTAATACGTAGAAGTAATATCTATATCTAATACAATACTACATAATATCTTTTTCCTATTTCTTACATATTACTTCAAAACTTAGAAAATTATCTTATTAACGGTTATCTTACACAAAAGCGCAGAGCTTAAAAGATATATATAAATAGAAAGAAATACAGAGATGGTTAAACGACTAAGTAGTGCAGATTAAATATTACACCGGGAAAAAGTTGTGGTGATTCGCTTAGCAGACACCTCACAGCATCACTCGCGTACTTCTCATTGACGTGGGAATACAGGGATAAAATATGGCCTATATTACTCGGTTATAATGTATCTGTCTATCATTTTTTGTTGGTAAGAGTTTTTGAAATATACCTCTTTATAATAAAAGTTTAAATAACCTTACCACTCACCAGTTTCATATTCAATAACATGATGACTTATAACATATTTCCTGGAACCTTTACCTGTAAGTTTATATAGGTTTTGTTATTGCTGGTAACTTTGAAAATATACAATAAAGTTCACTTAAATACTAATATTTATAATATTTATAGTATAGCATATTAATAGAATAGCATTTTATTTTCTTTTCTTCACAATGTTTAACAATTGAAATTAACCTACAGGCACATTCACGATAATATGAGTTGCCATAATAGGATTTTACAATTTGAAGTAAAATTCAATAACAAAAATTATTATTACTAGTCATTTGCAATTGCAAATGAGCAGTTATTTTATAATAGTAGGAAATGATGATTTTTTTTGTAATTTAATTGCATACATCATAAATAGTTATAGTTTATAGTTATTTATAATATTAAGGTTGAGATTACCGTCTCGATTTCTAGAATCAATAAGGTTCTAAGAATGAATTGTTGCTAGAGCTCCCTATATACTTGCTTTGCATTAAATTGAAAAATATAATATACAAACACATGTTACTATTATAATCGATTACTTTCACAGCACAACACTTGCACACAAATTATTGCACAATAACCTCTTACAAACTACATTTTTCTCTTTATTAAAAACGAATTCAATTTATTTCGACGACCATACGAAATTGATTTATTTGTCCCGTCAATAATAACCAGTAAAAAGTAATATTTAATTTAAATGAAAGTGGCAATGAAAATACAAACAGTTATGTTTCATGACTTATTTCAAAGGTATAATCCTCTATAATCCCACTTTGACCACACGTGTGGGATTATACATTTTATTATTTATTAAAATCTTTCTTTTGGTAGTCGAATCAAGACTATTTATTCTATGTTCTATGGTATCCACGACTTCATTCGCGTGTTAATCCAGACTATAATCTATTCAGCTAAGTAGGTTCAGTAGTCGCGGAACGAAAGAATAACAAATATTAATACAATCAAAATAATGAGATTTTTCGGGACACAAATTAGCCTATGTGTTAATCTAGGGTCCCTACTTACTATTTGTCTTCGTTTTATATGTACAAACCTTTTTTGATACAGTAATGATTTCATTATTAAAGTAGAATTATCATGATTTTTTTAGATATTAATAAACTGCTGGGTCGTTAGGAGGCCTGGGCCGGGGATGGCCATTCCCCTTTTTATAATGACAACATTATTTTATCATCGATCATCGAGCCCCGTAGTGCTGAGGAAGTCTCAAAACACTAGCTAAGTGTATTAAACATACTATCTTTGTTGTAAACATTGATTTAATAGATTTATTGTAAATGTTGCTCGTATTGTTAAAATATCAGTATATTACTCATGTAAAATTAGGTTTTTTATAATCTGATTTGTGTTGTAATTACGAGTATGTTGGAATTGGTAAATATTATTTTCATTAGTCTTGAAGTTAAAACTTTACTGTACTTTGAAATGATAATAGTATGATGTATAATATAAATAGCGTGATAGATCAACCCATATTCGGCTCACTGCTGAGCTCGAGTCTCCTTTCAGAATGAGAGAGGTTAGTCCAATAGCCCACCACGCTGGCCCAATGCGGATTGGCAGACAATTAAGAAAATTCTCTGGTATGCAGGTTTCTTCACGATGTTTTCTTTCACCGTCTGAGACACGTGATATTATTTTAATTTCTTAAAATGCACACAACTGAAAAGTTGGAGGTGCATGCCCCGGACCGGATCCGAACCCACCCCTCCGGAATCGGAGGCAGAAGTCAAATCCACTGGGTTTACTTACGTTTTACACTGTTATAAGTCATACTAACATAAAATTTCTAATATTTAAGTTACTTTAGATTTCTACGTTTATAATATTATTGTTTATATTTGTCGACGTTTTATTTGATTTTCTACTGTATCATCATACGAGTACATATAATAAAGATCAATCGCTGTTCCAAATCGATTCCACTTGTGGCAATGTCTCATCTGTGTGTAGTGCTAGTGATAAAAACGATAGATGGATGTCCAGGATGGACGATGTAGTGAATACATTAAGATTTACTAAATATATTCTAAAATAACAACAATCATAATCGGATTTAAAATGATTTATGTAGAATTTTATTCATTATTAAAACAAATTTTACGATAGTTTCGAATACCCGTGAGTGACTTTACTTTCCACCGCCCAGGAGTGTTGCAACTAGCTCTGGTGGGTATGTTCTTGCCGTGTCATAATCCTGAAAAACAAAATATTAATCGTGATGTTAAATTAAACTCCTATTTAAAATTAGCGAACGTCCGCAACTTCGTCATCCCTTAGATCTCCTTAATCCGGCCGTCTCGCAAAATGCGTTCTTAGCGGATGTCTACTAACTATAAACTGTCAAATTTCAACTTAGTACGTCAAGCGGTTTTCACTTTATATATTACTAGCGGACGCCCGCGACTTCGTCCGCGTAAAATTCGATGTCAACTTTACTACTACCCCTAGCCTAATACCCGAATATACATCATACTAATATAAAATATAGCCTATAGCACTCCCCGATAATGTAGCATTCTACTGGTGAAAGAATTATTCAAATCGGACCAGTAGTTCCGAAGATTACCCCATTTCAAAAATGTGACAAACTTACAAACTTACAAACTTTACCTCTTTATAATATTAGTATAGACTAGCGGACGCCCGCGACTTCGTCCGCGTGGATTTCAACTTTTCACAAATCCTGCGGGAACCGTGGATGTTATTATACAAATAAACCTTCCTCTTTAATTACTCTATCTTTTAAAAAAAACGCATACCGAATAATTACTTCGTTTTTCTTGTTTATATTAGGTATGTTATTAATGTTCAAGTACGTAGTTAAATATAAATTTTATTATTATTATGGTATAATAGTTAGGTACCTAGCTACCTCCCAAGCGATTTTCGTTTATAAAGTTATTAATATACCTATTAATATAAGTTTGTTTGTAAAGTTGTTTTTTGTTGTTAGTTTTCCCACGTGTTACACTCTGCTTTTCAATACGATTGCGAGAAAATAAAATAGTTTAGTACAATATTCAATGATTTATTTCAATTGAAAATTAAATTTACAAAGTCTACAATTTTGGATATTAAGGGAGATGCTTTTACCCGGTAACATAATTTCCGACTACTGTGAAGATGAATAATGAAATATGTGAGGTGAATGTGGGAGATAATAGTTTAAAAAACTTCTTTCGTAAGTGAATCTATTCGTTGTAGTTTTCTCCACTTAGGTAAGTATTTAAGTAAATGCGTCTCGACTTTGATGGTAACAGATTGAAAATTTCATCCATCTTCAAATTAGGATCACCATTCTCACTAGATGAAGACAACAATAACAATTATTGTTGAAAAATATTTATGTTACGGTCACAAATTTACAATGAATTTCTGAAAAAAAATCAAGTGTGTATTATTCACGCCAATTGTTTTTTAAATTCCCGCTTTTTAATTTTATTTTTTTCACATGAGAAAAAAGCAAAGGTATTACACCGTAAAGGATGTCCCATGTCTTCAAATCTAAATAAAAATTAAATAAAAAAATAAACTCATTCCACAGACAAGAACGCTGCGTTTTATTCCAATTTAAAGTTTTTAATTTATTTTTCAAAACAATCAGGGCCTTACCTATAATGATTCTATTTTCGAATAAAACCTTCTTCGTTTTATAGTAGGCTAGTTCTGGGCTGGTACTCGTAACAGACAAAAATTAAAAAAACAAAATTACTTTAGCCCCTAGAGGCTGAAATGCTTGTTTAGCCCCGCTGTGGAGTGGTAATATGACAGTGTTTTTGAGTAAGAGTAGTGAAAAGTATATTGTATAGTAATTTATACCTTCCCATATAGTCGTAGTCTCGGACCATTCATTCTTAACGAAGTTTAGTTTCTTAAACAAAATACATAATAACGTATGCTGTAGGCATTTTTCTTATAGAGTACCTAGGGCAAACAGTGTAAAATATTTCAAACTTTTTTGCATTATGTAATGTGGCTGAATATTTAAAAAGTTATGTGTTGATGTATTGTTAGTCCAGTCAATGACGAATGCACTTCTTTTTTATTTTGTTAACAAGGTACGCGAACATCGCCGCGCGTTAAATCTAGTAGTAAGTATTTTTTATTTGAAGACAGCCCTAACGTTGTTTGAGTAATAATTATAGTAATAAAAATTGTAGGTAAATATAACGGCTTGCTAATAATTTTGTTCGAACTGAATTGCGCCGTATTGTGTCGTATCGAGAGTCGCTATTTATTTAAATGACGTTGCGGAGTGAACCTTCTGTACTTGTACATATGTTTTCTGTGATAGAAGTTATAATTACAAAATCATTTTGCGTCTTCATCTCCTATAGGTCACGTCTAGGGAATTGATGGAATGGAACTGTCTCTCTCTCCTTTTAAATACTCATTTTAAATAGACACCAAATCAATTGACATATGCTAGTCAAAGAGGAAATATTATATTTTGAGCCGATTTATGGATTACAAAAATAATGGCAGAGAATACCTTGAGCAGTCCCGGGGGCTTGTGACTCCTGGTGCTGGTTTAGGGGATCCCTTCCGACTAGCCAACGCCCAACACTCATCATTCACTGTTCAAGTTCCTCCTCCCTGCCTATCCCAAGTAACCCATGATGTATTATACAACAAAAGTTGTGGACGGGTCGAATGCCACGAGACCAATGTAGACGACAAGACGACCGTAAGGTGAGCGTCTTATATCATAAATCCCCACCTAATAATTCCTAATGTTCACGGAAACAAGTCAATACAAAATCGAGCGATGTCATATCCGTCTCAGACTACTACGAGTATTTCCTACAATATAGTCGTAGTTTTGAATGAAATTTCTTGACACACGCTTGACAGACGCATATTAAAGTTAAGTAATGCAATTCAACCATACTTACATCGTTCATGAACTCAACACTGTCCCGACCACCATTTGGACGGCTAGCAAAAAAAAAATATGGCTTAGACAAATACAATAATTTTTCCGTTATAAAGTATGAAAATTACAATTATACATGAACGTGACTAATTAGCAATTTTGTAATATAAACGTAAACAAACAATTTATTGTATTTACAAATAGGACACAGAAAAACATTTTTATTTTTTTAGATTCTCATAGAAGTCATAATTAAAAACAGTACGATTGTTGTGTTTTTTGTAATATTATTATTATGTAATAGGTTGTTATCAACCTAAAAACACCAAAAACAACCACTTAACACGTAAGTGTTATTTTATAATTCACTTTGAAGTAGAGTAACGCAATTGCTGTTATAAACATAAATAAAAAGATTGTAATGGTCTTTTTACGACCTTTCGTTTGATACCCATATTGTGAGGAAAAGAATTTTTTTCATTAACAGGTGCCATTTTCAAAACTTATACATCTTATTTAACTACCACAACTCTGACAAACTCAATATTAAAATCCGTCCAGCCATTTGGTCTGTAGAGCATGCCAAAGAAATGGACATACATACACACTTAGCATACGCCCGAAAAACATTACCCTCCTTTTGAACTCTTGCCTGTAGCATTCGAAAAACTGTCCTTGCCTAACTTCGTTGGCCATAACCACAGAATACATAATAATATATACCTACCAGTTAACGCAAAAAAGGTTATTTTTTCAGAATTGTTCGATTATAAGTTTTTTCAAAATTAGTATGTATACCTTTGCGTCTGAGGATTTCTACCGCCGCCTTGCGATGAACCAACGCCTTGCGATGAACCACCGCCTTGTGATGAGCCACCACCAGAAGGTCCATTAAATGTAGGGAGGCCCAAAATTTTTGAAAGTGTTTCTTTAATTTGGTTTACTATATCACGAAACAGTGAGCCAATCAACCTGAAAAGATTTTTTTATTGTACAATAATTATTTTATCGTCAACATGAAGATACTCGTATGGGTTAAATAGTCATTACATACACACACACAAAAGCACTTTTTATTTTTTTGTAAAACTTAAAATTTTAGAAACGGATCCCTAAATCGAAATATAGTGTTTCCAGACCTACCATTTTTTTAAGACATATCCAATAACACACACACATCAAAAGTTAGGTACCCTTACAAGGTAAGTGGAGGTCACTTACCTTGTAACCTTACCTAACTTCCAAAAATACTTTTCAAGATTTAATTTCACGGCTTTGTCGATATATTTGATGTGCTTGTGCATACTCATTCTAAAATAGTAAGTAATATTTTCATACTCTATGAAACGTGCATAACTTGGCACTAAAGCACTTATTTTAGTGACCCTCATGATGCAATAGGGTAGTTAACTCATATAAAATTTAACGTAAGTAATATCAATTTCGTGTAGCACATGGAATAAGGGTCCGAAAAATATCAATATCAATAACTAAAATTTAAGGATTTCATAGTAAACTTAATTTAAAAATTTAAAATCCTAAGTCCTTTAAATTTTTCCAAACGTAAAACGCTGTCGTCCTTTTTTTGACGTCAGGATGTTACTTGAGGTCACTAAAGGGATAAACGTCAAACGTTTAGTGTTTACGTGACATAATGAATCAAATAAAATAGAGACCATCTTGGCTGACAGCGTTTTGGCTCGTATTATCAAAGAAATATTTAAAACGCAATTATGAAATACTTATGTATTCATGTCTCAAAAAAAATGTTTTTTGTATTATTATTCAATGTAGTAGAGCGCTTATGAACAATTTAAGACCCTTTAAAAAAGTGTAAGGACTACTACTAGCCTATTGTTTCATAATATACTAATCATCATCATCATCATTATATTCGGCTTACAATTGTCTCCTTTCAGAATGAGAGGAGTTCAGGCAATAGCAGTCCACCTCATGACCCTATGTGTGGTGTCCTGCTATTAGTTATGATGGGCAGACTTTACACACATAGAAAATCACGATGCTTTTTCCTTCACCGTTTTACCTAATAATGATGAATCTACCAATGTATGTTAATATTTACAGTCTCCGATTTCCAAGTGGGAGCGTATCCAATTCATCCGACAACTGATCCAGATTCCGCATCAAAGCTGACACTGGTGGTGGTTGCAACTTACACCCCCCGGGACATTGTGATGATGTTTCTTTAATGAACAACATCCCAAAGGTAAGTAGGACTAACTGTGAATACAAAACAGGTTTTACTTTTTTAATTACTATACTATACGCACGACGATAATATGACGGCCTCCGTGGCGCAGTGGTATGCGCGGTGGATTTACAAAACGGAGGTCCTGGGTTCGATCCTCGGCTGGGCAGATTGAGATTTTCTTAATTTGTCCAGGTCTGGCTGATGGGAGGCTTCAGCCGTGGCTAGTTACCGCCAAGCGATTTAGTGTTCCGGTACGATGCCGTGTAGAAACCGAAAGGGGTGTGGATTTTCATCCTCCTCCTAACAAGTTAGCCCGCTTCCATCTTAGACTGCATCATCACTTACCATCAGGTGAGATTGTAGTCAAGGGCTAACTTGTAAAGAATAAAAAAAAATAAAAAAAAAACGAGGGTACGAATCGGCGTTATTATTGCTGGTAAGTCAGTATCTGTCTCTCTATCTATAATATCCAGCCCTTGGATTCTGTAACGTTACAGCGATGTGACATCGCTCATTTCCATGGCAAGTGCGTTGTTAGTGACATTTTATTTTTTGCGAATATTATATCGACGAGCATAAAATAGCGGAATCAGTCCCCTGTTAAAAAGGTTACAATTTACTCGTATTAATATTTAATACTATCAGATACCACGCGGCTTAACCCGCGTACTTCCCATTCCTGTAGGAATACGGGGATAAAATAAAGCCTGTTATATAACTTTTCACTTACCACTTTCATATTTAGTAACATGATGCCTTTTATTATATTTCCCTGAGACTTAACCTGTAAGTTTAAATAAGTTTAGTAATTGCTGGTAACTTTGAAATTGTATTAATATAATTCACTTAAATACTATATCAAAAAAGTATAGTATAAATAAATAGCCTTATATTCCTCTTCTTCATATTGTATAACGATTGAAAAACAACTTAGAAGTAAATTCATGATTAGTAGAGCTAATATTTACGATTTGACAATTTGAGGTCAAAATAAACGACATTTTTTTGTACATTAATTGCATCGTGCAAAAAAATTGTATACAATAGTTACATAATATAATATTCCTTTAGAATTAAAAAAGTATAATTATTAAAAAATATTAATTTGTATTGAGATTACCGTGCCGATTTCTAGAATCAATGAGTTTCTAGGAATGAATTCATATCATTTGCTAAAGCTCCTTAAATACTTGCTTTACATTAAATTGAAAAATGTAATAAACATGTTAATGAATAATCAATTATTTTCACAACATAACACTTTTAAACACAATTATTGTACAATTTCCTTTTACAAACAATTTGTTCTGATAAAACGAATTTAATCGATTTCAACGACTCTAAATAAATATATTTAGATTTACTTTATTGTATATGTCGACGGTTTTGAATTAGGTTGCCTCCTTGTTGCTAATTGCTTGTTTATACCGCTTATCTCGTAAGAGTTACTCTGAGAATAGAAAACTAAACGGAATAATACGTCATAATAGCATACTTGTGAACTCGCCATCCTCACAAAAAACATTAAGTACCTTAACATTAAGGATAGTGATTTTCGTACCTAAATTATTTTTTAGACACTAAAAACACTATCATTGCAAGCCGTGGGGTAAAAAACAACTGTGGGGTTGCTAAGTAGGGAGTTCAATGAATTCTTGGTATCGGAGTGATGGGGGTTAATGATGGATAATTTAATTATCTCATAAAACACTCTCTAAAGGTATAAATATAAAATTGATTTTTTTTTTAATTGAATTGAAATATCTTCATTAGTATTCAAGATATCATTACGCAAACACAACTAAAATGATCGATTCCACAATGTTGAAAAAAATCAAGCATTGCGCTACGATAAAATTCCTTGCAGAACTAGGAAAAGTCCAAAAAGTTATTCACGAAGAAATGGTAGCTGTTTATCAAGATTCTGCTGCTTCATTATCCACTGTTCAGAAATAGTCTAGTGAGTTCATACGGGTTAGAGAGAGTATTGAAGACTACCCCCGTCCCGGTGCCGGTTAGTGAGTGCCACTGCTGAAGAAAATGTGAAAATGGTTTAGAAACTTGTACTCAAAGATGCCTGTATTAGAGTGAAAATATTAGCAGAAAGGACTACGCTATCCGTCGATATCATTCACATTACTCTTCATGAGCATCTTAATCTGTCAAAAGTCAGTGCAAGATGGGTGCCGCGAATGTTCACAGCGCCTCATAAAGAAGTGCGAGTAAGGGGTAAATACTGTAAGGGTTTTTGGAGCTCTGTGGTCAAAATCCACGTAGCATTTTTGACCGGACGTTACTGTTGATGAAACGTGAGTTCATCACTATGATCTTGAGAGTAAACTAGAGTCCATGCAGTGGCATAAAAAAGGAACAGACCAGCCGAAGAAGTTTAAAGTAACGCCATCCGCCGAAAAAAATATTTGTACAGTGTTTTGGGATTCTAAGGGAATTTTACTGATAGAGTACACTAAAAAAGGGTCAAAGTATTACTGCCACATCTTACGCAATTACTCTCCGTTACTTAAAGGAGGCAATTAAAGAAAAATGACGTGGAAAAATGATCGCAGGTGGTCTGCTTCGAAACAACAAATCGCCAGTTCACACGAGGCGCGTTGCCAGAGCTGCTGTAAGGGATTGTAGGATTTGAAGAAATCACTCATCTACCCTAGAGCCCGGACCTAGCCCTCAGTGATTACTTTTTGTTCCCAAACCTTAAGAAAGATCTTCGCAGTAATTTTTTAGGCATTTTTTAGGCAAAGAAGAAAAATATTTTTATAGGGTGTAGAAAAGAACTTTCCCGAACAAATAAATGATTACAAGGTGATGGAAACTACATAGAAAAATAAATTTTATTTAGTATTTTCTTCTTATTATTTCAAGCCTATACCGAGAATTTATTGAACTCGCTTCTTAGCAATCAACCTTCTTGTCACTTTTCACTATAATATCAACCCTTTAAAATAAACATCAAATTAATTGTCAAAATGTCATTTACCTACTATGTGATATTCACCAGTAAGCACCGGATGACATTTTTACATAGAATCTCAATTTCGTTTATGTCAACTAGCATACGTCAAAGATAGTGAATTATCCTGTTGTTTTGGTAAATTAATTTTTTTTCCTGTTCTTCGATTGACAGATGTATATCGTATGAAAACTAGAGCTGATAAATATTCGCGCAAAAATGAGTCGCAAGTCTTTTCCTTACAGTTACATCTTTAGTATTAATGTATTAGAGCTGCCTTCTTCTTTGCACCTGAGAATGATCCTGAGAATTTTCTTAATTCTCTAGGTGTGTGAAGTGTGCCAATCCGCATTAGGCCAGCGTGGTGGCCTAACCCTTCTCATTGAGCCAAATATTGGGTTGATAATGATGATGTGTAGAGCTAGTAATACAAAAATAAGGATGGACGATCTCAGAGAATAGATTAAGATTACCCTAAATATATTGTAAATTAAACAACAATCTGAATCTGATTAACAATTATTTATGTAGAATTTTATTCATTAGTAAAACAAATTTTGCGTGAGTTTCAAATAGCCGTGACTGACTTTACTTTCCACCGCCCAGGAGTGATTTGGGGGATATGCCGTTTTTACCGTTCCATCTGAAAAATTATGAAAAATAATAAAATAAACTCCTATCTACTTAAATATAAAGACACCTAGACAGAGTGAGTTTTCACCTTGTCTTTAGCATAGCACTTGTACGTTCGTATTTTTGTTGTTTATTTTACGTCTACATCTCATAAAGGTCATGTCAGGGAATGGAACTCTCTCCTGAAGTTTGTTTCCTGTTTCTTACAATACAATTTGGGCATTCTTAAGATAAGTATGAATATGCATTTTCTTGGCAAATGCGTTCCATCTTAGGATACCAAATCGCAGACATACATACGCAAGCCTATTCGATGTATAAAATCTTCGCGACCAAATTTCATACATAGTGATTGGTCGCCGTGTGTGTGTATGAAATAAATCTATACTATTATTATAAAGAGGTAAAGTTTGTGGTGTTTTAGGGGTAAACTCGGGATCCACTATGGTATTGTATATTAATTTATGTAGAATTTTAAAGTCAGAAACAAGCAAACTTACTACTGAATAATGAAGTAGTTAATTTTCTGCAGTTTTACCATACTTACATCGACATCAATGTCATTAGGGTCAAAGTCATCATCGGGATTCGGTTCCGGTTTGTATTGTCTTCTAATAATAAAAAACAACATTAGTTAGACAAATACATAATTATATTTTTCTATACTGATTATCAATTTTTCTTTAACCTTAACTTATAATTGACTAGCTGACACCCGCGACTTCGTCCGCGTAGAATTCAGTTTTTCACAGAATCCCAGAACCATGGGCTTTTTGGAGATGAAATAGAGTAGCCTATGTGTTAATCCAAAGCAAAATCTATTTTCATTCCAAGTTTTAGCCAAATCGCTTCAGTAGCTGCAGTTCAACGAAGAAACAAACATACACATTTAAAAACGAGATTTTTGATACTTTTGTCATTTCTGTACTGAAACGGATTCAGTGTGATTGTACGAGTATTATAAGTACGTTATATCACGTTATTACGTCATAAGTCATCCAGCTCTTACGATTTATGACTTAACTTTACTTTACGTATACGTACGTACAGTGAGAAGGCTTAAATGGAACAAACCATTTGAGTTAGTGACAGTGTAGTGTCAAGTGCTACACTGAAGATCTAGCTATGACGACTCTGTCTTCCACACTATGTCTATTACAAATTGTGCAATTTAAAAGGTACAAAGTTCAGAAGACGAGGTTAATAATGTGTTAATGAATAAAACTGTGAAAATGATTGTTTGAAAATCTTACATTCTCATTGGCAGGCTTACTATCAGTGGCGTAGCGTGCCTTGAAGGGGCCCTGTATCAAAATTGGGGGGCCCAAATTAAAGGCAAATTTCCCACAAAAGAAACAAAAATGCTTGATAAAAAGTAGCCTATGTGTAAAATCTATTTCCATTCCATATTTCAACCAAATCGCTCCAATAGTAGCGGCATTAAAGAATAACAAACATACATTCATACAAACTTTCGCATTTATAATATTAGTAGGAAGTAGTTTATAATATTAGTACTCACATACAAATTGACTCTAGCATTAATAATCTGCTGTTGTCTTAAATAGCCACTTACGAGTAACCTTAAGGCCAAAACTATCTTTTTTTATTTTTTTATTTATTACTTATAATCAGTTTATTTATTTTCAAAATAGTACCTTTCAGGTTCTCCACGACTGCCTTGTGAATTAGTCTTTGAGCCACTGCCAGAAGATCCACTAGATGGAGGAGAGAGACCCAACATTTTTGAAAATATTTTTTTAATTTTGTCTTTTATATTATACTAGCGGACGCCCGCGACTTCGTCCGCGTAAATTTTGATGTCAACTTTACTACTACCCCTACCCTACCCTACCCCTACCCTACCTCTACCTCAACCCTACCCAACCCCTACATCTACCCTACCCCTACCCTACCCTACCCTACCCCCACCCTACCCCTACCCTACCCCAAACCTACTCCTAACCTACCCCTACCTTACCTACACCCTACCCCTATCCTACCCCTACCCTCCTCGTACCCTATCCCTTTCCTACCCCTATCCCACCCGTACCCCTATCTCACGCCTATCCTACCCCTACCCTACCACTTCCCTATCCTACCCGTACCTCTACCCTACCACTACCCTACCTCTACCCCTACCCTACCACTACCCTAAACCAGGCCCTAAGCCTACCCTACCCCTACACTACCCCTACGCTTCCCTACCCGTACCCTACCCTATCCTGTAACTTCTCTATCATACTCCTACCCTTAGCTAAATCGGTCCAGTCCTTCAAGAGTGGTGGTATGACCAAGAGAAATAGAGACTTCTATGCTAATAATATAAAGAGGTAAAGTTCGTGTGGTTGTAGGAGGTAATCTCTGGATCAACAGGACCGATTTGGAAAATTGTTTTACCAATAGAAAGCTACGTTATTTGCGAGTGTCATAGGCTATGTTTGATCCCCATATTCACACGGTGACGGGAACTACGTAAATGAAAGCGCCGGGCGTCATATAGCGGAATTTCTGCGTCTTTTAGAAATTTTGTATTATCTCCGAAACTATTTAAGTAATTAACATACTGTAAAGGGCAAATCTTATCTTCCTAATATCCTTGTGATTATTAAATAATTTATTAAATAAGGATTAAAGTTTAGTTGTATAAATAATGACGTAAACCTAAGTATATAAAATTAATAATTTTTAAAACACAAAAGGTACTATATCTGCTAATATATAGAAGATAGATATATGGTGTCGCGGACTTTTTGTAGGACTTTTAAAGATACATAAAGTTTCCATACATTAATTTCAATTATACACAATAGTTAAGGCAGCGCATGCGAATAAGTCTGTTTAAGAGGATTTTCAGTCCGACCTGTATGACAAAAACTGTGATAACTCGGCTAATATATATGATACCAATATAAAATATAGCCTATAGCACTCCCCAATAATGTAGCATTCTATTGGTGAAAGAATTTTTAAAATCGGACCAGTAGTTCCGAAGATTACCCCATTTAAAAAATGTGACAAACTTACAAACTTACAAACTTTACCTCTTTATAATATTAGTATAGACTCGCTAACGAGAAGCCTTAAGGCCAAAACTATCTTTTTTTATTATTTTATTTATTACTTATAATCAGTTTATTAATTTTCTAAATAGTACCTTTCCATCACAGATTGTCCTCGACCGCCTTGTGAATTAATATTTGGGCCACTGCCAGAAGACCCACTAGATGGAGGAGAGAGACCCAAAATTTTTGAAAATATTTCTTTAATTTTGTCTTTTATATTATATTTACTTACGAGAAGCCTTAAGGCCAAAACTATCTTTTTTTATTATTTTATTTATTACTTATAATCAGTTTATTAATTTTCTAAATAGTACCTTTCCATCACAGATTGTCCTCGACCGCCTTGTGAATTAATATTTGGGCCACTGCCAGAAGACCCACTAGATGGAGGAGAGAGACCCAAAATTTTGAAAATATTTCTTTAATTTTGTCTTTTTTACTTATTTACGAGAAGCCTTAAGGCCAAAACTATCTTTTTTTATTATTTTATATATTTATTATAAGCAGTTTATTAATTTTCTAAATAGTACCTTTCCATCACAGTTTGTCCACGACTGCCTTGTGAATTACTATTTGAGCCACTGCCAGAAGACCCACTAGATGGAGGAGAGAGACCCAAAATTTTTGAAAATATTACTTTAATTTTGTTTTTTATATTATACTCGCTAACAAGAAGCCTTAAGGCCACAACTATCTTTTTTTATTATTTTATATATTTATTATAATCAGTTTATTAATTTTCTAAATAGTACCTTCCCATCACAGATTGTCCTCGACTGCCTTGTGAATTACTATTTGAGCCACTGCCAGAAGACCCACTAGATGGAGGAGAGAGACCCAAAATTTTTGAAAATATTTCTTTAATTTTGTCTTTTATATTTTTGATCAAGTTGCCAAATAACCTGAAAAACAATTTTATTATATTATAATTAATTAACTCTTCAACATAAAGATACTCGTATAATAGTGAATAATTAATAATGGATTAATGACTCCACTGAAGATTAGCGCTGTATCTTCACGGATACAGCAATGTCGTTGTGTTCTTCTCTCGAGCCTATTAGGGCCCAGGGGGAGTCGTGACTGAGGCGTAGCCTTCTGCGCGAGGGCTCTATCGCCAGCCATAAAATTGGGCTGCGTCGTTGGATTAGCTACTAAGAGCCGTTTGAGGTAGAGCCATGTTGGCTCTGGGAAGAAAAAGTTCTATCGACACTTTCGCGGGGACACAGGAATATGCTGAGTGGAGACCCTTTTAGGATCACATCATGCTAGATGTAAACTATTTTAATTATTGTTTTTTTTTATCTCTTTCTTTTGTGTAATGTGTATCTAAATAAACTTTTCTTTCTTTCTGTCTTTATCTGCATATTTAACGGTCTACTGCAGGACCAGAACTCCATCCTTATAAGAGAGGGGATATTATAGTGCTGAGACACACCACACTGCTCCAATGCAGATCATTGAACTCACGGGGGTGTAACACCACAAAGTTCACAATTTTGACTGAAAAATTCCAAGACTAAAGACAAGCTCCGTTATTTCCAACGACATACATTGTACCTATGGTCCATAGACTTTATGATGATTGTCATTCGATCGGCTCACGGAAGATTTTATAAAAACTTGTCAAATCTGAACTATTTGGCAAGTCCAAACCCCCTCAGAATTGGGAACAACTTTTATGCGCCGTTTTTATGTAACGGAAATACACTTTGTAGAGTATAATTATGGTCGTTTGTTATTTCACAGCTCAGTACTTAGACCTAGGACCTTGTGTTCCATAGCTCACTGAAACAACGAGGCAGTTATATCTATAGATTTATAACACATAGATAGTGTGGATACACAGGATTCGTAAGCCGTTTTATGTGCCCCGAAATGGGACTCCTTGGCGCATCGCTACGCTACGATAAGTACGCTTGTGTTCGTGTCGGCGAGTGAAATTAGCTTAGCTCTTACGCTCACATAGTCACAGAAGTGGCTTACGTTTGGTGTGAAAAATTATTAACTGTGTTGCGGGTCTATAGGCCATTAGTATAAGGCTATAACATATTTTATAGTTTGTTTATATTTACATTCTCCGATTTCCAAGTGGAAGTGCATCCAAGTGGTCCGACAACTCGTCCATACTGCGCATTAAATCTGACAATTGTGGTTGTTGAAGACATGATGATTCTTTAAAAAACAACATCCCAAATGTGAGTAGGACTACCTGTAAATAAAAAAAATATATATATTTTAATACTGCACTACTACTGGTACCGTAGTATACTATTTTTAATAAATTTTTGAACAACGTCGCGCGTAACTAGAGTACCGCTATTCTATTAATTGATTATGAAACACGGCTAAAAGTCACGTGATATCGGTATGGTCGGTCGCAGTATGACTAGTTACGAACCCATACGGGGCCCAGGGGCCAGCCCATACGAGGAACCAGTCATGAACTGGGTCTTGCATCGCGGCACGCTCATTGCTAGTCACCCTTAGTCACCAATACGGGGCCCTCCCCGTATGGGTTCGAAACTAGTCGGGCATACTCTGACTTAATATCACGTGAGTTTTAGCCGTTTTTCATAATCAATTAATATAAATAACACTCACGATAGTTTAAATTCTAAAAAACCCCGCTATTCTACTTGCTACTTTTTTACAATTCAACAGTGAGTTTAGTATCTATCTCTATGTCTTCTTATCTGTAGAAGGTTTTCTGTTGATGGGAGCGATACAGAATCAGGGGAAAAATAGGTCTATTCAAGACGATGTCGCTGTACCAAATTTCATACAGATCTATTCAGCCATTCTGGTGTTGTGAATAGTGTAATTAAATCGAAATGATTTTATTTACTAACTAGCGGACGTCCGGCGACTTGACCTGCTTAGTTAATATTCCCGTGGGAATACAGGAATAAAATATAGCCTATGACACTCTGAAAAACGTAGCTTTCTTTTGGTAAAAAAAAATTCTAAATAGATTCAGTAAATCGAGTGTTTACCCCTTACAACCTTACCGACTCTGAAATTTCTCCGACTCTCTAATATTAGTATAGAAAATTAGAGGTAACAAAAAATAATTAATTTAAAACTATAATACTTAACCTTTAAGCATGAACGTGGAGTTTCACAGGCTACTCGAATCGAGTAGCCTGTGAAACTCCACGTTCATGCTTAGAAAACGGAAACATCGAGTAACTCGATGTTTCCGTTTTCTTAGTTTCACCTAATTCTCCCCACTCCCCGTGATTGAGATTCAGTAGCTATTGTTTTAGTTGTACAAGTAAAACTACCAACAAGTGAGTTTGCATCTTTCGATGAATATCACGTATAAGTAAAAACCATCAACTATCACTTTTAACTAGTAAATTTAAGTTAATAAACTGTTGTCAAAATTTATATTTGATACCAGAAATATGTGTTGTACGTTTTTGGATTCTGATTATATTTTGAGAAAAAAAAGACTCATTTTGTTAAAGAGATAAGTTTCACTATTTTCAATGCCTAAAAAAGTAGATTAAAAGTACCATTATTTTTGATTTTCAAAATTTCTATAATTTTTGAAATAAATTTCTATAAATTTAGAAAAAGTTATGTAATCAACTTTTTCTAAGCACGTTATTTTATTGATAAATCCCATAATTTCAATATTGAATCAGTTTTAAAGCGATCTTATATAAATTTTCTCAAAAAAAGTGTCTACGTACAAGTCCACAGTAGTGTTAAGAAAAATTACGTCCATACTTAAAGGATAATTATGATTTACAATGTATTATATATAATATCTATTTCCTATTTTTTTAATGTTACACATTACCTACTTCAAACCAAGAAACTTTTCAAATGATCAAAGCATTGCTTGGTAATAAAAAGGCTTAGCCGGGCAGATGAAGCATTATGACAAATTATGGTGAATTGCTGTGTATTAATACTGAATACTAACAACCCGAAGTTAAATTGGAATTCCTAGCCTTTTGTGTTTGCCTTTTTGCCTCTGATAGCTTCCTATTGGAGATTTTTTTTTAAATCTAGGTAAGAACTAAAAAAGCTTTTTAATATTACTTTAGATAATTTTGTCCACTTACCACTTTCATATTTAGTAACATGATGGCACAAAATGTATTTCCTTGTACCTGTACCAAAGTTTATAAAAGTTTTTTTATTGCTTTTAGCTTTGAAATTGACACAATTCACTTGAATATTAGGTATATTACTTACAAATCAAATACCGTCGTGATTTCTAGAAACAGTGAGGTTCTAGGAATAAATTATATCCGTTGGTAGAGTTCCTTAAATACTTGCTTTGCATTAAATTGAAATAAAATAAAATAAACAAAAACATAATAATATAATTGTACTATTTTCTATAACAATGTTATTTTTCTGATAAAACAAATTGAATCTATTTCAAAGAGCATGAATAATTTATATATTTATTTTGCGATTCACTCACCGCATTTGTGTTTGTAGACGGTTTTGAGTTGGGCCGCCTTCTTGTTGTCAATTTCTCATTTACCACTTTCTAGTAGGAGAGACGAAGAGGGAATTTTTGGATTTACTCGAGCGCGGCGGATGAACCCAAGGGACTGTACCTTGAACGTTGTTGAGCACCTCCATCAAGCATGAGCCCTTTAATTGGTTCTCTTCATCATCATCATCATATTAGCCGATGGACGTCCACTGCAGGACATAGGCCTTTTTTAGGGTCTTCTAAACATGAACCACCTGCATCCAGCGAATCGCTGCGACTCACCACTCCATCTGGTGGGGGGTCGGCCAATACTGCGCTTACTAGTGCGGGGTCGCCATTCCAGTACTTTGGGACCCCAACGTCCATCGGCTCTTCGAACTATGTGCCCCGCCAATTGCCACTTCAGCTTCGCAACTCGTTGAGCTATGTCGATTGGTTCGCTTAGGGCAACAAAAACAACATAACTTCAGAAATACTCAACCAACACGTCAGTTAATGATAAGGTAGGATAGGTAATTGCTGGTGTGAATTTCGAAAATCTACCGATATGAGCGTAACGTAAGGGAGTTATCCAAAGGTTCAAATTATAACCATCAGTATTTCTGTTCTCGAGCCACGAGTGCAGTTATTTGTATACTTTGAAGGAAATAACTCCCCAATAATAATCGCTAATACTTTCTGACGATTTCAGTAAACCGAATTAAAATAATTGACTTTAAATTCTGTATTTTTTTCCATAGTCCTGAAGGTAAAGTATTATTTTTCCTATCATCTAATCTACCAAATATAATCGGCCCCCGTGACGCTTTAGTAACTGTTCAGCATCCTACTTTGTCCTTCTACTTATTTTAAAAGTCTATCAACTTGCAGAAAGAAATAAAAACCAGCAATACGAGTAAGCTAAAGTAGCAACTTTAGATATTGGGTCTCAAGGTATGTTGTATCAAATAGTGAAGTATTCACTATTGGACTTTCATATAGGGAATTCAGAGATAGTAGTATAGCAGTTAAGAGATAGAGTCCATTTACCAAATAGTAATCAGTAAAAGCAATCACACTTCACGGAGAGATAACTCTATACACCCTCACCCTTATACTCTGTAACTCTATCCAACAACTCTAACATTCTGCGTAAGTACTAATATGGTACTACTAATATAGCTTGGCAACTTCGCCCGCATATAATGGAAGTGTTATCAACAAACTTGCCAAACTATAAGGTAACCAATTAAGTTAACATTAAGCTAATGTGTTGTTTGCGCGCTGTAAGAAAGTTATAGGATTTCACGGAGTGCCAACTCAACACGCTCTAATCCAACAAACTTTTAAAGTTGTTGGATGTTGTTGTTTGATAGATCATGGTCTACTTATTATGTACTGCGTGAGTCTAACCTTACCTTATCAGCCGATAGACGTCCACTGTTGGACATAGGCCACTTGCATAGACCTCCAAGCACAACGGACTCGAGCCGCCAGCATCCAGCGGGTTCTTTTACTAAGTACCACTAGAAAGCCACGTTATATGTGAGTGCCATAGACACAGGCCTTCTAATAATATTTTTGCATGTAAAACATGCTAACATAACATTTATTAAATACAAAGACTAGAATGATAGACCAGTAACCATTTACACAAAAATATAAGAATGAACGATTTATATCAAAAACACCTTATTCTCTTTTTAACAATTCAAGATTCTTGAATTTAATTATTTTTTTAAATAAAAAAAATAAAATTATCAATTAATTTTATTTTTAATGTATGTTCACCGATTACTCGAAGACGCCTGAACCGATTTGAAAAATTCTTTTTTCGTTTTCCAATTGGTCCCTTACTAATCATGTCAGGATCTAATAATGGGATCCTGGAGAAATCGAGGGAAACTTTCAAAAATTGTAAGGGCAAATATAGTGTTTTATATTTTTTCCGTTAACCTCTTTAAAGCACTACAATTATAAGGAATGGAATTCCTCAACGGTTTACAGTAGCTACCTTGTGTTTGGGCTTAATGAATTTGTATTGATGAGAACTTTACATCTAGATGTGTTGTGACTATCATTAGGGTCTGGTGATGAAAACGAGAGACAGTTAAGGGAACTCCTCAACGTTTACAGTAGCTACATTGTGTTTGGGCTTGATTAATTTGTATTAATGAGAACTTAACATCTAGGTGTGTTGTGATTGTCATTAGGGTCTGGTGATGGAGATGAGGGACAGCTAGGGGAACTTGTCAACGGATTACGGTAGATACCTTATGTTTGAGCTTGATTAATTTATATTGATGAGAACTTTACATCTGGATGTGTTGTGACTGTCATTAGGGTGTCTGGTGATAGAGACGAACGACACCTAAGGGAGCTCCTCAACGGTTTACAGTAGCTATGTTGTATCTGGGCTTGATTTATTTATATTGATAAGAACTTTACATCTAGATGGGTCAACACAAACAAAGAAGATTTTGAGTTTTCATAATTCGTAGGGGTAATGGGTTGGGATGGTTGATTGTCTCGAGTTACTAATGATAAAAGAATAACTTCGTGGTTTAAGGACTTATAATCAAAATGTTTAATTTTTTTTTACACTTAATGGTATCACTGAAAGTGGAAAAATAAAAAAAAATATTAAAAAATTACAACCGACTTCAAAATTATAAAAATGTTTTTACTAAACTAAAAAGCCAAAACTAACATCGTATGTGTTCCCTTTTTAGTTTGCTCAGTGCGATCAGTATGAAGGCGGTAGCAAGTTAGGCGGTAAACGGCTTGAATGTATTTTATCACTAACTTGGTACCGCCCTCTAGCATACCTCAAAACCTGTAAATATACCTAAACTTTCCAGACAAAAATAACCAGTTGGTTGAACTGTAGTGGAATTTTTTAATCTTTTATGTGTGTATTTATGGTTACACAAGCAATGATAGACGATATCAGAATAGATTAAGATTTCACTGAATATACCTATTGTAAATTAAATAACATTCAATCTATCTATAATAATTTTATTTATTAGTAAAATAAATTTTGCGTTAGTTTCGAATAGCCGTGATTGACTTTAGCCGCTATCCAAGAGTGTTGCAATTAGCTCTGGATGATGAGCTTTCCGTGTCAGCATAATTCTGAAAAATATAATTCGTGATGTTACATTAAACTTCTATTTAAAATATATTTATTGTTCCTACAACACACCGAGACAAGATACCGCGTGGGTTCTCATCCCCATATCAATAATATCCCTAGAATTCCTACAAAGCGTTTTGCATCTTCATAGGTCATGCCTAGGGAATGGAAGTATTCATCTGTTTCCTACCGGTCAATTCATGTCAATAAATATGTCCACAAACATATGTCAGTTGGTGAATTGACTTGCTGGGCATTTTTTAAAGGATAAGAATATAATAGCATTTTCTAAGCAAGAATTATGAAGACGTGTGCACTGTATTGTTTGTGTAGTAGACTAATTCAAGCTAAATATATAACTTAAAAAAAAGAATTGCAAGATGATTTTACATTAGTAGACTACAGATGACATACTTGTCCAAATCTTATCATAGGATACTTATTTTGTGCAGAGCATGTACTTTTTTCTTTTAACCCACAGTTGATACTGTAATACTAAGGAAAATATATAGGGCAGTTATACTGAATACTTTACGCGTTCTACGAGGCATTGGGTTGTGTCTAAAACAAAACTTCATGGTGCTATGGATTTGTCGAAAGCAGTAGCCATTAGTTTCCATTTTGTTTGACTTTTGCAATACTGGAATTTTGAATTTTATAATAAGAAGCTAAACAAACTTACTAATGAATAATGAAGTTGTTAATTTTGTACAAGTGTACCATACTTACAAGTCAAAGGTCAAAGTCATCATTCTGATACTTTTCGTGTTGTCTGCCCTCTGGAGCTCTATAAAAGCGTCTGTGTGAGTTTCTAGCAATAAAAAATAACATTATTTAGAGAAATACGTTATGCTACATATCGCAAATATTATTGGGGTATTATTCTGAAATAATTATGATGTGTGGTATAATGTAGCAATAAAGATATTTTCTTTCTTGCAAATATTAATACCTATATTTATCCGTCACTATCGGACCCGGGTAAGCTTCGCTTAGACTTGTGCACTTCTTCCTTATCCCTACTCTACACCACACTACCCCTACCCTATCCCTACCCTACCCGTACCCTATCCCTACCCTAAATTATTTACTTAACCTTAGAGATTGATTAAGTACATACGTTAAAGCCTGTTTTTTTTAATAAGTTACAAATGTACTTTCAGATTTTTCCCTAAACTAGTAGCAAAAGATGGCATTTTTTTCAATTTACTCGTTTTCGTTTAAAGTTCTCGTTTTACTGAGTAAAGTACCCCGTTAATTTGGATTCCCATGAAAGTGTCGAAATATACAATTTTTGCGTAATAAACAGCCGTATCTTTGTTACGTTTGACCTTTGATTTTTTACAGCTTCAAGACACTTGAACAAGAATTGAAACTATATATACTTGCACAGGAATAGAAACTATATATACTCAGGTGCCCTTTAAGCACCTGAGTATACATAGTTTCAATTTAACTGAACACCTCGCTTTCTCGAGTTAAAGGGTCTTGTGACAGACAAAGGAAGACAGGTGATTTGCTTTCGAAAAATTGTCCTTGCCTTATCCACTACATAGGTTATGGCAAAAAAGCTTTAAATATTGTTGTTCGTTTATCAGTTTCTTTGTTTTCAAATTAGTAGATATACCTTTGTGACTGTGAGCTACTGCCACTGCCTTGTGATGAGCCAGTACCAGCACTACCAGAAGACCCACCAGATGGAGGAGAGAGACCCAAAATGTCTGCAATTACTTCTTTAATTTTGTTTTTTATATCTTCAACCAGCGAGCCAAAGAACCTGAAAAGATTTTTGTAATGTACAATAATTCTTCAACATAAAGATACGTATGGGTACATACTACATAATTTATTATTATCTGTTTATTTAACGGCCTTCTACGGGACTAGAACCCCGTCCTTATAGGAGAGAGGATATAATGGAACTTAGAACCATCACGCTACCCTAAGTGGGTTAGCAGACTTAGGACGTTGAACTTTTACGTTCACTAACAAATGTTGATGATACTAACCGGGACCACAGAACATAGAACGCCCAAGCAATAGAAAGACCGACGGGGCGGAGCCCGCGTATCCTCATATATGAAGAAGTACGCTAATGTGTTTGCATTAAAAGAAAAAAGACTTACTATTTAAAGTACTAATTAAAGTTTACTCTATAAGACCTCTATTAAGTTAAATTTTCGTTTTACTATAAATTCAATTTTCTCGAAAAAATAAAAGATAACCAGTTTTTTGAAAGATTTTTGCTCTAAATATTAAAGAAACTAAGATCTTTTTCAAACACTGAAGATTAAAATATTTCTTATTTTCAGTCAACATCATAATTTCTAACTATGTACGGAGTTTGTTAGTGTGCTATATTTTTTAGTGTTAAAAATTAACAATGACAGAAACGAATTCTAGGATATTTACAATTCCGTGACGACCGGGACGGACATATTAACATGCTCTCCGAGAGTGTAATACTAAAGCCAACTTCGCTGAGATTTTTTACTGAAAATTTCTAAGAAGAAAGAAAATCTCAGTATTTCACAGCTCGAACTGAAGACCCAAACATAGGACCTTGTGATCCACAGCCACAGAACCACTGGGCCAACGAGCTTACTATCTATAACTTACTAGCGGACGCCCGCGACTTCATCCACGTGGAATTCAGTTTTTCACATATTCCGCGGGAACCATGAATTTTTCCGGGATAAAAGTAGCCTATGTGTAAATCCAGAGTAATATCAACTTCCATTTCAAATTTCATACTTACACACACATTTCGCCTGTATAATATTAGTGTGATTTTACAGTTAGTTTATACTTACAGTCTCCGGTTGGCAAATGGCAGGTTATCCAACTGATCCGACAACTCCTCCATATTGCGCATTAACCTACGAACTGGCGCAGTTGGTGGTGCGAAAATTTGTGACGCTGTTTCTTGCCCAAAAAACAACACCCCAAAGGCAAGTAGGACTACCTGTGGATACAAAAATAGGTTTTGATTTTTGACGAGACAACGTCTTATAATTCGATGGAGTCAGCTGCACACTCTAAAAAATATGACGTCATGCGTCGTTGCCTAGCTCTAGGGTTGCTAACTTTTTTTACAAGAAATAAAGTATATTCTGGTCCATGAAGATTATTAAACAGCATTTTAGAAAAACGAATATTTTCTTTTGAGAAAAGCTTCCATTCCTTTTTTCTTATGACGTTGTCACGTTCAACTATCGTCAGTAAACCGACTTTACAGACAACCGATTTTTTTAATACTACACGCACGAGGAGGCACATAGTCGCAGGTGTAGGTAGTGAGTGCTATTACTACATTTTAGGGCTCCTAGGGTTTTTAGTTTTACCATGTCCTATTTTACCTGTCTATCTGTTTGTCTGTCTGTCCGCGGCTTAGTTCAGAGACTATTACTACTAGAAAGATGTAATTTACATATTATGTACACTAAAAATGTCGCAAAGTCGTAAATTGATTTGGAAAAATATGTTATGTTGGGGTTACGAGAAAAAAGTCATCCCCACTTTACATGTAGTGGAGGTCCACTACATGTAAAGTGGGGATGACTTTTTCTCGTTTATCTTATAGTTGGCTCTTTAAAAATATGGTTATCTGAAAACAATACTCTTCATTACGACTAACGACACTCCATATCTTTGGATAGGTCTCTGAACGATATGAGGGGTCTGCCAACTATTTTATCCGTTTATAAAATATTAAGATTTTAATGCTAATTTTGGTTTTTGTCTACTGTCCCCCGTCTACCAGCTAAACGTGAGAATACCAGTATAAAATATAGCCTTTATTACTCGCTAATAATATGGCTTTCTATTGAAGAAAAGATTTTTAAAAATCTTATCTCTACATTAAAGTTTAAGTAACTTTTTCACTTACCACTTTCATATTTAGTAACATGATGACACAAAATATATTTCCTCGAAACTTTATCTGTAAGTTTAATATATTTTTTGTTATCACTTATTAGTAATTAACTTCGAAATAATATTATTAGCACAATTCTTCATATATTCGTTATGATTCGAATAAAAGAAAAATATGATTTTTTGTTGATCTTACCCTCGTGGTTTCTAGAACCAATGTAGTTCTAGCAATGAAATTTATGTCTGTAGCCAAAGTTCCTTAAATACTGACTTTGCATTAAATTAAAAAAAATATTGTACACAACAATGAATAATCGATTACTTTCACAACATAATAATCTCAGAATAAATAAAATAACATATACAAAAAACATAATAATATGATTGTATTTTGTTTTTAAACTTGTTGTTCTAATAAAACGAATTTAAAGTATTTCACCGACCATGAATCATTGATTTATTTTTGTGATTTATTAATCGCATTTGAATTTGTAGATGGTTTTGAGTTTGGTTGGGTCTGTGTTATAATTTTCCGATTTACGACTTTTCCCAGTACATTACGATACGGATCCGTATCCATTTTGTGTCCAACAAGTAATAGTGAGTTTTATGCTTTATTACATATCATCATCATCATCATCAGGTGCCCTCTTCAAACTGAAGTTAGGCGGTCAGATGGAGAAAACTTTTATCACTACAGATATTTTTCAGCTGGCTGTAATTACTCTTGGTCTACTCCATAATATCGTCCACCCATTTACGTCGCTGCCGTCCTCGTGCTCTTTTACCGACTATCTTGCCTTCTAAGATCAACCTAGGAAACTCGTAGAGGTGTCCTCTTTGTAGATGTCCGAAAAATGCAACCTTCCGCCTCATTACAGTTGTCATAAGCTTGCGCTTGCAGTTTGCTCTCTCCAGCACTTTATTATATAAACATTTAATTTATTAGGATTAGGATTCGGAGGTTGCCATGTTATCACCTTAAAAGCTACAGTTCGTAGTAAAAAAAAATTACCACACCTGATAGATGGTTTTGAGTTTGGTTCAAAATTATAAAAAAAATGCAAGATTTTGTTTAAGCCGTTTTTATATACTAGAATTTAATCAAAAATATTATCATTATATCACATAAGTGTTCATTATGAATGACTACGTATACGTAATACGCTTTGAGGTCTCCATCTCTGTCGTCTCGAGCAGTTATGACAAACTTCCCACGGAGAGACCGGTCTGGCCAAGCGTGATATGTCCTTCAGTCGGTACCTACCATGCTCCGTTTCCAGGAGTCCTAATTTTACTCCTGTTTTCAAAGCCCTAGAAAAAAAAATTTTCTTAATAATTAATTAAATTTAAATTTTGTTAAAAACATGTTATAAAACTTTCCCAGTATTTTTTTTTTTATTTTCTCGGCCTCCTTAGACCGTATCAATAATGAGGTAAGGCATGATTATAGTCAAGGGTAAAGCCTTTTAGTAGTAGTAGATATGTGATAGAGCTTATGTGACAAATGGCACTACTATTAATTTTGTTTATCTAAAGCCCTTAAATGAAAAAAAAAGTCTAAAAACCGGCCAAGTGCGTGTCGGGCCTAGCGCAGTGTGGGGTTCCGTTGATTAAATTAGCTCGCATAAATGGATCCCTAAACTGAAAAATGGTGGTGTCACACATTTTTTATGATACACAAATCATTCTCAGTTTAGTTTTCAATTAGTAAGCCATGCTCAAGGTCATAAACCCAGTCACAGGCAGTCGCTGGATGGTTTTTATATTAATCATCGAAAGACGTAAGTCTATAAAATAATTAATATAAAAATTAATGAATACCTTCCAATTTTACGACCGATGTACGAATCTCTAATTTTGTATTCCAGTTTTATAAATTTAGTTATTGTTCTAGATGTCCAACTTGTATTTTTTGTTAATTTTTTAATTGCTGACAGCACAACTTCTTTGATAGTGTAATTTTCAGTTCTTCGAGGCATCTTGATCTATATTCATAGATTATTGAAGTAAAATGTTTTTCATTTAATAATAATAGCACATGCTGTATACCAAGATTCATTTAGTTATAATTTATATGCGTAGGTGCTAACTTCTAAGTTGCAATGAGTCTCTGAAAAGAAAATCCATTTCTATAGTATATAAATCCAAAATGTAATATTTATAGACGACCTGTGGTTTCATACACGTAGTTCCCGGTCCCGTGAGAATATGGAGACAAAATATAGCCAACACTTACAAATAACGTGGTTTTTTTAGTAATAAAATAATTCTTAAAATCGGTTAAAATCTCTGGATCTACTATCCAGAAATTTTTAACACAAACTTTACCTCTTTAAAATATTAGATTTGTTGAAAAAATTGTCAGCTGAACACAAAATATTGAATAAAATGTTATGTTGTAGTTGTGAAGTTTGTACCTTAACATCATTTTAAATATTACTTTAACTAATGTTTGTTCATTATTCCTTATGTGTATTGATAATAAACACCTACAGTTAAACTTGTCGGTTAACTGTAGGTGTTTATTATCAATACACTAAAAGGGCGACTCCATTTTCTATTAAAGACTATACTTATCTACCGAACCAGTAAAATTATTGCAACTAAAACGTGCCACAGACATGCATAGTTTTAACTGAACAGTCGAACCGTTCAGTAAAATCGTACGTGTGTACGATCACTTTTAACGCTTTTAACTGTACGGTTTTATCTAACGATTTTGATTGAAAATTCAGTTATATAAAACTATACAGTTAAAGCTTATACTGAGCCGCGATAGCTCAGTGGATATGACCACTACCTCCGATTCCGGAGGGTTCGAATCCGGTCCGGGGCGTGCACCTCCAACTTTTCAGTTGTTTGCATTTTAAGAATTTAAATATCACGTATCTCAAACGGTGAAGGAAAACATCGAGAGGAAACCTGCATTTCAGAGATTTTTTTCTCTTTTCTTTGCGTGTGTGAAGTCTGCCAATCTGTATTGGGCCAGCGTGGTGGACTATTGGCCTAACCCCTCTCATTCTGAGAGGAGACTCG